>NC_090922.1:268508141-269133141 GCF_040938575.1 Ambystoma mexicanum
TGGACCACTGTGAAATACCTTGCATATCTTTTTTTTTTCCTGCAGCCGACAATTTTTTATTGATTGTTTTTGCAAGATGCCATACGTCAAATTGGTGATTTATATTTTTGTACTCTTATCTCATTGTCTTGGCAATTGAAACGTGTCTGTCCATGGATATCAGGTCGATCACCATTCCCCGCGATTGTAGTTCTTGCAATGATGCTACAAAGCCAACTTTCTCCATTGCCACTGAGGATGTACTTTGTGACACCTGCACGACCACCGAACTCACAATTTTCTTACTTTGCATGTCCTGAAAGTGGTAGGTGCAGTACTTGGCTGAAAATCCTGGGCTGTCGCACTGTCCATCACCGGCTAGACTGAAGCGTTTGCCCGCGAATGTACTTTCCATTGACATTTTTTCCATTCTCCAAGCTTCGCTGATGGCTGGAAATAGATAATCGGTTTGGTATTTGTAGAACTGAGTTTTCGCAATGAAATGGATTCCCACAAACTGAAAGAAATACTGTAACTTTTTAAAACTTGAACCACTAAAAAGTGCGGCCGCTGCACAAAGTAGATTGCCTGCTGGCAGTTGCCCCAGCATGGGTTGTGCAGACCATGCGAACGGATGATATTGTGTACAGGTGGCATGTATTTTAAGGTTAGTGCCTCGAATGAATGTAAGAGGATGGCTGCAGGATCTACTACATGGAAGGCAGGGGGGTGAGTTTATAAATACCTCACCCTCCCAGGAGAATATATGGGGGTCATCTCTGTACCCGGTGCCCAAAAAGAGGATTTATTATGATCAACCATATTTATTATTTACCCATAACCATGTTTTGTATCAATAAAATCCAACGGCTTTTTATTGCCAACGCTTGATGCCAACCCACAAAATAATATATGTATGACTGCTGCATATATGGGTTCAACGGTTATGTGGATTGAAGGTGTGCGGCCAGCGTGAGGGAGGATGCTGGCCGGAGACATGTGGTGTGACAAGACAAGGCACTGGAAGGCTATTCAACGGAGACACACTAGATTCATTTAAAAAATCAAAACAACCATTGTTAAAATATATGTTGGGCTTTATTTTAGATTTTAATTAAACATAAATAATAAACATTACACATTGTAAAGTTGAGGTTGCAGCACATCGAGGGAAAATCCGCGGTATTGTCCACTGTCACTGGGGAAATGTTGTCTAATGGCAAGTACCGCACAGGCAGGTATTACTCTCCGAACGCGGTGTCCGAGCCTCCCGTGAAGCCACCAAGTGAAGCAACGATAGGCCACCAGCCTGTACCACCTGTGAAAAAGAAAGATGCAAACTGTATTAAACTGACAAAACTTTCTTATCAATGTCGATTCAGGTAACACATGTCATTTTGCTTAGAAAAAAATTATATCTAGAAAATGCACTATATGGAACCAATTTACATGCGTTCGAATGATATGTAGATGTAATTTTATATGTGGGAGACGACCATGAAATAGTAGTGGCATCACTGACATCACAAACAGAGTATACTTACTCGTTACTCGGATTACGCGGACGAACAGTGCCGCGAAGTTCGTGCATAAGCACCATCATCATCCTCAACACGGTCCATGAGAGGCAGGCTTCCCTGAACTCTGGCAGCTCGGTGATGCATTGCGGACTTTGCTCGCCTTCCTGCAGACTTTGCTCGCTTTCCGAAATGTAGGCCAAGCACCCGGAATTTTCACGGCAGCAGCAGTTCTCCTCCTCAGTTGGCATTAGCTCGCACCGATTGCACGTGCACCAGGTGGAGACGCCGTCCATGCGACATGGTCCAGGCTCTTCATCCGTTGACTGGTCCTCCCAACTGCTGTCCGAATCCCCATCGTTTTCGCGTGCTTGCCTTTCCAGTAGTTCCTCCTCAGTGTACTCGGGCTCGTACATATACGGCATTATTGTGGCCATTGTGCGGTAAAGATAGTAAAATAATTTACAGAGATGGTACAGGTGTTCACACGGGCTACAAGCGGCGAAGGTAGCTGACCAGAGCACTGAAACGAGTCACAGAATACTCAAAGTAACACAGAGAGAGGAATGGAATCGAAAATCTGCTGCTGTGTGCTGTGAAACGGTCTGTTTATACTTATTGGGGAAAGAGGCGTCCTGCCATTTCCATGGCAACACGTCAATAGCTGAGGCGCAGCGATTGTTGACACGAGACGTGCTTGAAATGGGCAGTACGCGGCTGCTGATGTCAGGCTCAGGGGCGGGGGATTTGATTTAGTGCCGCAAAGGCAGGTGAGCCAGGTAGATGTGGGGAAATGATAGGATTATCACAAAATGGAGGCTGATTTCGAGTGCGATAATGGGCGAAAAGTCGGGTAAGGTCCATAGGAAAGTTTTCTACGATCTACCGATTTATGCTTACAAACACATGGCCGACCCGTAGGGACAATAAAAAAAAGTCCCGGAACTATCCTTTAATAATATTTCTTTCTCGTGTCTTTCTCTGAAATCCTAACCCAGGTCGGGGGTCCTTTGTTAGTCCTTTTGGCGGGCAGAGAAGCCCTCCTATCGGTGCCACTGAGTCTGGGGTAGACAGGATGTGTCGGAGGGGGAATAGGCACCGTGGACCGGGCTATCTAGGCAACCCAAGTCGCAATCTTCCCTGATAGGCTGGGGGGTTATCCCGCCAGGATAGCCACCCCACTGTGTGAGTGACAGCTAGGCTGTATGAATGGGGGTCTTGCTGCATAAAAGTAGGGTCCTGAGGACTGGAGGACAAGATGTCACCAATGGAACTAAGAAGCCGAAGAGGAGAGAAGCCAAAGACATCTGCAATGACTGAACCACCGGTGAAACCCTGCTGCAGATCCTCACCACTTTTCTCCAACGACTCGAGAAGACCTTCACCTGCAAGAGTCTTCTTCCCCTGAGCTGGTGGGGTCAACCAGTTCGCCAATCGCCTTCCAAGACATGCCTTGGTCGAATTGCCAGTGCCAAGCACTAGGAGACCGGATAGCCAGGCACCCGTCCACCACGACCGTGATTTAAAGGAGCGTATCTTTTATTCTGTTTTGGCAGCACCGCGGCTGGTTTCATCCCTGGGCAGTGCAGTAACTCGAACCTTCCTCCACGACGAGACCCTCTCTTCCTCTGCTGGATCTCCCAAACTGCAGGAACTGCCAGGAACTACCGCCACCGCATGATCCTCTTCCACTTTTAAGGTACATTATTCCAACAGGCCTCCCATTTCGTTGGGTGTTTTAAATCCTTTACTTACCTTCTGGCCTGGCTGCCTTTTCGTCTAACATTATCTTTCTACGTCCTGCAACCGCCTTTTCAATCGTTTAACAAAGACTTGACTGCAGCTACTAGAACATTTTGAACCTAGGCACTTTGCCTTGTACCACTGACTCTGTCACACGCCTCTTGACTCTGGCTAAATCTGTTACAACTGCCTTCTCTAGATTGTTTCTTATCAAGAAATGTGTTGGTGCACCTAAAACTCTTATAACCACCTTTTCTTCCCCTTTATATACTGCTGAAGTGCCATTTTGCTCGGTTTTCACCAAAGTACTGTTGATGCTAAAGTGATGCCTTGCTTAACTTGTTCACAATCCAATTGGGAAGTGTTGCTGGTGTGTTTAAGAGGTAAAACCTGTATAACGTGTTCTTTCCCTCCCTCTGAAGAAATTGTTAGAGTGCCATTTTTGCTTAGTTTAACACTGTGCCGTTTTGCTCAGTTTTCACTCTTGCTCAAACTGGTCTACAATTTAAATAGGGAGTTGTGTATACGTTTCTTGACTGTTTTAACTTACTTTAATACTAGTGACTTGTGTGTGAACATCAACGTGTGTAAAATAGATATATTTTGATACAAAGCTTTGGTCTGTGTTTCCTTGTTCCATAGTATTGTAGTCCTATTGTGTAAACCCTGAATACTGCTCATCTCTCTCTTGAGATAAGTCTGACTGCTTAGCCACAGCTACCAACTAAATCTTTGTGGTACAGACTGATACCAAAGGGGATTTATTGCATATACCTGTAGTCTTAATCTTCTGTAGTGCTCCCTAAGGGAACTGCACAGGATTCTGCCTAACACTGGTGTACAGCGGTGATGATAAAAGTATTGGATTTACATTTTAGAGTGCTGCTAGTACCTTGGTTCAATTAACCACAAGGCTTATCAATCACTAAAATTTAATTTAAAAAAAGTCAAATATGGAAAGTTATAGCCAGGAGACCCTCCTTGTAAATACTGCTGATTATTTAAGGGATCTGTGCAGACAGAAAGGTCTTCCTGTCAAAGGCAAGAAATAAGAAATGATTGGAAGATTGTTAGAACACCAAACACTGGAGAGTGGGGCTTTTAGTGCTGACTCCTCCAGAAAATGTAGCAAACATTGAGGATGATAATGTTGAAGATGTTATTGTTGAAGCAGATGAGGAAGAGAAGGCTGACAATGTAAGTCCCTCTTGCCCTCTCTCTGCTCAAAGGCCTCAACCTGTGGCTACTGGACCATTATCAGGTCCCACATTAAGTCCTGAATGTATCGCTCTAGAAAGAATGAGGCTTGAACTTGAATTCAAAAGAATTGGTGCCCAAACTGAACAGAAACATCAAGAACTAAGGCTCAAAGAAATGGAGTTCAATCATGAGCTAGAGATGAATAAATTGTCTTCGGAAAATGCTTCGCTCCCGAATCCTCTAGATCCTCCAGTCCAAAAAGACCCCGGATGCCTAAAGAGATTGTGGGTATGTATGAACTTAAGTTGGATGTGTTAGATTGGTTAGCAATGTTTGAATACAATCATGGGCTCCAGGAAATCGTAGGGAATCAGTTGATCCCCAGGTTGTTCTCTAGGCTCCCCCCTGTTGCATCTGATGTGGTAATGGAGTTGGGGGAGGTGGATAGGATGGATTATGAATGTGTGAAACTCGCTTTGATAGCTAGATTGGGGAAGACCCCTTCCCAATACCTTAAGAGGTTTATGACCCTCAAAAAGCATGATAGTACCCCTTGGGCTACCTGGGTGCATGAATGTTTGAAAAACTTAGAGGGTTGGATTAAGGGTTACAGGGTGAACACTTATGAAGGAATGAGAAATCTTGTCATGTTGGAGTCTAACTACGATGCCTGCTCTCCTGAGCTCAGACAGCACTTGGCTGATTCAAAGGAACTAGATTCCAAGAAGCTAGCTAAGGCTTCTGACTTGTGGGTTGCCAACAGGGCTACTCACAAGGATTCAGGGGTCACTCAGAAAAAGGTTGAGGGAAAGCAGCCTAAGAAAGACAACAAAGAGAATTCAAATAATTCCAATTCCAAAGAGGGCCACAAACAAAATTCTAAGAGTAAGCCACAAGGGAAACCGAATCAGGCTAGTGTACCTTCTGGTGCCAGACCAGAACGAGGTCAGAGCAAACCACCATTCATAAAGACATTTGGAAAATGTTATGTTTGTGGTTCAACTGACCATGTGAAAGGGGCGCCCAGATGTAAGGGTAAACCTTCAGGGGTCCACACTGTCTCCTTAGCCTTCGCTCCAGAGGAGGAAGTACAAATGGTCAGTGGAAACTTCCAACTACTGGCTGAAGAACCCATCAGAGTCTCAGCTAGTGTATCTTTAGTATCCTTGGGGTTGTGGGAACAACAGAATTTAGATGTGTATAATTCTATCCCAAATAATACTAAAGAGTATTATAAAGACAGTGTCCTAGTGAATGGTCAGGAGACCCCTGCCATTAAAGACACTGGAGCCATCATAACTGTGGTGGATGAATCTTTTTTCAAGGTGTAGGATGTTGCTAAGGCACCCAAACGCCTCACCAAGTTAGCTGGAGGGCCTGTGCAGATTCTTCCCCAGTTACCAGCTCTCATCCAGTGCAATGAAATGACTGTCAGGATACCTGTTAGTGTGCAATCTGAAGTACCTGGAAGGGTGTTGTTGGCCAATGATCCTTTTTAGGAAGAATTCTAATTTTATGGCTAATTTCCCTTACATATAGAGTCCCCCAGCAGTTTTGCTGGATTTGAAGGGTTTATTTTTTCTCCTGCTAAGAGTGTGTCTCTTTTTCCCACTCTTAGGCATATTTACTATGCGTGTTCTAGGTTATTTTTTGTGTTTAATGTCTATGGGGTTTATCTCACCCCCATAGGAACCATCTTTATCCACATGTGTTACACAGCACCCTCCGTGCAGTGACACAGGGGTGTTGTAGCGACCCCCAAACATAGACTCCATACCCTTCGACTTACTACTGTCTCCCACGCCATGTAAAGTCCCCATTGACTTTACTAGTCAATCTTTATGAACAAAACCAGTACAACCGATCTTACTATGGAGGTATTGGCAAGGGGTTAATAGTTTTTCCCTTATGTTCATTTTCGAGAGGGTACCGTACAGTCCCTCTCTCAGAAGTTTCTGGCTGGTGGCAGTGGTTACTACCAAAAATATTCGACCGCAAATATTTCCCTACGGTATTTTCCCATTGTTCGAGGCTACCACATTTACGGACAGCCTCTAACATACCACCGGTTTATTTTAATATTAACTTTACTCCGATAGGTTTTATTTGCAGAACTTTAATATAAATTCTTTCTCGTATCTTTCTCTAAACTCCTAACCCAGGTCGGGGATCCTTTGTTTGTCCTTTTGGCGGGCTTCTGACAAGAAGCCCTCCTGTTGGCGCCACTGGGTCTGGGGTGGATCCATTGTGTGGGAGGGGGAGTGGGACCCAGAGCAACCCATGTCGCACTCTGCCCTGATAGGCTGGAGGGTTTCCCGCCAAGATGACCACTCCACTGTGTGAGTGAAAGCTAGGCTGTGTGAATGGGGATCATTTTGCATAAAAGCAGGGTCCTGAGGACTGGAAGAGCAAGACGTCGCCACTGGAACTAAGAAGACAAAGAGGAGAGAAGCCAAAGACATCTGCAACGACTGAACCACTGGTGAAGCCCTGCTGCAGCGCCTCACCACTTTTCTCCCCACGAAGAGAGAAGATCTTCATCTGCAAGAGCTTTCTTCCCTTGAGCTGGTGGGGCCAACCAGTTTGCCAATCGCCTTCTTGGACCTGCCTTGGTCGAATCGCCAGTACCCTGTACTCAGAGACCGGATAGCCAGGCACCCGTCCACCCAGACCGCAATTTAAAGGAGCGTACCTTTTATTCGTTGGGCAGCACCATGGCTGGTTTGATCCCTGGGCAGTGCAGTAACTCAAACCTTCCTCCACGACGAGAGTCCCTCTTCCTCTGCTGGATCACCCGAACTGCAGGAACTACCAGGAACAACCGCCACCACAGGAGCCTCTTCTACATTTCAAGGTACATTGTTCCGCCAGGCCACCCTTTTCGCGTGGTAGTGCTAAAGGTGTTTTAAATTCTTCACCTACCTGTTGGGTTGTCCACCCCTATCCTCTAACATTGTTTTTCACCTTCTGCATCCACCTTTTCGAATCGTTAACCAAAGACTTGACTGCAGCTTCAAGAACATTTTGCTCCTGGGCCCTTTGCCCTGTACCACTGACTCTGGCACAGGCCTATTGACTCTGGCTAAATTTGTTATAACTGCCTTCTCTAGATTGCTTCTCAACTAGAACTGTGTTGGTGCACCTACATCTCATAACCACCTTTTTCTTCCTATTTTTAAAACTTGTGAAGTGCCATTTTGCTTGGTTTTCATTTAAGCCTTATAGAACTTAAAGTACTGCCTTGCCTAAACTTGTTCACAAACCTATGGCAAGTGTTGCTAGGGTGTGTAAGAAGATATTCCTGTATAACTTGTGCTTTCCCTCCCTTGTGAGAAATTGCTAGAGTGCCATTTGTGTTTGGTTTTCACTGTGCCATTTTGCTCAGTTTTCACTCTTGCTCAAACTTGCTTTAATAACGGTGATTAATGTGTTGAACTAAAAGTGTGTGAAATAAATATATATATTCTTTTTAATACAAAGCTTTGGTCAGTGTTTCCTTGTACCCTAGTATTGTAGTCCTATTGTGTAAACCCTGAATACTGCTCCTCTCCCTCTTGAGATAAGTCTGACTGCTTAGCCACAGCTATCAACTAGATCTTTGTGGTACAGACTGATACCAAAGGGGATTTATTGCTAATACCTGTAGTCTTAGTCTTCTGTAGTGCTCCCTAAGGGAACTGCACAGGATTATGCCTAACAATCTTAAAGATCTTGGAGTAGTGTCAAGTACTCCCAGACCTCCTAGTAAAAGATTACAGGAGTTCACCAGACCTGCAAGGGAGAGGACCATGAGAGGCTCTCCTGAGGAGATGATAGAAAAATAAATCACTCCTACTCCACTGAAGTTAGTAACTGCAATTTCGAAGCAACCAGAAGCAAACGGGAAACCCAAGACTTCTAAAAAGAAACCAGCAGAAAGCACTCCAGTGCTTCCAACCAGGAAGTCTCCTAGGTTGTCCAAAATCACACCTGTGATTCCTACTCCAGCTGAGGCTGAGAGAGAGGTACAACCCTGTGTGGTTGAACTAGAGCCTGAGGATTCAGATCTAGTAGAAGGCCAGGATCTTATTGGAGATCTGGACCCTTTGGACCATCCTGAGCTGCTGTCTTTACTGGCAGAAGGTGGCCCCAACAGGGCAGACTTCAGTAAGGGGCAAAGAGAATGTCCAACTCTGGAAGGTCTTCGCCACCAGGCAGCTTCTCAGCTTGAAGGGCAAGAGCCTGGGATGTATAGGCTACACTGGGAAGATGGCCTCTTCTATAGTGAACCAACTGAGTCAATCCCTGGAGACTACAAACGACTTGTAGTGCCCCAGGAGAACAGACTCCAATTCTTACAACATGAGATACCTTTGGCTGGTCACTTGATCTTCAAGATGACCAAGGAAAGGCTCTCTTTCCACTTTTATTGGCCTAAAATGGGGGATGAGGTAGATAAGTATTGGAAGAGTTGCCACACCTGCCAAACTTTTGGTAAGAGTGGTTCCAAGAACGTGCACCTTTAGTGCCTCTCCCTGTGGTGGGAGTACCATTTGAGAGGGTGGGAATCGACATTGTCTTTCCTCTTGACCATCCAACCTCTTCAGGCAACAGGTTTATCCTTGTTGTAGTAGACCATGGTAGTAGGTACCCTGAAGGACTGTTACAGCTCAGGCTGTGGCTAAGGCCCTCCTGGGTATTTTTACCAGGGTTGGGTTTCCTAAAGAGGCAATATCCGACCGGGGATCAAATTTTATGTCCCACTACATGAAGGCCATGTGGAAAAACTGTGCAGTTACCTACAAGTTCTCAACAGAATACCACCCTCAGACAAATGGATTGGTAGAAAGGTTCAACAGAACCATGAAGAGCATGATAGGATCTTTAGAAGACCCCCTTAATAAAAAGTGGGATCTTCTACTGCCAGGCCTTCTCTTTGCATATAGAGAAGTCCCTCGGGAGGGAGTGGGTTACAGTCCATTTGAACTTCTCTATGGCCATCCGGCAAGAGGCCCATTGGTCCTGATCAAGGAGAGATTGGAGAGTGCTCCTTCCCCCAAGCCAGTCAGGGTGACTGACTATGAGATAGGACTCTGGAGGAGAATGTCACACATGATGGCTGAGGCAAGTGATAACTTGAAGGCAGGTCAGGCTCTGGTCAAGCATTGGCATGACCAGAAGGCCAACATGGTTGAGTTCGCTCAAGACAAGCTAGTTCTTGTTATGGTGCCAACAAGGCAGAGGGCCTTGCAGGACAAGTGGATTGGACCCTTCAAGATTGTGGGAAAACTTGGAGAGGTGAACTATCTGGTGGACTTAGGCAATCCTAAGGAGGCTCCCAGAGTCTTTCACACCAACCGTCTAAAAGCTTATGTCTCGAGACCAGAACTGGGAGCTTTGCTTCTAGCTTCAGCTCAAGAGGAGGAGGAGAGTGAACCTCTGCCTGACCTTCTCAGAGGCAAACCTTTAGATGAGCAAATAGAAGGAGTCAATCTCTCTTCTAATCTGACCTCTGAACAACAGGAGGAGTGCAAAGTTTTGCTAAATCAATTTGCCCCCTTGCTTTTACTTTCACCAGGCTTGACCCCTTGGGGCCAGCATGACATAAACACTGGTGACTGTTTACCTGTCAAAATAGGGGTTACAGAATTCCAGAGAATGTAAGAACCCACATCAAAGGAGAGGTCAACAAGATGCTTGATCTCGGGGTAATAGAACCCCCGACTAGTCCATGGTCTAGCCCAGTTGCGTTAGTATCAAAGGGAGGATCCAAGGAGTTGAGATTCTGTGTGGACTATAGAGCTCTAAATGCAGGCAAGTGTGTTGCTGATACAGCTCACAGTAAGCAACACGAAGCACTGGAAGAATCTTGGGTGTGGCTTATATAGCCAGCGACACCCAAACACTAGAGTGCTCATGAATCTTCATGCACTTCCTGTCTGGCAACAGAAAGTGGTTACCAGGAAGTTACTACAAACACTAGGAAGGAATTAAAGGAGGGATTTGCTATGTGTTCTTTGTGTGCCTATGCCAGGCCTGCCAAGCCTCCACCCAGCTTGCCCCAACTACCTGCCTGATACCCATGACACAGACGTAATTCTGATGTGATTTTCTTCAGAATAAAGAAGATAGGGGCTCCTGTAGGTGACGTGGACTCAGTAATCAGACAGTGCTGGAGGTTGTTCTCTAAATAGCAGTTTAATACCTCCTTTTCCTTGGCTGAGAGTATGTACATGCGGCCGGAGTGATTGGTCGGGTATTAAATTGATTGTGCAATCATCCCTTCGATGAGGGGGCAATTTGGAGTATTGGGCAGTGGCAAATACTTCCGGGTATTGTTGATATTGTTCAGGGAGTTCAAGTACATGGTTAGGCATAGTGGGTTTGGGAAGCTGGTGTCAGAAATGGAAGAAGGAGGAGAGAAACCTAAAGAACTCTGGGATAGACAGTGGGAGATACAGTATTCGTAACCAAGAATTTTTTTCCCTGCAGTCCAATTAATATAGGGGTTATGTACCCTTAGCGAGGGAAGACCAAGGATGACAGGGTAATGGGCTGCTCCGATTATGTCAAAGGTGCTTTCTTCCTTATGTGTGGTGATCTGCATTTGAAGTGGAAGAGTCTGTTCTCGTATAGGTCCAGAAGTCAGAGGACTCCCATCCACTCTCTCTACGGGGATGGACATCTTCTTGATGGTGCGAGGTAGCCCCTTACTTTGTGCACAGTGGTCATCAACAAAGTTACTAGCCGCCCCACTGTCTACCAATGCGGGAATCCGGTCGACCTCATAGAGGGCCGCACTTGAATTGAACCAGAAGAACTACCATGGATGAGTGCAGGTAGTCAGCTGCAGACGTATCTCTGTTAGCTTTAGGGAAACCAGAGGCTTCTACACAAATCGTGGTTCCCCCTACAACCGGGTTATAGAATTTTCCAACTTGCAAGGGGGCGCGATTGGGCATTCTCTAACAAGATGGTCATTCACCCCAAAATACATAAACAGGACAGTCTGCAAGATCGTTCCTCAGGCATTAAGGGACCACGAGCCAATCCTTGCTGCATTGGCTCCTCAGGAGGGACTGGTTTTGATACCTGGGCAGCGGTTTCTAGACAGGGGCGATGGATCCTTCCTCTCTGTTTCCCTGTATGCCTCTCCTGTAACCTATAATCAAATTGCATGACCAGAGTGATCATCTCTGCCAAATTGGCTGATCTGGGTACTCGAGAAACATCATCCTTTAGCTCTTCAGAGAGACCTCTCCAAAAGAGAGTAATCAAGGCATTGTCCTGCCATGCTGTATCTGCTGCCATCTGTTTGAAACAAGTTATGTGTGTGAGGAGGTCTTGCAATCCATTTTTGAAGTCCAAAAGACGTTCCTTTGCCGACAATGTGATTTCTTGTCTTCCGAATATGGTCTTGAGACTGTGTGTTAATGCGGGATAAGAGTCTAAGATAGGATTGTTGGTCGTGACCAATGGTGTGGCCCAGGCTAATGCAGCCTTGCAAGGTGTGAAATCATATGCCCCACCATATCCCAATCTGTGGGGAAGAAGGAGGCCTTCAATGTGAATGGAATGGTACAGGATTCCAGAAATTCCTTACGTTTATGTGGGTTTCCATCGAATTTACCCCCAGGCAATGGGCCTGGTGGCTATTCCGAGCTTTGTAGAGCTTGTACCATTTGTTGACGTAGTACGGCATTCTCCTGCTTAAATCCCTGTACTTCTTGGTTTCGAGACTGTGCAAATGAGGGAAATCCCCAGTGACCCTGTGCCCCCCACTCCGTTCCACAGGGTGGAGGGAACAGAAACCCCACGGAAACCCTATGGGGAAGAAAACCCTTATGAAGTGCTGTCTTCTAGTGGTTGTTGAACGGCTGTCTTATTCTGGATGGAGGAGAAGGTCTGAAGAGTCTTCTTCTGCAACCTGGCCTACCGGTGCCTAACATTTTGAGCAAGAGAGACAGGGAAAAGAGTTAAGGTCTCCCTGGATTGGCGGTATGGAGTAACATGAAGAGAAAAGAAGTTTACCCTGGAGTCGACGTGACTGGAATGCCCAAGGCAGCGTGTCCCGTTCTGATCTGCCAAAGATCCGAACTGAAGAGTCCGGTTTTGTGGCGCTGGAGTTCCAGTAAAAGAAGTTTGGTAAAAGAAGTAGATAAGGTATAGCGTGTGAGAGGAGAATAGAGAAACCTACTTCGGCGCTGCCGAGTTGAGAGGTTCGGGACAGTGGGTGGTTGCTGTTCGTAAGGTTGCTGATCTCAGATGAAGCGGTGTGTGTGACGGATGTTAGGGAGAATTCTCTTTTAAGGCTAATTTCCCTTACCTATAGAGTCCCCCAGCAGCTTTGCTGGATTTGAAGGGTTTATTTTTTCCTCCTGCTAAGAGTGAGACCCTTTTTTCCCACTCTTAGACAGTTTGCTATTGTGGGCCTCATTTACGATCCTGGCGTTAAGGGTTTAACGGCGCCGTAAAAGGTGTCGGCGCCGTTAAACCCTTAACGCCTGATTACGAGGCCCCTTTGCGGGACCCGACCTTAACGGCTGGTTTTACCAGTCTTTAAAGTAGGGTGCCGCAAAGGGATCTTGGTGCTAAGTACGGTGCCGCAATTTGCGGCACCGTACCTAGCGCCTTCCCCATTCCCATTGAGCCCTATGGGGCAAAAATGGGAATGGGGAAGGGAGCATGGTGAATGTGGAATTACCGCCCGCCAACCTTGGAATGGGGCGGTAATTCCGCCATTCACCATGGCGGACCCCGGCATGGACCATGGTGCTAATAGCACCATGGTTTAGCGCCGGGGTCGTAATGAGGCCCTATGTGTTTTAGGCTATCTTGTGTGCTTATGGTCTATGGGGTTTTTCTCACCCTCATAGGCATCATCTTTTCAACATGTGTGTTACAAAGCACCCTCTGTGCCGTAACACATAGGGTGTCGTAGCGACCCCCAAACATAGACTCCATACCCTGGGACTGACTACTGTCTCTCAGGGCATGTAAAGTTATCATTGACTTTACTAGTCAATAGCTATGAACAGAACCAGTACAACCCATCTTACTATGGAAGTACTGGGAAGGGTTAATAGTTTTAGTAAATAGTAAATATTCGACGGCAAATATTTTCCTATGGGATTTTACCATTGTTCGAGGCTACCACTTTTATTGACAGCCTCTAACATACCGCCGGTTTATTTTAATATTAACTTTACTCCGGTAGGTTTCATTGCCAGAACTTTAATAATATTTCTTTCTCGTGTCTTTCTCTGAAATCCTAACCCAGGTCGGGGGTCCTTTGTTAGTCCTTTTGGCGGGCAGAGAAGCCCTCCTATCGGTGCCACTGAGTCTGGGGTAGACAGGATGTGTCGGAGGGGGAATAGACACCGTGGACCGGGCTATCTAGGCAACCCAAGTCGCAATCTTCCCTGATAGGCTGGGGGGTTATCCCGCCAGGATAGCCACCCCACTGTGTGAGTGACAGCTAGGCTGTATGAATGGGGGTCTTGCTGCATAAAAGTAGGGTCCTGAGGACTGGAGGACAAGATGTCACCAATGGAACCAAGAAGCCGAAGAGGAGAGAAGCCAAAGACATCTGCAATGACTGAACCACCGGTGAAGCCCTGCTGCAGATCCTCACCACTTTTCTCCAACGACTCGAGAAGACCTTCACCTGCAAGAGTCTTCTTCCCCTGAGCTGGTGGGGTCAACCAGTTCGCCAATCGCCTTCCAAGACATGCCTTGGTCGAATTGCCAGTGCCAAGCACTAGGAGACCGGATAGCCAGGCACCCGTCCACCACGACCGTGATTTAAAGGAGCGTGTCTTTTATTCTGTTTTGGCAGCACCGCGGCTGGTTTCATCCCTGGGCAGTGCAGTAACTCGAACCTTCCTCCACGACGAGACCCTCTCTTCCTCTGCTGGATCTCCCAAACTGCAGGAACTGCCAGGAACTACCGCCACCGCATGATCCTCTTCCACTTTTAAGGTACATTATTCCAACAGGCCTCCCATTTCGTTGGGTGTTTTAAATCCTTTACTTACCTTCTGGCCTGGCTGCCTTTTCGTCTAACATTATCTTTCTACGTCCTGCAACCGCCTTTTCAATCGTTTAACAAAGACTTGACTGCAGCTACTAGAACATTTTGAACCTAGGCACTTTGCCTTGTACCACTGACTCTGTCACACGCCTCTTGACTCTGGCTAAATCTGTTACAACTGCCTTCTCTAGATTGTTTCTTATCAAGAAATGTGTTGGTGCACCTAAAACTCTTATAACCACCTTTTCTTCCCCTTTATATACTGCTGAAGTGCCATTTTGCTCGGTTTTCACCAAAGTACTGTTGATGCTAAAGTGCTGCCTTGCTTAACTTGTTCACAATCCAATTGGGAAGTGTTGCTGGTGTGTTTAAGAGGTAAAACCTGTATAACGTGTTCTTTCCCTCCCTCCGAAGAAATTGTTAGAGTGCCATTTTTGCTTAGTTTAACACTGTGCCGTTTTGCTCAGTTTTCACTCTTGCTCAAACTGGTCTACAATTTAAATAGGGAGTTGTGTATACGTTTCTTGACTGTTTTAACTTACTTTAATACTGGTGACTTGTGTGTGAACATCAACGTGTGTAAAATAGATATATTTTGATACAAAGCTTTGGTCTGTGTTTCCTTGTTCCATAGTATTGTAGTCCTATTGTGTAAACCCTGAATACTGCTCATCTCTCTCTTGAGATAAGTCTGACTGCTTAGCCACAGCTACCAACTAAATCTTTGTGGTACAGACTGATACCAAAGGGGATTTATTGCATATACCTGTAGTCTTAATCTTCTGTAGTGCTCCCTAAGGGAACTGCACAGGATTCTGCCTAACACTGGTGTACAGCGGTGATGATAAAAGTATTGGATTTACATTTTAGAGTGCTGCTAGTACCTTGGTTCAATTAACCACAAGGCTTATCAATCACTAAAATTTAATTTAAAAAAAGTCAAATATGGAAAGCTATAGCCAGGAGACCCTCCTTGTAAATACTGCTGATTATTTAAGGGATCTGTGCATACAGAAAGGTCTTCCTGTCAAAGGCAAGAAATAAGAAATGATTGAAAGATTGTTAGAACACCAAACACTGGAGAGTGGGGCTTTTAGTTCTGACTCCTCCAGAAAATGTAGCAAACATTGAGGATGATAATGTTGAAGATGTTATTGTTGAAGCAGATGAGGAAGAGAAGGCTGACACTGTAAGTCCCTCTTGCCCTCTCTCTGCTCAAAGGCCTCAACCTGTGGCTACTGGACCATTATCAGGTCCCACATTAAGTCCTGAATGTATCGCTCTAGAAAGAATGAGGCTTGAACTTGAATTCAAAAGAATTGGTGCCCAAACTGAACAGAAACATCAAGAACTAAGGCTCAAAGAAATGGAGTTCAATCATGAGCTAGAGATTAATAAATTGTCTTTGGAAAATGCTTCTCTGACGAATCCTCTAGATCCTCCAGTCCAAAAAGACCCCGGATGCCTAAAGAGATTGTGGGTATGTATGAACTTAAGTTGGATGTGTTAGATTGGTTAGCAATGTTTGAATACAATCATGGGCTCCAGGAAATCGTAGGGAATCAGTTGATCCCCAGGTTGTTCTCTAGGCTCCCCCCTGTTGCATCTGATGTGGTAATGGAGTTGGGGGAGGTGGATAGGATGGATTATGAATGTGTGAAACTCGCTTTGATAGCTAGATTTGGGAAGACCCCTTCCCAATACCTTAAGAGGTTTATGACCCGCAAAAAGCATGATAGTACCCCTTGGGCTACCTGGGTGCATGAATGTTTGAAAAACTTAGAGGGATGGATTAAGGGTTACAGCGTGAACACTTATGAAGGAATGAGAAATCTTGTCATGTTGGAGTCTAACTACGATGCCTGCTCTCCTGAGCTCAGACAGCACTTGGCTGATTCAAAGGAACTAGATTCCAAGAAGCTAGCTAAGGCTTCTGACTTGTGGGTTGCCAACAGGGCTACTCACAAGGATTCAGGGGTCACTCAGAAAAAGGTTGAGGGAAAGCAGCCTAAGAAAGACAACAAAGAGAATTCAAATAATTCCAATTCCAAAGAGGGCCACAAACAAAATTCTAAGAGTAAGCCACAAGGGAAACCGAATCAGGCTAGTGTACCTTCTGGTGCCAGACCAGAACGAGGTCAGAGCAAACCACCATTCATAAAGACATTTGGAAAATGTTATGTTTGTGGTTCAACTGACCATGTGAAAGGGGATCCCAGATGTAAGGGTAAACCTTCAGGGGTCCACACTGTCTCCTTAGCCTTCGCTCCAGAGGAGGAAGTACAAATGGTCAGTGGAAACTTCCAACTACTGGCTGAAGAACCCATCAGAGTCTCAGCTAATGTATCTTTAGTATCCTTGGGGTTGTGGGAACAACAGAATTTAGATGTGTATAATTCTATCCCAAATAATACTAAAGAGTATTATAAAGACAGTGTCCTAGTGAATGGTCAGGAGACCCCTGCCATTAAAGACACTGGAGCCATCATAACTGTGGTGGATGAATCTTTTTTCAAGGTGTAGGATGTTGCTAAGGCACCCAAACGCCTCACCAAGTTAGCTGGAGGGCCTGTGCAGATTCTTCCCCAGTTACCAGCTCTCATCCAGTGCAATGAAATGACTGTCAGGATACCTGTTAGTGTGCAATCTGAAGTACCTGGAAGGGTGTTGTTGGCCAATGATCTTTGTTAGGAAGAATTCTAATTTTATGGGTAATTTCCCTTACATATAGAGTCCCCCAGCAGTTTTGCTGGATTTGAAGGGTTTATTTTTTCTCCTGCTAAGAGTGTGTCTCTTTTTCCCACTCTTAGGCATATTTACTATGCGTGTTCTAGGTTATTTTTTGTGTTTAATGTCTATGGGGTTTATCTCACCCCCATAGGAACCATCTTTATCCACATGTGTTACACAGCACCCTCCGTGCAGTGACACAGGGGTGTTGTAGCGACCCCCAAACATAGACTCCATACCCTTCGACTTACTACTGTCTCCCACGGCATGTAAAGTCCCCATTGACTTTACTAGTCAATCTTTATGAACAAAACCAGTACAACCGATCTTACTATGGAGGTATTGGCAAGGGGTTAATAGTTTTTCCCTTATGTTCATTTTCGAGAGGGTACCGTACAGTCCCTCTCTCAGAAGTTTCTGGCTGGTGGCAGTGGTTACTACCAAAAATATTCGACCGCAAATATTGCCCTATGGTATTTTCCCATTGTTCGAGGCTACCACATTTACTGACAGCCTCTAACATACCACCGGTTTATTTTAATATTAACTTTACTCCGATAGGTTTTATTTGCAGAACTTTAATATAAATTCTTTCTCGTGTCTTTCTCTAAACTCCTAACCCAGGTCGGGGATCCTTTGTTTGTCCTTTTGGCGGGCTTCTGACAAGAAGCCCTCCTGTTGGCGCCACTGGGTCTGGGGTGGATCCATTTTGTGGGAGGGGGAGTGGGACCCAGAGCAACCCATGTCGCACTCTGCCCTGATAGGCTGGAGGGTTTCCCGCCAAGATGACCACTCCACTGTGTGAGTGAAAGCTAGGCTGTGTGAATGGGGATCATTTTGCATAAAAGCAGGGTCCTGAGGACTGGAAGAGCAAGACGTCGCCACTGGAACTAAGAAGCCAAAGAGGAGAGAAGCCAAAGACATCTGCAACGACTGAACCACTGGTGAAGCCCTGCTGCAGCGCCTCACCACTTTTCTCCCCACGAAGAGAGAAGATCTTCATCTGCAAGAGCTTTCTTCCCTTGAGCTGGTGGGGCCAACCAGTTTGCCAATAGCCTTCTTGGACCTGCCTTGGTCGAATCGCCAGTACCCTGTACTCGGAGACCGGATAGCCAGGCACCCGTCCACCCAGACCGCAATTTAAAGGAGGGTACCTTTTATTCGTTGGGCAGCACCATGGCTGGTTTGATCCCTGGGCAGTGCAGTAACTCAAACCTTCCTCCACGACGAGAGTCCCTCTTCCTCTGCTGGATCACCCGAACTGCAGGAACTACCAGGAACAACCGCCACCACAGGAGCCTCTTCTACATTTCAAGGTACATTGTTCCGCCAGGCCACCCTTTTCGCGTGGTAGTGCTAAAGGTGTTTTAAATCCTTCACCTACCTGTTGGGTTGGCCACCCCTATCCTCTAACATTGTTTTTCACCTTCTGCATCCACCTTTTCGAATCGTTAACCAAAGACTTGACTGCAGCTTCAAGAACATTTTGCTCCTGGGCCCTTTGCCCTGTACCACTGACTCTGGCACAGGCCTATTGACTCTGGCTAAATTTGTTATAACTGCCTTCTCTAGATTGCTTCTCAACTAGAACTGTGTTGGTGCACCTACATCTTATAACCACCTTTTTCTTCCTATTTTTAAAACTTGTGAAGTGCCATTTTGCTTGGTTTTCATTTAAGCCTTATAGAACTTAAAGTACTGCCTTGCCTAAACTTGTTCACAAACCTATGGCAAGTGTTGCTAGGGTGTGTAAGAAGATATTCCTGTATAACTTGTGCTTTCCCTCCCTTGTGAGAAATTGCTAGAGTGCCATTTGTGTTTGGTTTTCACTGTGCCATTTTGCTCAGTTTTCACTCTTGCTCAAACTTGTCTACAATGTAACTAGGGAGTTGTGTATACTTTTCTTGACTGGTTTTAACTTGCTTTAATAACGGTGATTAATGTGTTGAACTAAAAGTGTGTGAAATAAATATATATATTCTTTTTAATACAAAGCTTTGGTCAGTGTTTCCTTGTACCCTAGTATTGTAGTCCTATTGTGTAAACCCTGAATACTGCTCCTCTCCCTCTTGAGATAAGTCTGACTGCTTAGCCACAGCTATCAACTAGATATTTGTGGTACAGACTGATACCAAAGGGGATTTATTGCTAATACCTGTAGTCTTAGTCTTCTGTAGTGCTCCCTAAGGGAACTGCACAGGATTATGCCTAACAATCTTAAAGATCTTGGAGTAGTGTCAAGTACTCCCAGACCTCCTAGTAAAAGATTACAGGAGTTCACCAGACCTGCAAGGGAGAGGACCATGAGAGGCTCTCCTGAGGAGATGATAGAAAAATAAATCACTCCTACTCCACTGAAGTTAGTAACTGCAATTTCGAAGCAACCAGAAGCAAACGGGAAACCCAAGACTTCTAAAAAGAAACCAGCAGAAAGCACTCCAGTGCTTCCAACCAGGAAGTCTCCTAGGTTGTCCAAAATCACACCTGTGATTCCTACTCCAGCTGAGGCTGAGAGAGAGGTACAACTCTGTGTGGTTGAACTAGAGCCTGAGGATTCAGATCTAGTAGAAGGCCAGGATCTTATTGGAGATCTGTGTCATGATCTCTGCTTCAAAAAGGTCAGGGTTTTCCCAACTCCCTTGGAAGCAGATCCATAACCCAGGTTCCGAGTGCCAACCAGTCCCAATTGGGACCTTTTGGACCCAGTCCTGGCGCCAGTGGCACCAGGCTCATAAATATGGCCAGTCCCAGCGCTGGAAGCGCCGGGCTCATAATGCTTGGGTGGACTTACCTGCAGCAGACCATGCTGCTTACTTGCCTGCCAGTTGAGCCTCTGATCCTCTTCTGTTTGGAACTACTTTTCCTGTTGGGTGGGGCTGGAGCCACTCCCTAGATTCAGAACACTGGAACTCTTCTGGAAGGCAGGAACTCTTTTCTTACCATGAACTCTTTTCTTACTTAGGCGTGGCTGTGGAAGGAGACACCTAAGCACTACAGGAGGCTATTTAAACCACACCCGGTGGATGAATCTTGCTTTGCGTTATTCTGCATCCTCTGCAGCAGAACGCTCATCGTGTCTTCTGCATCTGATCCTGGGCCTAAGGGAAAAGGCTTACCATCCTGAATCCAGTCTTCAGCAACACCTATAAAGACAAGAAAGAACAGGTTAGCATTCCGGCATCTGAAAGGCAAAGGCTTACCATCCTGAATCCAGTCTTCAGCAACACCTATAAAAACAAGAAAGAACAGGTTAGCATTCCGGCATCTGAAAGGCAAAGGCTTACCTACCCTTCGTGCGCTCCGGAGGTCTTCACACTGCATTCCGGCATCTGAAAGACAAAACAAGGTGCGTTTAAAGACATTGGGGAACTTTAATACTCACGTGCCATTACTCCTTTCCACATCTAACCCAGTGGGTATCCCGGCACCCTGCAGCCGCTCCGAACTTGTACCTGCAAAATAAAAAGACAGTTAGAGCGCATCGTGAAGCTGGCAACAAGCGCTTACTCACGTGCTTCCAGGCGCTTCTATTCATCACACGGGCTCCATCTTCAACTCACTTCAGCCCGTCATCCGCCATCGCCGGAACCCTGTAAAACAAGAGACATCATTATTAAAGACTTTAAAGACATTTGAGTTACTCGAAACTTACCGTTCGTGCTGTAAACGACGGACAGCAGTCCTCTGAAGTCAAGAGGCCTGCGCTACCTATCCAGTGAAGAAACTGGTTACAGCACCCAGCCCCGAGGCAGATGGAGAGCTCGGCATTCACTTACCTAAGGTGAGAGCGTTAACCTGTGGGGGTCTACAGGAGAGGAGAAGAGGAAAGAGATAGGGACACCCCAATAACCCCAGTTCATTAACCCCGTATTTTCTATCTGCAGACATCTTACTCTGCACGTCAGGCATACAGGGCACAGAGGTCCAGCCCAAAGAGCCAACCGGGTGCTGCACATCACCTTTGAAGATACGGTAGTCGCCCAGTCAAGACCGGCGCCTCTGCGAGAATCAGGTGAGCGTTACAGAACGCAAAGCCTACCGCAAAACTCTCGCCCAGGCGCTATGGAAACCTCGGATACTGATCACTTAGCCCGGTTACTTGGGGAACTAAGGGCAGAAGTGCATGCAGCTCGTCAGGAAACGAACGCTCTAAGAAGGGAACTAATTATTTCCAAGGAGAGAACAGATGATCTTGCTAGACAATTGCTGCAGTCACAAGCCAGACAGACCCTGCTACCCGCATCAGGGGCAAATCTTCCTTCAACATCCTCTATGAATCCAGTGCAGATCAACCTACCTGGGAATGTACCTCTGGCTCCGCCCGAACGATTTTCTGGTGACCCAAAGAGGTTTGCGGTATTTATCAATCAGTGCCGGTTGCACTTCTTATGCCGGCCAGCAGCCTTTCCAACTGATCAAGCTAAAGTAGCTTTTGCACTTTCGTACCTTAGTGGCAATGCGGCAGACTGGTCGATCCCTCTAGTTAATCAAGATGATCCGGTTCTCCATGATTTTCAAGCCTTTCAGCTTAGTATGGAAAAACTGTTCGCAAGACATGCACAGGGGCAGGCCTTGGACAATGAGCTTCTTTTGTTGCGACAGGGTAATCAAGACCTTTTGGCTTATATTGCATCTTTCAATAGACTAATAGTGGAAACTCAATGGCCTGAGGACAAAAGGATTACGCTGTTTTATAGAGGTCTACGTGGAGAGCTCAAAGACGTTTTAGCCCAAGTAGTGAATCCCCCACAAGACTGTTCGGATTATATAGACTTGGTCGTTCAAATAGATCACAGACTGCAGAACAGGAAGGCCGATCGTTCCAAGTTTGATGCTCGAGTATTCTCCAAACCGCCAACTCCTTCCAAAGGAGTAGACTCCGGGGAACCCATGCAAATAGGGGGTCTGAAAGGTCCTCTAACACAAAGGGAGCGGGAAAGGAGAAAACAGTTGCAATTATGCCTATATTGCGGAAACTCAGGGCACTTTCTTCGAGACTGTCCGGTGAAACCTGCCAAGAAGGCAGTAGGAGCTGCGGTTACCACAGTTACAAACTCTGAGCAGGGAAACGACCTCGCCCGACAAGAATAGAGGTCCTCTTGCCGAGCGTGAAAACCAGTTCCGTGACCTCGCATTTCGTGATACCTATGGTCCTCATTAGCCCTGATAATCCGGATCGATTACATGCAATTGAAGCTTACGTCGACAGCGGTGCCATCGGCAATTATGTGGATCATGAAATGGTTTTGAGGATGAATCTAACTCTTTGTCCCAAGGCTGTAAAGGACGTCATTACTACGGTGGATGGTACGGAGATAGCCTCCGGGCCAGTAACGCATACCACTCAAGAGGTGACGCTAGTAAGTCAAGATGGACACCATGAGAAGATCGTGTTCGATGTGATCAAGGCCCCTCAGTTCCAGATTATTCTAGGAATACCTTGGTTAGAGAACCACAATCCTCTGATCGATTGGCGAGCAAGAACGGTCCAGTTTCCAGAATGTGTCTCTACTTGTCACCCTCCACCTGGTGTTGCACTGGCAGCAATTTCTTCAGAGACTCCCCAGTTACCTCCCGAATACCTAGAATACCAAGATGTTTTCCGGAAGGAGCAGGCTAACTCTCTACCTCCTCATAGGTCTTATGACTGCCAGATAGACCTGATACCTGGATCTACTCCTCCTTGTAGTAGAATTTATGCCCTCACCGAGCCTGAGAACCTTCACCTTCGACAATACCTGGATCAATACCTGGCAAATGGGTTTATTCGTCCTTCCAAGTCCCCTGCCTCTTCAGCTTTGTTCTTCGTTCCAAAAAAGGAAGGAGACCTTAGAACTTGTATCGATTATCGCTCCCTGAACCAGATCACCGTTAAGAATAGATATCCGTTACCTTTGATCCCTGAACTCCTGGACCAAGTCAGAAAAGCATGCATATATACAAAGCTGGATCTTAGAGGAGCTTACCACTTGGTACGAGTAAAAGAGGGCGATGAATGGAAGACGGCCTTCCGCACCAAGTATGGGCTATTTGAATATCAGGTCATGCCCTTCGGACTTTGCAATGCCCCGGCCGCCTTTCAATATTTTATGAACGATGTCCTCAGAGAGCTCATAGATGTGTGTGTTGTTGTTTACATCGACGACATTCTCGTTTATTCTTCATCGGAATCTGAACATCGGAAACACGTGAAAATGGTCCTCGAAAGATTGCGTCAACACAAACTTTTCGCTAAATTGGAAAAATGTGTTTTCAACGTGACTGAAGTTGAATTCTTGGGATTCATATTATCACCTGGCGGAGTGCGTATGGATTCAAAGAAGGTCGATGCAGTTCTCAAATGGCCATCACCATCCTCCGTAAAAGGTGTGCAAAGCATGTTAGGCTTCGCTAACTTTTACCGCAGGTTTATCCCCGAGTTCTCTCGAATAGTCCAGCCCATCACTGCCTTGTTAAAGAAAAACAAACGTTTTGAATGGTCTACCGAGGCGGAACAAGCTTTCCAGGATTTGAAGACTAAATTTATCTCTGCACCAATCTTAAAACACCCTCGCCCTGAACTCCCCTACATCGTGGAAACTGATGCTTCAAGCCTTGCCATGGGGGCAGTTCTATCACAAAAGGACCCGGTAACCAATCAGTTGCATCCCGTGGCATTTTGGTCCCGCAAATTCTCGCCTCCTGAAGTCAATTACACGATTACTGACAAGGAACTTCTGGCTATCAAGTCTGCCTTTAAGGCTTGGCGGCATTATCTGCTGGGGGCCCGACACACCGTTACTGTGATTACGGATCACCGAAACCTGCAATATTTGAAAACTGCAAAAGCCCAATCCTCTAGACAACTCCGTTGGGCATTATTCTTTGCCGAGTTTGACTTCATAATTACCTATCGACCTGGTACAAAGAACGGTAAAGCCGATGCCCTTTCTCGGATGGGAGTGGAAGAACACTTGATCAACCCTAAACCTGTACCAATCATTCCCGAACAAAGAATTCTGGGTGTAATCGCCACAGAATCCATAGAGGAAGTTAAGGATAAAGCCAGGCAACTTGTAACTCCAGCAGACATACAGAATTGGCATCTGCAGGGAAAGGACTTTGCAGTAAAGGACAACTTATTGTATTTCCAAGAACGATTATACCTACCCAGCACAGATTTACAGAAAAAAGTAATCTCTTGTTATCACGACTCTTTAATGGAAGGTCATCCCGGTATAGCCAAGACCTCAGAAAAGATCAAGCGCTACTTCTGGTGGCCGTCTTGGAAAAAAGATATCAGAGACTTTATAATGTCCTGTGGAGTATGCGCCCAAAACAAGAGTCAAAAGGAAAGACCAGCAGGCTTCTTACGCCCTATTGACATCCCACCTCACCCTTGGCATACGCTTTCTATGGACTTCATCACCGATCTACCTCCATGCTCCGGATACAATACGATTCTAGTAATGGTGGACTTATTCTCCAAGATGGCGCATTTCATTCCGCTCAAAGGCTTGCCAACAGCAGCAACTCTGGCCCGAGAATTTCTCAAAAACATCGTCCGACTGCACGGTTTTCCTTCGGTTCTAATTTCGGATCGAGGTAGTCAATTTATTTCTCATTTTTGGCGAAGTTGCTGTCGGTCGGCTCAAATTGATGTAAGACTATCGACCAGTCACCACCCTCAGACCGACGGACAAACCGAGAGGACCAATCAAACTCTGGAACAGTATTTACGCTGCATGCTGCAACAAACTGAAAAAACTTGGAAAGATATCCTTTGGATAGCCGAGTATGCCTACAATAACTCTGTCCATTCGGGAACTGGGAAAACCCCGTTTTTTCTTTTGTACGGCAGTCACCCTCGAACCTCGGAGTTGGATCCCCTCCAAGATCTTGAAACACCAGCAGTAGACTACCTGCATTCTACAATCACCCAAGCCTTTAAGGAAGCTGTTTCTCACCTTCAAAGGGCTAAAGAACAATACAAGAAAGGAGCAGATCAACATCGGAAGGAAGCCCCTCACTATCAAGTAGGGGATCAAGTCTGGTTATCCACCAAATATCTATCTCTAAAAGGGCCACGCACATTCAACCCAAGATACCTTGGTCCCTATTCCATCACTACCATAGTAAACCCAGTAGCGGTCAAGTTGGACTTGCCCCCGCACATGAAGATACATCCGGTCTTCCACGTCTCTCTATTAAAACCCGTGCAACCTCAAACCCGACTAACCAAATCTCCAAAACCTATCCTAGTTGATGGAGAACTCGAGTTTAAAGTCAAAAGCATTCTGGACTCCAAGATCTCCAAATCTAAACTATTCTACCTAATTGACTGGAAAGGCTACGGCCCCCAAGAGAGATCCTGGGAACCTGCTGAATATGTCCACGCTCCTCGCCTAATCAAAAGATTTCACCGAACATTTCCTGACAAGCCAAAACCCCCGGAGAAGCCCGGTTTGGGAGGGGCCTTGAGGGGGGGTACTGTCATGATCTCTGCTTCAAAAAGGTCAGGGTTTTCCCAACTCCCTTGGAAGCAGATCCATAACCCAGGTTCCGAGTGCCAACCAGTCCCAATTGGGACCTTTTGGACCCAGTCCTGGCGCCAGTGGCACCAGGCTCATAAATATGCCCAGTCCCAGCGCTGGAAGCGCCGGGCTCATAATGCTTGGGTGGACTTACCTGCAGCAGACCATGCTGCTTACTTGCCTGCCAGTTGAGCCTCTGATCCTCTTCTGTTTGGAACTACTTTTCCTGTTGGGTGGGGCTGGAGCCACTCCCTAGATTCAGAACACTGGAACTCTTCTGGAAGGCAGGAACTCTTTTCTTACCAGGAACTCTTTTCTTACTTAGGCGTGGCTGTGGAAGGAGACACCTAAGCACTACAGGAGGCTATTTAAACCACACCCGGTGGATGAATCTTGCTTTGCGTTATTCTGCATCCTCTGCAGCAGAACGCTCATCGTGTCTTCTGCATCTGATCCTGGGCCTAAGGGAAAAGGCTTACCATCCTGAATCCAGTCTTCAGCAACACCTATAAAGACAAGAAAGAACAGGTTAGCATTCCGGCATCTGAAAGACAAAACAAGGTGCGTTTAAAGACATTGGGGAACTTTAATACTCACGTGCCATTACTCCTTTCCACATCTAACCCAGTGGGTATCCCGGCACCCTGCAGCCGCTCCGAACTTGTACCTGCAAAATAAAAAGACAGTTAGAGCGCATCGTGAAGCTGGCAACAAGCGCTTACTCACGTGCTTCCAGGCGCTTCTATTCATCACACGGGCTCCATCTTCAACTCACTTCAGCCCGTCATCCGCCATCGCCGGAACCCTGCAAAACAAGAGACATCATTATTAAAGACTTTAAAGACATTTGAGTTACTCGAAACTTACCGTTCGTGCTGTAAACGACAGACAGCAGTCCTCTGAAGTCAAGAGGCCTGCCCTACCTATCCAGTGAAGAAACTGGTTACAGCACCCTGCCCCGAGGCAGATGGAGAGCTCGGCATTCACTTACCTAAGGTGAGAGCGTTAACCTGTGGGGGTCTACAGGAGAGGAGAAGAGGAAAGAGATAGGGACACCCCAATAACCCCAGTTCATTAACCCCGTATTTTCTATCTGCAGACATCTTACTCTGCACGTCAGGCATACAGGGCACAGAGGTCCAGCCCAAAGAGCCAACCGGGTGCTGCACATCACCTTTGAAGATACGGTAGTCGCCCAGTCAAGACCGGCGCCTCTGCGAGAATCAGGTGAGCGTTACAATCTGGACACTTTGGACCATCCTGAGCTGCTGTCTTTACTGGCAGAAGGTGGCCCCAACAGGGCAGACTTCAGTAAGGGGCAAAGAGAATGTCCAACTCTGGAAGGTCTTCGCCACCAGGCAGCTTCTCAGCTTGAAGGGCAAGAGCCTGTGATGTATAGGCTACACTGGGAAGATGGCCTCTTCTATAGTGAACCAACTGAGTCAATCCCTGGAGACTACAAACGACTTGTAGTGCCCCAGGAGAACAGACTCCAATTCTTACAACATGAGATACCTTTGGCTGGTCACTTGATCTTCAAGATGACCAAGGAAAGGCTCTCTCTCCACTTTTATTGGCCTAAAATGGGGGATGAGGTAGATAAGTATTGGAAGAGTTGCCACACCTGCCAAACTTTTGGTAAGAGTGGTTCCAAGAACGTGGCACCTTTAGTGCCTCTCCCTGCGGTGGGAGTACCATTTGAGAGGGTGGGAATCGACATTGTCTTTCCTCTTGACCATCCAACCTCTTCAGGCAACAGGTTTATCCTTGTTGTAGTAGACCATGGTAGTAGGTACCCTGAAGGACTGTTACAGCTCAGGCTGTGGCTAAGGCCCTCCTGGGTATTTTTTACCAGGGTTGGGTTTCCTAAAGAGGCAATATCCGACCGGGGGTCAAATTTTATGTCCCACTACATGAAGGCCATGTGGAAAAACTGTGGAGTTACCTACAAGTTCTCAACAGAATACCACCCTCAGACAAATGGATTGGTAGAAAGGTTCAACAGAACCATGAAGAGCATGATAGGATCTTTAGAAGACCCCCTTAATAAAAAGTGGGATCTTCTACTGCCAGGCATTCTCTTTGCATATAGAGAAGTCCCTCGGGAGGGAGTGGGTTACAGTCCATTTGAACTTCTCTATGGCCATCCGGCCAGAGGCCCATTGGTCCTGATCAAGGAGAGATTGGAGAGTGCTCTTTCCCCCAAGCCAGTCAGGGTGACTGACTATGAGATAGGACTCTGGAGGAGAATGTCACACATGATGGCTGAGGCAAGTGATAACTTGAAGGCAGGTCAGGCTCTGGTCAAGCATTGGCATGACCAGAAGGCCAACATGGTTGAGTTCGCTCAAGACAAGCTAGTTCTTGTTATGGTGCCAACAAGGCAGAGGGCCTTGCAGGACAAGTGGATAGGACCCTTCAAGATTGTGGTAAAACTTGGAGAGGTGAACTATCTGGTGGACTTAGGCAATCCTAAGGAGGCTCCCAGAGTCTTTCACAACAACCGTCTAAAAGCTTATGTCTCGAGACCAGAACTGGGAGCTTTGCTTCTAGCTTCAGCTCAAGAGGAGGAGGAGAGTGAACCTCTGCCTGACCTTCTCAGAGGCAAACCTTTAGATGAGCAAATAGAAGGAGTCAATCTCTCTTCTAATCTGACCTCTGAACAACAGGAGGGGTGCAAAGTTTTGCTAAATCAATTTGCCCCCTTGTTTTTACTTTCACCAGGCTTGACCCCTTGGGGCCAGCATGACATAAACACTGGTGACTGTTTACCTGTCAAAATAGGGGTTACAGAATTCCAGAGAATGTAAGAACCCACATCAAAGGAGAGGTCAACAAGATGCTTGATCTCGGGGTAATAGAACCCTCTACTAGTCCATGGTCTAGCCCAGTTGCGTTAGTATCAAAGGGAGGATCCAAGGAGTTGAGATTCTGTGTGGACTATAGAGCTCTAAATGCAGGCAAGTGTGTTGCTGATACAGCTCACAGTAAGCAACACGAAGCACTGGAAGAATCTTGGGTGTGGCTTATATAGCCAGCGACACTCAAACACTAGAGTGCTCATGAATCTTCATGCACTTCCTGTCTGGCAACAGAAAGTGGTAACCAGGAAGTTACTACAAACACTAGGAAGGAATTAAAGGAGGGATTTGCTATGAGTTCTTTGTGTGCCTATGCCAGGCCTGCCAAGCCTCCACCCAGCTTGCCCCAACTACCTGCCTGATACCCATGACACAGACGTAATTCTGATGTGATTTTCTTCAGAATAAAGAAGATAGGGGCTCCTGTAGGTGACGTGGACTCAGTAATCAGACAGTGCTGGAGGTTGTTCTCTAAATAGTAGTTTAATACCTCCTTTTCCTTGGCTGAGAGTATGTACATGCGGCCGGAGTGATTGGTCGGGTATTAAATTGATTGCGCAATCATCCCTTCGATGAGGGTGCAATTTGGAGTATTGGGCAGTGGCAAATACTTCCTGGTATTGTTGATATTGTTCAGGGAGTTCAAGTATATGGTTAGGCATAGTGGGTTTGGGAAGCTGGTGTCAGAAATGGAAGAAGGAGGAGAGAAACCTAAAGAACTCTGGGATAGACAGTGGGAGAGACAGTATTCGTAACCAAGAATTTTTTTCCCTGCAGTCCAATTAATATAGGGGTTATGTACCCTTAGCGAGGGAAGACCAAGGATGACAGGGTAATGGGCTGCTCCGATTATGTCAAAGGTGCTTTCTTCCTTATGTGTGGTGATCTGCATTTGAAGTGGAAGAGTCTGTTCTCGTATAGGTCCAGAAGTCAGAGGACTCCCATCCACGCTCTCTACGGGGATGGACATCTTCTTGATGGTGCGAGGTAGCCCCTTACTTTGTGCACAGTGGTCGTCAACAAAGTTACTAGCCGCCCCACTGTCTACCAATGCGGGAATCCGGTCGACCTCAGAGAGGGCCGCACTTGAATTGAACCAGAAGAACTACCATGGATGAGTGCAGGTAGTCAGCTGCAGACGTATCTCTGTTAGCTTTAGGGAAACCAGAGGCTTCTACACAAATCGTGGTTCCCCCTACAACCGGGTTATAGAATTTTCCAACTTGCAAGGGGGCGCGATTGGGCATTCTCTAACAAGATGGTCATTCACCCCAAAATACATAAACAGGACAGTCTGCAAGATCATTCCTCAGGCATTAAGGGACCACGAGCCAATCCTTGCTGCATTGGCTCCTCAGGAGGGACTGGTTTTGATACCTGGGCAGCGGTTTCTAGACAGGGGCGATGGATCCTTCTTCTCTGTTTCCCTGTATGCCTCTCCTGTAACCTATAATCAAATTGCATGACCAGAGTGATCATCTCTGCCAAATTGGCTGATCTGGGTACTCGAGAAACATCATCCTTTAGCTCTTCAGAGAGACCTCTCCAAAAGAGAGTAATCAAGGCATTGTCCTGCCATGCTGTATCTGCTGCCATCTGTTTGAAACAAGTTATGTGTGTAAGGAGGTCTTGCAATCCATTTTTGAAGTCCAAAAGACGTTCCTTTGCCGACAATGTGATTTCTTGTCTTCCGAATATGGTCTTGAGACTGTGTGTTAATGCGGGATAAGAGTCTAAGATAGGATTGTTGGTCGTGACCAATGGTGTGGCCCAGGCTAATGCAGCCTTGCAAGGTGTGAAATCATATGCCCCACCATATCCCAATCTGTGGGGAAGAAGGAGGCCTTCAATGTGAATGGAATGGTACAGGATTCCAGAAATTCCTTACGTTTATGTGGGTTTCCATCGAATTTACCCCCAGGCAATGGGCCTGGTGGCTATTCCGAGCTTTGTAGAGCTCGTACCATTTGTTGACGTAGTACGGCATTCTCCTGCTTAAATCCCTGTACTTCTTGGTTTCGAGACTGTGCAAATGAGGGAAATCCCCAGTGACCCTGTGCCCCCCACTCCGTTCCACAGGGTGGAGGGAACAGAAACCCCACGGAAACCCTATGGGGAAGAAAACCCTTATGAAGTGCTGTCTTCTTGTGGTTGTTGAACGGCTGTCTTATTCTGGATGGAGGAGAAGGTCTGAAGAGTCTTCTTCTGCAACCTGGCCTACCGGTGCCTAACCTTTGAGCAAGAGAGACAGGGAAAAGAGTTAAGGTCTCCCTGGATTGGCGGTATGGAGTAACATGAAGAGAAAAGAAGTTTACCCTGGAGTCGACGTGACTGGAATGCCCAACGCAGCGTGTCCCGTTCTGATCTGCCAGAGATCCGAACTGAAGAGTCCGGTTTTGTGGCGCTGGAGTTCCAGTAAAAGAAGTTTGGTAAAAGAAGTAGATAAGGTATAGCGTGTGAGAGGAGAATAGAGAAACCTACTTCGGCGCTGCCGAGTTGAGAGGATCGGGACAGTGGGTGGTTGCTGTTCGTAAGGTTGCTGATCTCAGATGAAGCGGTGTGTGTGACGGATGTTAGGGAGAATTCTCTTTTAAGGCTCATTTCCCTTACCTATAGAGTCCCCCAACAGCTTTGCTGGATTTGAAGGGTTTATTTTTTCCTCCTGCTAAGAGTGAGACCCTTTTTTCCCACTCTTAGACAGTTTGCTATTGTGGGCCTCATTTACGATCCTGGCGTTAAGGGTTTAACGGCGCCGTAAAAGGTGTCGGCGCCGTTAAACCCTTAACGCCTGATTACGAGGCCCCTTTGCGGGACCCGACCTTAACGGCTGGTTTTACCAGTCTTTAAAGTAGGGTGCCGCAAAGGGATCTTGGTGCTAAGTACGGTGCCGCAATTTGCGGCACCGTACCTAGCGCCTTCCCCATTCCCATTGAGCCCTATGGGGCAAAAATGGGAATGGGGAAGGGACCATGGTGAATGTGGAATTACCGCCCGCCAACCTTGGAATGGGGCGGTAATTCCGCCATTCACCATGGCGGACCCCGGCATGGACCATGGTGCTAATAGCACCATGGTTTAGCGCCGGGGTCGTAATGAGGCCCTATGTGTTTTAGGCTATCTTGTGTGCTTATGGTCTATGGGGTTTTTCTCACCCTCATAGGCATCATCTTTTCAACATGTGTGTTACAAAGCACCCTCTGTGCCGTAACACATAGGGTGTCGTAGCGACCCCCAAACATAGACTCCATACCCTGGGACTGACTACTGTCTCTCAGGGCATGTAAAGTTACCATTGACTTTACTAGTCAATAGCTATGAACAGAACCAGTACAACCCATCTTACTATGGAAGTACTGGGAAGGGTTAATAGTTTTAGTAAATAATAAATATTCGACAGCAAATGTTTTCCTATGGGATTTTACCATTGTTCGAGGCTACCACTTTTATTGACAGCCTCTAACATACCGCCGGTTTATTTTAATATTAACTTTACTCCGGTAGGTTTCATTGCCAGAACTTTAACAATATTTCTTTCTCGTGTCTTTCTCTGAAATCCTAACCCAGGTCGGGGGTCCTTTGTTAGTCCTTTTGGCGGGCAGAGAAGCCCTCCTATCGGCGCCACTGAGTCTGGGGTAGACAGGATGTGTCGGAGGGGGAATAGGCACCGTGGACCGGGCTATCTAGGCAACCCAAGTCGCAATCTTCCCTGATAGGCTGGGGGGTTATCCCGCCAGGATAGCCACCCCACTGTGTGAGTGACAGCTAGGCTGTATGAATGGGGGTCTTGCTGCATAAAAGTAGGGTCCTGAGGACTGGAGGACAAGATGTCACCAATGGAACTAAGAAGCCGAAGAGGAGAGAAGCCAAAGACATCTGCAATGACTGAACCACCGGTGAAGCCCTGCTGCAGATCCTCACCACTTTTCTCCAACGACTCGAGAAGACCTTCACCTGCAAGAGTCTTCTTCCCCTGAGCTGGTGGGGTCAACCAGTTCGCCAATCGCCTTCGAAGACATGCCTTGGTCGAATTGCCAGTGCCAAGCACTAGGAGACCGGATAGCCAGGCACCCGTCCACCACGACCGTGATTTAAAGGAGCGTATCTTTTATTCTGTTTTGGCAGCACCGCGGCTGGTTTCATCCCTGGGCAGTGCAGTAACTCGAACCTTCCTCCACGACGAGACCCTCTCTTCCTCTGCTGGATCTCCCAAACTGCAGGAACTGCCAGGAACTACCGCCACCGCATAAATAATAATAATAATAATTAGGCTTTTATATAGCGCTACAAACCCTCAGGTATCTGAGCGCTGCTTATTATTACCCACGGTGTGTGGTGCTCATTTATCGACCTCGGAAGGATGAAAGGCTGAGTTTGGCCCCGCCGGGATTCGAACCTGCGTTAACAGGCTCTGCACGGGTGTCAAAGCGAGCGCTCTACTCGCTGTGCCACTTGACCGGCTATGATCCTCTTCCACTTTTAAGGTACATTATTCCAACAGGCCTCCCATTTCGTTGGGTGTTTTAAATCCTTTACTTACCTTCTGGCCTGGCTGCCTTTTCGTCTAACATTATCTTTCTACGTCCTGCAACCGCCTTTTCAATCGTTTAACAAAGACTTGACTGCAGCTACTAGAACATTTTGAACCTAGGCACTTTGCCTTGTACCACTGACTCTGTCACACGCCTCTTGACTCTGGCTAAATCTGTTACAACTGCCTTCTCTAGATTGTTTCTTATCAAGAAATGTGTTGGTGCACCTAAAACTCTTATAACCACCTTTTCTTCCCCTTTATATACTGCTGAAGTGCCATTTTGCTCGGTTTTCACCAAAGTACTGTTGATGCTAAAGTGCTGCCTTGCTTAACTTGTTCACAATCCAATTGGGAAGTGTTGCTGGTGTGTTTAAGAGGTAAAAACTGTATAACGTGTTCTTTCCCTCCCTCCGAAGAAATTGTTAGAGTGCCATTTTTGCTTAGTTTAACACTGTGCCGTTTTGCTCAGTTTTCACTCTTGCTCAAACTGGTCTACAATTTAAATAGGCGGTTGTGTATACGTTTCTTGACTGTTTTAACTTACTTTAATACTAGTGACTTGTGTGTGAACATCAACGTGTGTAAAATAGATATATTTTGATACAAAGCTTTGGTCTGTGTTTCCTTGTTCCATAGTATTGTAGTCCTATTGTGTAAACCCTGAATACTGCTCCTCTCTCTCTTGAGATAAGTCTGACTGCTTAGCCACAGCTACCAACTAAATCTTTGTGGTACAGACTGATACCAAAGGGGATTTATTGCATATACCTGTAGTCTTAATCTTCTGTAGTGCTCCCTAAGGGAACTGCACAGGATTCTGCCTAACACTGGTGTACAGCGGTGATGATAAAAGTATTGGATTTACATTTTAGAGTGCTGCTAGTACCTTGGTTCAATTAACCACAAGGCTTATCAATCACTAAAATTTTATTTTAAAAAAGTCAAATATGGAAAGCTATAGCCAGGAGACCCTCCTTGTAAATACTGCTGATTATTTAAGGGATCTGTGCAGACAGAAAGGTCTTCCTGTCAAAGGCAAGAAATAAGAAATGATTGAAAGATTGTTAGAACACCAAACACTGGAGAGTGGGGCTTTTAGTGCTGACTCCTCCAGAAAATGTAGCAAACATTGAGGATGATAATGTTGAAGATGTTATTGTTGAAGCAGATGAGGAAGAGAAGGCTGACAATGTAAGTCCCTCTTGCCCTCTCTCTGCTCAAAGGCCTCAACCTGTGGCTACTGGACCATTATCAGGTCCCACATTAAGTCCTGAATGTATCGCTCTAGAAAGAATGAGGCTTGAACTTGAATTCAAAAGAATTGGTGCCCAATCTGAACAGAAACATCAAGAACTAAGGCTCAAAGAAATGGAGTTCAATCATGAGCTAGAGATGAATAAATTGTCTTTGGAAAATGCTTCTCTCCCGAATCCTCTAGATCCTCCAGTCCAAAAAGACCCCGGATGCCTAAAGAGATTGTGGGTATGTATGAACTTAAGTTGGATGTGTTAGATTGGTTAGCAATGTTTGAATACAATCATGGGCTCCAGGAAATCATAGGGAATCAGTTGATCCCCAGGTTGTTCTCTAGGCTCCCCCCTGTTGCATCTGATGTGGTAATGGAGTTGGGGGAGGTGGATAGGATGGATTATGAATGTGTGAAACTCGCTTTGATAGCTAGATTTGGGAAGACCCCTTCCCAATACCTTAAGAGGTTTATGACCCGCAAAAAGCATGATAGTACCCCTTGGGCTACCTGGGTGCATGAATGTTTGAAAAACTTAGAGGGATGGATTAAGGGTTACAGCGTGAACACTTACGAAGGAATGAGAAATCTTGTCATGTTGGAGTCTAACTACGATGCCTGCTCTCCTGAGCTCAGACAGCACTTGGCTGATTCAAAGGAACTAGATTCCAAGAAGCTAGCTAAGGCTTCTGACTTGTGGGTTGCCAACAGGGCTACTCACAAGGATTCAGGGGTCACTCAGAAAAAGGTTGAGGGAAAGCAGCATAAGAAAGACAACAAAGAGAATTCAAATAATTCCAATTCCAAAGAGGGCCACAAACAAAATTCTAAGAGTAAGCCACAAGGGAAACCGAATCAGGCTAGTGTACCTTCTGGTGCCAGACCAGAACGAGGTCAGAGCAAACCACCATTCATAAAGACATTTGGAAAATGTTATGTTTGTGGTTCAACTGACCATGTGAAAGGGGATCCCAGATGTAAGGGTAAACCTTCAGGGGTCCACACTGTCTCCTTAGCCTTCGCTCCAGAGGAGGAAGTACAAATGGTCAGTGGAAACTTCCAACTACTGGCTGAAGAACCCATCAGAGTCTCAGCTAGTGTATCTTTAGTATCCTTGGGGTTGTGGGAACAACAGAATTTAGATGTGTATAATTCTATCCCAAATAATACTAAAGAGTATTATAAAGACAGTGTCCTAGTGAATGGTCAGGAGACCCCTGCCATTAAAGACACTGGAGCCATCATAACTGTGGTGGATGAATCTTTTTTCAAGGTGTAGGATGTTGCTAAGGCACCCAAACGCCTCACCAAGTTAGCTGGAGGGCCTGTGCAGATTCTTCCCCAGTTACCAGCTCTCATCCAGTGCAATGAAATGACTGTCAGGATACCTGTTAGTGTGCAATCTGAAGTACCTGGAAGGGTGTTGTTGGCCAATGATCTTTGTTAGGAAGAATTCTAATTTTATGGCTAATTTCCCTTACATATAGAGTCCCCCAGCAGTTTTGCTGGATTTGAAGGGTTTATTTTTTCTCCTGCTAAGAGTGTGTCTCTTTTTCCCACTCTTAGGCATATTTACTATGCGCGTTCTAGGTTATTTTTTGTGTTTAATGTCTATGGGGTTTATCTCACCCCCATAGGAACCATCTTTATCCACATGTGTTACACAGCACCCTCCGTGCAGTGACACAGGGGTGTTGTAGCGACCCCCAAACATAGACTCCATACCCTTCGACTTACTACTGTCTCCAACGGCATGTAAAGTCCCCATTGACTTTACTAGTCAATCTTTATGAACAAAACCAGTACAACCGATCTTACTATGGAGGTATTGGCAAGGGGTTAATAGTTTTTCCCTTATGTTCATTTTCGAGAGGGAACCGTACAGTCCCTCTCTCAGAAGTTTCTGGCTGGTGGCAGTGGTTACTACCAAAAATATTCGCCCGCAAATATTTCCCTACGGTATTTTCCCATTGTTCGAGGCTACCACATTTACTGACAGCCTCTAACATACCACCGGTTTATTTTAATATTTACTTTACTCCGATAGGTTTTATTTGCAGAACTTTAATATACATTCTTTCTCGTGTCTTTCTCTAAACTCCTAACCCAGGTCGGGGATCCTTTGTTTGTCCTTTTGGCGGGCTTCTGACAAGAAGCCCTCCTGTTGGCGCCACTGGGTCTGGGGTGGATCCATTGTGTGGGAGGGGCAGTGGGACCCAGAGCAACCCATGTCGCACTCTGCCCTGATAGGCTGGAGGGTTTCCCGCCAAGATGACCACTCCACTGTGTGAGTGAAAGCTAGGCTGTGTGAATGGGGATCATTTTGCATAAAAGCAGGGTCCTGAGGACTGGAAGAGCAAGACGTCGCCACTGGAACTAAGAAGCCAAAGAGGAGAGAAGCCAAAGACATCTGCAACGACTGAACCACTGGTGAAGCCCTGCTGCAGCGCCTCACCACTTTTCTCCCCACAAAGAGAGAAGATCTTCATCTGCAAGAGCTTTCTTCCCTTGAGCTAGTGGGGCCAACCAGTTTGCCAATCGCCTTCTTGGACCTGCCTTGGTCGAATAGCCAGTACCCTGTACTCGGAGACCGGATAGCCAGGCACCCGTCCACCCAGACCGCAATTTAAAGGAGCGTACCTTTTATTCGTTGGGGAGCACCATGGCTGGTTTGATCCCTGGGCAGTGCAGTAACTCAAACCTTCCTCCACGACGAGAGTCCCTCTTCCTCTGCTGGATCACCCGAACTGCAGGAACTACCAGGAACAACCGCCACCACAGGAGCCTCTTCTACATTTCAAGGTACATTGTTCCGCCAGGCCACCCTTTTCGCGTGGTAGTGCTAAAGGTGTTTTAAATCCTTCACCTACCTGTTGGGTTGGCCACCCCTATCCTCTAACATTGTTTTTCACCTTCTGCATCCACCTTTTCGAATCGTTAACCAAAGACTTGACTGAAGCTTCAAGAACGTTTTGCTCCTGGGCCCTTTGCCCTGTACCACTGACTCTGGCACAGGCCTATTGACTCTGGCTAAATTTGTTATAACTGCCTTCTCTAGATTGCTTCTCAACTAGAACTGTGTTGGTGCACCTACATCTTATAACCACCTTTTTCTTACTATTTTTAAAACTTGTGAAGTGCCATTTTGCTTGGTTTTCATTTAAGCCTTATAGAACTTAAAGTACTGCCTTGCCTAAACTTGTTCACAAACCTATGGGAAGTGTTGCTAGGGTGTGTAAGAAGATATTCCTGTATAACTTGTGCTTTCCCTCCCTTGTGAGAAATTGCTAGAGTGCCATTTGTGTTTGGTTTTCACTGTGCCATTTTGCTCAGTTTTCACTCTTGCTCAAACTTGTCTACAATGTAACTAGGGAGTTGTGTATACTTTTCTTGACTGGTTTTAACTTGCTTTAATAACGGTGATTAATGTGTTGAATTAAAAGTGTGTGAAATAAATATATATATTCTTTTTAATACGAAGCTTTGGTCAGTGTTTCCTTGTACCCTAGTATTGTAGTCCTATTGTGTAAACCCTGAAAACTGCTCCTCTCCCTCTTGAGATAAGTCTGACTGCTTAGCCACAGCTATCAACTAGATCTTTGTGGTACAGACTGATACCAAAGGGGATTTATTGCTAATACCTGTAGTCTTAGTCTTCTGTAGTGCTCCCTAAGGGAACTGCACAGGATTATGCCTAACAATCTTAAAGATCTTGGAGTAGTGTCAAGTACTCCCAGACCTCCTAGTAAAAGATTACAGGAGTTCACCAGACTTGCAAGGGAGAGGACCATGAGAGGCTCTCCTGAGGAGATGATAGAAAAATAAATCACTCCTACTCCACTGAAGTTAGTAACTGCAATTTCGAAGCAACCAGAAGCAAACGGGGAAACCCAAGACTTCTAAAAAGAAACCAGCAGAAAGCACTCCAGTGCTTCCAACCAGGAAGTCTCCTAGGTTGTCCAAAATCACACCTGTGATTCCTACTCCAGCTGAGGCTGAGAGAGAGGTACAACCCTGTGTGGTTGAACTAGAGCCTGAGGATTCAGATCTAGTAGAAGGCCAGGATCTTATTGGAGATCTGGACCCTTTGGAACATCCTGAGCTGCTGCCTTTACTGGCAGAAGGTGGCCCCAACAGGGCAGACTTCAGTAAGGGGCAAAGAGAATGTCCAACTCTGGAAGGTCTTCGCCACCAGGCAGCTTCTCAGCTTGAAGGGCAAGAGCCTGGGATGTATAGGCTACACTGGGAAGATGGCCTCTTCTATAGTGAACCAACTGAGTCAATCCCTGGAGACTACAAACGACTTGTAGTGCCCCAGGAGAACAGACTCCAATTCTTACAACATGAGATACCTTTGGCTGGTCACTTGATCTTCAAGATGACCAAGGAAAGGCTCTCTCTCCACTTTTATTGGCCTAAAATGGGGGATGAGGTAGATAAGTATTGGAAGAGTTGCCACACCTGCCAAACTTTTGGTAAGAGTGGTTCCAAGAACGTGGCACCTTTAGTGCCTCTCCCTGTGGTGGGAGTACCATTTGAGAGGGTGGGAATCAACATTGTCTTTCCTCTTGACCATCCAACCTCTTCAGGCAACAGGTTTATCCTTGTTGTAGTAGATCATGGTAGTAGGTACCCCGAAGGACTGTTACAGCTCAGACTGTGGCTAAGGCCCTCCTGGGTATTTTTACCAGGGTTGGGTTTCCTAAAGAGGCAATATCCGACCGGGGGTCAAATTTTATGTCCCACTACATGAAGGCCATGTGGAAAAACTGTGGAGTTACCTACAAGTTCTCAACAGAATACCACCCTCAGACAAATGGATTGGTAGAAAGGTTCAACAGAACCATGAAGAGCATGATAGGATCTTTAGAAGACCCCCTTAATAAAAAGTGGGATCTTCTACTGCCAGGCCTTCTCTTTGCATATAGAGAAGTCCCTCGGGAGGGAGTGGGTTACAGTCCATTTGAACTTCTCTATGGCCATCCGGCCAGAGGCCCATTGGTCCTGATCAAGGAGAGATTGGAGAGTGCTCCTTCCCCCAAGCCAGTCAGGGTGACTGACTATGAGATAGGACTCTGGAGGAGAATGTCACACATGATGGCTGAGGCAAGTGATAACTTGAAGGCAGGTCAGGCTCTGGTCAAGCATTGGCATGACCAGAAGGCCAACATGGTTGAGTTCGCTCAAGACAAGCTAGTTCTTGTTATGGTGCCAACAAGGCAGAGGGCCTTGCAGGACAAGTGGATAGGACCCTTCAAGATTGTGGGAAAACTTGGAGAGGTGAACTATCTGGTGGACTTAGGCAATCCTAAGGAGGCTCCCAGAGTCTTTCACAACAACCGTCTAAAAGCTTATGTCTCGAGACCAGAACTGGGAGCTTTGCTTCTAGCTTCAGCTCAAGAGGAGGAGGAGAGTGAACCTCTGCCTGACCTTCTCAGAGGCAAACCTTTAGATGAGCAAATAGAAGGAGTCAATCTCTCTTCTAATCTGACCTCTGAACAACAGGAGGAGTGCAAAGTTTTGCTAAATCAATTTGCCCCCTTGTTTTTACTTTCACCAGGCTTGACCCCTTGGGGCCAGCATGACATACACACTGGTGACTGTTTACCTGTCAAAATAGGGGTTACAGAATTCCAGGGAATGTAAGAACCCACATCTAAGGAGAGGTCAACAAGATGCTTGATCTCGGGGTAATAGAACCCTCTACTAGTCCATGGTCTAGCCCAGTTGCGTTAGTATCAAAGGGAGGATCCAAGGAGTTGAGATTCTGTGTGGACTATAGAGCTCTAAATGCAGTCACTAAGACTGATGCCCATCCTTTGCCAAGGACAGATGAGCTGGTGGATAGACGTGGTTCAGCCAAGTTCCTCAGCACATTTGATCTCACGTCAGGCTATTGGCAAATAGCCCTGACAGACCATGCCAAGGAGAAAACTGCATTCTCCACCCCAGTTTACTTATACCAGTTTAAGGTTATGCCTTTTGGCTTAAAGAATGCACCTGCTTCATTCCAAAGGATGGTTAACCAGATTCTGAATGGGATGGAGGACTTCTGCATGGCATACTTGGGTGACATTGCAGTGTTCAGCCCTACTTGGAAAGAACATGTTGACCACCTAGGATATGTTTTGCAGGCTCTTGAGCAGGCCCAACTGACCATAAAGGCAAGCAAATGTCAAATTGGTCAGAGTAAAGTGGTCTACCTTGGTCATGAGGTAGGAGGTGGTGAAATAAGGCCATTGCTCAGCAAGATAGAAGCTGTGCAAAATTGGACAACACCTACTGCTCAAACCCACGTGAGAGCCTTCTTAGGCTGCACTGGGTATTACAGGAATTTCATTGAGAACTATGGGACCATAGCGTCTTCAATGAATTTAATCTCCTCTCCAAAATTCCCAGAAAAGGTCAAATTGAATGCAAAGTGCAATCAGGCCTTTGAAAGCCTAAAAAGAGCCCTTTGTCAAGCTCCAGTTCTAAGAGATCATGACTACCACCAACCCTTCATTGTGCAAACAGATGCTTCCAATACAGGTATAGGTGTAGTCCTTAGTCAACTGGATGAGAAAGGTAGGGAACACTCCATTTGCTTCATCAGTAGGAAACTGAAGCAACCTGAGACAAGGTGGGCAACTATTGAGAGAGAATGTTTTGCCATTGTGTGGTCTCTGAAGAAGTTTAGGCCATACCTGTATGGTTCTACTTTCACCAATCAGACTGACCACCAACCCTTGAGATGGTTGATGCAAATGAAAGGGGAAAACCCAAAACTGTTAAGATGGTCAATCTGCCTCCAAGGGTTTGATTTTACCATTGAGCACAGGTCAGGATGTCACCACCAAAATGCTGATGGTCCCTCTACGATTTTTTTAACCGACTAGAGGTAAGAGACTCATCCAGGAGTGGATTAGATCCTCCTGTCCCTAAGTCTGGGGTGGGGGGTGAGTGTTAGGGAGAATTCTCTTCTAATGCTAATTTCCTTTACCTATAGAGACCCCCAGCAGCTTTGCTGGATTTGAAGGGGTTATTTTTTCCTCCTGCTAAGAGTGAGACCCTTTTTCCCACTCTTAGACAGATTGCTATTGTTTGTTTTAGGCTATCCTGTGTGCTTATGGTCTATGGGGTTTTTCTCACCCTCATAGGCATCATCTTTTCAACATGTATGTTACACAGGACCCTCTGTGCCGTAACACAGGGGTGTCGTAGCGACCCCCAAAAATAGACTCCATATCCTGGGACTGACTATTGTCTCCCAGGACATGGAAAGTTACCATTAACTTTACTAGTCAATAGTTATGAACCGAACCAGTACAGCCCATCTTACTATGGAAGTACTGGGAATGGTTAATAGCTTTTCCCTGGTGTTCATTTTCGAGTGGGTACCACACAGTCCCTCTCTCACGAGTTTCTGGCTGGTGGCAGTGGTTACTACCGTAAATATTCGACCGCGAATATTTTCCTAAGGGATTTTCCCATTGTTCGAGTCTACCACTTTTACTGACAGCCTCTAACATACCGCCGGTTTATTTTAATATTAACTTTACTCTGGTAGGTTTTTATTGCCAGAACTTTAATGATATTTCTTTCTCGTGTCTTTATCTGAAATCCTAACCCAGGTCGGGGATCCTTTGTTCGTCCTTCTAGCGGGCTTCTGCACAGAAGCCCTCCTTTCGGCGCCACTGAGTCTGGGGTAGGCAGGATGTGTGGGAGGGGGGATAGGCACCCTAGACTGGGTTACCAAGGCAACCCAAGTCGCACTCTGCCCTGATAGGCTGGGGGGTTATCCCGCAGGATAGCCACCCCACTGTGTGAGTGACAGCTAGGCTGTATGAATGGGGGTCTTGCTGCATAAAAGCAGAGTCCTGAGGACAAGACGTTGCCAATGGAACTAAGAAGCCGAAGAGGAGAGAAGCCATAGACATCTGCAACGACTGAACCACCGGTGAAGCCCTGCTGCAGATCCTCACCACTTTTCTACAATGACTCAAGAAGATCTTCACCTGCAAGAGTCTTCTTCTCTTGAGTTGGTGGGGTAAACCAGTTCGCCAATCACCTTCCAGGACCTGCATTGGTCGAATCGCCAGTGCCAAGCACGAGGAGACAGGATAGCCAGGCACCCGTCCACCACAACCACGATTTAAATGTGCATACCTTTTATTCCGTTTTGACAGCACCGCGGCTGGTTTCATCCCTGGGAAGTGCAGTAACTCGAACCTTCCTCCATGACGAGAGCCTCTCTTCCTCTGCTGGATCTCCCGAACTGCAGGAACTGCCAGGGACTACCACCACTGCAGGAGCCTCTTCCGCTTTCAAGGTACATTTTTCACCCCGGCCTCCCATTTCGTTGGGTATTGCTAAAGGTGTTTTAAATCCTTTACTTAGCTTCTGGGCTGGCTGCCTTTTTGTCTAACATTATCTTTCTACGTGCTGCAACTGCCTTTTCAATCATTTAACAAAGACTTGACTGCAGCTACTAGAACATTTTGAACCTAGGCACTTTGCCTTTTACCACTGACTCTGGCACACGCCTCTTGACTCTGGCTTAATCTGTTACAACTGCCTTCTCCAGATTGTTTCTCAGCAAGAAATGTGTTGGTGCACCTAAAACTCTTATAACCACCTTTTCTTCCCCTTTATATACTGCTGAAGTGCCATTTTGCTCGGTTTTCACCAAAGTACTGTTGATGCTAAAGTGCTGCCTTGCTTAACTTGTTCACAATCCAATTGGGAAGTGTTGCTGGTGTGTTTAAGAGGTAAAACCTGTATAACGTGTTCTTTCCCTCCCTCCGAAGAAATTGTTAGAGTGCCATTTTTGCTTAGTTTAACACTGTGCCGTTTTGCTCAGTTTTCACTCTTGATCAAACTTGTCTACAATTTAAATAGGGAGTTGTGTATACTTTTCTTGACTGTTTTAACTTACTTTAATACTAGTGACTTGTGTGTGAACATCAGAGTGTGTAAAATAAATATATATATTCTTTTTGATACAAAGTTTTGGTCAGTGTTTCCTTGTTCCAGAGTATTGTAGTCCTATTGTGTAAACCCTGAATACTTCTCATCTCCCTCTTGAGATAAGTCTGACTGCTTAGCCACAGCTACCAACTACATCTTTGTGGTACAGACTGATACCAAAGGGGATTTATTGCATATACCTGTAGTCTTAATCAGAAGCTGTAGGAGGGCCACTGCATCCCCCTTTGTCTCCAGAATCGTAAATGGGCCTAAGAACTGAGGAGGAAGCTTGGAAGGGACTAGATGTCTGGGGAGAAAGCAAGAGGCCAACCACACCTTGTCTCCCGATTTGAAGTCAGGAGCCGGAGTACGATGTCGGTGTGCAAAGCATTTCACCCGATCATGGGCCTCCTGCAATGCTAGGTGGGCAGTTTTATGTTAGGTCTAAATGTGATGCATTAGATCATAGATGTCTGGAAAGCGAGTAGCCACCGGGGCGGCTACCGGGAGACAGACCGGATGATAGCCATATGAGCAATGGAACGGACTAGTCTTCAAAGCTGAATGTGTGGCGTTGTTGTAAGCAAATTCAGCTAGACATAGTAAATCAGCCCAATTATCTTGAGCCGCAGAGCTGAAACAACAAAGATACCCCTCAAGGGTCTGGTTCAGTCTCTCAGTCTGACCGTTAGTCTGGGGATGGAACCCTGAACTCACAGCCCTTTTTATGTTAATAATGGAGCAGTTCTGTTGGCAATACCAGGAGGTGTATTGAGAAATGTGTCAGACACAATCGGGTCCGGTAACCCCGTCGTGAGAATATGTGACTTACAAAGAGGCGTGGCATCTGAGCTGCCATGGGGACACCAGGGAGAGGAATGAAATGAGCAAGTTAGATAAAAAAAATCAATAGTTACCATAATGGTGGTGTAACCCCTTGACAGGGGAATGTCCACGATGAAATCCATAGAAATCGGCCCAATTATCTTGAGCCGGAGAGCTGAAACAACAGAGATACCCCTTAAGGGTCTGGTTCAGTCTCTCAGTCTGACCGTTAGTCTGGGGATGGAACCCTGAACTCAGAGCACCATTTATGTTAAGAATGGAGCAGATCTGTTGCCAATACAGGGAGGTGTATTGAGAATCCCTGTCAGACACAATCGAGTCCGGTAACACATGTCGTGAAAATATGTGACTCACGAAAAGGCGTGCCTTCTGAGCTGCCATGGGGACACCAGGGAGAGGAATGAAATTAGCAAGTTTCGTTAAAAAATCAATAGTTACCAACCATAATGGCGGTGTAACCCCATGACGGGGGAATGTCCACGATGAAATCCATAGAAATCATCTGCCAGGGACAACCTGGGATTGTCATTCTCACCGTACTTCATAAAGGGGGTCTACGAGGGATCTTGGACTGAAGACAAATACGACATGATGCACATATTCCTGTATATCCGAGGGTAACGATGGCCACCAAAAATGTCTTTGGATTAGATCAAGAGTGTTGCTGACTCTACGATGTCCTGCCATCCGGGAATCGTGACACATATGGTGGACTTCTCTTCTGAGTCTTTTGTGGGGATACATATTCAAGATCCCTGATAATAACACCCCTTCTCTTTTTGCAGACAGTGTTTGAGACTCAGCTACTGGCATTCATTTTCATTATTTCCTGTATCGTGTCTTATTCGTTGCAGGAAATGTGTAACCACATGCACAAATGCGGCCTCAGGGAACAGTTGTTCGGATTGCAGCATCATTTGGGGCTCTTTTAGAGATAAGGCAACCGCGCAGAGGTTCACTCTTCCTGAAATGAACGTGAATACGATATTGAATGGGGAAAAGAAGTGAGCCCAGCATCCCTGATGGCTGTTACGGGTTTGGGCATACTGCAGTGCCTTAAGATTATGGTGATCTGTGCAAACTTCAATGGGATCCATGGCCCCCAAAAACAAGTGTCTCCACTCTTCAAAGGCTTTCTTAATTGCCAGTAATTCCTTTTCTAAAACAGTGTAATTGAGTTCAGAATTAGTCAAAGTCTTGGATAAGTAGGCAACCAGGAATTCTTTACATTGTTTCGTTTCTTGCAGTAATACCACACCTGTGGCGTGATCGGAGACGTCAGTTTCCACTATAAACTTTTTCTTTTGATCAGGTGTGATCAGAATCGGGGCCTGGACAAACAACGTTTTCAGAGACTCAAAGGCCTTTTGGGCTTCTGTGGACCAGCGAAACGGGGTATCCTTTTTTAACAGGATAGTAAAAGGACGTATGATAGAGGAGAAGCCAGGAATACATTTCCTTTAAAGGTTTGCAAACCCCAAGAAACGTTGGATGTCCTTTACCGATACTGGGGATGGGACATCTACAATTGCTACTTTTGCTGGATCCATGGATATGCCATGCACAGAAAGCATGTATCCCAGATAGGTGACCTGCTCCTGGTGAAATTCGCAATTCTCCAACTTGCAGAATAGATGTTCCTGTTCCAATCGCTGGAGTACTTCCTGCACATGACGGACATGTTCTGCTTTGGATTAGGAGAATACCAGGATGTCATCTAGTTATACAATGAAATGGTGTAATAAGATGTCTGCAAAAACATGATCCATAAAGCTTTGGAATATGGCGAGGGCATTGGATAATCCGAATGGCATCACCCGCTGCTCAAAATGGCCAAAGGGGCTATGGAAGGCTGTCTTCCACTCATTCCCGGTTTTTATCCAGATCAGATGATACGCCCCGAAGATCAAGTTTCATGAATATATGGTAGATCCTTTTACAGCCTCAATGATGTCTGGTATCAAACGCAATGGGTATTTGTCTGGGACTGTGAATCTGTTTACAACACGAAAGTCAATGCACGGACGTAGTTCTGATGTGTTTTTCTTCAGAATAAAGAAGAGAGGGGCTCCTGCAGGTGACGTGGACTCAGTAATCAGACCGTGCTGGAGGTTGGTCTGTAAATAGTTTTTAATACCTCCTTTTCCTTAGCTGAGAGGATGTACATGCGGCCGAAGGGGTTGTTCTGGTATTAAATTGATTGTGCAATCATCCCTTCGATGAGGGGGCAATTCGGAGTATTGGGCAGTGGCAAATACTTCCTGGTATTATTGATATTGTTCAGGGAGTTCAAGTACATGGTTAAGTATAGTGGGTTTGGGGGAGATGGTGTCAGAAAAGGAAGAAGGTGTAGAGAAACCTAAAGAACCCTGGGGTGGACAGTGGGAGAGACAGCATTTGTAAGCAAGAAAAAATGTTCCTGCAGTCCAATTAATACATGGGTTATGTACCCTAAGCGAGGGAAGACCAAGGATGACAGGGTAATGGGCTGCTCTGATTATGTCGAAGGTGATTTCTTTCTTATGTGTGGTGATCTGCATTTGGAGTGGAAGAGTCTGTTCTCGATAGGTCCAGAAGTCAGAGGACTCCCATCCACGCTCACCAACGGGATGGACATCTTCTTGATGGTGCGAGGCAGCGCCTTACTTCGTGCCCAGTGGTTGTCAACAAAGTTACCCGCTGCCCCACTCTCTACCAATGCAGGAATCCGTTCCACCTCTGAGATGGCCCCACTTGAATTGAACCAGAAGAACTACTATGGGTGAGTCCAGGTAGTCAGATGCAGGCATATCACTGTTAGCTTTAGGGGAACCAGAGGCTTCAACCTGAATCGTGGTTCCCCCTATGACCGGGTTCCCAACTTACAATGGGGCGCCATTGGGCATTCTCTAACAAGATGGTCATTCGCCCCACAATACATAAACAGGACAGTCTGCGAGATTGTTCCTCAGGCGTTAAGGGACCACAAGCCAATCCTAGCTGCATTGGCTCCTCAAGAGGGACTGTTTTTGATACCTGGGCGGGTGTTTCTAGACAGGGGCGATGGAACCTTCCTCTGTGTCTCTGTATGCCTCTCCTGTAACCTATAATCCAATTGCATGACCAGAGTGATCATCTCTGCCAAATTGGCTGATCTGGGTACTCGAGAAACCTCATCCTTTAGCTCTTCAGAGAGACCGCTCCGATCGAGAGTAATCAAGGCGTTGTCAGGCCATGCTGTATCTGCCGCCATCTGTTTCAAATGAGTTATGTATGTAAGGAGATCTTGCGATCCGTGTTTAAAGTCTAAAAGACATTCCTTTGCTGACACTGTGATTTCTTGTCTTCCGAACATGGTCTTGAGACTGTGTGTAAATGCGGGATAAGAGTTTAAAATAGGATTGTTGGTCGTGACCAATGGTGTGGCCCAGGCTAATGCAGCCTTGTAAGGTGTGAAATCATATGCCCCACCTTATCCTGATCTGTGGGGAAGAAGGAGGCCTTGAATGTAAATTGAACGGTACAGGATTGCAGAAATTCCTTAAGTTTATGTGGGTTTCCATCGAATTTAGCTCCAGGCAATGGGCCTGGTAGCAATTCCGAAGTTTTTGGAGCTCATACCATTTGTTGACGCAGTACAGCATTCTCCTGCTTCAATCTTTGTACTTCTTGGGTTAGAGATTGTTCTGCCGCCACAAGTTGTTGCATCTGGTCCATGGAAGTACGTTTTGGGTTTTAGCGGGCTTCGCTAACTGTGATAACTGTACTTGAAATTTTCACATACGATACAAGCCAGAAAGAATTTTGCACTGACTTGGACCAGACACGAAGCCTGTGCAAATGAGGGAAATCCCCAGTGACCCTGTGCCCCCCACTGCATTCCACAGGGTGGAGGGAACAGAACCCGCAGGGAAACCCTCTGGAGAAGAAAACCCTGATGGATTCTGTCTTATTCTGGATGGAGGAGAATGTCTGAAGAGCCTTGTTCTACAACCTGGCTTACCCAGTGCCTAACCTTTGAGTAAGAGAGAGAGGGAAAAGAGTTAAAGTCTGCCTTTATTGGTGGTACGGCGCACCATGAAGAGAAAAGAAATTTGCTCTGGAGTGGATGTGACTGGAATGCCCAGGGCAGCATGTCCCGATCTGATGTGCCAGGGATCTGAACTGAAGAGGCCGGTGTTGTGCAACTGGAGTTCCAGTAAAAGAAGTTTAGTAAAAGAAGTAGGTAAGGTATAGCGTGTGACAGGAGAATAGAGAAACCTTCCTCAGCGCTGCTGAGTCGAGATGATCGAGACAGCGGGTGGTTGCTGTTTGTAAGGTTGCTGTTCTCTGAGGAAGCGGCGCGGGTGACTGGGGAGATGCTGCGATGGGGGTAGGCTAGCAAAGCTAGGGAGACCGAGGATATCAGGTTGGCTATTGAATGAGGGGAAACAGGAGCAACAGGAAAATTATGTAGAGAGCGAAGATCTGTTGGACGTACCATTGCTGGGCAACTGACGTGCATCCAAGCAAAAACAGGAAGTGAAGGTGAATGAGCGAGCCAGGACAGTGGCTCAGGCATATTCTACTTGCTAAGAGAAACAATGCGGTAAGAAACAGAAACAAAAGGCAAAGGCTAAATAGACTGGCACTCCTGGAAATCGAACTTACGAAGCACCTGTCAATCGGAGTTGCGACGCGCTGCATCTGTGCCCCAGCCTCCAGATAAACTCCATCGGTGTGCAGGAGGGGCAGAGCCACAGCTGGGAGACCCAGAAAGACTGCAATGTGCCTAGCCGTACAAGGTGCCATCTTGGGGGAAGGTCTTGTAATCATGACCACATGTCTCCACCGATGCCACAGGGACCATCGTCCCCCGTGGGCCATGACAACATGATCCTGCCTCCATCCACCTTGAAAAGGGGCAAACCACAACAATAAGGTACCTATAGCCATTGCACCTTTCCCCCATATCTGCATAATCGATATGCAGTTCCCGGAATGGCCCTGTAGGGCGAAGTAATGTACCTCTTACTGTTCATAATATCATCCCTGTGCTGAAACCTTGGCATGTCAAACAATGTATTGCTTTTTTAAATGCTCTCCTAGAGGTTTGGCACAAACCAATCCTTCTGAATATCTGCCACAATATGTTGTTTGGAACTGTGGGAGGCAAAATGTAGTTGCTCAAATGCCAGAGAGTAATTCTTGGGGCATTACCACCTTCCCAGAACTCTCCTGCCTCCACAATAGATCAATGGGAGACTGTTTGGATCCCCTCTGCAACCATAGCTCCTTTTCCTCCTCAGGCGCTTTCCCTTGCAACTCTATAATCTGTGATATAGGCAACGCTGTGTATAGATCTGTGGTTTTGCTTTCTACAGGGGTGGTCACTATACACTCTATTAACATTGTACCTGAGAGATAGGCTGCCAACTTGGCCGCCTGGTCTGCAGCCACGTTGCCCATAGAGATTTCATCCGTGGCATTAGTATGGGCAGTGCATTTGATGACTGCCACAGCAGAGGGCCATGATAAGGCTTCAATCAGTTCTTCCAACAGCCTTGCATGCTGCACTGGAGAGCCATCTGCCCTTCGAAACCCTCTCCCCTTCCACAGAGACAGACCTGCATGCACTGTTGTCATGACATTTGCTGAGTATGAATAGATGGTGACACACTGCCCTTGAGAGGCTCTCAATGCCTCAATGAGAGCGACACGTTCCGCTGCCTGAGCTGAATAATGCATAGGTAATCTTTTCATGATCAGAACTTCATGCTCCCCCCCTTTACCGCGCACCACTGCCACCCCTGTTGGCCTCCGTCCCATCTCCTGGTCAATTATTGATGACCCATCAACATATAGTATGTCCCTTTCTGTCAATGCACTGTCTCTAGCTTTGGATTTACCTTCATCTTCACCCTCGTATGTAGCACAGTCATGCATTTTCAGGTCATCAACAGTAGATGCCTCTGTCAAAAATGTGGTGGTATTCACTGTGCTACACCTTACTATATGGATATGAGGTTAATATATTATAATCTCATATGCATGGGATCTCTGAGTTGTCAAGTCAATTTAGATCTTTCCAAAATAGCGAATAGGGAATGTTCCACAAACATGGTAACAGAACACCCCATGACAATCGTGGATTTATTCTCTACCACGAATGTAGCCGCTGCAAGTGCTTGTTTGCATGCAAACTGTTCCTGCATGAATGAGTCAAGTGTCCCACTATGATAGGCCAATGGCTTGTGACCCATTGTGCCCTTTTGTGTTAATACTGCTGTCATGAGACGTCCATCAGAGTGAGAAAATAAATAACACTCCTGTGTATAATCCGGAATTGCTAAAACAGGGGCAGTGCAAATAGCTTCTTTCAAGTCCTCAAATTGTCTATTCATTACTTCAGTCCATTCCAATTTACCATTTTTTGTCTTTTGTCCTTCCCTGCGACTTTGTAACAGGGGCCTTGTATAGGCTGCGTATTCTAGGATCCATGCCCTACAATAACTACGCAAGCCCAAAAAAACTGCTGCATTTCCTTGACATTACTGGGACTCGGGGTGGCACGTACTGCCGCTGCCCTATCTGGTAATATTATTTTGCTGTTTGCAGAAATAAGTTGCCCCAAGTATAGTACCTCCTGTTGGCAGTATTGTAGCTTCTTTTTATCTGCCCTTTACCCTTTGTAAGCCAGCAATTGCAATAATGCAATAAAATCGCTCCTGCACTGATGTTCATTTTCACTACATACCAGCAGATCAACCACATTCTGGATGATTGTGCTAGGCACCTGAATATTTCCCAAGTCGGCATGCAGCACTCTATTGAAAATACTTGGGCTTTCACAGTACCCTTGAGGCAATCTTGTGTGCTAAAACACCGTTGACCATGCATACACGCAGTGAGATACCATGAATCAGGGTGAAGTGGGATTGAGAAGAACGCATTCTTCAGATCCACCACTGTGAAGTATGTCACTCTCTTGGGAATGCTACATAGGATTGTTGCCGGATTTAGAACTACCGGAAACTCCTTCTGCACTAAGTCATTAAGAGGATGTAGATCCTGGATCATCCTTCAACTACCCCCTGTTGCTTTCTTGACTGGGTATATGGCCGTACTACACGGGGACGTGAATGGCACAATGATCCCTTGCTATAATAGAGCTTGAATAGTGCATTTTATCCCTTCCTCTGCCTCCCTTAACAACAGGTATTGTCGCACCCTCAGGAGTACTGCTCCTGACTACAATGTAATCTGTACAGGGGTCACATCTCTCAGTAACCCAACATCATATGGATTAACAGTCCATAATTGTGCTTCACATGTCCTCCTCAAAAAATAAAGACGGTGTCACCACTGCCATCTGGGCGCACTGTACCTTCCTATACTGCATCATGATGTCACAGGGGATGCAGATTTCCAAAATAATCTCCCCATTTTTCTCACTGTCCTCAAATAGCTTCTCATCAGTCATTTCCTTCAGTTGTACTGTCGGGTCTACACATAGTACTGTGTGCCACCTGCACCCGCCCTGGTCTGTTCCAATCAGGACTACTCTTTTGTCTGACACTACTAGTCCTATCAAATCTAAAGACAATATTGTTCCTGCCATCATCTCGGGTGGCACCATGGGTCGGAAAATAGAATTTGTGGACACTCGCCAATATTTTGTCGCAATTTGAGGCACTGCTTTTGCTAGTACCTTGATACCATAGACTAATATGTCCGGGACCACAGGAACCCCACGGACTACTGACTCCCTTTCCATTGCATTGATTATTACCATTGCTCGATTTACACACATCCCTGGAGTAGAACACACTACCCCTTGATCTGTGAATGATATAATTATATTTACTTTACTGAGCAGACCCAACAAGTTAACAGGGCAACTCTCTGAATATAACAAGGGGGCTCATACTACCTTCCCTCCCACTTTTATATCCACCTCCTCAGTGTATGGAACCGTAGAAATAGCCCAAGGGAATCCCTGCGTGTCAAGAGTTTTACCTGATAATAGAAAGTTCCCCTCCATAATACATGATTTAGTTGCACCTGACTCTACTATAATTATAAATAGCTTGTTCCCTATTTCCGCCTCCAACAAGGGCTCCTCTTCAGGGTGTGTGGTTGTCAATAGGATTGGACACGCAGATGCTCTCCGTGGGCTGTCCTAATTAGAATATGCATTTGCCCCAGGGAATGAAAAAGGGCCGCCCCCACCATTGTAACTCCTTGGAACGGGGTGCCTGTTTCCCCTGCCATCCTATTACACTGTGTTCCCTCACCCTGCTGTGGTTGTTGCCCACATTGCGCTTGCCTGTTAGAACTATAAGGGAACTGATTTTGAGCCGCTCACTAAAATTGCTGGTGTCCTATTCCTTGAGGCCATAGGAATTCCTGCCCTGGAGGTGATGGCCCATAATTAAATCCCATCCCAGTCCTGTTCCTGCATTCTCTTGTGAAATGCCCCCATCTCCCGCAATACCAGCACTGTGATGTTTCCAATCCTCCTCCCCGGGGCCCTATCCCCCAAAGCCTCCTACTCTTGCTCCTCGAAATCCTCCTCTTCCCCTGGGTGCTCCTCCATACTGCCACTGTTGGTTGAGTTACTGTCCCCCCACCTAATTTTCCCTGTCCTACTTCGCCCTATAGTGCTGCAATTGTGGCATTCACAATTTGTTGAGTGTCTCCTGTCCTTTCCCCCGAACCAGTGACATCACTGGTGCTTGGATGACAACCTTATTTAGTTTCTTTTCCAGTAGTTTTGCCTCGTCCGTTTGCTGCTTCTGGGCTGTCTCCCTGTCCCGCTCCTTGATTCTCTTACAATGGTGGACTGTTATACTTTGTATCTCTGCCCACCCTTTAGCCTCAACTCCCACAATTTTATCTAGTGCCTTCTGGACCTCTTTTGGTAATCCCTCTTTACAAAATAATAGAAACATTGTACTGAATGTCCCCATTACCCTCCTGTCTCAACTCTCCACATTTCCGGTAACTTAAGAATAAACCTAACTGGGTCCTCATCATCACCCATTGTGCACTGCAGTAAAAAATGTAAGTCAGGGGAATCTGGGTAAATCTTTCGTAGGGCATCCCATACCCTCGCCCTTACCTCATTAAAGGCTACTCCATCATGTTCACTATCTGCAAGACTTAGTCCAGGGTACCCAGCCCTTGTTCATATGTCCCCAGCCTGGTCCCCAACTATGACAACCAAGGTCGCCTACTGCTAAGGCTACCCCTGCTGTTTGTTTTTCAAATTCATAGATCCATTTGCTGGCTCTGGCTGTAAGCTGGGGAGAACTTTAATCACATTATTTGTGTCCATTTGAGGCAATGGCACATACTGCGTTATCCCTAATCCTTTATGTATAAGAGGCATCTGTGTTAGGCAGAATTATATGCAGTACCCTTTGGGAACACCACACACAATTAAGACTACAAGTGACAGTACAAATTCACTTTTGGTACAAGCCTGTACTACACAGTAAAAGTGGTAGCGATGGCTGAGCAGCCAGACTTATCTAAAGAGCAAGTGAGCAGTATCAATAGTTACACAAAGGACAGCAATTACTATGATTCAAACAAACACTGATTCAAGGTTTCTGGGTAAAATAATATACATTTATTTACAAATCAGTTTGTATAACATTTCACTAAAGTAAAGCAGTTTAAAAATCACACTCTTAATACACCACACCACTCCCAATAGGTTCCAGACAAGTTAAGCTCACAAATGAAGTGGGAGCAAAATGGCACTCCAGAAATTTAAAAGGGAGGGAAAGACAAAGTTAGGCAGAACTTGAACAGCACCTACATGTAAGTAAGCAAGGCAATCTGGAAAGAGGAACTAAAGTGATGGAATAAAATCAAAAAAGCTTAGTGCCAAAGTCAATAGGACAAAATTCTTTTGCTCAAGATCACACAGTTCAGGGTAGTTCGCGGTTAAGTCTTTGCCAAGAGTACCGGATGATGTTGGTCGGCAGAAAAGTTAGTTTGAAGAGTAGAGAAGGACAAGCTGTCAATCACACAGCACAGTGGCTGTCCTGGCGGGGACAGTCACCCAGCCAATCAAACAGGGGAACCCATGGGAGGGGTCCTAAAACTCCTCCTTCACATCCTGCTTACCCAGACTTCAGGCACCTTAAGGAGGGCTTCTGTGCAGAAGCCCACGAAAAGACGGCGAACAAAGGGACCAAACCTGGTTTGGCGCGCAGAGTAAAACACGGGAAAGACTTTTACAAAAAGAAATGGCGAATGAACCCAGCCGGTCAAGCAGGTTTAAGTTTGAGGCTACCAAGATAGCCTAAAACAATACCCAGGTTATTTAAGATAACCGCGGTATGAAAAATAGGATAGTTACCAATGCCACCAGCCAAGTCTTGATGAAAAGGGAGCAAAACAGTGCTCCAAGAGAAACAGACAAAAAGGGATAAGTATTAAGCCTTTCCAATACTCCATTTAAGATGGGTCTGTGGTTTAAAGAGATTAAATAACGTTAATGGTAACTTTACATGTTCTGGGAGACAGTAGTCAGTCCCAGAAAATGGAGTATGAGTTGGGAAGTCTGAAAGACAACCCTGTGTCACTGCACTGAAAGTGGTGCGTAACACACATTAAAAGATGATTCCTATGGAGTAGGTGAGGCTCCAAAGTCCAAGAACACACAAAAAGGTAAAACACACACAGCAAAACACATGTAAGAGTGGGAAAAAAGGCTCACACTCTTACCAAGTGAAAAAAATAAATCCTAGAAATCCAGCAAAGCTGCTGAGGGACTCAGTAGGTAAGGGAAATTAACCATTCTGGAGAATTCTCCCTAACAATCTGCATGTCTATTTTGCTTTCTACCCCTTTTTTAGTATTCTTCTGATCGTGAAATACCACCATTAAATCTGGTCTATTTCTTGGTCTATCCCTCCTCATTGCCTCTTGTGGCGGAGACGGGTTTCTCCCTGCCTCCTCTCCTTGATCTCTTTCTTGCCCTCCCTCTTCATTATTTCAACCACCTTGATCTTCCCATTCATTTTACTTGCTTGTTCTACTTCTTGTCCCAGGACCATCCATACCCTCTCTCCATCATCTTTTTCAATACAAACATCTCTTATTGCCCCGGAGTTGAATCTAGCCAAAAAATCTCCTGATTTCCAATCCACTTTTTTCTGCACTGGTACCCTTATTTCTGGTGATACTTCTTCAGGTTCTTGTAACCTGACTAACATTTCCGCAACGCTCTCAACTCGTTGTTTATATCTGCTTGTGGAGCCCCTGGGTACACTGATGCTACAGGCATGTCAGCGTTTGTGGATGGGTTATATGGAGGTGGAGGTGCAAAAGCACTTCAGTCCCCTGCCCCTAGTTGCTAATCCTGTTGTTGACACTCTCTCTACCACTAGAGGCTTATAGATTGGATTTGTATACCCTGCTGCAGGTTTAGGCATTACTGGATATATCCCCTTACATTGGATCTCTTTTTGACCTTAGTGATCTTCCATACCCTCGAACAATCACCAGAGATCTAGAATCTCTTTTCTTTTTTGGAATGGCTTCTCCTTTTAATCTGCTGCTAAAAAGATGGACATTTTTTCTAGCATGTTTCTGTTATGGGAGCCCTGCTCTGGCCAGGGGCAGGACATGCCCCTTTCTTTGTTTCCAATGCCCATTGTTTGTGAAATGTATCTATCCTGTCACAATACAGTGGCAGGACCCTATGCATGTGTTTTATTTGAGTTTCTTCCCCCATAATGTTGTGTGCTTCCCTAATGCTTCACTTAATGCTTACTGCTATGCTGCACACACTGCTGCTTGTAACACAAAAATACAGATCAACCCACTTTTTGCCCCACCCACTTTTATTCTTTTCCACTTTGTTTTCACACACACAATGACTCATTCACCTTCCTTCCGTTTTTACTACAAAAGAAAGCAAGAGAAAATATACAATAATAATTGACAAAATCCAGGCCCATTCCTTATACCTAGCCATTACTTATTTTCCTTATATCCTTGTAATACCACCTTCCCAGCTTTTTTAATATGCTGAGGATCCCATTGATTTTATTGTCATAAAAGATTAACGCGTGGTACTACCTTCTTAACCTATTTTGGCTGAGGATCCCTTACTTCCTAGTCTTTGTACGCTGAGGCTCCTTTTTTTCAATTATATAAAGTAGAAAAACAGAAATACGTGACAATTTCAATACATAATCCACCTCCTATCCAATCTATACCTTAACACATCACCTGAAATCCTATTCAATCTATACCTTAGCACATCACCAAAAATCCTATTCAATCTATTCCATAACACATCACCAAAAGTCCTATTCAATCTGTCATTGACCTTGTACTTCATCCATTCATACTGTCATACATACATGTCCCCTTGTTGTTATCTCTTACAAGAATATACTCACATGTGAGTGTTCACTCGAGTTTTACTCAGTTACGAAGTCCCAATACTGGCCTGTCTTTCTTTCTGGAGCCATGCCCCGCTTTAGTGAGCAGAGAGGATTTCTATTAAAATGGCTCCTACTAAAACCATTTCAGGAAACACATGTTTTTTGATTTAGGGGACCGGTTGCTATAGATGGGCGTGACTCCTTCTTGGTGACTGCCCTGGGCTTATCAAAGTACGGGGGAAAGACTGAGATCACGTCGGGAATGTCACCACTGTAAGGGTGCCCCTAATTGTAAGGTTGTGCCTAATTACGCACACACCAGAATAAATACAGCCCTCTAGGGAAATAAGGCCAAGAGTCTATCTTGTAAGGATAACAAATTTAATTTTACAGAAATCAGGATGGGGCAAAGAACTCTGCTCCCTGAACGGTCTTCTATCCCTCATCCGTTCCTTTCTCCTGCGACAGTGATGCCAGGCAGGGGTTTATATACTCCTTGCTAGCTGCACTTCTGTCACCGGATACGGCCATGGTTCCATCCCAAACCGTCCTGCTTCCATACAAAGGATGCTCCAAAGTCTTCCTTTCTTCATTGTCAGCGATTTCTGTCAGGACATGCTACTTTACATTTTGCTACCTTACATAGAAACAAACTGCAGCACTGTGCAGACTCTTTTACAAACCTTGAAGTCTAGCCCCAGAAAAAAGAAACAATTTTATATACATCATTTTCATTCATTCTATCCATATTTCACTACTTCTACTCATGTTTTTATCTAGTCCTTTAATCTCCTTTCAACCTTATTTTCATATTTCTGCATTTTGTACACCGAGCATGTAAATCCCCTATTCATAGACCCTTGATGGACAGTAAACAGCTGGTAAGTCATTTTGTGCTGCTAGTGCTAGCATGAATACTGCAAAGCCCGTAGTCCAATTTTGCATTTATTCCAGGAAGCTAATTTTTTTTTTTTACTCATACCGTACTAAGATTTTTACAAATGCACAGGATTTGACATTAGAAATCTATCCAGCTAATAGTGAATTGTGCTTTATATTTTATAAATAACTACCTTTTTTCGGTGCCTGCCCATGTCTGTATATGTGATTATATTTGCATGAAAATACCTTCCTAGTGCCCCTGCTTCCCTAATCCATTGTAGCACCTAAAAGAAATCAAAAGAAGTCTTGCCTAATTCTGAAGCGCTTTGGGGTGCAGGATGATCCTAGTTCCTTCCCAACAGTACTGTGTGCCACTTGCCTAAACAAAACAGGCTGAATCGCACGTCCACTCCCCTTGGGATCAATATAAGAAGGGAACAAAATTATTCCTTTTGTTAGGCAGAATCACCTGCACTACCCTTTGGGAACACTACAGGTAATTAGGACTACAAGTGTAAGCACACTTTCACCTTTGGTACAAGCCTGTACTACACCGTAAAGTGGTAACGATGGCTGAGCACCCAGACTTATCTGAAGAGTTTAAGTGAGCAGTAGAACAAGTTACACAAAGGACCAACCAATACAGTGATTCAAGTAAACACTTACTCAAGGCTTCTTAGTAAAAGATTGTACATTTATTTACTCAATCATTTATAAAACATTACACTAGCATAAGCAGCTCAATATCACACACTAATACACCACAACAATCCAACCGGTAAGTAACTAAACAAGTTTAGCTCAAAAATGAAGTGTGAGCAAAATGGCACTTTATATACTTAGGGCCTCATTACAACCCAGGCGTTAAGGGGTTAACGGCGCCGTAAAATGTGTCGGCGCCGTTAAACCCTTAATGCCTGATTACGAGGTCCCTTTGCGGGTTGCACTTTAACGCCTGCTTTTAGCAGGCGTTAAAAAACCAACCCGCAAAGGGACCTAGGAGCTCATTACGGCACCGTAATTTACGGTGCCGTAATTAGCACCTTCCCCATTCCCATTGAGCCCTATGGGCCAAAAATGGGAATGGGGAAGGGGCCATGGTGAATGGGGTATTACCGCCCCGCCAACCTTGGAATGGGGCGGTAATTCCGCCATTCACCATGGTTTAGCGCCGGGGTCGTAATGAGGCCCTTAATAAAGTAGGGAAAAGACAAGGTTATACGAATAGACAGCCCAAATACATTCATAGGCAGGGCAAAGGGTTTCAGTTAAATACAACCAGCAATTCTTCTAAATAAGCCTGGGCCAAAGTCAATGGTTCAGAGTCTTTTGTATAGGATAGCACAGTTCTGGTAAGCAACGGTTAAGTCTTTGCCACAGATTTTTAAAGGATTTGGCTAGACGAAAAGTTTGACGAATTTTCAGGGAAGGACAAGCCTTTGTAGTTAAGGAACGTTTCACACACTTTCTCGATGGGCGAAAAGATTTCCGGACCGCGTTTGCACAGTACCTTTTTACTGAAGAATGCTGTAGCTGAGGCAGTTGTTCCTGGCAGTTCGAGCAGATCTCGCTGTTCCTGAGCTGCAGTTGTGGGGACAAGAAGGAGGACGTCGGGAGGTTCCTGCACTGCCCAGGGAAGAGGCCAAAAGATGTAGCAAGACGTCGGTTTCAGGTGTGAGTGCCTTAAAGTCCACAAGCTGGTTTCCTTCCCTCTGGCTATCCGGTTTTCAACAGCACTCTGATGAAAATTTGACCAGAATAGGACGGTGTCCAGGTGGCTTGCAAGTTGGTTATTCCCACCAAACTCAAGGGAAGAAGTTAACCTTGAAGGGCTTCTCTGTCATCAGAGTTTCAGGCAATTTGGACCTGCAGCAGGGCTTCACCGGTCGTCCAGGAGTTGCAGCAGTCCTCTTCCTTCCTCTCCTCTTCGGTTCTTTCGTTACAGTGGTCGACTCTGCTTTCGAAGTCCCAGAGACCTGCTTTTAAACAGTTTTCCCCCATTCATTCCAGCCTGGCTGTCACTCACACAGCAGGGTAGCTGTCCTTGCCAGACAGCCAGCCCGCCAATCACACCAGTGCATTCAGGTCTCCTAGGAGCACCTCAGGCACCTCCCTCACATCCTGTCCACCCCAGACACTCTGGCAGCAGAGGAGGGCTTCAGTACCGAACCCCGCCAAAGAGCACGAACAAAGGGACCAAACCTGGTTTGGCGTGCAGAGAAAAACACAAGAAGGACTTTTCCTAAAAGAAATGGCGAAAAAAGATGGCCGTAGTCTGTTTTTACAGATAGGTCTGGGGCACCATATTGAAAAACATGGCTACCCCTGATTTTCAGCTACTGTTGTTAGCGGTCACGAAAAAATCACAGTAGTTGATCTAAACCACTGCCACCAGACATTTAAAATAGGAAAAGGTAACATTTTATTGTTACATGAGTGTTTTGATTCAGGGGAAGCTAGGCAACCCCTCCAGCACTCTATAGTAAGATAGGGTGCTGGGTCAGTAAATTTAAAGAGACTAGTAAGGTCAATTTAATTTCACATGCCCTCGGAGACAGTAGTCAGTCCCAGGGAAGGTATTTAAACCTTGCAGAGTCTGAGAGACAACCCTGTGCCACTGCACTGAAGGTGCTGTGTGACACACAGAAAAAGATGATGCCACTGGAGTTGTTTTAAAACTCCATAACCAAAGAACACAAAAGAAACACACACATCAAAATACATGAAAGAGTGGGAAAAAAATGCTGACACTCTTTCCAGGTAAAACATTACATCCTAGAAATCCAGCAAAGTTGCTGGGGTTCTCAAAATGTAAGGGAAATTAGCACATTTGGAGAATTCTCCCTAACACTCACCCCCCAGACTAAGGGACAGGCAGATTTAATCCACTCCTGGATGAATCTCCTTACTCCAGTCGGTCAAACATCCTCGAGAGACCATTAGCATTTTGGTGGTGACACCCTGACCTGTGTTCAATGGTAAAATCAAACCCTTCCAGGCTGATTGACCATCTCGGTAGTTTTGGGTTTTCCCCTTTCATTTGCATCAACCATCTCAAGGGTAGGTGGTCATTTTGAATAACAAAAGTAGATCCATACACGTATGGTCTAAACTTCTTCAATGACCACACAATAGCAAAGCATTCACGCTCAATGGTTGCCCACCTTGTTTTTGGTTCCTTCAGCTTCCTGCTGATGAAGCAAATGGGGTGCTCCCTACCTTTCTCATCCACTTGACTAAGGACTGCACCTTTACCTGTATGTGAAGCATCTGTTTGCACAATGAATGTTTGGTTATAGTCAGGAGCTCTTAGGACTGGAGCTTGACAAAGGGCTTTCTTTAGGCCTTCAAATGCTTGAGTGCACTCCTCATTCTACCTGAACTTTTTAGGGAATCTGGGAGAGGAGACCACATTCAAGGGATAAGCTATGGTGCAATAGTTCCCTATGGAGTTCCTATAGTAACCAGTCAGGCCTAGGAAGGCTCTCACTTGGGTTTGAGTAGTAGGGGTGGCCCAGTTTTGTACAGCTTGTACTTTGCTAGGAAATGGCCTGATTTCACCCCCTCCTACCTCATGTCCAAGGTAGACCACTTTATTCTGACCAAGTTGACATTTACTAGCCTTTATAGTCAGATGGGCCTGCTCAAGAGCCTGCAAAACATATCCTATGAGGTCAACATGTTCTTTCCAAGTAGGGCTGAACACTGCAATGTCATCCAAGTATGCCATGCAGAAGTCCTCCATCCCATTCAGAACTTGATTAACAATCCTTTGGAATGTAGCAGGTGCATTCTTTAGTCCAAAGGGCATTACCTTAAACTGGTAGAGGCCTGCTGGGATTGAGAATGCAGTTTTCTCCTTGGCATGGTCTATGGGTGCCATTTGCCAAATGTAGTGAGGTACTTGGCTGAACCAAGTTTATCCACCAGTACATCTGTCCTTGGTAAAGGATGGCCATCAGTCTTGGTGACTGCATTAAGAGCTCTATAGTCCACACAGAATCTCACCTCCTTGGATCCTGCCTTTGGTACTAGAACAACTGGACTAGACCATGGACTGGTAGAGGGCTCTATTACCCCGAGATCAAGCATCTTGTTGACCTCCTCCTTTATGTGGGATCTTACATGATCTGACATCCTGTAACCTCTGTTTTTGACAGGTAAACAGTCACCAGTGTTTATGTCATGCTGGCCCCAAGGGGTCAAGCCTGGTGAAAGTGAAAACAAGGGGGCAAATTGATTTAGCAAACCTTTGCACTCCTCCTGTTGTTCAGAGGTCAGATTAGAAGAGAGATTGACTCCTTCTATTTGCTCATCTAAAGGTTTGCCTCTGAGAAGGTCAGGCAGAGGTTCACTCTCCTCCTCCTCCTCTTGAGCTGAAGCTAGAAGCAAAGCTCCCAGTTCTGGTCTCGAGACATAAGCTTTTAGACGGTTGTTGTGAAAGACTCTGGGAGCCTCCTTAGGATTGTCTAAGTCCACCAGATAGTTGACCTCTCCAAGTTTACCCATAACCTTGAAGGGTCCTATCCACTTGTCCTGTAAGACCCTCTGCATTGTAGGTACCATAACAAAAACTTGCTGGTCTTGAGTAAACTCAACCATGTTGGCCCTCTGGTCATGCCAATGTTTGACCAGAGCCTGACCTGCTTTTAAGTTATCAGATGCTTCTGCCATCATGTGTGACATTCTCCTCTGGAGACCTATCACATAGTCAGTGACTCTCACTGTCTTGGGGGAAGGAGTACTCTCCAACCCCTCCTTAATTAGGGCCAAAGGGCCTCTAACTGGAGGGCCATAAAGAAGTTCAAAGGGACTAAATCCTACTCCCTCCTGAGGGACTTCTCTATATACAAATAGAAGACATGGCAGTAGAAGGTCCCACTTTCTTCTAAGGGGTTCCTCTAAAACACCTATAATGCTCTTCATTGTACGGTTGAACCTCTCTACCAATCCATTTGTTTGAGGATCGAGGCAGTTGAGAACTTGTAAGTTACTCCACAGTTTTTCGACATGGCCTGCATGTAGTGGGACATCAAATTGGATCCCCTGTCAAAGATAACTTCCTTAGGATAACCTAATCTGGTAAAAATACCAAGTAGAGCCTTAGCAACAGCCTGAGCTGTAACAGCCTCATAGGTATAGCTTCAGGATACCTAGTAGCATTGTCTACTACAACCAGGATAAACCTGTTTCCTGAAGATGTGGGAGGGTCTAAGCGACCAACAATGTTGATTCTTACCCTCTCAAAAGGAACTCCCACCACTGGGAGAGGCACCAATGGTGCCACATTCTTGGCTCCACTCTTGCCAGAGGTTTGGCAAGTGTGACAGCTCCTAAAGAACTTAACTACATCAGACCCCCAATTTAGGCCAGTAGAAATATAAAGAAAGCCTTCCCTTGGTCTTCTTAAAACTTAAGTGACCTGCCAAAGGAATCTCATGGGCTAACTGTAGGAACTGGAGTCTGCTTTCAAGAGGCACTAAAAGTCTTCTGTAGTCCCCTGGGATATACTCAGTCGGTTCACTGTAGAAGAGGCCATCTTCTCAGTATAACCTATACTTCCCTGGCTCTTGCCCATCCAGCTGGGAAGCTGCCTGTTGGCGAAGACCTTCAAGAGTAGGACACTCTCTTTGTCCTCTGCTGAAGTCTGCCCTACAGGGTCCAGCTTCTGCCAGTAAAGACTGCAGCTCAGGATGGTCTGCAGGATCCAGATCTCCAACAGGAGCAAGGTCCTCTTCCAGCTCTGATTCCGCAGCAGCTGATTCAACCACACAAGGTTGTTCCACACACTCAGCCTGTCACGACCCTTATCAAAAACCCCCCTGGCTACCCCATGGGCCAAGAGGGGCCTTATATCGGGTCTCAAACAAACTCAGGCATCCTTTGCTGAAGTCTTCTTGGGGCCATTCCTGGCGCCGTTGGCGCCAGGCTCATACTTCGTGAGGACTTGTGTTTTGGGACTACTTTATTTCCAGTGCCAGCCAACATGGAGGCACCCACATAGCTTGGTTCCTCTGGAACCAAGCTATGCGGTATAGTGTTTTGGATGTGGTAGCCTAGGAACTACTTTACCTGGACTACTTTTCTGAAGCTATTTAAACCACACCTGACTTGAAGGACACGCTTCGCGTTACTTTGCAATCCTGCAACGTGACGCTCATCGTGTTCAGCTGCACTTGCGAACCTTGGAAGAAAAGTATCTGAAAAACAAAAGGACATCGTTAATAGCGGCAGCTTACCTGTGATTCCATCAATAGCTGCCCTCCGCTCCTGTAAACAGCATCCAAGGAACAGCGAGCCTCTGGACCGACGGATCTGCAAAAAGGAGAGAAACAAGACATTAGAAATTTTACATTCGTGCCGGCAGCTTACCTCACGAGTCGCCCATCGACCAGCATCGCCTTGGGACTTCTTGCTCCGGGTGAGCACCGCAACCTACGGGAACAAAAGACAACAGGTTAGCAAAGGCAAGGCATCATATCGCTGCACATAGCACCTACTTACCACATCAAGGCGCTCTCGAAGCACCATCACCTACCGGCGAGTCCCAATTCAGCCAACGTTCCACAGCGAACTTCCGCGCACCTAAGGAAAGAGAAAAGACATTACTTAAACCAAAGAAAGGCATACAAGTATAACAGTAATAAGACCTACCTGAAAGACTCAAAAGGGCCTGCATCAGTGAAGTAACTAGATCGCACTCGCCCACAAAGGACAACCCGCCCCTGCCAAGAAGGCAGGACGGAGAGCGCGCTAAAACCCATAACAAGGTGAGGAAAGGTCCAGGGAGGGGCTGCGGGTAAACGGGGTGTTGGGAGGCTCTTACCCCAGTTGCCCAGTCTTGAACATTGCCCACCTGTATTCCATGCAGAACTTCTCCGCTGATCATACCTGGGAGCGGCTGCGAAGGATACCAGAGTCCCCACAGCTGGTTGGCATCCCCGTGGATACCAGGTGAGCGTAACACAGCCTCAGCTGGTGGAGGGATCACAGGTGTGATCTTGGACAGTCGTCTAGGGGATGTCCTTGTTAGTAGCACAGGAGTGCTGGCTGGTTTCTTGCTGGAGGTTTTAGGTTACCCCTTTTCCTCCTTCTTCCTAGAAATTGCAGTCCGTAAATCCTGTGGACTGGGAGTTATAGTTTTCTCTATAATCTCCTCTGGAGAGCACCTTAAGGTACTCTCTCTGGCCTTCCTAGTGTGCCCATGTTTCCTTTTGCTGGGAGGCCTGCGGGTGCTTGATACAACTCCAAGAGTTTTTTAGTCATTCCCAACAAGACTCTTCCAGGTACTTCACTCTGCACACTTACAGGTATTTTGACAGTCATATCATTACACTGGATGGTAGGAGGTAACTGTGGAAGCATTTGGACAGGGCCTCCAGCAAACTTAGTTACAATTTTGGGTGCCTTAGCAACATCCTCAACCTTGAAAAATGATTCATCAACTACAGTTATACTGGCCCCAGTGTCTCGAATGGCAGGGGTCTCCTGACCATTGACAAGAACACTGTCTTTGTAATCCTCTTAATATTGTCTGGAATAGAGTTGTACACATCTAAATTCTGTTGTTCCCACAGACCCAGGGCCACTAAAGAGACACTGGCTGAGACTTTCATGGGTTCCTCAGCCAGTAAGTAAAAGTTTCCACTTGCCATTGGTTCTTCATCCACTGGGGAGAAGGCTAAGGAGACAGTGTGAACCCCTGAAGGTTTACCCTTACACCTGGGATCCCCTTTCACATGTTCAGTTGACCCACAAGCATAACATTGACCAAATGTCTTTATGAATGGGGGTTTGTTCTGACCTCCTTCTGGTTTGCCTCCAGAAGGTACACTAGCCTGATTTGGTTTTCCCTGTGGCATTCCCTTGTTATGTTTGTGGCCCTCTTTTGGATTGGAGGTATTAGAATTCTCCTTGTTGTCCTTTTTGTGCTGCTTCCCCGTATCCTTCTTCTGAGTTGCCCCAGCATCTTTATGAGTAGCCCTGTTGGCAACCCACAAGTCAGCAGCCTTTGCTTACTTCTTTGGATCAATTTCCTTAGAGTCACCCAAGTGCTGTCTCAGCTCAGGAGAGCAGGCATCATACATAGACTCCAACATTAACAAATTCCTCATACCATCATAAGTGTTCACTCTGTAACCCCTAACCCATCCATCTAGGTTTTTCAAACATTCAGTCACCCAGGTAGCCCAAGGGGTACCATCATACTTTTTGAGGGTCCTAAACATCTTAAGATACTGAGAAGTGGTCTTCCCAAATCTAGCTATCAACCCTAGCTTCACAGTTTCATATTCATTTCTGTCTATATCCCCCAACTCCATTACCACATCAGTTGCAACAGGGAGTAGCCTAGAAAAAAACCAAGGAATAAACTGATTCCCTGTAATGTCTTGATTCCCTTGGTTATATTCAAAAGCAGCCAACCAATTCAAAATATCAAGCTTAACCTCATACATACGTACTGCATCTTTGGGCATGGGAGGCCTCTTAGGACTGGAAGACCTAGAAGACTCTGGGGGAGAACCAGTTTCAACAGACAACCTTTTCATCTCTGGTGCATGATTCAATTCCATCTCTCTGAGTTTAAGTTCTTGATGTTTGCATTCAGTTTGAGCTTGTATTCTTTTATTCTCTAACTCAAGTCTCATTCTTTCTAAAGAGACAAATTCAGGACTTAATGTTGGACCTGGTGGGGTCCCTCTGGTCAGAGGTTGATTCCTATGAGCAGGTAGAGGTAAAATAGGTCCTACATTTGAAGACTCTTCTTCATTTAACTCATCCATAACATTTGAGTTACTCTCAGAAATATTATCATCCTCATTGACATTTTCCACATTTGCTGCAGGTGTGGGGGATTCAGACCCACTCCTCAGACTTTGGTATTCTAACAACTTTTCTATCAATTCAACCTTTCTGCCTTTTACCGTGATATTCCTAGCTTTACACATATCTCTCAATTTACCAAACAGTTGAAGTCACTAGGGTCTCCTGTCTGTAGCTTTCAATATCAGTCATGATAAAACAATTGATTTACTAGTGTTGCTTTGCCTTGGGAGGATTATTTGAACAAAAGTAAAAGTAGCACTCTAAATGTAACAAGTATACTTTATCCTCACCGCTGTACACCAGTGTTAGGCAGAATCACCTGCAGTTCCATTTGGGAACACTACAGGTAATTAGGACTACAAGTGTAATCACAATTTCACCTTTGGAACAAGCCTGTACTACACAGTAAAGTGGTAGCGATGGCTGAGCAGCCAGACTTATCTCAAGAGTTTAAGTGAGCAGTAGACCAAGTTACACAAAGGACCAACCAATACAGTGATTCAAGTAAACACTTACTCAAGGCTCCTTAGTAAAAGAATATACATTTATTTAGTCAATCATTTATAAAACATTACACTAGCATAAGCAGCTCAATATCACACACTAATACACCACAAAAAGCCAACCGGTAAGTAACTAAACAAGTTTAGCTCAAAAATGAAGTGTGAGCAAAATGGCACTTTAGATACTTAATAAAGGAGGGAAAAGACAAGGTTATACGAATAGACAGCCCAAATACAGTCATAGACAGGGCAAAGGGTTTCAGTTAAATACAAACACCAATTCTTCCCAATAGGCCTGGGCCAAAGTCAATGGTTCAGAGTCTTTTGTATAGGATAGTACAGTTCTGGTAAGTAACGGTAAGTCTTTGCCACAGATTTTTAAAGGATTTGGCTAGGCGAAAAGTTTGACGAATGTTAAGGGAAGGACAAGCCTTCGTAGTTGAGGAAAGTTTCACATACTTTCTCGATGGCTGAAAAGATTTCCGGACCGCGTTTGCACAGTACCTTTTAACTGAAGAAAGCTGTAGCTGAGGCAGCTGTTCCTGGCAGTTCCAGCAGATCTCGCTGTTCCTGAGCTTGACTCGTGGGGACAAGAAGGAAGACGTCGGGTGGTTCCTGCACTGCCCAGGGAAGAGGCCAAAAGCTGTAGCAAGACGTTGGTTTAAGATGTGAGTCCCTTAAAGTTCACAAGCTGGTTTCCTTCCCTCTGGCTATCTGGTTTTCAACAGCACTCTGATGAAAATTCAACCAGAATAGGACGGTGTCCAAGGGGCTTGCGAGTTGGTTGTTCCCACCAAACTCAAGGGAAGAAGTTAACCTTGAAGGGCTTCTCCGTCGTCGGAGTTTCAGGCAATTTGGACCTGCAGCAGGGCTTCACTGGTCATCCAGGAGTTGCAGCAGTCCTCTTCCTTCCTCTCCTCTTTGGTTCTTTTGTTCCAGTGGTCGACTCTGCTTTCCAAGTCCCAGAGACCTGCTTTTAAACAGTTTTCCCTCATTCATTGCAGCCTGGCTGTCACTCACACAGCAGGGTGGCTGTCCTTGCCGGACAGCCAGCCGGCCAATCACACCAGAGTGCATTCAGGTCTCCTAGGAGACTAAGCACAGGGAGTTCCGGGCACCTCCCTCACATCCTGTCCACCCCAGACACTCTGGCAGCAGAGGATGGCTTCAGTACGGAAGCCCGCCAAAGGGCACGAAGAAAGGGACCAAACCTGGTTTGGCACGCAGAGACAAACACAAGAAGGACTTTTCCTAAATGAAATGGCGAAAAAGATGACCAGAGTCTGTTTTTACAGATAGGTCTGGGGCGCCATATTGAAAAACATGGCTACACCCGATTTTCAGCTACCATTGTTAGCGGTCACGAAAAATCACGGTAGTTGATCTAAACCACTGCTACCAGCCATTTAAAATAAGAAAAGGTAACATTTTACTGTTACATGTGTGTTTTGACTAAGGGGAAGCTAGGCAACCCCTCCAGCACTCTATAGTAAGATAGGGTGTGCTGGGTCAGTAAAATTAAAGCGACTAGTAAGGTCAATTTAACTTTACATGCCCTGGGAGACATTAGTCAGTCCCAGGGAAGGTATTTAAACCTTGGGGAGTCTGAGAGACAACCCTGTGCCACTGCACTGAAGGTGCTGTGTGACACACAGAAAAAGATGATGCCACTGTAGTTGTTTTAAAACTCCATAACCAAAGAACATAAAAGTAACACACACATCAAAATACATGAAAGGGTGGAAAAAAAGGCTCACACTCTTTCCAGGTAAAACATTAAATCCTAGAAATCCAGCAAAGTTGCTGGGGGTCTCAAAAGGTAAGGGAAATTAGCACATTTGGAGAATTCTCCCTAACACCTTTCCTCTTGTGGGGGTATACACTAGAGTCACTTCCTCCCCTGCATCACTAGGTGTCATGGGTATCAAGCAGGTCCTTGGGGCAAGCTGGGTGGAGGCTTGGCAGGCCTGGCATAGGCACACAAAGAACCCACAGCAGATCCCTCCTTTACTTCCTTCCTAGTGTTTGTAGTAACTTCCTAGTTACCACTTCCTGTTGCCAAACAGGAAGTGCATCACAATCAATGAGCTCTCTAGTTTTTGGGTGTGGCTGGCTATATAAGCCAAACCCAAGATTCTTCCAGTGCTTCGTGTTGCTTACTGTGAGCTGCATCAGAAACACACTTGCTGTGCTCTGGATCAGCCAGCTTCTGCTTACCTGCTCCGGATCATCCTGCTTCAGCTTACCTGCTCCGGATCATCCTGCTTCAGCTTACCTGCTCCAGATCATCCTGCTTCAGCTTACCTGCTACGGAACATCCTACTTCTGTTTACCTGCTCCGGATCCTCCCGCTTCTGCTTACCTGCTCCGGATCATTCTGCTTCTGCTTACAGGTACTCCGTGCTTTATCCATGCCGCGGCTATCTCCGGTCAAGAGGGGACTTCAACACCGAAACCTGTAAGAACAAAGAAGAACATAGTTAGCACCTGCACTTCAATAGTGCTGCGCATACTCACTGAATCTTCCCGTGACGCTGGTATCCAGGTCAGTTGTACGAGCGCACAAACCCTTGCAAAAGAAAGAAGAGACATTAGTCATTGCGCTCGCCCTAATAACGTGGGGACTATTGCACTGGCCTCCCTCTTATAACGCAGTACATACTTACCTAAGCCACTGTGCAAATTTACCAGACCACCAAGACTCTGGTAGCGCTGAACCCGGACTTGAGGCGCTAATATCACGTAATACACTCCTGCAAGAGAAGAAAAAGGATTGACATTACCAGGCGCGCTCAAAGTTGAGACGCTGCGCTTACCTACCAGCAGCTGACTTCTACACGCAGCGCTACTCACCCGCAAAATACCTTGGCAAACAAAGACAATACGGACAATTCAGGACACTAAACATTATCCGTGCAACGTTCACTTGTGGAAAAGACTTCCTAGCCAGTGAAGAAACTGGCGCCTTGAACACTCGGCCTCGCTGTGAAGGCATATAACAGCGTGTGGCATCTGAACTCAGTCAACAGACATGGGCATTATTCATATGAGCGAATCTCGCCGCTGCGGATGCAGCATGGAGTGCACACCTTACTAAAGATCAAGGTAAGCCCTTAGGGGACATCACAGTACACCTTAAAGTGAAGGGAAGAGCCCAGGAGAATCAGGTGAATTCAGGTCTGAGTTTTTACCTTGTATTTGACAGGAATCCCTCTGGGTTAAAACAGAGGAAGTGAAAACTCGGGGGTCAAGGTAGGCTCATCTATCGCTCCTGCAGAGAAACAGGTGAGTGTGACAGAACATGAAGCCATCCTCAATACCTCTGCCCGAGCGATGGAAACCTCTGAGGTAGAGCAGCTTTCCCTATCGTAAGGTGAACTACGGGCCGTGGTGCATGCAGCCCGCTCTGAGACAAATGCCCTAAGGCGCAAACTGGTAGTCAACAGGGATAAAACAGATGACTTGGCAAGACAGCTCTTACAGACCCAAGCTGGTCTAGCACCCCTACCAAGTGGAGTTCCTCGGGGACAGCCTACCGTGTCACCTGTAGCCACTCCCGTTCAAGTATTGCTTCCAGGCAATATCCCTTTAGCACCCCCGGAACGCTTCTCTGGGGATCCCAAGAAATTTGGAGCATTCATGAATCAATGCCGCCTACACTTCATATGCAAACCAGACACTTTTATGAATGACCAAGCTTAAGTAGCTTTGGTCCTCTCCTATTTAGGAGGTCACACGGCGGACTGGTCTGTCCCGTTAGTGCTTAGGGATGACCCTTTATTGAGAAATTACCCAGGTTTTCAGCGTGAACTGGAAAAACTATTTGCCCATCGGACTCGAGGTCAGGCCCTGGATGATGAGCTACTCTCCCTGCGACAGGGTGGTCAGGATCTTATTTCATATGTCACCACATTCAATTGCCTAATAGCCGAATCAGGTTGGCCAGAGGAGAAAATAACGTTATTTTATCGAGGACTGCGAGGAGAATTAAAAGATGTCTTGGCGCAAGTAGTTAATCCTCCCAAAGATTGCAGTGAATACATCCATCTAACTATGCAAATAGACCACTGGTTACAGGATCGCAAGGCCGACCGAACCAGATCAGAGCATAGACCAGTGTATGTCTGACCAAAGGAAACGCCCCATCGACAGGCCTCAGAAACACACTCAGAGCCCATGCAATTGGGTGTTCTCAGGGGACCACTCACCGAGGCAGAAAGAGAACGGAGGCATCAGGAAAAACTTTGCTTATATTGCAGCCAATCTAGTCACTTCTTCCGGAACTGCACGGTTAAACCTCCACGGAAGACAATGGGGATACTAGATAACACAGGGGAAGACACAGGCAAGGTAGCGGAAAACTCCAACGCCCGGCAGATGTAGAGGTCAGTCTGTCGAGCCAGGAACAGAGCACTCAGATCTCACATTTCAGTATTCCTGTGGTTTTGGTAGACCCTTCACACCCCACCCGAATGCATGCCCTCAAGGCTTTCATAGACAGTGGGGTTATTGGGAATTACCTGGACATAAACACTGCAAATATCTTGGGATTGGCATTACACCGTAAGGACACTGTTGAAATCGTGACAGCTGTGGATGGCACTCAGCTGCTTTAGGGACCAGTAATACAGTGTACTTCCACCATCACCTTAATCTGCCAAGATGGCCACAGGGAAAGTATTAGATTCAACCTTATCGCTGCACCCCAATTCCAGCTGATTCTTGGGATACCGTGGTTAGAGACGCACAACCCAAAGATAGATTGGTGAGCTTGAACCTTACTCTTTTCCACAGAATGCGCCTCTTGCTACAACAACAAAGGGATCCAAGGAAGCCCATTGCTAGCTTCACAGGAAAAGATAGCAGGTTTAGGCTTGGTGGGCACTTTACCAGAGGAATACCAGGCGTTCCAGGATATTTTCGTGAAGGAGCAAGCTAATACACTACCACCACATCGAGTTTACGACTGCTAGATCGATCTGCAACCAGGGGCACAAGTACCATGCATCCGCATTTATGCCTTAACCATGGAAGAAAACGCTCATCTGGGGACCTACTTGGACCAATACCTGGCCAATGGCTTCATTAGAACATCTAAGTCACCAGCCGCCTCCCCACTCTTCTTCGTACCGAAGAAAGAGGGGGACTTCGTGTATTGATTACCGGGTCCTAAATCAAGTCACCATAAAAAATAAGTACCCATTACCTCTGATACCAGTACTCATAGACCAGGTGAAACAAGCAAAACCGGAATCGAGGCGCTAATATCACGTAATCCACTCCTGCAAGGGAAGAAAAAGGAGAGACATTACCAGGCGCGCTCGAAGTTAAGACATTGTGATTACCTACCAGCAGCTGACTTCTACACGCAGCGCTACTCACCTGCAAAATACCTTGGCAAACAAAGACAATACGGACCATTCAGGACACTAAAGATTCTCCGTGCAACGTTCACTTGTGGAAAAGACTTCCTAGCCAGTGAAGAAACTGGCGCCTTGAACACTCGGCCTTGCTGTGAAGGCATATAACAGCGTGTGGCATCTGAACTCAGCCAACAAACATTGGCATCATTCATATGAGCGAATCACGCACCTGTGGATGCAGGATGGAGTGCACACCATACTAAAGATCAAGGTAAGCCCTTAGGGGACATCACAGTACACCTTACAGTGGAGGGAAGGGCCCAGGGGAATCAGGTGAATTCAGGTCTGAGTTTTTACCTTGTATTTGACAGGAATCCCTGCGGGTGAAAACAGGGGAAGTGAGAACTCGGGGGTCAAGGGAGTCTCATCCATCGCTCCTGCAGAGTCACAGGTAAGCGTGACAGTAGGGTTGTCCACAAAAGGCTCTGCCATTTTTTGTTCTCGTAACACACATGTAATGTTAGTTGGAGAAGGGAAAGAAGGTTACAGGGAGGCAAAGGAGGAGCGTAATTTGGCTTTGCAGAAGGAGGATTCCCCCATCATGCATAAGGAGAGAGAACCTTCTGTTCGTAGGCATGGATTTGTGGGTCTTGGCTATGCAGAATTGCTAATCCTCTGCGATGATTTGGAAAGTTGAGGAATTGGGGGAATGCTTCAGGAGAAGGAGTTGGCAGGAAGCAGGGCCATCAGAGGAGGCCCCAACAAGTAGCACAGGGGTAGAGGCGGTGAACTACCCACAGGTCTGAAATGTCAGTAGTTCAAGCCCCTACCAGCAGATTTTTCACTGAAGCACTGACACTGTTACTAATGGTGCTGGTGCTTCGGTATTCCCATTCCCGTGGAGTCGTATGGAACTCCACGTGAATGGGAACTTAGCGTTCCTCCTCCACCCGTAATATCCCAGTATTATCGGGAAATTGGATGGCAGAAACGGTAAGCCGAGGTTGCTGGTAGGCCGCTTACCATCAACCTCATAATGAGGGTCTAAGAGTGAACAAGACTATCCAATTTGAAGAGATACCCAACAGAAAATAATGTATATGTTTATTCAAAATTTTGATTATGTGCTTTACATAGTAAAGCAAATGTGGCGTTCTTATTGGAAGTACAATTTATACGGGAAGTTATCAATAGAAAATGAACATTGTAATATTTTAAAAGATCCAATTTGCAATGTTAGTACAACTAAATTATGTCCTCTATTTCATATCTTTTTTGTTGTGAATGCATACTATTTTGTCTCTCAAAATATTGTTCCTTCTAGGAAAGGGTCATGCTCAGGTAAACACAAATGATATGTTTCTTCTTTGAGCACCAGAGCAATGTTTAATATTGTGTGTTGGATCCTGTTTGCGTAGTAGTGCAGCTGAATGTTTGCAAACTCTGAGGCAGATAGTAAGAAAACTGTAAAAAATAATATGCTAGACTACCACCAGCTGGTGAAGGCAGATTAATTAGAAAGCTTATGTTTGCATGAAATCATTCAGCATTACACATAAAACGAAAATGAAAACAGTATATAGGGCCTTATTCCGAGTTTGGCAGAGTGGCAAAAAAATGGTGGTAACAGAATAACCACCACTTTTACCACTTTGCTGAATCCCGAGTTTGGCCTTGATGTAGAGAATTTACCTCCAGAATCATGCTGGAGGTCAATCCTCTACCTTATTGCAGAATAATTAGCAAAATCGGTAGACTTACCACCAGCGGAATTACTGATGGTGGTAATTCTGCCAAAATCCTCTTGCGGTCCTATGATCTCCAATAAACGGGGACTTACACTGCCTATCACCACTTGTAATCCCATGGTAAATCCATTTGACCAAGTTGTGGTAACAGTAATTCTGTTTGGTGGTAGTTCGGCAGAATTACTGCTGAATTACTGCCACACTCGTAATGAGGAAATGTTTTTGTACATTTAAAAATTATTTTAAATGTAATAAAGTAGTTGGATGTCTCATTTGACATAATAAAACAAGTTTAATAAATCACCAAGAACTAACACGTACCACACAAAAAAAGAACATTAAGAAAGTAAAATAAGAAAAGATTATAATCATTTTGAAGTTTGTTTTCAGAATGTGAAAGACTCCATTAATTGCCCACAGTTTCAAAAATATGTATATGTGTTAAATGAAAAAAACTAGAACAAGGACATTTCATAGGGATAGAACTTCAAAATGGCATTCCTAATTGTTTCTCCAACCCAGTCTCCAATTGGCAGCATTGGTCATGATTGATGTGGGTCTGCAATGATTCAAGTGAAAGGACATAATCAAACATTGCATGCTTTCCTTTCCAGATTAAGCAATGAACAAACAGTGGCCCTTATTGCGGGTTTGGTGGTAGTTCATTGGAATTGCCTTTACTGCTACTTGGTTCAAGTGGTGATAGGTGGTGTAAATTCCCATTTTCTGGAGCCCATAGGACTCCATGGTGATTTTGGCCGAATTACCACAGGTGGTAATTCCCCAGTGGTAATTCTGCTGATGTTGCTTATTTTCCAATGGTAAGGTGCACTCAGGATTTGCAGAGCGATAAAAGGGGTGATAATTCCAATACCACCACATTTTTACTGCTCAATAAAAATTGGAATGAGGTCCATTCTTTATATTTTGTTTTATTTAATATAATAAAATTGTAAAAAAACATAGATTATGAATTCTTGAATGATCAAAATGAATGTAAATCTGAATATTATAAACCAATTTTAGATAGAATTGTGTAGATTAGCCACGCATCGCATTTAGATAGAATCGTGAAAATTAGACAGGGGAAGGGATATGTGCCACAGGCAATCAAAACAGAGGGGGTAGGATAGGAAACTGCTACTAACCAACCCTACAAAAAAAAACTCACCCTTCTGCATACACCTCTCAAACATTGAACTAAACACAACCATACCTCTACAGCACAACAAACCGCATGCACGTCACTACACCACAAAAATGAAATAAAGCACTCATAGCCCCGCCTAACAGCACATGGCGGCTACCAACCGAAAAACACACCTACGCTCATTGAACGCTCTAAACCGAACTGAAGCTGGCAACTCCACATCACAACTCTCTTGCTCTTTTTTCCCGCTCAGTCCTACTCACTTATCCCACCCCCTTGCTTTATAGATCCGTCAGAGCGCCAAGAAACCAGGCAGGTGGCGGTATAAGAACCGTTAACATAACAAGACATAACATATATACGTGGGGATGCAGATACGAGTAAAATGTATTTAATAAAAGTAATCTCCACATTTATTCACACACCCTTCATGAGTTCTTTAACAAGTGTATTTTGATTTACTATGGGCCTGATGCACAGAAGCTTTTTTTTATAATGGTGCAATTGCATTTGAAAACGCTCTGTGAATCAGCCCCTTTGGGTTTTGCACCACAGAAGATAGGTACAATACATCTAAACCACCTCAATGTTTTACTTGTTAAACACAACAAAATGTTACAGTATGTCATGGTTGAATCTGAAATCTCACAAATTCTTAACATAACGACAGTAGTAACAACTGATGAAGTCAGTTTGCTTTCTGATGATATGCTTGGTTATATTTTCTTAAAATGTAATAAGATTTTAAACATAAACGACAAACGGGCCAATTCATGGAATCCAGCGCAGAAGCCTCACAAGCCTCTCACGCAGAGAGGGAGCGTGCTCCACGCGTGCGCCAGGCGCAGCACAAAACAGCTTTTTCGCGCACCGCATTTTCATGGATTTCCCGATCCATTACCAGCCGTGGCGCAGTCAACATCCAGCAGCGCCAGTTACGCCCCCAACAACACTACGGTGCAAAGGCCCTGCGCTATCCTTGGCCCGGCACACAGCCCCTCCATCGGAATCGCGTGAAAAATCAGAGCGTACCCCACTTGCGGCAGTCAATTTGAGTAAAAATGGCGTCGCGCACACCAGCGAAATCCCGTACCCCGCTTGCGCCAGTCAAATCACGTGAAAAGGGCCTACCATAACCCTTTGAATACGTGTACCCTTCCCGCTCAATCCATATCGTGTGAAAATGGCCCTGTGTCCCCCCATGAATACGCACACCCCGCTCGCACCAGCCAAATCGCGTGGAAAGGGCTGTGTGTGTGGTGACGGGTGTTGGGGGGGGTCCCATGTGGTGTGGGCTGCCTGTGGGGCATGGTCATGGGTGTTGGGTGATCCCCTGTGGTGTGGGCTGCCTCTGGGCATGGTCATGGTTGTTGGGGGGGTGCCCTGTGGTGTGGGCTGCCTGCGGTGCAATATCACTTGTGATGGGCTGCATGCAGGGAATGGGCACGGGTGTTGGGGGTCCCTGTGGTGTGGGCTGCCTGCTGGGCATGGTCATGGGTGATGGGCTGCCTGCAGGGCATGGACACAGGTGTTGGGGGTTCCCCTGTGGTGTGGGCTGCCCGTGGGGCAGGGGCATGGTCATGGGTTTTGGGGGGTCCCCTGTGGTGTGAGCTGCCTGCGGGGCATGGTCATGGGTGTTGGGGGTTCCCCTGTGGTGTGGGCTGCCTGCGGGGCATGGACACGGGTGTTGGGGGTTCCTCTGTGGTGTGGGCTACCTGCGGGGCATGGTCACGGGTGATGGGCTGCCTGTGGGGCATGGGCACGGGTGTTGGGGGGTCCCCTGTGGTGTGGGCTGCCTGCGGGGCATGGTCATGGGTGTTGGGGGTCCCCTGTGGTGTGGGCTGCCTGCGAGGCATGGTCACGGGTGATGGGCTGCCTGTGGGGCATGGACACAGGTGTTGGGGGTCCCCTGTGGTGTGGGCTGCCTGCGGGGCATGGTCATGGGTGTTGGGGGATCCCCTGTGGTGTGGGCTGCCTGCGGGGCATGGTCACGGGTGATGGGCTGCCTACGGGGCATGGACACAGGTGTTGGGGGTCCCCTGTGGTGTGGGATGCCTGCGGGGCATGGTCATGTTTGTTGGGGGGTCCTCTTTGGTGTGGGCTGCCTGTGGGGCATGGTCATGGGTGTTCGGGGTCCCCTGTGGTGTGGGCTGCCTGCAGGGCATGGACACAGGTGTTGGGGGTTCCCCTGTGGTGCGGGCTGCCTGCAGGGCATGGTCATGGGTGTAGGAGGGTCCGTGTGGTGTGGGCTACCTGCGGGGGCATTGTCATGGGTGTTGGGGGGTCCCCTGTGGTGTGGGCTGCTTGCGGGTCATGGTCATGGGAGTTGGGGGATCCCCTGTGGTGTGGGCTGCCTGCGGGGCATGGTCATGGGTGTTGGGGGGTCCCCTGTGGTGGGAAAAGGTGGTCTCAGCAACAGGATCCCTGGCAATGGCTTCTATGCAGGCACCAAATTGCAGGGCACGTAGGCTGCAGGCACACTGAGTGGGTTGGCAGCAGCAGATGGCTCGTAGGAGGAAGCTTGGGGCGTTGGGGGGAAGGTTAATGACATTGTGGGCAGGAGCGTGGTCTTTGGTGTGTTGTCACGTGGCCAGCTTGAGGCAGAGTGACTCTGCACGTGCAAAAACAGCGTGTTAGCGTGGAATTTGAGGAAAGGCCCTTAGCGCGTAAGTGACGTGACGCGCATGGGCCTTGCCTTCGGTACGGGTTAAAGGTCCGTGTAGGACACCAGTTCGCTGTACGTGCTTTTCGTGGGGACCGATGTGGGTGATTCTTCTTCTTGTGAGTTCATACGCAATATCTTCACTACGGTTACAGTTCGCACTTCTTGTTTTGGCGAGGGAATTGCCTACGTGCACATGCGCGTGTGTTTTTTATTCAAGGCAGACGGTGAGTCACGCACGCTTTTTTTCTGTGGTTGCCTCTTTGCCTCTGTGTGTCACGTACCCCATTTTCGAGGTCAGAGTAGCCTGCATGTTCTACACGTATGCATTTGTTTGTGCCCCTGGGTGCCATGGCGTACTGCGGGACATTTATTCCATGCACGTGGGCTACCAAGGGGTCGCGTGCACGTTTTATTTTGTTTTTGGGGCGCCTGAGCATTGCGTGCCCCGTCATTTTTCCCCAAGGGTCACAGACAGCCTCGTAGGAACACAGGGGTACGTTTACCATCACGTACCCTGCCTCCTTCACCCAAATTGCCCAGGACAATTGTTGTGTGCACCTCACATTCGCACTAGTTCATCAGTGCCATGGTTGGGAGGCCACCAAGTGGTAAGGGCGGCAAAGCTGGGCGACCTCCCAGAGGTGGCCGTGGTGGGGCACGTGGCCAGTGTTAGGCAGAATCACATGCAGTACCCTTGAGGAACACTACATGTAATTAAGACTGCAAGTGTCAGTACAATTTCACCTTTGGTACAAGCCTGTACTACACAGTAATGTGGTAGCAGTGGCTGAGCAGCCAGACTTATCTCAAGAGTTGAGTGAGCAGTAGAACAAGTTACACAAAGGCCCAACAAATACAGTGATTCAAACAAACACTTACTCAAGGTTTCTTGGTAAAAGAATATACATTTATTTACACAGTCAGTTTAAAAACATTACACTAGCAAGAGCAGCTCAATATCATATACTAATATACTACAAATACACAACCAATCAGTTACTGAACAAGTTCAGCTCCCCTGAAGTGGGAGCAAAATGGCACTTCAGATACTTTAAAAAGGGGTAGAAAGACAAGGTTATAAGACTCAACAGTACAAATACTTTCATAGGCAGGGCAAAGGGTTTCAGTAAACTACAACCAGCAATTCAGTTCATAGGCCTGTGCCAAAGTAAATGGTTCAGAGTCTTTTTATAGGATAGCACAGTTCTGGTAGTAAACAGTTACGTCTTTGCCACGGATCTTAAAAGAATTTGGTCAGGTGAAAAGTTAGACAAATGTTTAGGGAAGGACAAGCCTTCGAAATTGGGAAAGTTTCACAAACTTTCACCATGGCCGAAAAGATTTCCGGACCGTGTTTGCACCATACCTTTAAAGTGAAGAAGAGCTGTAGGTGAGGCAGTTGTTCCTGGCAGTTCAAGCAGATCTCGCTGTTCCTGATCTTCAGTCATGGGGACAAGAAGGAGGACGTCGGGAGGTTCCTGCCCTGCCCGGGGAAGAGGCCACAAGCTTGGCAAAACGTTGGTTTAAGGTGTGAGTGCCTTAAAGTCCACAAGCTGGTTTCCTTCCCCCTGGCTATCCAGTTTTCAGGAGCACTCTGAAGAAAATTCAACCAGGATGGGGACGGTGTCTAGGTGGCTTGCGAGTTGGTTGTTCCCACCAAACTCAAGGAAAGAAGTTAACCTACCTTGAAGGGCTTCTCTGTCGATGGAGTTTCAGGCAATTCGGACCTGCAGCAGGGCTTCACTGGTCGTCCAGGAGTTGCAGCAGTCCTCTTTCTTCAGCTCGTCTTCGGTTCTTTCGTTCCACTGGTCGACTCTGCTTTCCAAGTGCCAGAGACCTGCTTTTAAACAGTTTTCCCCCATTCATTCCAGCCTGGCTGTCAATCACACAGCAGGGTGGCTGTCCTTGCTGGACAGCCAGCCGGCCATTCACGCCAGCGTGCATTCAGGTCTCCTAGGAGACTAAACACAGGGAGTCTCGGGCACCTCCCTCACATCCTGTCCAGACACTCAGGCGTCAGAGGAGGGCTTCTGCACTGAAGCCCGCCAAAGGCCAATGAACAAAGGGACCAAACATGGTTTGGCGCGCAGAGACAAACACAAGAAGGACCTTGCCTAAAAGAAATGGGGAAAAAAGTTGACCAGAGTCTGTTTTTACAGATAGGTCTTTGGGCGGCATATTGAAAACATGGCTGACCCGATTTTTAGCTACCGTTGTTCGCGCTCGGGAAAAATCATGGAAGTATGATCTAAGCCACTGCCACCAGTCATTTCAAGTATGAAAGGGTAACATTTGACTGTTACAGCACTCTATAGGTAACATTTGACTGTTACAGCACTCTATAGGTAGATAGTGTTTGCTGGATCTGTACATTTAAAGAGACTAGTAAAGTCAATTTAACTTTACATGCTGTGGGAGACAGTAGTCAGTCCCAGAGAAGGTATTTAAACCTTGAGAAGTCTGAAAGACATCCCTGTGCCACTGCACTGAAGGTGCTGTGTGACACACAGAAAAAGATGATGCCTATGGAGTTGTTTTAAAACTCCATAATCAAAGAACACAAAAGTAAAAAACACATCAAAATACATGGAGGAGTGGAGGAAAAAAGGCTCACACTCTTCCCAGGTAAAAAATCAAATCCTAGAAATTCAGCAAAGTTCCTGGGGGTCTCAAAAGGTAAGGGAAATTAGCACATTCTTAAGAATTCTCTCTAACAGCCAGGGAGGCCAGGGTGTCCAGAGAGGCCCAGGTGGCCACGCCGGGGGACGTGAGCAGGGTGGTCCATGAGGGCAGCATGTCCAGACACATGCTGGGACAGCTATGCCCCCGCCCCAAGCGAGTCAAGGTGATGCAGCTGCTGCAGACATCCCCAGCGTCGTCTCACCCGACAGGCAGTGTCATCTGCTGTCACGAGCCCCCAGGTTGTGGAAGCTGCAGGTGCAGCTGCGGCTACCACCACCCAGGCTCGGGGTCAGCCACCGAAGGCTGTATTGGCACAGGCACAGGAAGACTCCCAGGCAGATTTCCGTGTCGGGAAGGCCAAGGCACATGTGGCTAAGGTAGCTGTGACCAAGCCACGTGTATCTGGGGCAGTAGTGACATCTGCTGCCCCAAACAGCCAGGTTGTGGCAGCTGCAGGGGCAGATGCAGCTGACACCACCCTGGCTGTGAGTCAGCCAGCCAGGACTGTCTTGGTCACAGACCTTGGCACTGAGGGAGTTGTGGCGCTGGGTCCTGGCGACAGCACCCAGCAGCCAATGACCCTAGTCAGGCCTTCTGTTGTTATGCCATTGCCTGCTCCCATTGGCCAGTCCACCTGTGCCCCTGCCCCGACTGACCTGAGCGGCAGTAGCCACTCAGGGTCCGCACCACCTACCAAGAGGAGGAAGCATGTTCCTGCGCAACGAACTTGAAATGCTGGTGACGGAAGGATGCAATACTACGCCTGCCCAGCGTAAAGCCCACTGGCAGTGCATCGCGGAACGTGTCAGCGCAATGGCATTTGAGAAACACACAGCTGATGGGTGCTATAAGCAATGGACTGACCTCCGACGCTGAGCAAAAATCAAGCAGGCTTCTAATTACGCCTCTACTCTAGTGACTGGCAGTGGCCCGCCACAAGAGGATGATGAACTCAACACGCACGAGGAAATTGCTGCAGGGTTCATCGATGAGGGTCAGATCCAAGGAGTGGGAGACATGATGGATTATGATGCAATGCCCGGTGAGTGTTGATGCGTGTGTGTCCAGCCCATGTGTATTTTGATTGGGTGATGTGTTGTGATTGACTGCCAGTTCAGGCTATGTAGTCGTGACTGCCATGTGTGACCCATGCAATGCTTGACTGATACGTGCTTGTTGTGATGCAGTCTGCATAGAGGCCATGTGCTTCACACAGAGCCAATTTTCATCACCACACCTGCACCCTCCTTACATGCCAAACACTCGGCAGCCTCTCTTGTCCATATCCTTGCTCCCAGACATGTTTGCGGATAGCCTGTGATGATCTTCCACTCAACACTCGGCTTATGTTGTCACATGACTGACGTCTCTGTGTCCCCCAGCAGCTCACTGTCTCCATGGTACCAATGATTCGCATGTTGGACTACTGCAACGGGCTATCCCCAAATTATGTGTATATGCACACTTCCCTCTGCTACTCTGCCAGACCTGTACTGTGTGGTACATCCTTTGTCCTAGATGCAGGGTGTCTCACTTGGACTGTGCAGATGGAACAGGCTCACAGTGGACATGAGTGTTCATTCATGCACCATGTGCATTCCCAGCAGGCCCCTATTGGTCTGTGTCAAGCTACTCATTCTACTCCATCTACGGTATTTCATCCGTATCATGGTATTTAATCATCCCTTTCATGCTCACTCAGGGTCAGTTCCTCATCACGGCCATTTTTTGGGTGTCCTCGTCTGTGTCGAGCGTAAGCCTCCCTGCCTCTATGCAACTGGTGTTGTAGCTTCTCTGTGTCTGGGTGAACTTCTGATGGTTCCTCATGTGTTGTGCTTTCTGTCCTCCTCTCATCTGCTGTAGTCTCAGATGACTGAGATGATGCAATTGACACCTGCCCACACTGTCTGCTACGACACAGTACTCTGATCCACCAGTCTGAGCCATGCACTGCCTCCCAGCCATTCCCCAACATGGGGTCGGAGGGGGGGTGTTACTGTATCCCTACAACCCACTGCAAACACTTTGCACATGATGACTGCACTTTCCCTTACAGTGCCATCATGACACAACATTGACATTACTGCGTTTGTGTTTCTATTGATAGTTGATGCCGTACACATGTACTGCACTGCACCCACACACTTCTGAGCCCTGTTTCAGCCTTCTACATGCCTATTCACTTGTGTGATGTCAAAGTCCCCTAGCATTACTGTATCCATGTGCCTTCCTTCACTGTATTGCAAAACACTAGAATTCTTGCATCCTGTGACACATGTGTCCTTTTGTCGTAGTGATTTACATGTTCTGTATGGTGACATAAATTTTACATGGGTCATGGACAGTACTATTTAACTTCCATCTGGGGCTGGTTGACAGTTCCCGCCATGCCTTTGCTACTTGCCATCTGTTGGCATCTGTCATTTTTGTGTAGGGTCTATGCCAGGCAGCAGCTTGTGTGAGATGCAGGTGCTATGCAACATTCAGTACATGTGTTGGCTTCACATTTGACACGCGTCCATGTCTGCTTTCAGGGTCCCCTTCCATTTCATTGCCACTGCGTGCATGTCAGAGTTTGTGTCATGTGGGACATGGCTGCTTCATGTGCTGGCTGTCAACATTGTGATGCCTATGTGTGTGGTATATGCTGTTGACATGTGTGCTCATGTGTTCTTTTGTTTTTTTGCAAGTGATGAGGCACTGGGAGCAGAGGAGGCAGAGGAGATGGAAGAGAAGGTGGAGGGCTCTGGGCACCAACCAGGCACCAGTGGAGGGAGTGGTGTTGTAGCCCAAGAGCATCCATTGGTGCTCCAGACCATCCTGTCCAGGGCTGGCTCTGGGTCCACCTCTGAGGAACTCTATGTCTCTGATGCGGAATCGGTTGTTGTTCCGTCCATGCCGTCACAGGTGAGTGATTCTGCAGTGGATGCTGTTCTGTGCAACACACCTGCACTGGGGGTATACTCATCAAGGGGCCAGTCAGTGTTGGAATGTCCACCTCTGGTGATTACGGATGCAGGGTCACGCTCCACCCAAGTTGCTCCTGTTCCTGGGGCAGCAGATCAATGGAGGAATGCAGTCCTGATGCCACAGGCAGCTTCAGCGCAGCAATGACCAGGGCTCCTTGGGCCCAACAGGTGTGGTGTCCGGCAACACTGTGTGGGAGAATTCCATGTATGCCCTTGCACAGCAACAGGGGGCATCATGTGAGATGATGGCTCAGGGCATGGAACGTGTGGCCGATTCCATTTTCCCCGCTGAAAGGCAGGTGGAGCTCCAGCAGCAGGCAACGTGCCGCTCACACAGGCTGGACACGTTGGTCACCAACAGGGACTGACCGACTGAACTGTAGGCTCTGCACACAGCCATTGCTGCTGAGGCAGAGGCCCACCGGGAAGCCCTGTGGGAAGAGAACATCTCCCTCAGAACTACTCTGGCTATACTTTCGATGAGCCAGGGTACACGGGCGGAACAGCGGATGGAGCAGCTGGAACACACCATCTCGGCTGAACTCCATGCAAGCCATGAGGAGGTCCATCTGTCACGTGAGGCCTTGCAGGCAGAACTCTGTGCTACACGTGAGACCTTGCAGGAGGAAGTCTGTGCTACACCTGAGGTGCTGCATGGGGACATCTGTGCCATATTCCTGCAGAACCAGGCTTACCAGACCTGCATGCTTGCTGGCATGGAAGTGCATGGCATGGCTATGCATGGGCAGGCACCCTTACCACACACCTCCTGATATTCAACCAGAGGGTGACAACAGCGACGACGAATCTCACACTATGGCCTAGCCGTGCAGACCATGAGCCCATGGAGGATTTTTTTTATCTCAACATCAACGCATGTGGGTGTTGAGGTGCACCCTGCACCTCCTCCCTCCTGGGTGTACCTCCACACCCCCAGGTCGACCATGGGCATTTTCTTTTTTTTTACATTTTCTTTTGTCTATTGTGCATTCATGTAACAGTGTGTTGCTTTGTGTGGCAGCCAAAGGCATCCACTGTGTGTTCCGGCTGGGCCCATACAGGCTTGTCTCGTGTTGGTGTTTATGGCTTGGGGTCTGGACACATATTCCTCTCCTGCTTCCCCTTTCCATGGGCTCTCAAGGATGGCACAGTGTGACAGTAATTTACACAGAGGCATTGGGCTTCTGTCATATCTGTGTCCAGTCTGAAGTCCAACCTGTGTATACACCCCTAATGGGGATTCATGATGGTTTCTCCAGGGCATGGTTGGCCTGCATTGTGGTTTGTATATTGCTAAATGTGCATGTTTTTAGGTTGCTTATTCAGGTATTGCCTTGCATGTCTATATTGTTGATGCACTTCATGCTGTATGCGGTACCATGCCACCTTTAGCTGTCAGAGACACACTCAAGATGGAAGGTGGCCATGTGGTGGCAATGACACATTGAGACACTTGTGCTATAGTGATTGGTCACTGTCAGACATTGTCACTGTTGGGTCCTGTGTTCATGATATGTTATATTGGTGAATAGATAGTCCTGTGTTGGGTTTGCTTTTGATGTGTCAGGGGATCGGGGTGATTTTTTGCATCGCTGAGAAGTCAGCAATGGAGAAGTTCTAATGAGAAATGTATGCAACACTGAAGGTTCGTACATTTCCCATGGAAACATGCATTGAATACCCCTACACTCCCATACCACCACCCACACCCACTACACACACACACACACAACACACCCCCACGCCCACCACCACCCCCAACATACCCCCACGCACACCCTACTTACCTTCTGAGACATGCTGTGTCCCTGCAGCGCCAGTTCACTTTCACTTCCGTGATCGGGAACCGGTGGCGCAGGCTCCTTTATTTATTCTTTTTTTTGGGCAGGTGCAGGGGGTTCCACCCCACGACCCCCGCTCACTATACTGTGTAGTGTAGTGAGCGGGGTGTTGTGGGGGACACCCCTGCAGCACCTGCATTTTGTTTTTTTCTTTTTTAATTACCTGAAACGCATGCCACCAAAGGTTCAAACTTTGGGTGTTTGAACCTTGGGTGGCATGCACTGACGTCCTTTTAGTGTAGGTTGGACATTTTTGGTCAGTCACTTTGTCAGATTCCATGTCAGAGGGAGTTGTCTCTGGCCTGTTTCCATTTGTCATGGTGCACTTTGTGACAATTGTGTCACGTGTTGTGCATTTATTTTGGAGTTGTCATATTGCATGCATTGGCATGGTGTGTCGGGCGGGTGACATGGGGTTTGGAAAGGTTTAGGTGACATACCAGGATTTGGATGTGCTGTTTTTCATGGGGGTGGCGTATTAGGCACCTTGCATATGTGCCTTTTGGTCACACAGGATTGTTTTTGTTTAAGTAGATAGGGATGCACACAATGTAGCACTTCCAAGGACACATTCTCAGGGTGGTAAGGTTGTGACAGTTGACTTTCCATTTGTCATCATCGATTGTCACCTGGAATGTGCCAGGCCTGTGTGCACTCTGCAGGGGTGGGATTTTAGGTGAAAAATGTAGCCACAAGCTGGGTACGGGCTGCCTCGCCACGTACCCTTTGCTCTCCAATGCGCAGAAGCCGTGAATGTGGGGGGGATTTGGGGGAACCACCATATCCGCCGGTACGCCCAGCTGTGTTGCTACGTTGTGCAGGACACGTGCTGCCACAATGATCCTGCACACTACTGGGGGTGCATATACTAGCTGTCCAGCAGAGCGGTCAAGGGAGCGGAAACATGACTTGAGCACTCCGAATGTGCGCTCCACTATGCCCCTGGTTGCAATATGGCCTGCGTTGTATCTTACCTGGGGTGGTGTGGTGGGATTCCGTATTGGCGTCATCATGTAGGTGCTCAGATGGTAGGCACTGTCCCCTGTGGATTTGAGAATGGTTGTCATTAGTTGGGTTTGTCAATTTTTCTGTGTGTGACATGCATGCCTGTGCACAGGCATTTGTACTCACCAAAGAGCCATGTGTTGCCATGCCTCGCAGCTTCTAGGTCCCAGTTTAGTGCTGACATTCTGAATATGAAACTGTCATGGGTGGACCGTGGATAGTTTGTATAGACAGAGGGGATGATTCCCTTGGCATCGCATAGAACCTACACATTGATGGAATGCCAGCAGGGTCGGATTGGTCCCTCAGGCTTTCGGGCCGTGGCCGGGCCGAAATCATCCCTGGGGAGTGGGGGCCGGTTTCTGGCAGTGCCTGGGCCAGTTTGGAAAAAAAGAATTTGAATTTTTTTTTTTTTCAAAAACCCTTTCATCCTTCTTAGGTCGATAAATGAGTACCAACACAGGTTGGGTGATATTGTATGCATATTTGTTCGATAAAAAAGAGCTTAAGAGTAAGTTCTATACAATAACATAGTATCATTTGGCCTTGGACATCTGCTTGGATTCACAGTAATTTAGTGAACAATGCTATTTGATGCCACTTCCTGTTTTATCAAGGGGTGAAAGGTCGTGTTTCATTGCTTCCTCGGATTTTACTTTGGGGTGGGGTCAAATGACATCACTTCCGGTGATGTCATCAGAGGTCAATGGTCGTGAGGCGAGGGGTGGGCGACTTTTTTGAGGCGAGGGGTGGGCCACTTTATTTTGGCTGACCAGTCCTATTTCTTGTCCCAGTCCGACCCTGAATGCCAGTGCTTGCGGTTGCGATAAATGTGCTCAGTGGCCCTAGGTGGACGTAGGGCCACATGTGTGCAATCAATGGCACCGAGCACTTTGGGGAAGTGTGCCACCCCGTAAAAGTCCTGGACCACGGCCTGCCTTTCTGCAGGTGTTTTGGGCATGCATATGTGCCTGCGGACTGAGGGGCGTGCAGTCATGATTGCCAACACCTGGTGTAGGCAGCGTGACTGCGTGGGCTGTGAGACGTCCCCAACTATGGCAGTTGTCTGCTGAAATGACCTAGTGGCCAAAAAACACAGGGACATTGAGCACCTTTTCCAAGGGACTCAGTGCTTGGGAGCACAGGGTGGGTGATGTGAGGTCATCCTCCCTCTCAGTGACCAGGTATAGGATGATATGAGGTGGAAACCTATACCTGCCATAGACCTGGTCAACAGGCATCCCAAAAAGGCTGGTCCTGGGTAGCAAAATGCGTGGCCTGGCTATCCTCCTCCTCCTGTGGTTTCCCACGATCACTGCTGCGACAAATGGTACATTCATCGTAGCTGTATATGCTTGTTTGTTGTTTGCGTGCACTTTTATGCTGCACGGGGGCGCTTACGGCAGCTTTCACCTGGCGTACCTGTTTCCGGCTTTGTGCGTCTTTTGGCACGTGCGGGTCTGCCCTGTTGGATTCCATGAATACGTGTTGTTAGCGTATGTGTGGGCATTGCGAGTATTTCTCAGCGGTACTTCCCCCGTAACACACACATTTTTGCGTGTTGTTCCCCATTCCGCGTGTTCCGCCAGCTTTTTAGGTGTGTGTGCTGGACGGTGTGCGACCTTCTCTGAGTGTCTCGCGCAGGGCTCCCGTGATGTTGCAATGACGTGTGGAAGCCGCGCTGATTCGGCGCAGATCGAGGGTAAGCCACACGCAATGTGTTCCATGAATAGGGAAATGGGCGCTTGTGCTTTTAGTGTTTTTAGTACACTTTCAGAGGCTTGAAGAATCATCTCCAATTTAGAAGGGTGCTGAAGACCTTTTCGTTTTAGGGTCATGGTCGGGCCAGTATCTCTTCGGTTCCTCGCACCAAGATGCCTCTGGGCGATAGTGCACACTACAAGTTCACATAACATAACATAGAAAACACATAATTGTATTTGGAGATTTACTGTAGCTCACTCCTGTTAATTGGCAAACTGTTTTAAAAAATAACTACTAAAGAAAGTACTGAAACACTGGGAAGTATTGGCAATATACATTTGCGGAGTTACTTTTCATATTATGAATTTCTAAAAAATTTTGAATTTACCCAAAATATGTGTCAAAGTAATGATGGCATTCAAGCAAATATATTTAAATAAATTCGAATTTGCCAAATAAATAAAAAGTGAGGCACGTGTTTATGATAACCTATTAAAAAGAAAAAGGGCAGGATTGTGTAATGTCAACAATATGAGTCTGCCAATCGTTTAAAATTTCAACAATTCTTCATGAGAATCCCTGTGTAATTAAAATTGAAGCCATTGTTAAAATTCAACAACATGGCTTTACCAGCAAAATGAATGAGCAGGCACAAACAAGATTTATAGATTAATAATGCTCAGTTTCTCGAACTGCTGGACTAGAAAGCACTTTACACATCTGTAAAAAAAACAAAAAAACCTAAACTAATCCTGCAGAGGAGTGTAGAGGTTGAGAAACGGTTAGCAATTGGGGCCATCAAACATATAGGAGCTTTTCAAAATCATAATAGCAACTTTATTATTGAAAGTACAACTGGAGGTGTGGCTTGGAGGGTGGTGAAGGCAGGTGGTTCCCTCGCTCCTATAGATACCAGGGCCTCGCCATTTCTGGCTGGGGTGGAGGTGCCAGAGTCTTTATTGTTGGCCATCCCTCCTCTCACAAAGTCTACTGTGAAGGTCTTCATGTACCTCTGCTGCACCCTGTGAGAAACCAGAAGGTGTCTCACCCACTAGTCCCCGGGGATCTGTCATCCAGGTGGCCAGGACAAGGCCATCGCTTTTGGATCCAGTTCCTGGGGGTGGCCCAGTGCGGGAGGATCACCTGGGTGAGGGGTCTTCGAGGGGGCGTTGTGGGACACTGTATGGAGAGATGCGGTATCCCCTTCACTGTAACACCTTTACCCCTTCCTACCAGGTAGGATGCGTAGGGACTCTACCCTCCTGTCCCATTTCCTACACAAACACTTTCACATGGAAAGCTCCCTCAGGGAGAAAACAGACTAACACCCGAGCAGTATACCTGACATATCCCAATACGATGGTCAGGTGAGGTTAGGCAATTACTGACCATCACACACCTGACTTCCATTAAACTTCCGCACATGGATAAAAGGCGGGGCATGAAAACACACTCAGGGCGAGGCAAAACACACGAGGAAACAGCATTTTCAGGATGACAGCTGAACGATGGACAAAAGATGGTGAAGTACAAGGGGTTTGCAAGCAGGGAAATTCCCTTAACCTTTCTGACAAGAAACCATTAAATTCATAAGGCCTCGAGATTGGACAGTTTTAGGCCACAAAACCAGTCAGAAGAATCCTGCATTGTGTGTCGCAGTTACCACGCTCCTCCTACATGACTAATCAAGTTGGGGAGAAGCAGCAGCCGATGTGATGCAGTCCTTGGCTCCATGAACAAAGTAGCCACAATGAAATCAACACAGCCGGTGTGTTGGAGAGACCGATAACAGACCGGTCTGTGTTGAAGCCAAGTTTTCAAGCAGCAACATTTTAGAACGTGCGCTGGAACGAACATTGTTAAAACGTGTGTGACGAAAGACGTGAGTAAAGTTAAACTGCTGATGAATGCTTGAACTTTGAAAGGAAAGTTACAATACCATTGACAAAGTGGTCCGGCACCAAGTGCTTGCTCAATTGAAGATCTCTGTAAGGTATCCAGCCGAGAAGTGGCAGAAGTGAAAGTTAAAGAATTGTAAGGAGGAAGTGGTTCTGCAACCGGTCAAGCAAAACCCAGCGCACAGTCGAACGTCTTCGATATTTGATACAGAAAGGAGAGATTGCAAAATGAGATTAAGTGGTCCGACCCGATCGAGGGAGGCCATTTGAGAAGAAAGGAACTGCTAAAGTGGGTCTGAGCCCGACAGAGGAGGACCCGGGGTGAACAGTGAATCACCCGAGAAATTGTACATGTGGAAATCCTGAGAAGAAAGGAATGTTAATGTATGTTTGTCGCATCAGGCACTTTGTAATAAGAGACTTTGAATGGCAAAGAGACTTTGGCACAGAAGGTCCTGATACTGCGGTTTTGAACTGCATTTGTGTGCTAGAGAAGCCAGAGTGTGTGCTAAGCTTGAGTGTGCTGCCTTGTCCCGTGCTGAAAACGTGGGGAAGGGAAGCTAACGGCTCAACTATCCTTATTTATTGAACACTTTTCTTTTGCATAACATTGTTTCCCACACCATTTGTATTTAGAAGTAAGGATTGGCAATAGGTTTATTAGTATAGGCCCTTTTATTTTGACAAGACTCTAGTAGGTCTGTGTTGTAATTATTTGGTCGAAGCTTGCTCCCATCTTTAGATTTAGGAGTAGACATGCGTTTTTCCAACCCATTTTTGAAAGTTCAATAAACACCCTTGAACTTGATCACTTGTGTCTGTCTTCACTGTTTGGTACCATGCTTTCCTTACAACCCCCTCATCAGTCTCAGGCCGTGGAAGTGCTGGGCACCAGAGCAGTGGTGGTGATGGTTGCAGGACAGAGTAGGCTCTGCTGTGGTGCTCATTCCTGGTTGGCCTTCATGAATGTCGAGTTGGTTAACTTCCCCTCTGCCTTTTCCCCTTGCTAGCCTTGTGGGGTGGCCTTTCCTCTCCCATAGAAGGCCTCCTAGACCCAGGTTACTCTCTGCTGCTTCCCATTTAGGCATCATTGCAGCTGTAGATTTCCTATCTCATGAAGGTCAGTGGACTGGACCATCTCAGAAGGCTGTGCATGCAAAGTACTTCATTGGTGGAACTTCCACCTCAGCATTGCAGAAGCAACACAATTCAGATGTGAAGCTTCCACTGTCACCACAATAATATATAATACAGGAAGTCCATTGCGAGGAAAGCATGCATTCATGAAACATGGACTTATTTCTCTTTCTCTCGCACACAAACAGACAGATACACCTTCTTCCCATGCATTCTGCAGTGGGAAAAGTACATTTGCTGCAGGAACAAAGGGGCCAAATGTAGCCTCAAGGCAAATGTGCAGCACGTTCAAGGGGGAATATTGAACGCCTTCCGTATCCTTTCCCATGCCGAGTGAGGGCATATGCATGTCTAAAGTACATCAAGTCATTTGCTGATCAGGCGTGATCACTAGTACTCCTTGTGTTGGATTCAACCAGATTCTGGGCATAGATGGGCAAGAACATCAGGGTACGAAGCAAACCTAATTATCCCACAAGGCCCATGACAGTGCCACTGGGGATGTGTCCATGGAGAAATGATTCCATTCGAGGGCATGCTCAGAAGACTGCATTGTGTGTGACAGCCTAACTGTCCTGGGAACTTCCAAGCAAGCTATAACATCCGAGGATGTCCCAACTGGGGAATATTGTCATTGAGAGTAATATAGTTGGTCCACAGATACAGACCATGAGAGCACTGTGTGATACCTGCAGAATGATGCACCATTACTGTATTGTATGTGTGAGCCACATGTCAGCACGCTCGGTAGCAACTATGATGCTATGTGTGCAACACATGTATCGTGTGGCTCATTTTTCAGGTCCATTGTTCATAGGCCTTAATGATAAGTCTCATGGAGGCATCAGCCAGTACATGCTTGCTGTCTCTACCATATAAGGCATATACAGTGGAGAGCATTGAGATTGAACACCTACACTCAGATAACTCAGATAAAAGATCATTAGGGCACTGAACCTTAGTCAGCTAGACTGTACAGGACACCCAGGGCATAAGTCCTGGCTCTTACATTGTAGTAGGCATTTTCTGCTTTTGTGTGTTGACATCTGCATCCGATGATCTGTGACCATGCAAGCCAGCGAAGCAGCCTTCACTCGACGTAGAGGTGTTATCAAATGTAAGGACATGTTTCCATCAGCATGTGTGAGCTGTGATAGGGCAAGGCACACATCTTCCTGCTTGTGCCAACATGTACTGGCACGTATCTTCGGCGCCACAGTCAGGATGCATTCTGTCAGGCATGTGGGCATGTGTGGCGGGGGCATGCAGTGTAGAAATAATGACCCATCTCCTCTCACCCATGCTTAATGGTGCCTTTGTTGGTTTTTGGCACGTTAACTCCACAGGCCATATGATCAGGGATTGTCTTCATAGGCAGTCATACTTGGGACAGAACTTAGATGTGACTTTGCACATCAATCTGGTTATTGCAATCATGGGCTACTGTAATGTTGGTGAGCGATCTGCAATGAAGGAGTGATGTAAATGCTGTAGATATCATGGAGTCCTGAGGACACCTTCATGGTTCTGCTAGAGTCTGAATGTATGTGGATACACTCAAATGGTGGTTTGGGATACATGGCAAGATGTCGCTATGCAACAAATGAGCGGATGTGTTTGAGGCATGTTTACAAGGATACCATTGTCAGGGCATTCGGCCACAAGTACAGGACATGTAGGTAGATGGTTAGACAGTCAAGAAGGGTTCTCACAAATGGCACTGTGCTCAGTTTTGGCATGCAATCCTGAGGTTGAATTTGCATATAAGTGTCATGACTTGGGGAAATTGGCGACTCTGGAACCGAATCCGATAGAAACGACACCCTTCGATGAAGTTTCTGCAACGCCAGGTGTAGGTCTAGTCTTCCCTGTTTGCAGCATGTCCGACGCCAGTTGTTTTGTTTCCTCACTTCCGGCTTTCAGATGCGTTGCAACGTCCTGTATTCCTGGCCGTCTGCTGTTTGCCTGCGCTCCCGCTGTTTTCTGCTTACCGTTCCTTCCCGTTTCCTCCCATTATACCTTCCAGATCTGTTTTCTGCCTTTCTCCATTTCCCTCAGCTTTCTGCCCATCCTCCACTCTTTTTATTTCCCTTTTACCGTTCCTCCCATCTCCCGCTATTTTCTCTGCTTCCTCTCTTGCTCGCCTTCCTTCCGACTTGTCATTTTCCTTTCTCTGTTCGCTCATACTGACCTACCATGCACCGACTCCTGGCCTGCTACTTGGATTGCTCCGCCTTCTCCTTTTGCCATTGTTGTATACCATTGTGTTTATTGACCCTCGCCTGTCCCTGGACTGCCTCCTCAACCCCGGCTCTGGGTTCCAGCTAGAGCCGCTTCTTGTGCTGCTGTCTACATTTTCTGAGGAATACTCACGTTGTATCTCCAACCTCAGCATTATTTCTGCTACAATCCTGACCTCGAGACTCTCTTCTTGGAATCTCCTCCAAAGTCTACCGACTCGACTACTTCACCTTACTCTGTGGAGACTTCTTAGGGGTTTTTTGGGCCTGTGCTGTGACTTGGTATGTATACCACATTTCCTATGCATACTAGCTGCTTCCAGCACCCATTGCAACAGCCTTCGTGACTATTTATGCTACAGTGCCTTTAAAGCTGTTTTGCACAGAGCTGCTAATGCAGTGTGTTTTTATGCCGGCTCCTGTGGCTGCTTTCAAAGGGACTGGTGTGAAGGACTGTTTGGCTACTGAAATTGGACGGCGACCTTCATGTGACCCATGGATTTAAGTTGCCAGTGCCAGTCGGTCTAGTGAGAAACCATCATCACACACTATCCTTTATTTAGAAATGTAACATTTTCGAAAAGGTTAAAAAACAACACAATTCAAGACAATAACAGACTCCAATAATGTCATCAACTCGGCGTCATCTCTACCGTATCACGTTTTACAAAATGAAAACATATTTAAATCACATCAAAACTACATAGAATGGAACAGAAGCTGTATATAATGCCAGGATTCCGATAAAAATGGGGCTCATTCTAAAAGCACAAATCCCTATTTGTATTGCCCCTGCACAATCAATAAAATCCTGAGAAGCAATGGTGGGCTATGCGGCTTGCAGTACACGGAGCAATGCATCCACCTGGGTGTCCGGTAAACAACATGATGGGCCAGACTGCTGGCGTAGAGTACAGAGAGAGTACAGAGAGGGAGGATGGATATCAGTACAGGGACGTGTCTCTATGAAATGGTGAGAGCGTGGTGTGCTAGCCTATGGTACACAATACTGGTGGTGTCACATCTCTGACAATGTGTGACCCACTGTGTGAGGGTGGAGATGGATCAGCAAGTGACTGTGGTCATAGGGTCAATGGAAACATCAAGAGGACTCTGTGCATGCACATGGGCCAAGGGGGGTCCTCTATGGATGTGCCTGCGGCCAATGTAATGCCGTGAGAGATCCGCAACTGGGGGGAGGTCGGGGGGCAATGCTGTATTTTCTGCGTAGTGAATACGGTTTTTAGTCCAACGCCTGACACTACCTCATTCCTCTCAAACGAGATTTATGGTTATATCACAAGGTGACAATGGGAATCTCTTCAGGATTAAGGGAAGGGGTAGTGTGGTCAGGGTGGGCGAGCAGTGAGGCACATACATTAGTAAGAGCAAGCACATTTTCCAGAGAGAGAGAGGAGATTTCTGGGCCAGAAATGAGGCTAGGGATAGGTGAAAAACTGGGTTTGCTATGCATCCGCTGTGCCCCTAAGGCTTAGGCCTGCGACAGAGTAGCCTGTTGTGACTGGGTGGCGCTTCAAATGAGAGATGGCGGCAGCACATTTCAGCACATTTTAGGGAAAGGGGGCTTTTAGCATTTTGGTTGGTATCAGAAACGAATGTGGAGACTTATGCAGTGGTGAATCCACTGGAAGATGGAGAGAGAGTACCTGCACAGAGGGGGGGACATAGACATGGTAATAGGAGGACACAGGGAGAAATAGCAGAAAGCATTGTATTGTAGTATTGCATTGTGTTAGTCATTTATATAGCGCCTTTTTCCATTTGCATGGCCTCAAAGCGCTTTGTGGTAGGAAAGGGACAAAAGTGCAGGTATGGCAAAGTTCTAAGAGGAGGTTTAAGATGCATGCGTGCATTTGGCCAAGATTAGGACTTAGGAGAGCTGGCTAGGCTCCAGTAAGCAACCCAAGAGGTCAAGCACATGGGCGGGTGCTGAGGGAGGTCATGACAGAGCGATATTGCAGGAGACTCGAGATGTACCCTGCTAGTCCGAATTTGTTGTAACCTGTCAATGTATTCTAATGGCAGAGGTGTTGAGGCAAGTCTGGTGTTTCAGTGCAAGGCGGTTATGTGACCAGCTAGGCCAAATTTGTCATAGTCGTAGCTGCATTGTAGAGTGTGTGGATGGAGGGCTGTGCCTGCGGCAGATGTCCACTGAAGTTGTGCATTTATACATACCTTAAGCTCAGATGGAGCTTATCTCTGAAGCTGCTGTGTCATCCCATCTCCTGTAGGGAAGAAAAAGCCAGCTACTTTCGTAGACTTTTCTAGGCTCTATGGGCAGGCTACCCTTAAGTCTACCAAGTGCAAAAGACTGTTTGTCCTAGAACATCTTCTAGGTGGGACAGACAGGCTACATCCGAAACTAGGCTAATGGGATTCTCTGAGCGCTATAGACAGGTTACCTTTATAGTCTTACTACTTAACTTTCACGTTCGACAAACGTTATCCAAAGCAGTCTAATAAGCGCAATATCAAGGATACCTACTTGGAACCACTGTGCTTTATAATGGCTAACTTAAGCAGGTATAAGTGCAATGGAGGTTTACCAAAATATATCTCTGAGTGTCATGGGTGGGCTAAACATTGTAGGTGTAACTACCCTAAGTGGACCACATGTGTTAACCTGCATCTTCTAGTTGCATTGCCAGGCTACCCGCATATCTAGGTACAACCCCATGGCAGGTGCAGGATGGAACATCACAGTGATTGTGTCCTAGGACTGGCCTTCACTCATATTATGCTGGGACATGTGGGATGCAGTGCCTCTGTATTTTTCTTCAGACTATTTTGTCTCTTTTGAACCAGTTGGAGTCCTCGTGCTCAGAGGAGCCTGGATTTTCTGTGCCCTAGTTTACTTTCGCACACACATGGCCATGACCTGTGTAATGTTGTTGATTTGTTTATGTCTGGTAAAAAGAAAGAGGATTCAACTTGGGAACCCTCCCGTCCCCTGCACACTTTCAAATGTTTGGATTAATCCAATACAGTTGTTCAAATTGAATTATACGCATTGTACATATTTTTGTTTCTAACAAATATGGTCGGACACAGAAGTGTGAGATAAAAAATATATATTTATAGCCAAGCTATATTATTTTCAACAAGAATTATAGTTCAGCGACAGATTATTTACAGTGCATAGAAACAAAATGGAATCAATAGATGAAGCTCAAATTGAGAAAAAATTGAGTCCAAATTACGTGTTTCGAAGAAGTTCTACTCTTCTTCAAAAGGCCAAACTTGGACTCTTAACGTAAAAGGAAAAACCCAAATTCAGTAAAGAAAATATTGTAGACACAATTCATAACATTGAATTTTACAATTTAGAAAATTTAGTGACATTTGTTGTAACATGTCATAATATGAGTTGTAATACATGCAACATTATAAGGTGAATTATGTGGTCCATGTTTGAGAGAGAAACTGTAGGTCAATTAATACACCCCTTCCTGTAAAACAGACAGTAAAACGTACATCATATTATAATTCAGTGGAATGATCCCTCTAATGGGACTTGTCAAGTGGATGGTGAAACATAAGCTAAAGTGAATATATATGGAAAAAAGTTAGTAGTTCCTAAGCTCAATCGATCTAGTGGGGAAGTAATGCGAAAGTCGTTACCTTTGTGAGTGGAAAGTGCCGGAAACAAAGAATCCGACGGTGCAGGAAATATAAGTAGACAGACTGTCTTCGTATAACGTTTAGTTCCTAGAGACACGGCCAATTCCCAAAAGGATACTAGAAATCTGTAAATAACAGAGCCTGATCAGTGCCAAGTTCAATGTTCAAAAGAAACGGACATTAGTATGAACAAAATCGAATAACATACCTAACCAAAATGTGGATGACGGTAAATAGTAAAAAGAGGAACCCACGTAAAGTGTGGACCTCAAATATCCCGCTGTCGTTGCAGCAGTGCTTCAGAATGTGGGAGTTCTGTCACGCAAATAAACAAGCTGAACAGGAATGGTGTCCTGATTAGTATAAAATACTCAGCAATCTGGTATGGAGTAGTGAAAACGTAACGTGCCGTTTAATAAAGGCAAACTGGAATGTTAATAATTACCACGATAAGGATGTGCACATGGCACAATTCTTGAAGCTGATGTGAAGCTGATGTCAAGATAGTGCAGCCGGTCAACAGCTGAAGAATCTGGTAGTAATGGATTAGGTAGAGTATCAACTAAAGAAAGTGTAAGGAAAAAAGAATGATGAGACTAAGGAACTTTATCCCTGGTCCCTAGATAGACAAATGCTAATGCATTCGCGCTTACCTGGAGTGTGGGGGGACAATCCTGAACAGGGTCTGTCCAGCCGAGCGGTTTGTTGTTCATGAACCATGGAAACAGCATGTGACCATGGAGATAAATAGAGGACTAGAGTTATAGATAAAGAAGAGGGACTAATAAGCAATCAGGCCAAAAAGATCGCCATCTTGAAACGAGGTTATGTGTTGTGAGTATGAACCTCTAGATATACAATAACTGAGAGTCATTTGAATCGAAAAGCGCAAAAGTGTGGAATAAGATTGATTGAATCGAAAAATTCATGCGGTGCAGATACCTAGTGTAAAATATAAATCGGGCATTACATATCCTAGTCCGCATATAGTAGAACGGGCAGAGGAAAGCTAAAACATTTTTTTTTGGTTTACCGTGTGAAATAGAATTGAAATAAGTAATGAAAAAAAGGGGTCATAAATTGGACAGAACGCTCTGATCTAAGAGGGAAAAATAAATATAATTATCAAATCATCAGAGTAAGGTTACTGAATGACCGCGTGTAACCTCTCAGTCTATAATAAGTGGAGGATATAAATTCACATTATACACGAAGAGGGAGACTAACCCTAGATCTCTCTTTTTCACATGGAAGACACAGTACAATGTGACAATCTCAGTTGGATAAACGCATTTAATTTACAAATTGTCAAAATTGAATGTGATAATTTAAAAAAAAGTGACATACATAAGAGTAAAGAATAAGAACAATTTTTACATTGAATTTGCAGGCAATGATTTTTATGGCAACCAACTATTAGTATCAACAAAGTAGTGCCTTAGATCACAGTCAGACACTAGAATAGTAATGTAACTTTCAGGTTTATGTTTTTGAAGATCAAGCATTCCTTATTGACAAATTCAAATCACAAAAAACAGTTCAATGTGAAATCTTCATTTAAACCCCAGGGCTGTAAAGAGCTTAACTTGTCAATCCAATACGGCTCTCTTTGTAGTAAGAGTGACTGGTAGTCACCTCCTCTTGTAGGTCGCTTGACAACTTCTAGCACCTGGTATTTTAGTTGGGCAATTGAATGTTTCTGCATATTGAAGTGGCGGGCTACCGGTAAGTATTGGTTATTACATCTTATGTTCGACTTGTGTTCAGACAGTCTTGATTTGACAGGTCTTTTGGTCTGTCCTACATACACTTTGCCACAAGGGCACTTCAACATATATATGACACCTGATGTCAGACACGTGGAGTAGTCTCTTAATTTGATTTTTTGACCATTCCTGGGGTGAGTCACTACATTACCTTTGATTGTGTTATTACAGTGTATACACCCTAAACAAGGGAAGGTGCCTAGTTTTTTGGTGGCTAGGAAAAGTTGTTTCTCTTTTGGTACTCTTTCAGCTTTCACCAGCTTGTCTCTTATATTTTTACCCCTTTTAAAATACATCATTGGGGTTGGGGGGAACAATTCCAATAGAGTTTGATCATTGTGTAGTATATTCCAATGTTTCTTTATACTTTTTGTGATCTGAAAACTCTGTCTTGAGAATTTTTATATTTATAGAAGTGGGGTATCTTTAACATCAGATTTAGGTTTCAATAAATCCGTACAAGATATCTCTGAAGCTCTCTCTTTGGCAATTTCCAAAGTTTCCGGTGGGTAGCCTCTGTTCTGAAATTTACCAACAAGATTGGTGCATTCCTTATCTAGAATTTCTGGGTCAGAAATTATTCTTTTCAAGCGTAGAATTTGACTATACGGTAGACTTTGGAGCATCGCCCTTGGATGGAAGCTGGAATAGTGAAGCAAATTATTAACATCAGTTGGTTTATGGTATATAGATGTAGCAATCTTATTGTTCACAATGCTCAAGTTAATGTCAAGAAAATGTAGATAAGGGTTACCAATCTCAATAGTAAAATTGATCCTGGGGTGCACTGAATTAAGGCATTCAAAAAACTGATCTAGGTCATCTCGTGTGCCACACCAAATGCAAAAAATGTCATCAATAAACCTCTTCCAGGTTAAAATGTATGCTCCCCATGTGGGGTGTTCCAGTACATGCTGACTCTCGAACTGAAACATAAAAGTATTAGCGCACACGGGCGCCATCGATGATCCCATCGAGGTACCCGATGTTTGTAAAAAGTATTTGCCCTGATGTCTAAAATAGCTATTGTAAAGTATTAAAATGAGTAGCTCCAGAATGAATTGAGGATTACCTTTCACACCTGAATTATTAATTAGCAACCATTCAACAGAATCTATACCTTCACTATGGGGTATTGAGGTATATAAACTACATACATCAAGGCTGAATAGTATGCAGTCTTCACTGATAGCTGAGAAATCTTAAAGTCCATTAAGAAAGTCTGTTGTGTCCTTTTGGTATGTGGATGATGCCTGTATAAGTGGCTGTAATAATCTGTCAATATAGACTGCCAGTGGGTCGAAGACACTCTCTGTCCCAGCAACAATCGGTCTAAGGGGTGGATTTTGTTTATCTTTGTGAATTTTAGGGAGCCCATAGAAGACTGGTGTAATCAGATGGGAATTAGTGAGATATTGATGTGTTTTATCATTAATCCATTCGTTCTCTTTAGCTTGTAACAGAGTATTGTTAATCAGTTCTCTGATTTCTGGTAGTATGGCATAGGTGTCTGTGTCGTTGAGGAGTTCAACGCATCTTTTGACATAGAAGGATGTATCCATGATAAAAATTGTTCCACCTTTGTCGGCTGGTTTAATGGTAATGTCTTCACTTTTTGCCAGTTCATCTATTAGATCTAGTTGGTGATTTTTGATATTAATGGGTGTTTTTCTTCTAGAGTCAATTCTGCTTAAATCTTGTAGGACACTCTTCTCAAATAGATTCAGAATTGAATTATGTACATGTGGGTCAAATGTGCTCTTAGGACATATTTCCAGCAAGTCACTTTATGGTGGTCTAGATTCCATTTCAGGTTGCGAATCAAAGAAAATTTTGAGTCTTGATTTTCACATCAATCTGTGTAAACAGATTTTTTCTTGAAATAATGAAGTATTGCACATTGGAACAAACGATAATCCTTTCTTCAAAATGTTAAGTTGTTCTGCTGAAAGGATCTTGCTGGAAATATTCACTACTAGATTGTTGTCCTTTATTTGTTTCTCTTTTGTGTTTGTGGCTTTCTTCCCTCTCCGGGTGTTTCTCTTATAGCTAAAAAAGTCCTTGTTGATGTGTTAGGTTCAGCGTCTTTATTAATTGGAGATGTGGACACCCCTGATCTATTGGTGTCTTCTATTTGTTCATGTTCACTAGTACGGTCTGATGAAGGTCTCTGGATGGGTTCACCAACACTGCTGTCGCTACTGTTGCCTGAGTTTGCGGAGTTAGAGTTTTGTTGGATATTACAATTAAAATTTCGCTGTTGGTAATATTCTTGCCAATTGTATACTATATCATTGAGTTAGTGAAAGGTATCTCTTTTAAATTTTCTTAATTTCCTCTGTTCAATTTCAGTCTTATAGTTTGCCAATTTCAGGTTGATATCCTCTAATATCTTGGAAAGATCTTTTGCCGATTTAAATTTAGATATTTGATCTTGGAGAGTTTTAATTTCAGAATCAATGGTAACAAGGGATTTCGACAATTTCTCAATAGTTAGTAGTATAAGATCTAAAGAACACTTATTCAAGATCTGATCCCATTTTTGTACAAAGATCTTATTTTCACTACAAAGTGTTGGTCTTAGGTAAACCCTCAGACCTCTGGGATTTGTTTATGTCTGTCTTCATTGCACTTATGCCCTTTGGCTGCAGTCACCAGGTCTTTGGACAAACAGCGTTGGAGGGTGCAGTGTATGTGTTGGCTATGCAGCTCATGCACGTTTTCTTTTAAAACATTTTTTAAATGTTCCAAAACAAGCCCTACAACTTACAGTCACCTCTCTTCTACCAACTCATGTCCTGGCTGTGGTTAGACATATACATCGGTCATGTACACAGTAACATTAGATCATAACATCACCTGCCTGGTCTTCACATTGCATCTAGAGGTTCCTCAGTCTCCCCCTTCCTCCCACTTCCCCCATATCTTATCAGCTTTCGCTGGACAACCACGTGCTGTATATACTCTGTGTTCAGTTACTGCACATACATCCATATCAGCGACCCATTGAGCCAGGGACGGGCATTCCGTGTCTATAGATTGTGTGTAACCAGACATGGGGATGAGGTGGCCTACTTTTATTCACAGCTTTTGCAATATTCAGCTGCTTGCAGGATGCTTCAAAGCTGCTGTACCAGAATCCCTGAAATTAAGAAAAAGATATGTAGCTGATGTTCTAGCACTCCTGCAGTTTATTTGAACTAAATGGGGATTGCTGAATTGAATATAGTATAAACTCCATTGTGAAAAATATACACATTGAAGGTAGTAATAGGATGTTTTTATGGCTTGTTATACATTTGTTTAATAGCTAATATTTGTGTAATGAAGTAGAAGCATTTTTTGGATTTGCACATGATTATATGTCAGGAATCTGCAATATATCAAAATTTGATTTGACTATGTATATATTGAAGATATTAAGGCAGATAGTTAGAAAGATAGATAGTGTTCAATCATTTTCCCTACTAAACAAAAAGATGTTAAACAAAATGTGGATCATAATGAAAGCCTTGTTTTAGGTTGCTTTCTGTGTGGTGGTCTAAAGTGTATAAAAAGCACTGGTGTTCACTGGTACAAATCCTTTTTCTAGGACCAAATTAAATTTATCTCTTAGAACCTTGGGGACTTCTTCATTCTTAACATTTGTGAATTCCACCAGGTCCATATTATCTTTGTAGTTGTATTTTGTTTCTGCTAAAGTCCAGCCAACTAATGCTCTAACACCATCATTGAGTTGAAGGGTGCAGATGGATTTCTTTTTAAATAACGAATCCTCTGAAGTCTGGAGATAAATAAACATGGGATAGAAATCCTCAATTGTTCTATCTACGAGGGTGAAAGAGTAAAGCTTTCTGTATTGGGCTATATCCAAAAGATCGGTATTAATGAAACTTTGATTGGGAACATACTGCTTCCGTCTGACTTGGCCAAAATACCACACTCCATTGACTTCTGTCAAGCGAAAGATGCCAGGAACCTGAGGCTGGTCCTTTCCTGATATTATCTCCACAGGTTCCCACATTTGGTAAGAGGCAGCAAAGCCAGCATCAACGATGTATGGTTGTCCATCAACAACCACTTTCAACATAACGTGACTCATGTTGGGACTGTAGATTTCTTGCAATGGAAGGTAAACATTGGCTCCAAGCATTGTGACCTCATATTTCATTGCCTTAAGTACCCAAAACAAGAGATGATTTTGTTCATAACAGCATCCTCCACGCCTTTTCCGCACAATTTTGTTGTATATTGCTTCTATGCCAAGCTCAATGGCTTCCCCACACTGGATGCTGAGGCTTTCAAATGGAACTGCCCTGATATGTTTCTGAAGGATGTCCTTTAAAGTTGGATAGTCACATGTTTCAGAGGAGCCTTTGAAATGGATTCTGGAGAAATATTCTTCCAAATTCATTCTTGTTCCTGTGGGAGACATGGAATAAACAGTTGCATTAAATGATATGATATGATATTTTATTTATAGCGCACCCATACACAAGTGTTTCAAGGCGCGGCATTCAAGGTGCAAATGGAACATTCAGCCACAAGAATATAACTTTGTGCATTTCAGTTAATATTCTGTTGTTATTAGTTATCACGATTAACAGTTTACTTTCATAAACAACATAGACAAAATCTACATGATTAGATAAACACATTTGTAGCACTGTAAACAAGATGCTTAAACATGATTTTGTGAGATATAAAGTTGTGTATAAAAGGAGCCTGATCTTTCATAAAAATATTCAAGATGCTATTGACCGCACTGATTGCTAGTGACAAAAAAAACACCCCTTCCCCTAAAACACATGCATTAGTCTTTCAAACCAAGTTCTTATTCTAGGCAAGGGTGTGAAAGATTTTACTGCCAGACTTAAAAAAGTTGAAAAGGTACTGGTTTAGAATCCAGGGGAGCTAAATTTATATTTTCTTCACCTTGGTGAGTTGCAATGTAAAAATCCATTGACTGCCTCAATAAAAGTTGGTAAACATTCTAAAATATATTTATTACTTTTTACAAGATATAAAGGTTTTTGGAATATTTTAAAAAAGATTAGATTTGATTAATGTTATACATAACTTTACTTCAAAAGAAGTGATTGGTCAGTAAAAAGCTGTAAAGGTTATTTGTCACCCTTTACTAACCAATCCAAACATTAGATTACCATCATGAATATGAACTAGGAATTAAAATTAAAATAATACTTGTTTGCAAACGTTAAAAGCAGCTGTTTAACCTGCCTTTAGAAATGATGTTTTTTTCTGAAATACCTTTAATATTTTAATACATTTTAAACAATAAAATCCATCTTTTTCAAAAGGCTTTAAAGGTTAGCAAGGTGTTTCAAACGTAAAATGGCAATGCCAGAAGATGTACAAATGATAAAGCAAACTAAGAGCCAACATAGTTCTCCCATATCAACACAGAGAAGCAATTACCCTTTCAACTCAATATCAGACGTTTGTTTCTTTGCTAAATAAACTAGCCAATTTATGCTCAAACCAGGGCACTGAGTTTAATGGTGCAGATAGATTTCTTTTTTAATAAGGAAGTGTAGCCCAGGTGTTACTTGACATGGTGGCTGGCAGGGCCACCAGTATGGGCATCCTTATTCAATCACACCAGTCCAGCTCCAATGGGAATGCACATTAGGAAAATCTGCAGGACCAGGTGGGCAAAGGAGATGGCTACTGTGTCCCCAGTGAGGTGTTCACAAGTCCCTCAAGAAACACAACCAACGATTCCAGGACACCAAGCACCTTCTCATGGGTGTATCTGTAGAGGATAAAGAGATTAATCCCTACAAACATAGATTCACATGTACATTATAAAATTAAGCTAGCACCTGTGAAATAAACACACCACAAGTAACTCTCTTCTAGTCTCTAGGCAGGAGGCTTTATTTCACTTTTCTATTACACACAGACTGTAAGGTGCCATATTATTTCATTGCAACCCCGTTACTCAATCTAATTTATGTAATCCAAGAATCTGGAGCAAACCAATATGGGGATACTCACCAGTAGTTATATGTTTCATCCTATACCCATTACTTCTATCTCATGGAAGAATCCTGGGGGCAGACATGATGAAAGCACAACGCTGGCCTGAGCTTTGCTCCACTAGTGGACATCTACAAACAACAAAGATAACTAAATAGCCCAAGCAAGGCTGCAGACTGCCAGGGCAATTCTCTCCCAGAAAATATCCTTTGGAACCACAAGTCCAGGAACATGTGTGCCAACTTCAATGAATCCCCAGGAGGTGCTACTCCATTAGTATGATTCCTTTTCATTTATTTGCGTGTTCCTGGTTTTCATGTGGAACCTTGTCTTGGTTTGTGGGTGTCAATTCAGTCTATATGAGTAGGCATGCTTAACTCACCTGCCATACTCTGCCATTGGGTTTTTCTGGAACCGTCTCCCAGATTTGTTCCTGTGTAGGTTAGCACCATTGAGACACTCATTGACTGACCTCAATGTAACTTTAATCACTTTATGCAGGTTATTCCTCTAAACCGCACAGCCATTTTAGGTGACACCTCCTCAGAGTGTAATACTGAAGCTCAGGGCAGGCTCAAATTGTTGTTTGACATTTGCATTTCCAGGTACTCATTTACCCTGTGGGGAGCACTTTGAGAGCTTCCTTCTGCAACATGGAACATTCTGAGAGTTCCCTGCTGCATTAGGGAGCCTGCATTAATCTCATTCCTTTTTTCTCTCACACTGAAGTGGCGCTTACAGTACTTCATCCATGGCACTGCCTGTGTGCTGTGGGACCTGCTACACTCTGGTTACAGCTGGGCAATAAGGCTACACTGTCCTATCTCCACATGGCTTTTTCCCTTTATCATGTACAAGGCACTGTGGGGCAGGCACCCGATGTGTCAAGTGATCTCAGCTTCTTGTGGTGCATGCAGTCCCCAGGCTATGAAGAGACTGGGGTGAGTGGGCAGACTCTTGATGATACTCTGCGCATACCCAGGAAGCTGCAGTCTTCTCCCCATTTTGCTCTCAGCCCACGTCATGGCTGCCAGAGGCAGCAATCTCATAGAGGCCTCCAATCCGATGCCTCTTCTCTCTGCTATGGTATCCTACTCAGTGGTTCCTGGGGAGGTTACACTGTCCTTGGTCACACTGGTGTGGCTGACCTATAGCCCTGGTTTTCCAGTAACCCCCACCCCTTTTTGAAGCTACTATCAAGTGCCATTTAAGGGGATAGTGAATTCATCCATGGTCAAAAAAAGGAAACCTTGTGGCTGATTACCAATGTATTCACATATAACCACAACAGCCTAGAAACTAACAGTACACCCTAGATCATGTTATGAATGAATACATTAGACTCAAGTCACTTGCTGAAGTACATGTTGTGTATTTGTGGGTGAATTGAAAACAGTGCTTAGAAACACCAGGAATTACTGGGTTTTACTTGAACCTAGAATCTTGTGATGTGTGGAAGCTCATGCTTCTGGACTGGAAAACATCTATCGTTCTCTCAGTCAGTGTGAAGCTGTTGATCTTTTTGCATTGTGCTCTACCAAGCAGATGAAGATTAGAGAAACCTTTATAAGGAACAACGTCTTAGGGTGGAGGGGTATGTCCTCATGCATTTCAGCACTCACCCCTGCAATACTATCCCTCAGACTCCTTGTCCTGTCTTGGATCCTCAGTAGAGCTATTCTGGTCCTCCGAAGATTCCTTTCGCCTGGTCTTTTGATTACCTTGACCTTCTTGTCCTTTGTCTTCTTTTCTTTCTTCTCGTGTCAATAAAGTTTGGCTCCCCCGGAGGCCACCTTGACTGGGAACGAAACCCATGCCAAAGGGAACCCCAGCGAGCCAGCCCCAAACCAGGGAAAAAGCAGATGGCACCAAAAAACACTGGTAGTGATTCGTAGAACAAGGTCCTTGGAGTAAGTCTTTCAAAGGGATTTCTCAAACATGAAGTCACCCTTTCCTTGGGTAACAAGGTGTACAAGTTCCAGGGTTGGCTACAGTGTACAAGAACAAGCCAGAATAGGAGTGCAGATGTAAAGCAGCCACCTCACAGAAAGTAGACAAGCAGAAGCCCTTGATGTGAGGGTGAGCTCTGGAACTGAAAAAGGTGGAAAAAAGCAAGAGCGGTAGAAAATGGTCAGTAAAGTCGAAAGCGCCACAAGAGTGAAATCCCAAGACGTGGGAGGGTTGTGCAATGGCACGGAAAGGGCCAGAGAGTCAGAAAGGCTTTCCAAAACAGATGTGCCTCGAAAACAGGAAGGAAACAAGCTAAGCGGCCAAAACCGCGTAAAAGGCTTAGACTTACCCGCACGGAGAATGCAGAAAACAGGCAGCGCAGGATCGGCGGAAGGAAGAGTAAGCAGAGTGAATACTGAAAAGGGCTAGGAAGAGATGACAGACAAGTTACGGGAAATTGGAATGAGAGGAATCAGGAGATAGTTTCTGCAGTCGGGAACACTGTAGACGCTACAGTGGGCACCAAGAGACGGATACAACGTGCCATGCTGATGATGCAGTGCATTGTTATTGTTATGGTGGCCATCTTGTGGTAGCCATCTTGAGTGAAGACTAGACCGAAATCGGAGTGTGTGGTTGGGGATGCACATTTCCGTATTGCAGGTAAGGTCTTGTACTGGTGTTCCATCTATTCCAAACACTCCAGGGCCGCAGCATGACACTCCTTGCTTCCTTCCTTGGACCCTAGTCTGCCTCTCCCACTGCCCCTGCTGCCTCCCTAGACTTTTGAGCTGCCACCTGACCTGTCTCCCTTACTGTTGCAGCCTATTTCTCCCCTGATTCCTAACCTCCACTGCCACTTCCTGTATTCCAAAGTTGATGGCTTCCCAGGCAGTCTGCTTGAAGCTCAGCAGCTGATGGTAGAGGTCCTTGTTAGGGAAGAATTGATATGATAACCCTGTGGGAGACTACACCACCCTTGTCCTCTTGGTATTAGGTAACCCACCTATTGGCATAGGTCTATACTACACAAGTTGGTAGTGTGACTGAGCAGCCAGACTTATCTCAAGAGCGATAAATGTGAGCTGTAGCAAAAAAATCCACCAATACAAGTAGCCAAGTAACACTTATACTCAAGGTTTGTAGTTAAAATAATTATTTATTTAACAATAGTTTTTAAATAAGCATTCTTTAAAAAGGGCAACATATGCAGAAATCAAATACACTTCAAAAAAATTATTGTTCAGAATTCACACAAAGTTAGTAGATACTCTTTAGAGATGCTTCTTACACACTTCCTACACCCTGAGGTGACATCACTATCTAGGACAGTAATGGCATTTATATATCACTAGTACACTTTGTACATTCTGAGGTTTGTGGAAAGGAAAGGTTAAAGGAAGGAAAAAGGTTAAACAGGTTCTCAGAGTATTTGAGCACTTTAAATCTTCCAATGAAGTCTAGATAAAAACATTTCCCAGCAATATTAGTTTATAAACAATGTATGACCTATGAGGGACACTAAGAATCAATGTCAAATGGAATAGAAGAGTCTGCAGGGAGCCAGGACAGCCAAAGTCAATTGGATCAAAGACTATGGCGCTGAGGCACTTATTAGATAGGAAAAAAGTATTGCACAAAGTTAGAGAGTTTGTTGAAGAAATACCACTGTAGGGTCACAAACTCTTACACTTGTGAAAGGTAGAGCTGAGATCAACTCTAGAAAAGCAGCTACTGCATGTCCCAACTGAGAAGAACAAGCTACAGACCCTGTGGTAAGTATCCCAAAGTCAGAACAGTACCTTTGGTTAGAAGAAGAGGGTACAGCTGGATTCTGTCTGGTTGCAGTGATTGCAGACCCTGTGTTCCTGGGCCTCAGTCGTGGGGACAAGAGGGAGGACATCTGGGGACATCTGTGGCAGCAATTCGATGGTCGGAGGTAGCTACGGGCTATTTTCGGATCAACGGTACTTTGCGGTTTCAGCACTCGGTAAACAGCACCACCGCAGTTCTTGGACACCGGTTGGGCTTCCTTCACTCCTTGAGTCCTACACTCTGGTGAGGTGACTCGAGCTCTGGTTGTCCTGCTTCCGGAGGGTCATGAGGAGACTCCGGGAGCTTTTGGCTGGCTTACAGACTTTGCACTCGACTATGGATTTCTCTACCCCTGGCACTCGGTTCCTGCAGCAGCAAACAAGTATAGCCAGTCGGGGAAGGTCTTGCAGCAAAGTTCGCCTTGGGGTTAGTTCGTCCCACTAATCCAAGGGAAGAAGTCGTCCCTTCCGGAGCTTCTCTTGTCGACCAGAAAAAGGAGTTTCAGCACAGCAGCAGGGCTTCAGCAGGCAGTTCAACAGTCCAGGAGGATGCAGCAAGCTTCGTTCCCGGTATCTTCGTCGTGTTGTTCTTCCCAGTGGTCGACTCTGCCTCTAGTCCCAAAACCCTTGCAGTTTAAGCAGGTTTCTCCCATTCATACACAGCCTGTCACTCAAACAGGAGGGTGGCTGTCCTACAAGGACAGCCAGCCAGCCAATCAGCACTGGGTGCATTCAGGATTCCCTAGAAACAAAGGACAGGGGAGTTTCGGGCACTTCCCTCGCTTTCTGCCTTTCCAGACACACTGGAGTCAGAGGCGGGTTTCAGTACTGAAGTCTGCCAAAGGCAAAATGAACAAAGGGCTCAATCCTGGTTTGGCACACAGAGTAAAACCCAAGAACGACCTCACAAACAGAAAATGGCGAAAAAAGAAGACCGTGGCCATTTTGACAAAATGGTCACCCATGGGTGCTATACTGCAGCAGAGGATTCAGCTTGCGGTAGAAAAGCACAATGGTAGGAAAATGAAACCGCTGCCACCAGCCAATTAAATTTGTGAGGGTAACATAGAAAATGTTACATGAGTAGGTAGGAAAAGGGGCTATTAAGTAACCCCCCATCACTCCACATAAGATGGTGTGTGCTGGACCTACAAAGAGAACAAGTAAGTAAAATCAATTTCACTTTACTATTCTTGGGAACTGTAGTTCACCCAAGAAAAAGGTATTTAAACCTTATGAGAAATCTAAAGGTTTTCTCTGTGACACTGCACTGAATGTGCTGTATGTCACCATATAAAAAGTAGATGCCTATGGAGTTTGTCAGTCTCCAAAAATAAAGGAAACACATAATACAAATCAGATCAAAATACACGGGAGAGTGAGAAAAAGGGCTCACTCACTCCAAGGTTAAAATTAAAAAGTCCTAAAGTCCAGCAAAAGAGCTGGGGGTATCTAAGGTAGAAGGGAATTAGCACAGACATTAGAATTCTCCCCAACAGTCCTCACGAGCGCCTCCAAGCAGTAGGAACGGTCTTTGTGTCATCTGCCAGGCCCCTGAAATCTGCAGGATGGGGGCAGCTGATGTTGGCACATTTTGCTCGATTGGGGCAGGAGGTGCTGCCAGCACATATAAGCAGTCTCATGTTATGTCTTTGGTAGGCCACTCACCTGCAAGGAAGTCATGTGGAACATAGGTGTTCTGCAGTGCAGGAGGAGAGGGACACTCCTGAGGGTCTGGTGCTGGCAAAATGTCCTGAAAAGAGGTAACACTCACAGGGGAATTTGCATTAGAGGCAGGCAACAGTGATGACATAGATGCTGGTGGCTAAGCTAGGGGTCCTCACGCAAAAAGGAAAGGTGAGTAGATCGATCTGAAGGATGCTTGTGAGCATCAGCAGCCAACTTCCTAGACCTGAGAGATAAGGTTGCGGTTAGGCAGCCACTTTAAAGCCACTCAATGATGCATTTTGATACGCTTGATGTCATTTTAAATTGATACTCACCAATTTTATAACTATTGTATTTTTTTTACTGCGTCTTGAAACTCTGCTTAATTGTAATAGTGCGTCGGTTCTTCACTGATGATCCCCCTCCCCGCAAGTCCTCTTTCTTTTTCTAAGAGTAGGTGGGGCCTCACCTTACTCATTATCCTCGCCGGCATTTAGGTGCCGGAGAGAACACCTGCTGTCCTGAGAGGTGAGGTTGCGGTTAGGCAGCCACTTTAAAGCTGCTCAGTGTTGCATTTTGATACGCTTGATGTCATTTTAAATTGTTACTCACCAATTTTATAACTGTTCTATTTATTTGACTGCGTCTTGAAACGCTTTGCTTAATTGTAATACTGTGTGGGTTCTTCAGTGATTATCCCCCAGACTGAAAGTCCTGTTTCTTTTTCTAAGCGTAAGCGGGTGTGATGCAGGAAATGCATTGGAGGGACAGGGCCTCCATGTCCTTGTCCTGTACTCCTTTTTCATTTGTGTTCTGTGTTGTATTCTGCACAGGAATCCATGTGGGACTCCTGGCAGTGCAGCTCTTCCTCTTTTTGGTTGGGGTGAACAGACCCTTGGGATACTGTTATGGCACCCACGGGTGGGGGTATAACCCTGTACCCGTAGAGTATGTTTTTGTGAAGTGTGTGGAACGGGTGAAGTGTGTGTAACGGCTGATGCGTGTGGAACGGCTGATGTGTGTGGAACGGCTGATGTATGTGGAACGGCTGAAGCATGTGGAACGGCTGAAGCATGTGGAACGGCTGAAGCATGTGGAATGGGTGAAGCATGTCGAACTGGTGAAGTATGTCGAACTGGTGAAGTACGTGGAATGGGTGAAGTATGTGGGTGGATCGGGCAAAATGGGTGCGTAGAATCGGGGGAAGTGAGTGAATGGAATAGCAAAGTATGTGGAAGGAACGGGTGAAGTAGGTAGATGGAACAGAGAAAGTGGATGTATGGAACGGGTGAAATGTATGGATGGAATGAAGAAAATGGGTGGAAAGAAGAGGTGAAGTATGCGGAAGGAGCGGTTGAAATAGGTAGATTGAACAAGTGAAAGTGGGTGTACGGAACGTGTGAAGTGTATTTATGGGTTGGATGAAGTATGTGGATGGAACATGTGAAGTATGTAGATGGATGGAACGGGTGAAGCATGTGGAAGGAATGGGTGAAATATGTGGTAGGAACTGAGAAAATGGGATGATGGAAAGGGTGAAGTATGTGGATGGAACGGGTCAAATATGTGGATGGAACGGGTCAAGTATGTGGACGGAACGGGTCAAGTATGTGGATGGAATGGGTCAAGTATGTGAATGAAACGGGTCAAGTATGTTGAATGGGAACGGGTGAAGTCGATGGATGGAACAAATGAAATTGATAGATGGAAGGGTGAAGTATGTGAATGGAACGGTTGAAGTAGGTGGATGGAACGGTCGAAGTATGTGGATGGAACGGGTGTAATATGTGGATAGAATGGGTGAAGTATGTGGATAGAACATACAACGGATAGAATGCACGGAACAGACAGAGAGCACAGAGTGGACACTTAAAAAAAGATTTTTCAAGACCATGGAAAGATCTGTAGTGCATAAAACAATTGAAGTACATAGAATGGTTTGAGTGCATAGAATGGTTTGAGTGCATAGAATGGTTTGAGTACATACAATGGTTTGAGTGCATAAAATGGTTGGAGTGCATAGAATGGTTGGAGTGCATAGAATGGTTGGAGTGCATACAATGGTTGAGACTGCATGGAATGGTTGAGGCTGCATAGAATGGTGGGACTGCATGGAACGGGTTGGAGTGCATGAAAAGGCTGAAGTGCATGGAACTACTGGAGTGTGCTCGATCTCAAGATATAAACCACCTTATCACATCTCCACGCTTACTCTTTACTTTACACCATCACTCAACTAGAACACAGCAATACTAGGACACCATTCGGTATAGCTGTTCTCATACCATCACCTGCCTCATACTCCCCATCATCCTATCTAAAACACAGCTGGTTACACACCCTCCAGCCTAGGCGTTCTCCTCAGGCCTAACGCAGCCAGAATCGATCTGGATAACTACCTGCCAGAACAAACACATATTCTTGATCTCCCAACCACCACACCTACCGCTAAGAAGCAGCTATCACAGGAATGCAACACCGCTGCACACATATCCGGTGCTCACTCGCACCTTATGACTCTCTCTCTCTCTCTCTCTCTCTTTACTGGCTTGAACTTCGGTTCCCGAGGGCGTTCAACTTACCAGCGCCTTGAGATCATACCAGTGGTACATAAGGCGCTATATAAATGCGAAATAACATAACATAACATAACATAACCTGTATGTGGCCCACAGAGCAGGGTATGGGCTGGTGGCAGCTCCATGCTGAATTTGACAGGTGCTTTGAGTATCCTCCAACTTTGGGATACCCAGGCCCTGCCATAGCAATCAGTGGATTCCTGATAGGAGACAGGATGGCTCCTGTGGCTTCTTGGTTTCTAGTATCTGTTACCTTGTTCTCCCAATGTCCCAGGAAGCCCTGACTCTGTCCCTTCCCCTGACTGGCTGTTGGGTGGAAGAACCATATATGGTATTGTGGGGAAGTCCAGGCCAGACTGGCTGGAGCCTTCCCACTGACTGTTTGTTGTGGGTACACCCTTGGGGTGGGACCTGGGTGAATGGAGTGTGCAACCAATATGCACTTCATATTGTGGGTGTCTGGTATATATGTATGTGACACAAAGAATGAGACAGCCCTGCCCGAAACTGACATGAATGCAGTGTGGTGTGCTGAAAGGCTTGGTGCTTGTCCCAATCCACATTTCTTGTTATGGGTGTCTGGATGGAAGTGAATGGCCTGCATGCACTGTGAGCCTGATTGGCTGCCCACCTGCATGAAAGCCCTTCTGAATGACTGGCTGCCTGAGCCTGGCTCAGCAGTGTGAACAAGAGTCAGAACAGTATATCTGGGGACCTCTCATTGACCAGAATTGTTCAGAAGCTAAAGTCAAAACTTGATGCTTAACCTTGCAGCCCAGCTGGAAGAAGAAGGCTTTGCTGCTGCTTTCCTTCAACGCAATCTGAAAGCTGTTGTGTCTCCAAAAATTGATCCAAGAGAGGACCTGGCTAGGAGACCTCTTACCGAGGTACGAGGGATCATCGTGCACCAGCTCATCTTCACCAAGGCTTCATGGAAGTCAGTCCCGAAAGACTGCCGACCGGAGACAGGGACTACCCAGGAACCATTGAAGTAAGCGCCAGGATGTTGGGCCGTCAACGACCATCACCGTCGACCGAGGTTCCGAGGACGACTGTAACCTCATTGACCGGAGCCACAACGCTCCATTGCCTAAGACACTTTGAAATCAAGGTCTCCCTTGCTATCATCGTCGACCCTTTGTCCCGCCGGGGAAAAGTCGAGGTCGCTGACGAGGAGAATCTGCCAGTGGGTTTCCCGCCACCCGAAGTCCACAAAGACGGAAATCCGAAAGCCAGCCGTGGTCGATTTCCGATCGTCTACGCCAACGCCAACACCCGACGCCTACTGCCAGGCCTACGTTCTTCATCAAGTACTCTTTGCGCAAACTCTTAGTCACTTGATAGGACGCGATTCTTCAGTGCTCCTGCTGATCTGTGATGATCCGGAAAAGAAACTAAGGCTAAAAGTCGGCTGCAATGCATACTTCGAGGCTGTGGATGCATGAAGGAACAGAGAACAACATGAGCATGTTTTCATAGTGGAACATAGCACAATCCGCGAAGACACAAGATGGCGGCTGGTCGAGAACAAAGAAGAGTGCCGACGGGCACAGTGAAGTATGGAGAGCAGCCGTGGCACGAAGTAGGCTGATAAGACTCCAGCAGCCTGGAAACAGGGTATCAGAGAGAAGCCGAAGAACAGGCTGGCACAGGAGCCCTTGCAATGAACGTGAGACAGCTGACAGACAGGCACTAAGTGTGAAACATACGCAGATGGCCGAGGGCACTAGTCCCTGCACCAAAGCTTGTGTCAATAAATGACCAGCGAGAACCAACACGCAAGGATTAAATAAAGTGCCCAATAATCTCAGCACACCACAAGAGCAGAGAAAACGAGTGCAGGCCCATGCGCAGGGTGCCGGTGCACCAGCGTGACATATGAAACTGCATCACAGTGTACTATACAAAGGATTGGAGGTGTCCCATGGAGGAAAGCACTGTAGCCAGCACGAGAAGCGAAGACCGATCTTCCAGTGATGTGAAACTGACTGCCGACCAAAGTGCGACGGCTCCCACGCGCATGGCGGGCACTGAAAGCGCACAACACCGGTCGAGCTCACTGGATGTAGGAGACAGCTGCATAAGGCAAAGCAGGCCGGAACGAAAGTTCGGAACACTAATTACTTGGCTTCTGCCACCTGTACACACGCAATTGGAGCAGCGACTGCACAGAAGAATGTGGTAGCTGGGACTTTGGAAAGTACGGCAACCTGGCCCCGGTGAATAGACCCATGCAGATACAGTAAAGAGAACAGAGCGATGCTCTGGAACTGGGCAGGGAGGCCTAGAAGGAGAAAATCAAAACGGGCAGCGGATGCAGGGGTTGCCGACAACGCAGAGGGGCCGACAACGTTGGTGAGTTTGCAGTGGAGAAGGAAGAGCTGGGATGCCTGGAATAGCTAACTGGCTGCAGCTGGGTTGTTCACAGCTGCAATTTCTACGCAACATACCGCAATTCTTTTTTTGTGTGTAAATGATATAGTTTAATTACAAACGTTTTCATTATTCATCCTTAAAAATTTTTGCATAATCTTTACAGGTTCTGTCCATTTCATTAGGTCTTTTCACCATATCAAAATAAAAAATTGAACCACGCAAAAGAAAACTTTCATTTTGTGTTTGCATATATAGTTAGAACAATTCTCAAATTGACAGTCTATTTGATTCTTTGTCTTTTCTTTTCTTAGCTCACAATTGTTATGCTGTTTCAAAATTGCAAAACCCTAAAAATAAGGGCTTTATTGTTTCCTATTAATATCTGTGACCATCACTTTTTCACACTATAATGCGTCCTCTCTTGTGGGAGCATGTCACTGAAGAGTTTCCTTTTGTCTTCGAGGGTTTGACATTCCATCATAAGATGGCATATTGATTCTACTTGATCTATATGTTGACAAAATCGACAATATATGTCCTTATCAGATAACTGTTTTGCTTTAACAAGGACTTCCCTTGTGGGTAGGACATTCAGTCGCATTCGCATTAAGGTATCTCTCAACGTTTTCTCTGGGAAGATTGGGAAATATTGCGGTAATTGATTTAGTGCTCTGCTTTCAATTTTGCAATTTATCGCTTGCTGGTACTGTGCTTTCGCTTGTACAGTTTGAATCCAACCATGATGTTGGATTCTCTTTTTTACCTCCAACGGTCGGTTTACGAGCATCTCAACGGTCGCATCTGCGTTACTTGGTATCTGCATACATGTCTCTTTGCAAAAATGTAAAACCTTTTCATTTTAAGCTTTAGGTTTGCCTCGTAGTATGTCTATCGCTGGTATCTCTTCATCTGATATAGTCTTCCTGAATAAATCTGGATATTTCCAGTTCATGATGGACTCTATCGATTGGATAGCCAGTTCAAAACGAATCTGTGGCATCGGGTAAGAGGGTGGGAGCGATAGTATCATTCTCCAGAAGATCCCTTCTACTTGATTCCATGTTTGGCGAGGCAAGTTAAGTGAGGCTTCGCTCCCATAAATAACGATAGCTACCACCTTCTGTCTCCAAAATGTAATTATCTGTTTCATTGAACAATTTCCATATTTTCTGTGTATTGATACGCCTTGGCTGGCTAGTGAATGCATTTTGTTTTTTAGGTGATCAGACCAGTTTTTTCTATCTTCGATTAGTTTAGCCAGGCACCAAGGTATTTTATCACTTTTACGAATTGTAGTTTTTTCCCTTTGAGGAAGATTGTCAATGGTTTCTTCTTTTGGTTTGGATGGTATGCCAGGGTCATCACTTGGGATTTCTTTGCATCAATCATTAAATCATTTTCCTCAACATATTTTTCAAGTATTTCAAGTCTCTATTGCAATCTCAGTTGGGTTTTGTCTAATATGACCAAATCATCTGCATACATGATATATGGAATTGGTATCGCATTCAATTTGGGGGGTTTTCATTTATGATATTTTGGTTATCTGGTAAACCAGATGTGTACAAGTTGAAAAGGGTGGCAGCCAGGGGCAACCTTTTTTAGACCATTTCAGGTTTGGATCTCTGTTGATAGTATGCCATCTCGAGTCAGTCTAATTCTAATCTTTGTATCTGAATAGAGTGCCTTTATCGGCTCTAGTATGTCTATGGGGCACTTCAATCGTGTTCGTTTTTCCCATAACTTAGTCCGATTTACACTGTCAAAAGCTACTTGCAGATCTATAAATGCTGCATGTATCAGTGTTTTCATCCTTATGGATTCCAATTTTAACAGGTTTAAGAGTAATAAGGTTTATGTTTGTTCCTACTTTCTTAATAAAACCTGTTTTTCGTGCATCCCGCCTCTGATTTGTTATTGCCCATCTGTTAATCTTTTTAGCAGTATTAAGGCAAATACCTCTCCTAAAGGATTTAAGACAGCTATTGGGCGATAGTTCAGAGGCAATTTTCTGTCACTGTGTTTTAAAATTGGGATCAGTATTGCTGATTTCCATGTCATCGGGAGATAATTGTGTTCTGAGATGTTGTTGAACATCTGTATACACAAGTTCGCCAGGCTTCTAGCTTCCGTTTTATGATGGCATTACTTAATCCCTCTGGGCCTGGGGCCCTGGAACTATTCAGTTGAGATATGTGCTTCACTAATTCTTCATAGTCCCATATGATGTGCCATTTGTCTTTGTTTTCTGATGGCTCTCTGTGTTTAATTTCTTTTCTTGTATAGTGCACAAAAATAGTCTGTCATTCTGACACTGGAACATCTAAGATCAGGCGCTCCTGTTCTTGGTAGTTTTCATTTATCAAATTTCGTAGCTCTCTGGAATGTTTGTTTTTCATTGCTCAAAGCATAATTTCTACATCATTCTGCGCTATGGTTGCCTGCATGTTTTTGATCCAATTCCTATATTGTTGTTTAAGGCTTTTGGACTTTTTAATGGCATCTTCTTGACCCATCTTTGTGGTCGTTTTTAAATTCCTTTTCAGCTGTTTTTTCTTTACCGTAATTTGATTGTTATATGCATGGGCGTATTTCATTCTTTCATTTCGTCTATCTCTATTACTAGACTTGCACGGTATGAGAAGCCATTTATAGTCAAGTTTCTCTATCTCGGTCTTCCTTGAGGTGGAGAATGCTTCCTTCAGTCCCTCTATTTGGACATTGCTTATGCGTAAGCTATTAAAACCAGTGTTAAGCTCAAGGGCAGCTATTGTGTGTTTCTTTGCATTCTCTTGGTTGATCGTCCATCTCATTGTTATTTTGTGATGATCGCTCTGCATTGACGGGATGATTGTCATCTTTGCGATTCTATGTGTTAGCGCAGTTGATGTGAATATATAATCTAAATGAGCAACCGATGTGCCTCTTGTCCAAGTTGGCCTAGCTGGTATATACTATCTCTTAGTGTTCCATTTATTAATGTCATGTCTCTTTTTTCCATCTCTTTCGTCTATATTTGTGCTTTAGATGTTAGTTTTTCAACTGTGAATTTCCTTCTGTTAGGATCAAACAGGTGTATGCACAAATCGCTGCATAGAATAATTTGTAGCGACTTGTGTCTTGACTGTGCCTCATCTAAGTTGCTTAGCACTATGTCGATGAATGCTGCATCATTAATGGGTACTGTGTTCCAATAAAGATTCATAATCCCAAATTTCATTCCCTTTTGGTTTCCTGTTTCTTTGCATTCCTTCTGATGGTTTATTTCTTTTTGTTACAGAGAGTTGCATCCAAGGATTAGGGTTATATGACTCTATAATTTCCAAATTGGCTTCTGTTTTTATAAAGGTTAATAGCCCTGCAGAAGGCCGTCGTTTTTCTCTCAATATAGCTGGATTCATGTAAGTTATGTATCTATCGTGTATTGGCTATTTGTGTATCCATGTCTCTTGGAGACACGCTATATCGTATTTTGATAGATCATTGTTTACATTTCTAAACAAATGTGACATGCCTCTAGTGTTCCATGAGCATAGGCTGTAGGTCAAGCTCTTATTTGTTTGTGATAGTTATGAGGGTAGTTTCTTTGTAATCTCGTGTCTGCTTTTCATGCATCCGTTTCGTGTTGTTTCTGATGCTTTCGATCCACAATTTGTCCCCTCCCTTTTGGCGATTCGCTTCTACTCTATCTTGATCGTATCTGGACGGGCTTGTATGTATCTGTCTCTGTTAGAGTAAGGTCCTTGTGTTGAGTTCTTAATCAGCCTTTCTCATTTCCCAGTTCTTGTTGTGCCTGTTCCATTGTTGGGGACCATGTACATCTCATAGACTGACTCAATGTACAGCGGAAGCCTAGGGAGCGGAGTTGGCTAGAATTTTCCATCGTTCTCTCTAGGGTTTGTCGTGATTTAAATTGGACACCGACTCTGTCCGTTATTTTCTCTTGTATGAATTCAACCAATTTAATATCTTCAGATTATAGATGAGGTATCACATGCAATAACCTTAGACAATTGGTTCTGTTCAGGATTAGCCCATCGTTGACCTTGTTTTTGCTTCCAAACAAAGTTCTGTGCATTGCTAATGCCTCCCCTACAACACCTAGGACCAGATCAATACCCAGAGGGTGCCTAGCTTCTAGGAGAGACCTGCAGCAGCCAGCGAATCATGTGAGCTGAGGCATAGTTGGGACAGGGCCCTGAGGGGTGATGGAAAGTGTACAAGCCCCTGCGGCGAGTGGCAGACCTTGAGAAGGGACGTAGCAGTCAAGAACGGTCCTTGGAACGCTGGCTGAGAACAGTAACCCCGAAGCAGATGGGATATATGTTTGTCAGTTAGAACTGAGACATGAAGGGCTAACTGCAAGCAACACCAAGCACGTCAAGGTTGTCCACAGGAGCAGTCCAACACTAACAGCAAATGCTGAGACGGAAAAGAGGCGGTACTCAAGTGCAGTGCGGGTAATAGTGAAGGTTGGTTGCCCGAGCAGACTGGAACATTGCCATGGACATGGGGGCACCTGCCGAGGCACTTATACATATAGATGCTCTGCAAGTAGAGGTGGCAGAGAGGGGAAACATTGTACCCACTGTCAGACCTAGAAGTACCAGCTGTTCGCACACAGACAAAAGGAGTGAAGAGGAATAGGTGAAGCAAGAAGCAAAACAAAAGCTCCCCACTACATGTGATGTTGAAGGGAGACACTGAATAAAAAGTGCAGAGCGAAGGCAAAAGGCAAAACCCGAAAAAAGTTAATACTGAATGGGCTGCTATACTTAGAGCAGAAACACTCCCCCGACACAGTATAGTGATAGACAAGTAGCTGCACCACGCAAACTGGAGCAGAAAGGATTGCATAAGAACTAGAAGGAGCTACAATGGCATCTAAAGCAAATAAGGGCAAAGGGAAGCAGTCGTCGATGGAGGCATTCGCTAAACCTACGGAGATGACAGACGGCGCAAAAACAACAACGCAGGATGCACATGAGGGCAAAACACCAGGGCGAATGGACCAGCAAATACTAGAGGCAATAGCAGAGCTGAAGTCGACGCTGGAATTTAAAATCAACGCAATGAGTATCGATGTGAACCTCTTGAGAGAGGATGTCAGAGCACTACGGAATGCACTGGTGTGTTAGAGAAGGAGATGAAGACTAATACAAGCAGTTGCAATGAAAACTCTCAAGAAGTCTCTGTGCTGAAACAACAGGTGTGGAATCTAGTAAACAAAGCGGAAGGTCGGGCAGGAAAGAATAACATGCAGATAATTGGGCTCCCAGAAGGCGAGGAAGGTCCAAACCCGACCAACTATATAGAAGACATGCTTTTGCAGGAAATAGGAGCTGGCTCACTCACCCAAGGGTTCACTGTAGAAAGAGCGCACAGGGCCCTAACAAGGAGACTGCCGCCTGGAGCCCCACCCGGGCCGATAATTGCCAAGATATTAAATTACAAAGACAGGGAGAGAATCCTAGAACACTTCTGAAAGGAGGGACGATTAAGCGGGCATCAGCATCCATTACAGTATGCCCTGATTATACCTTTTTGGTGCAAAAACAAAGGATGAGCTACAGGGCCATTAAAAGGAGGCTACGAGCCGCCAATCTCAAATGTATGTTGCTGTATCCGTGAAGTTGAAGGTCCTGCATAAAGATTGTGCTGTTTATTTTTAGACCCCAGAAGATGTGAGCAAATGGATGGATTTTCAAAACATGCCAAGGGAGAAAGAAGACCAGATGGGAGATGGAAGTGATAAGTGAAGCTGCAATTTGTGATTAATGTATTCTTGGGTGACATGGGGGCCAATACATAAAGATTCGACAGAGACTGTCCAGCTGAAAAATGTAAGCGTTTCTCACTGTAGCTACATGCAGGAGGCACAGGTGTTGCTTAGCCATAAGCGGCGCTAGGAATCACACTATTAACCCACATTAGGTTAGTTTAGTTAGGATACTGGTAGATCAGTATCCTCCTGCTGCACTCCGAGTACCGGCTACGGGCCGAGAAAGGAGCGAGATGCGGGGAAGCCTGAGATTTAGAATTGGAGTTGGGCAAAAGTTGGGAACTGTTGGGGAGGTGTGAGAGAGGTGAGCTGGGGTAGTTAGAGAGAATTTGGCCTACGGAGACGCACCACGAAATCAGGGTGGAGGGGTCAGGGGAGAGACGAGAGGAGAAGAGACTGGAGAATATGGGTGAACTCAAAATAGCAACCTGTAATTTGAGAGGCTTGAACAGCTATATTAATGGAACCGGGTTATGACATATTTGAGATGGAAAAAATAGATATAGCGCTTCTGCAAGAAACCCATTTGACCAAGGAGAAACTAGACACGATAGCATGGAAATGGAGCGGGGTGACTCTGGGCTCAAAATACTCGGCATATGCTAGAGAGGTCCTAATTTGGGTAGCATCAACGGTCCCATTCAAGATCCTCCAGACCTTTCTAGATAAAGATGGCAGGATGGTAATAATTCGGGGATTGGTCGAAAGTAAATAAATATGTGTCATAAATATGTATGCCCCGAACCAGGACACTGCAGCTTACTTTAGATCTGTATATCCTAAGATAAGTCCATATAGAGATGGGGCAGTGATATGGGGTGGAGATTTTAATTGTACTTTGGACCTAACGAGAGATAGATCAGACAAGTTTGCTTATCCAACACCGTCGGCCAAAGCTTTGAACACACTGTTACATACATTTCAGTTAGCTGATGTATGGAGAACGCTGTACCCACAAGACCGAGTATACTCACACTATACCGCCCCGAAGAACCTATACACAAGGTTAGATGATGTGTTCATGTGGGAGGAAATACTGAGTGAGTTCACACAGGCTGAGTACAAAGCTAGGGTCCTGTTGGATCACACCCCTCTGGTTGTTAGATGGCAGGTTCTCCCCCCACGAGCCAAAACTCTGACATGGCAACTTAGGGTTGAGGCACTGAAACACACAGGATTCTGAGAACACTTGAGCGCTGAGGTGAGTGAATATTTTGAGAACAATACTGACAGTGTAAACTCGGCCGGTACACGGTGGGAAGCCTTTAAAGTGGTGGTTAGAGGGACGGCCATAGCCAAGTCAAAGGGAATGCAAGATGTTATTACACAGGATCTACAAAAGACAGAGAGGAAACTAGAAACCATAATGGGAGCAGGAAATAGATCCCTAGGAAATGTCCCGCCTACAGCAGGAGTGTAGGGAATACTGGGAAAGGTTAGGCAAATTAAGTTACAAGAAATATATTGAGAGACATCATGCTGAGGGGGACATGCCTGGCAGATTATTAGCATGGCTGTATGAGAGTGAGACCACACAGCAGACAATTAGAGGCGTGAAGGGGATTCTGCGGGAGACCCAAGAAGAAGTGAATAAATGTTTTTATGATTATTATAGGCACCTCTACAATGAATCCGTGGGAGAGGAGGCAGTGAATATAAAAGAAGCTTTGACTGAGATTAAGCTTCCCAGACTAAATGAGGAGGAGCGCTGTGGGATGTATTAACCCACTTATGCTCTGCCCTGTGCCATCACTGTGTACTGATGGTGCCAGAATTATCAAAATGGCCGTAAAACCCCTATGCGCGCCAACACCTATGGAAATCGCGCTTTGCAACACAAAAAGATAGCTGCCAAATCTACCATGCATGTTGTCAGTGGTGGAACAGAGGGGAGAGCTGAAACATGTCACTGGGCTGCCCAACAAGTAAAAATGGAAACTGCATGAAAAGCAGTGTTTTGCTGAAAGGAATCCAGAATCTTGTTTTCAAATCCTTTTTCTTGGTTGCTGAAATTGCAGAATGCCGGTCCAAAACACCATAAAACATCCAATATTCTTGCTTGGTGTTACTAGTCACTTCATTCAAGAAATCATTATGAACATACAATGTCATGAAAAGCGGAATCTGTCATCAAAACATTCACAGCAAGATTGTGCCTGCCTGTGAAATCTGTCAAAATCTGGGCATAGTCAGTGGATTGCATCATAAGGATTTAAACTTGTACAACTGAAATCTAATGTCTGAAATTTAAGTGACCTGTCATTGAGAGTAACCTAGATTGTCACTATTTAAATCTCATGTTTTAGAGCTGGAATAAGTGTTCTAGCTGTTTGTTTGGAAATTAGAAAGTTTATTTTAAACCAAGAACAAATTGCAACAAAATTACATTTGAATTTAAGCCTGACTCCAAGCCCAACCAGCATAACAACTTCCCCCCACAAAGGCCAGGCCTATCTCTCCACCAGGAACTCACACCCATGTGCTGATTAAGGGGAGGGAGGAGATTTTGGGCTGCTGTGCGAAGGGGACAATGGACTTTCTCCAGCTCAAGGAGATGCTAATTAGGAAGGATCGTAAATGGCCTCTGCCAGAAGGAAACGGGAGGAGATTGCTCTTGAGCTGCAAGAAGAGGAAGGAGGTGGGGACAGACAACCTTTTGTTGATTCACAAGGACAAAAAGCACATTTTAAAAAGACTGAAAATGTACTGTGTAAGATTGGGACAAATATGTAAACCCCAGAATTGTGAATTTAATTTTTGGCTGCACATTTTAAGAGGTGCTAGAACTCTGTGCTATGTTCTGTGAAGTAACTGTGGAAATTATGGTTTTTCAGCAAATGTATTTATGTCAAAAGCATGAAACTTCACACGCTTATGCCTGTATACAAAAATATACTGTCAAAAGCAGACCCAAAATTCTACAGTGACGGGGCTTGGAAGAGGATCTGCTCCACAAAATATGTAATTTATATATGTTATTGTTAGAAAGATTGCACACTTGTAAATATGTATTGTACAAAAAGTAGATTTTATGATCAAAAGCCAGGGGGAGGATTCTCTGACTCATAAACCCACATCATCATGGTGACACCCTGTTTTCTCCTCCAATCAAGGGAGAGAGGATACTCTAGCCAATAGCCTGCCTAGGAGGCGCGCTTAGGATAATCCAGCATACACACCCCCTTATCATATGAATAAATAGAGAAAGCTGAGGACTTAGAAAGACACACAGATTCACCCACCATCCTGATCCTGGCGAAGCACCCTGAAACAGAACCATACATATTCCTTGCTCTAGACTCCAGAAACTTGGCAAGCAGAAAGGCCCATTCCATTAGTTGAACCATTTCCCACTAGGCTTTGAATTTCAAAAACCAGAAAGAATCCCACAAAATCTATGGGGAACAAAAGAAATAGCCGGGCTGTGCTGTTACTGCTTTCCTGCTAAAAGAATTATTACCAGAATCAAAAGACCCAATCCAGTTGTGCCGTGCTGTGCCGTGCTGTGACCAGATAGCTGTGACCAGAGCCATTGCGGACCCAGTCCAGTACGGTGTGCCCACCAGCCTGTCCAGTCCCGTGTGCCCAGTAGAACTTCTGAGTAGAATCCCTGATCTTTACGGACCAGAATTCCTGACGGTTCTGTTCAAACATATATAGTGAGTATCCATAGAATAGGACTGTGTCACTAGCATATGTACTGTCCATAATAATCCCTATCTAAATCCATCCTATATTGTCTTCTGAACCTGATCTTGTTAGGGATACTTTTGAATTGTCAGACTTTCTTGCGTTAAGTCTTTCATTTGTATTTAATTTCATAAATCATTAGGGTTGTGAACAAATAATTTGAATCCCAACAAGAAATTGATTATCCACCACATGAAGGGTCCCTGGCTAGGATTGATGGAGATTCATGTGTGGCATTCTCTTTTTCTCTAGTCATAATCTAGTGTAAAGAAATTCCATTTGTCTTGTAAAAGTGCATTTTCGTTTCCCATTTTTGTGCCTATTTGAAAAATACGACCTCCACTAAAACGTCCATAACTTTCTCAAATACCATGCTAGAAACGAAATTTAAACATCATAGAACAAAATCCATATAGTTTTCCGCAATTGCGACTACCGCGCACAGAAAAGTTTGCCGAGAATTTTGTTAAATTTCTATAACGTGTAAAACAGCTTTTCATTGCACCGACCTAAATTTTAAGTTTTCACATTGCTTATTAGTGTCAAATCATTGCTAGTAATTGTCTGCAACTATCTAAAGCGGTGCCCATTAGAATTTAAACAATTTCATCAATTTAGTCCATATTTAGCGTTTTACCCAATCCATTCTCAGATAACTTTAAAACCATTTTGACAGTTTGCCAATCAATTCTGTTTCTCTCTTGTGTTTGCTGGGGGGGGGGGTGGAATTGGGATTGACATTTTGTTTGAATTCTGCATTCCTGAATACCTGCTCTTTCTCCTCCTATCTCTTTACATTGCATATTGGGGGATTGAGTGGTGTGCAGGGGGAAATATAACCACATTGCTATTTGATTTGAACCCACACAAAAGTATTATTTCTGTGATGCATTGTTTTTGCTCATTATTACTCCTTATGATTAAAGAGATTTCTTAGTGTTACCTCACCCCATTGGTGATCATTGTATAACCATTAACATAGTGTGATTATATTGTGAACTACATAAATACATATTTTAACTTCGAAAACCAGCCTGATTCCTGGTTCAGTGTGATCGGCGGGGTTCCAAGCGAGGGGCGTGATGTAAGTGGTACATCATTCAGAGTAAAATAACTTTTAGACACAAATAAATAAGGATTTCAGTTGTGCATTAGATGCAAGGCATTGACTTAGGTGATGTGCCGGATTGAAATCACTTACAGCGCGACAGCCTAGAAGTCCCTATCACGTTTGAAGAACTAGAGAGTGCGATAAAAGAACTACCAACTAGTAAACTCCCAGAAGTGGATGGACTCCCCGGAGAATTTTATAAAGAATACATGGCTGAAATACTTCTCCCATTACTAGCAATGCTAAACGAGGCACTGGAAACGGGTAAACTGCCAGCGTCCCTGTGAGAGTCTATGATTATCCCACTCCTCAAACAAAATAAGCCAGATACGGAATGTGGCTCATACAGGCCCCTTTTTTTTTGCTGAACCAAGACTGGAAGATTCTTACAGCAGTCATGGCAAAGAAGCTCAGACCGGTCATAGGTAAACTCATACACCCATATCAGACCGGATACGTCCCACACAGGGATATTACTAATAACTTGCAGAGATTACACCATATAATAGATTACACCCATAGGGCTACTCAGGAGGTGGCAGTAGTGTCACTTGACGCAGTGAAGGCATTTGAATCAGTCAGATGGCCATGGCTGCTAGCGGTTCTGAAAGAATTCGGTATTGGGCCCACCTACACTGAATAGGTGAGGCTGCTGTACAATGAGCCGATAGCAAGAGTCAAAATGGGCTCTACGGTTTTGGAGCAATGGCAACTAAGTAAGGGCACAAGAGAGGGATGCCCATGGTCTCCGATGCTTTATTTTAGCACTAGAACCACTAGCAGTTTATTTAAGGGAGGAATATGGATAGGTGGGTATAAGTACCTGTGGAGGGAGGCACCTGATCTCGCTGTATGCAGATGCTCCTATACTTACAGTACCCAGAAGAGAATTTACAATATGGCCTAGACGTTATGGAACAGTTTGCACACAGTTGGGTATAACTGTCAACCCCCAGAAGTTGAGTCTGTACCCCCTGGGAGTGTACGTGGGGAAGCCTGTACACAAACTGCCGGTGCTACAGAGGGAAGTAGGGACGTTTAGATACTTGGGTGTAGATATATACCACAACCCTCAGATAAAATATATACATAACACAGTGAGGGCAGTGAAAAAGATTGAGAACTGTATGGTATTTTGGTCTGGGCTACCATTGTCCATGATGGGACGTGCAGCTTTATTGAAGATGGTGGCGCTACCAAGACTTATAATTACTTCACAAATGTCCCGTTTGCGATACCTAAGAAGTTCTTTAGGAAATTACATAGCAAATGCAGGAGCTTCATATGGCACAATTCAAGGTGTGGGTGGCACCATGGAAGCTCCATAATCCATATGAGCAAGGAGGTGTAAAGTTACCCAATTTTGAGGTATATTTTATGGATAGCCTGCTGCAATTTGTGGCCAAATGGCTGTCAGACAGACAGACACCTGAATCAAGGTTGCTGCGCTCAAAAAACGCTCTGTTCTTTTTGAATGAAGTGATATGGTTACCCGATTTGCACACGACCAGCGAGAATGTACTGTTGCGCCTGGGGAGCACGATATGGCACAGGGCATGTCGAGTGATGGGTAATGCAACACGGTATTCCCCACAGATACCACTAATGGCACTGAAAGAAAAAATTGAGCAAACCTCTTCTCTTCTCTGTGGTTAGATCATTGACATCTATGGCTAATTTTGTGTCTATGGTGAGTCCATCTCAGGAACCTTGTGATTCTTTGTCTCAGTTCTTTACCACCAAAACTGTGACCATTCGGGCCAGTATCTCAGTGGCGGCAATGGCATCTGTCCCTGTGAGGGTGCCGCTAGATGTAAATAGTGTGGCTGTACCCGAGGGGTGGTCTCTTTTTCCGAAGTTTGCCGAGTCAGAGGTTTTTGCTGCCATCCACCAATTTAAGTCAGCAGCTCCATCTGATTCAGTGCCTCTAGCAGTAATGAAGGATATCCTCCTGGATCTACTGAGTGAGATCTGGATCTACTGAGTGAGATCACGGTGGCCATTAATGTGTCCTGTCAGATGGGCTTTATCCCTCAGGAATTGAAGGTAGCGACAGTGATTCCTTTTCTTAAAAAGCCTTCTTTGGACCCTGCACTGCCTTCAAATGTTTGGCCTATCTCACTTCTACCCTTCTTTATGAAACTTCTGGAGTCTTTGATCACACCATTTCTGTTATCCTTTATGGAGTCATCTGATCTCTTTGACCCTACTCAGTCGAGCCTTAGGCCTGCCAGAGGTACAGAAAGTACCTGGTGTCGGTACAGGACGATATGGCTAGGCTGGTGGATTCAGGGGGGTTGGTGCCCTGATTTTACTCGATGTATTAGCAGCTTTTGACACTGTCGACCACCCTACCCTGCAGGCCTGCCTAGCCAGGTTGGAATCTCTAGCCAAATATTGTCCTGGTTTACATCTTTTCTTTGCAGACAGAACCCAAATACTTTCACTTCCTCCTTTTCTTTCATGTTCCTGCACCATGGGTTGTAGGGTTCCTCAAGGCTCTGCCTTCTCTCCCATACTTTTTAAAATCAATATTTGGCCCTTGGTGTGTTCATCCGCTTATTCGGTATCAGGTGCTACTCTTACACCAAAGACAACCAGATCCTCATTTGGTTAGATCTTGAGCAGGCTGAGATGGCTTTGTGCTTGTACCAGTGCCTGTCTGCCGTGGGAGATTGGCTGAAGTTAAATGGAGACAAGACGGAGGTGTTGGTGGTGGGTTCTCCACCTGACCCTACACTCTGGGTGTCCTCTTTTTGGCCATCCTCTCTTGGCCCACTTCCTGTTCCGTTTGTCACAGTTAAGAATCTGGGAGCGGTTATTTCCTCTACTCTTTCTATGGATGCGCAGGTGTCTGCTGTGTGTAAAGCAGGTCACTTCCATTTGAAGATAATGCAAACGGTGCTTCCTTTCATAACTCCGAATCTTAGGGCGCCGGTGGTGGTGGCTCTGGTCTTGAGTTGCCTGGACTACTCTAATGCACTATACTTGGCCCAGCCAAAGGGCCTCATTCAGCGGCTACAGCGCTTGCAAAATCTGGCTTTGCAAGTGACAACGGGATCCCCTTAAGTTCCAGGCACTCTGTTTGCTCCATCGTGTTTTGCATGATCAAAGAGCTGAATATTTGTGGGCCAAATGTACCTGTTATCGGCCTAACTGGACATTACAATCTGCTTCGGCTGGCCTGCTTTGCGTGCTGCCTTTCTGTCGCTCCCGCATTGGAGACCAGCCTTTTCTGTGGCCGCGGCCCAACTGTGGAATGACTTGCCGCTTCCATTAAAAAATGTGTCAAACCATCTTGCATTCAGAAATGCACTGAATACCTACCTGTTCTAGATTGGACTGGCCACTCTGTCTTCCTCCCTCTCAGCGCATTGATACCTTTGGGTGACCGAGCGCTTTACACATTTTCTTAACATAACATAACTTGTTTGGGGGACACGTGACCCTACCATCTGAAAAGATTGATGATTGTTCAGCGCTATGTAGAAGACCTATGTTCCCTGCTGGTATCGATTGAGCTGAGATGAATCATCATCTCTTTCCGGTCGTGTACTTTTATTGGTTTGAGAGACAACCGCGATGAACAAGGCATTCTACAATCAGAGTTTTCACAAGATTTGGTCACATCGATGAAATTGAAGAATTATGATGTGTGTGGAGCCTTTTGGAGATATTTTTAAACTGCCCAATCTCGTTCATGAGATGGTTACAAGATTGGGTCACAAGATTGGTCCACAAAGATTAAGTTGAACAATTTTGACATGTCGTGACTTCTGGAGATATTTTTAAATTGTATCTATCTCATTCATGGGATCTTGCATTTGTATCTAGGGGACCCAAAGCTAATGTGCTTTTTTTCCCCCTGAAGAAATTCCTTTAATTTGCTCATTAAGATCATAGGAATGAAACATGTTGGGCATAATGTTTTGTGAAAAGTAGTTATACATTGTGGGATTAATTACCTACTTGCAGTGACAATCACTGAATCTTTTTGATATAATATTGTATGGGTCTCTGATTTAACGCTGTGTTGCTATCATGAACTACGCTAGAGTGATGATGTCTTGAGGCAAGAGATTTATCGGATTGCTGAATGCTTATGAAGCATTTGGAGTTGCACCAGTCACATTTTACTCTCCTTCGGATCTGTCACAATTCAAGTCATTTTTGCATGTATGTTAATACTTTTAACTTTTGTATTCTTGCTTAATAAAGACAGTTGACGGATAATGCAAAGATACATGTGAGGGCTTCTTTTGTTTCATAACGGACATATGGCCCTGCCATCAGTGGGTGCTGCTGCTCAACCTCCTCGACCTCATGCTTCAACTGTGCAACCCCTCCTCCTCCTCCTCCTCCTCTTCCTCCTCCACCACTCTCCTGGGTATTTTGTCCTGGAGTGATTGGGCCTATGCCATTGGCTCACTGGAGCCAGAGGTAGCAGGAAATGAGAAAGGGCTGCATCAATCAATGATGTATTATTGGGTGTGTTTGGAGGGTGTTCATAGGCGACTGGTGCTAGGGGAATTGTATATGAAGGAAGATAGTGTGGGGCTAGCACTGGTTTGTCACAGGGATGTGTAGAAGGTGATGAGAACTTGTACAGTTGTGAAGGTGGGATTTAAATGAGGTTTGTAATGAAGGATTACAAAATGGGCAATGTAATGGTTGCATTGTCTCAGTTAAGTGCCGCAGGACTGGGGGGTGACAATTACAAAGGGTGGTAATGAGGAGGCCGGCAAATAAGAAGACTTATGACGACAGACATAGTTGTATAATTTTATTAACTTCTTATCAATTGATAATTATATCCCACACATCTACAGTGCTGCCATCCAAATCCCTCCCACTTCTAAGCGCTGTAAAGTGTTAAGTCTGACTGTGAGACTCAGATTCTGTTAACTGGGGATTTGTAGGGGCAGATGAGGGTGTATAGACACTGGTGGGCTGGTATTAGCAGGCAGTCTAAGTCACAGTGAATTCAATATAAGACTCTGGGTTGGATTTAATGACATCCACATCGACTGGAAAGAATTGCTCAAAATCACACTGAAAAGAACTACACGTAATCATGCCTCACTGAGTTTCAGGTGGTCCCTCTGAATATTAAGCAAGCTCCTGGATTTGTCTGACACACCTCACAGGCATCTAGGTTAATGATCTAACGTGCACATTCCGCTAACACACATCACTACCACAGAGAATATGTTGACATGTGGATCATGGTGCCAGTCTAATTGGGTAAGATCTGTACACAACGCAGAAACCACCACACAAGCTGATACCTTAGGACATATGACATGAACATGTTACATTGAATGCTTATCGGACGCTTACGCTCTATTGTGTAGCAGTGTTTGGCATATATGGCCTCCAGCTTCCTCTCAGACGAAATGCTGTTACCTAGAAAGACTGCCATGACCCCAGTAAGCCAGGCGTCCCATTTGCAGGCCCAGCAGAGGTATTGTCAGGCCAAATGTGAGCCATTCGCTTGAGAAGGAAGGAGTCCCCAGTGCATGGTTTTGAATGGGGATGCCATGAGCAAGTCCACACGGCGGCTCTGAACCATCAGGCTTTTGCTACTTATGCATACTGCACGATGAATGTGACTGGCACGTGACAGTACTCCTCCCCACTTAGGATCATATGTCATTTAGGTATACCCCCCCACAAATACCAAGACTAGAGTTGATAGGTTTGACCAGAAGTCAATGGGCAGCAAGCTGTGTCATATAGCCTATTATATAGCCTATTATTCAGCCTGCCAAGGCACAGAAAATGTGTCTCCCTGACATGATCTACACATGTGCTCACTGTTTCGAGCGTACATGCAAGGCAACCTATACCCTGACAGTAGTCTTGGCGGGCACATCCCTAGCGTGGTAGTGTGCATGTCCTCTGCATAAAGAAGGTGGGTGGCAATTCCATTATGTGTACATAAACAATCGACAAAGTCTGCAGAGTTTACCATAAGACTGCTCACACCCAACAAAGCAATACCCCTTGCACCAGTGTCTGCAACATGGGGCACTCGATGTGGATGCACATTCAGATTACGAGGGGAATGCAACATGACATAGTAAACGGACTAGCACTTACCAAGCACAGACAGGGGCCTCTTCAAGTCTTCGACTCTCTGGTATTCCTCTTGGCTTAATCTGCTGGTGTAACAGTTGCTTCAGAACGCTGATGTGGGCCCTCACACAGCCTTGCAGTGATTTCTGGTTCCCCACTCGAAGACTATTGTGTGCCTTTGGTCCAGTAACGCACTTGAGGGGATCCTACGATGGTCATCCTTATGAAACATGAAACACAGAATACAACCCTCAGAATTAAAGTCTACCTCACATGCAATGAACATCGATAACTATTGCCCATGACTTGTGGAAGGTCAGCACACACATCCAGTTTGATGCAGGCAATTCCATTGCTCTCAGCAAGTACATTACCTCTTACATAACCAAAGCATACCAATTTCACTACCACGAGTTATGAGAAGGCATGTTCACCAATGCAATGCATCTATATCAGTCAGACTAATCCATCTAGAGGTGACTGTGGAACCTAGGACACAGCTGACAAAGTGACTGTCACTAGCCTCGATGTCAAAAGTATAGATATGAAATCCATAGGTTTAGCATATTCCAAAAACAAATGCACAGTATTGAAATCATCCCTTGGTAGTGAAATGATCACCCAGAGCAATCTTAATACTGTAGACAATCCAAACAAGCACTAGCAGCGTCAATTGTTTTGGCGCTGACAAGAAAGAGGAAAATACTTACATTCCCAGCAATCAGGGGTGCAATGAAAACTGCATTTTGGGAGTGGGGGGAGGACTAACTGGTGATGGCAGGGGCCACTTCAGAAAATAGGTGTGGTAAACTGGGAGGCTCCACCCCCTCTGTTCCACTCCAAGGGTTGTCTGGCATGGGGCCCAAGTATCAAATGGTAGTAGCCCAGCATTACACATAGGCACACACACAATTACAAATTCACTCACTCATTTAAACATCCCATTTACCACACACTCACTCATTTCCATGCACACCCAGCCCCCAATACATCATACGCTCATTCACACCCACTCACTCAGTCACACATACATTACACACACACTTCTTGCACACATGCATACATACACAATGAGCTAATATGCACTGCTAGTTTCAGAAAAGGCTGTCCTCACGTCTCTGCCTAACAAAAAGCAAGTGTGCTCATCAGCCCCTTCCCCTCTAATCTGAAGTAACATATAATGTTCGCACACATCCGTGGGGAGGGGGCTGATGTGTCCATTTGAGTTTTGTTAGGCAGAGAGATGAGGGAAGCCTTTCTTGAAACTGGCAGCTTTAAAGTTTTGCCGCGTTGGTGCAAATACATTTTTCAGCACAAACACAGTAAACCATAAAGTCGCCGGTTTCAGGAAAGGCTTCTTTCCCCTTTCTGACTAACATAAAAGTATGCATTGAGCTAATCGGGCTTCAGTCCCACCCCTCAGCTCACATTTGGGGGAGGGAGGTGTTAGGCAGAATTATATGTAGCACCCTTTGGGAACACTAAACACAATTAAGACTACAAGTGACATTACAATTTAACCTTTGGTACAATCCTGTACTACATAGTTATAGTGGTAGCAGTAGCGGAGCAGCCAGACCTATCTCAAGAGTAAGTGAGCAGTACAAATAGTTACACAAAGGACTGCAATTACTATGATTCAGGCAAACACTGACTCAAGGTTTCTACGTAAAAGAATATATATTTATTTACTCAACAGTTGTATAACATTTCACTATTCTAAGCAAGTAAAAATCACCATCATAAATACACCACACCACTTCCCTTAAATTCCAGACAGGATAAGCTCACAAAATGAAATGAGAGCAAAATGGCACTCCAGCAATTTAAAAGGGAGGGAAAGACAAAGTTATTAGAAATTAGGCAAAACCAACAGGTAAGTACTCAGGGCAATTGAACAAGAGAGACTACAGTGAGTCGATCAGATAGAAAGGGCTTATGGCCAAAGTCAATGGGTCAAAAATCTTTTGCTCAAGGTCACACAGTTCAAGGTAGTTTGCGGTAAAGTTTGTGGCAAAGATTCCGGACGAGGTTGGTTGGTAGGAAAGTTAGTTAAAAGAGAAGAGAAGGACAATCCCTCGGTTTGGAGAAAGATTTCAAACACTTTCACCACGGTTGAACGAAACGGACAACCAGATTTGCACAGTACCTTAAAACGGAGAGGGAGCTGTAGCTGAGGCAGACGTTCCTGGTGGTTCCTGCAGGCTCACGGTTCCTGAAGCGACTGTCGGACTGACATGAAGTAGGAAGACTGGAGGGTCCTGCGCCACCCAGGGAAGAAACCAGCAGAATAGCAAAACAACAAATAAAAGGTGCGCTCCTTAAAACCCAAGCAGGGTCCGATCTTCCTGGCTATCCGGCCCACTGTAGCTCTGTACAGCGAATTCGACCAGAGGAGGGGTCCTGTGTTGTAGTTTGGGCGAACTGGTTGGTCCCACCAGCTCAAGGGAAGAAGTTTCCTGGAGGATCTTCTCTGTCGTCGGATTCTGGTGATTCACACCTGCAGCAGGGCTTCACCGGGAGGTTCAGTCGTGGTAGGGCTCCTCTTCTTCCAGTTCCTCATTGGTTCTTTCGTTCCAGTGGCGACTCTGCTCTTCCAGTCCTAGAGTCCTCCATTTTATGCAGTTTTCCCCCATTCCTACAGCCTGGCTGTCAATCACACAGCAGGGTGGCTGGCCTGCCAAGGCCAGTCCCCTTAGCCAATCAGACAAGCGTGCGACTTGGGTTACCAAGGGAACCCATGGCAGGGGTCCGAAGATCCCTCCCTCACATCCTGCCTACCTAGACTATCAGGCGCCTTAAGGAGGGCTTCTGTGCAGAAGCCCGCGAAAAGACAGCGAACAAAGGAGTCATCCCCAGTTTGGCATGCAGATAAAAACACGAGAAAGACTTTAACGAAAAGAAATGGTCGAATAAACCCAGCCTGAACCAAAATAAAATGTATTTGGTCAAGCGGGTTTATGTTTGAGGCTAATTTAATAGCCTAAAACATTACCACGTTTATATAAGATAATCACGGTAGAAATGTTAGGGTAGATACCACTGCCACCAGCCAAGTCTTAATGTTAAGGGAGAAAAACAAGGCTCCAAGAGGCACAGACAAAAAGGGATAAGAGTTATCCCTTTCCAATACTCCATGTAAGATGGAGTGTACTGGGTCTGTGGTTTAAAGTGACTATATAAAGTTAATGCCAACTTTACCTGTTTCTGGGGGACAGTAGTCAGCCCCAGAAAAATGGAGTCAGTGGGATGTCTCAAAGACAACCCTGTGTAACTGCACTGAAGGCGCTGTGTAACGCACACAAAAAGTGGTGCACATAGAGTAGGTGAGGCTCCAGTGTACAAGATCACACAGAAAGTAGAAATACACATAGCAAAACACATGTAAGAGAGTGAAAAAAGGCTCACACTCTTACCAGGTGAAAGAAAGAAATCCTAGACATCCAGCAAAGCAACTGAGGGACTCATTAGGTAAGGGAAATCAACCATTTATGAGAATTCTCCCTAACACTCGCCCTCCCCCCCAGACTAAGGGACAGAAGGATTTACTCCACTCCTGGATGAATCTCTACCTCTAGTCGGTTATAAACATCCTAGAGAGACCATCAGCCTTTTGGTGGTGACATCCTGCTCTGTGCTCAATGGTAAAATCAAACCCTTGCAGGTAGACTGACCATCTTAGCAGTTTTGGGTTTTCCCCTTTCATTTGCATTAACCATCTGAAGGGTTGGTGGTCAGTTTGAATCACAAAAATAGATCCATACAAGTATGGTCTAAACTTCTTCAAACACCACACAATGGCAAAGCATTCACACTCTGTGGTTGCCCACCTTGTTTCTGGTTCCTTCAGTTTCCTACTGATGAAGCAAATGGGGTGCTCCCTACCTTTCTCATCCAGTTGACTAAGGACTGCACCTATACATATATTGGAGGCACCTGTCTGCACAATGAAGGGTTGGTGATAATCAGGAGCTCTTAGGACTGGAGCTTGACAAAGGGCTTTCTTCAGGCTTTCAAAGGCTTGAGTGCACTCCTCATTCCATCTAACCTTTTTAGGGAATTTTGGAGAGGAGATCACATACAAAGGGAAAGCTATGGTCCCATAGTTCTCAATGAAATTCCTGTAGTACCCAGTGAGACCTAGGAAAGCTCTCAGTTGGGTTTGAGTAGTAGGGGTGGCCCAGTTTTCCACAGCTTGTAATTTTCTGGGTAATGGCCTTATCTCACCTCCTCCTACCTCATGACCAAGGTAGACCACTTTACTCTGACCAATTTGACATTTGCTTGCCTTTATGGTCAGATGGGCCTGCTCAAGAGCCTGCAAAAAATATCACAGGCGATCAATATGTTCTATCCATGTAGGGCTGAACACTGCAATGTCATCCAAGTATGCCATGCAGAAGTCCTCCATCCCATTCAGAACTTGATTAACCATCCTTTGAAATGTAGCAGGATCATTCTTTAGTCCAAAAGGCATAACCTTAAACTGGTAGAGGCCAGCTGGGGTAGAAAATGCAGTTTTCTCCTTGGCATGGTCTGTCAGTGCTATCTGCTAATAGCCTGAGGTTAGATCAAATGTACTGAGGTACTTGGCTGAACCAAGTCTACCCACCAGTTCATCTGTCCTTGGCAAAGGATGGGCATCAGTCTTAGTGACTGCATTTAGAGCTCTATAGTCCACACAGAATCTCAACTCCTTGGATCCTGCCTTTGGTACTAGAACAACTGGACTAGACCATGGACTTGTAGAGGGCTCTATAACGCCGAGATCAAGCATCTTGTTGACCTATCCTTTGATGTGGGATCTCACATGTTCTGTCATTCTGTACCCCCTGCCCTTGACAGGTAAACAGTCACCAGTGAAAAGATCATGCTGGCCCCAAGGGGTCAAGCCTGATGATAGTGAAAACAGGGAGGCAAACTGATTCAACAGAAATTTGAACTTCTCTTGTTGTTCAGAAGTCAGCTGAGAAGAGAGATTAACTCCTTGATATGATATGATATGATATGATATGATATGATATGGCATTTGTAACACGCCTATACACAAGTGTTTCAAGGCGTGACGAGCCAGGGAGGGGGGGACAAGGGGAGACAAACAACGATCCTACTAGGCCAGGTGTCATTCAGATCGCGCAAGTGCATGGGTAGGGGGGACGGGAAAAGTGCAAGGGGGAAAGGGAGAGGGGAAAGTGCAGTACAGGGTTAGTAATGAACAAGATAAATAATAAGGGCCAGCTGGTGGCAAGGTCCAAGATAAGTGCAGACAAGTGCTGGGAAGGGGGGCTGTAGGGATACAGAGACAGTCTCGCAGTGCAGGGGTTGCCAGGAAGGCAGTGCAGGGGAGAGTGGCTGGGCCAGGGACCAAGATTGGTGAGTGGCCCAGTTGCTGATTCAGTACAGATTTAGTGATTTAGCAGGGGAGAGGGAGAGAGAAAGCAGAAGCAAAGAGGAAGGTTTTGAGGTGCTTCCGGAACCGGAGATGGTTCTCCTCAAGTTTCAGGGAGGCAGGAAGGCTGTTCCAGAGGGAGGCCCCTGCTGCGGAGAGAGATCTCCCCCCAACTTATTGCTTGGAGAAGCGGCTGACCCTGAGGGAGTTGGAGGCGGAAGAGAGAAGTGCTCGAGAAGGAAGATCTTTAGGAAGGCTGAGTTGATCTGTTCATCTAAAGGTTGGCCTCTGAGGAAGTCAGGTAGAGGTTCACTCTCCTCTTCTTCTTGAGCTGAAGCTAGAAGCAAAGCTCCTACTTCTGGTCTCGAGACATAAGCCTTTAAACGGTTGGTGTGAAAGACTCTGGGAGCCTCCATAGGTCTGCCTAAGTCCACCAGATAGTTCACCTCTCCATGTTTGCCCACAACCTTGAAGGGTCCTATCCACTTGTCCTGCAAGGCCCTCTGCCTTGTTGGCACCATAACTAGTACAAGCTGGTCTTGAGTAAACTCAACCATGTTGGCCTTCTGGTCATGCCAAAGTTTGACCAGAGCCTGACCTGCTTTCAAGTTATCACTTGCTTCTGCCATCATGTGTGATATTCTCCTCCGGAGACCTATCACATAGTCAGTCACTCTGACTGGCTTGGGGGAAGGAGCACTCTCCAACCCCTCCTTGATCAGGGCCAATGGACCTCTGACTGGATGACCATAGAGAAGTTCAAAGGGACTGTCACCAACTTCTTCCTGAGGGACTTCTCTATATGCAAAGAGAAGGCATGGCAGTAGAAGGTCCCACTTTCAGGCATCTAGATTAATTATCAAACGTGCACATTCCGCTAACACACATCACTACCACAGAGAATATATTGACATGTGGATCATGGTGCCAGTCTAATTGGGTAAGATCTGTACACAACGCAGAAACCACCACACAAGCTGCTACCTTAGGACATATGACATGCACATGTTACATTGAATGCTTATCGGACACTTACGCTCTATTGTGTAGCAGTGTTTGGCATATATGGCCTCCAGCTTCCTCTCAGACGAAATGCTGTTACCTAGAAAGACTGCCATGAACCCAGTAAGCCAGGCGTCCCATTTGCAGGCCCAGCAGAGGTATTGTCAGGCCAAATGTGAGCCATTCGCTTGAGAAGGAAGGAGTACCCAGTGCATGGTTTTGAATGGGGATGCCATGAGCAAGTCCACACGGCGGCTCTGAACCATCAGGCTTTTGCTACTTATGCATACTGCACGATGAATGTGACTGGCACGTGACAGTACTCCTCCCCACTTAGGATCCTATGTCATTTGGGTATACTCCCCCACAAATACCAAGACTAGAGTTGATAGGTTTGACCAGAAGTCAGTGGGCAGCAAGCTGTGTCATATAGCCTATTATATAGCCTATTATTCAGCCTGCCAAGGCACAGAAATTGTGTCTCCCTGACATGATCTAGATATGTGCTCACTGTTTCGAGCGTACATGCAAGGCAACCTATACCCTGACAGTAGTCTTGGCGGGCACATCTCTAGAGTGGTAGCGTGCATGTCCTCTGTAAAAAGAAGGTGAGGTGGCAATACCATTATATGTACATAAACAATCGACAAAGCCTGCAGAGTTCACCATAAGGCTTGAACACGCTCACACCCAACAAAGCAATACCCCTTGCACCAGTGTCTGCAACATGGGGCATTCGATGTGGATGCACATTCAGATTACGAGAGGAATGCAACATGACATAGTAAACGGACTAGCACTTACCAAGCACAGACAGGGGCCTCTTCAATTCCTCTTGGCTTAATCTGCTGGTGTAACAGTAGCTCCAGAACGCTGATGTGGGCCCTCACACAGCCTTGCAGTGATTTCTGGTTCCCCACTTGAAGACTATTGTGTGCCTTTGGTCCAGTAACGCACTTGAGGGGATCCTACGATGGTCATCCTTATGAAACATGAAACACAGAATACAACCCTCAGAATTAAAGTCTACCTCACATGCAATGAACATCGATAACTATTGCCCATGACTTGTGGAAGGTCAGCACACACATCCAGTTTGATGCAGGCAATTCCATTGCTCTCAGCAAGTACATTACCTCTTACATAACCAAAGCATACCAATGTCACTACCACGAGTTATGAGAAGGCATGTTCACCAATGCAATGCATCTATATCAGTCAGACTAATACATCTAGAGGTGATTGTGGAACCTAGGACACAGCTGACAAAGTGACTGTCACTAGCCTCGATGTCAAAAGTATAGATATGAAATCCATAGGTTTAGGATATTCCAAAAACAAATGCACAGTATTGAAATCATCCCTTGGTAGTGAAATGATCACCCAGAGCAATCTTAATAGTGTAGACAATCCAAACAAGCACTAGCAGCGTCAATTGTTTTGGCGCGTGCAGCTCATTGTGTTTTACGTTTAGAGACAAGAACGAGGAAAATACTTACATTACCAGCAATCATGGGTGCAATGAAAACTGCATTTTGGGAGTGGGGGCGAGGGGGACTAACTGGTGATGGGAGGGGCCACTTCAGAAAATAGGTGTGGTAAACTGGGAGGCTCCACCCCTTCTGTTCCACCCCAAGGGTTGTCTGGCATTGGGCCCAGGTATCAAATGGTAGTAGCCCAGCATTACACATAGGCACACACACAATTACAAATTCACTCACTCATTTAAACATCCCATTTACCACACACTCACTCATTTCCATGCACACCCAGCCCCCAATACATCATACGCTCATTCACACACACTCACTCAGTCACACATACATTACACACACACTTTTTGCACACATGCATACATACACAATGAGCTAATATGCACTGCTAGTTTCAGAAAAGGCTGTCCTCACGTCTCTGCCTAACAAAAAGCAAGTGTGCACATCAGCCCTTTCCCCCCAGATCTGAAGGAACATATAATGTTCGCACACATCCGCGGGGAGGGTGCTGATGTGTCCATTTGAGTTTTGTTAGGCAGAGAGATTAGGGAAGCCTTTCTTGAAACTGGCAGCTTTAAAGTTTTGCCGCGTTGGTGCAAATACATTTTTCAGCACAAACACAGTAAACCATTAAAGGCGCCGGTTTCAGGAAAGGCTTCTTTCCTCTCTCTGGCTAACATAAAAGTATGGCGTGCAACGCTATTGAGCTGATGGGCTTCAGCCCCATCCCTCAGCTCACATTTGGGGGAGGGAGTTGTTAGGCAGAATTATATGCAGTACCCTTTGGGAACACAAGACTACAAGTGACACTACAGTTTCACCTTTGATACAAGCCTGTACTACACAGTTATAGTGGTAGCAGTAGCGGAGCAGCCCGACTTATCTCAAGAGTAAGTGAGCAGTACAAATAGTTACACAAAGGACAGCAATTACTATGATTCAGGCAAACACTGACTCAAGGTTTCTAAGTAAAAGAATATATATTTATTTACTCAACAGTTATATAACATTTCACTATTCTAAGCAAGTAAAAATCACCATCATAAATACACCACACCACTTCCCTTAAATTCCAGACAGGATAAGCTCACAAAATGAAGTGGGAGCAAAATGGCACTCCAGCAATTTAAAAGGGAGGGAAAGACAAAGTTATTAGAAACTAGGCAAAACCAACAGGTAACAGGTAAGTACTCAGGGCAATTGAACAGGAGACACTAGAGTGAGGAGATCAGCTAGAAAAGGCTTAGGGCCAAAGTCAATGGGTCAAAAGTCTTTTGCTCAAGGTCACACAGTTCAAGGTAGTTCGCGGTAAAGTTCGTGGCACAGATTCCAGACAAGGTTGGTTGGTAGAAAAGTTAGTTCAAAGAGAAGAGAAGGACAAGCCCTCGGTTTGGAGAAAGATTTCAAACACTTTCACTGCGGTTGAACGAAACAGACAACCAGATTTGCCTAAAATGGAGAGAGAGCTGTAGCTGAGGTGGACGTTCCTGGTGGTTCCTGCAGGCTCACGGTTCCTGAAGCGACTGTCAGACTGACATGAAGTAGGAAGACTGGAGGGTCCTGCGCCACCCAGGGAAGAAACCAGCAGAATAGCAAAACAACGAATAAAAGGTGCACTCCTTAAAACCCAAGCAGGGTCTGACCTTCCTGGCTATCCGGCCCACTGTACAGCAAATTCGACCAGAGGAGGGGTCCTGTCTTGTAGTTTGGGCGAACTGGTTGGTCCCACCAGCTCAAGGGAAGAAGTTTCCGAGGGGAGCTTCTCTTTCGTTGGATTCTGGCGATTCAAACCTGCAGCAGGGCTTCACTGGGTGGTTCAGTCGTGGTATGGGTCCTCTTCTTCCAGTTCCTCATTGTTTCTTTCGTTCCAGTGGCGGCTCTTCTCTTCCAGTCCCAGAGACCTGCTTTTTATGCAGTTTTCCCCCATTCATACAGCCTGGCTGTCAAACACACAGCAGGGTGGCTGGCCTGGCAAGGCCAGTCCCCTTAGCCAATCAGACAAGCCTGCAACTTGGGTTACCAAGGGAACCCACGGCAGGGGTCCGAAGATCCCTCCGTCACATCCTGCCTACCTAGACTATCCGGCGCCTTAAGGAGGGCTTCTGTGCAGAAGCCCACGAAAAGACAGCGAACAAAGGAGTCATCCCCGGTTTGGCGCGCAGAGAAAAATACAAGAAAGACTTTAACAAAAAGAAATGGTGAATAAACCCAGCCGGAACCAAAATAAAATGTATTTGGTCAAGCGGGTTTATGTTTGAGGCTAATATAATGCCTAAAACATTACCACGTTTATATAAGATAATCGCGGTAGAAAAGTTAGGGTAGATACCACTGCCACCAGCCAAGTCTTAATGTTAAGGGAGTGAAACAAGGCTCCAAGAGGCACAGACAAAAAAGGGATAAGAGTTAACTCTTTCATATACTCCATTTAAGATTGGGTTTACTCGGTCTGTGCTTTAAAGTGACTATATAAAGTTAATGGCAACTTTTCCTGTTTGTGGGGGACAGTAGTTAGCCCCATAAAAATGGAGTCACTGGGAAGTCTCAAAGACAACTCTGTGTCACTGCACTGAAGGTGCTGTGTAACACACACAAAAAGTGGTGCACATGGAGTAGGTGAGGCTCCAGTGCCCAAGATCACACAGAAAGTAGAAATACACATAGCAAAACACATGTAAGAGTGGAAAAAAGGCTCACACTCTTACCAGGTGAAAAAAATAAATCCTAGACATCCAGCAAAGCTGCGGAGTGACTCATTAGGTAAGGAAAATCAACCATTTATGAGAATTCTCCCTAACAGGGGGTCTGAATCCTGATTAGCTCAACGGCGTGGTGCGCCAGCCAGCAATTTAAAACTTATTTGGTTAAATATTGCAGACCCTTAACATTGCAGAAAGTCATAGTAGATTTGCCTGTGTTCATTTCAGTGTATGGAAAACGTTTCACTGTTTCTATTACTAAGGTTACGTGCTAGCAAACACTCAATTATAGATATGACACTTTTAGTGTGAACATGATATTATGCCTCTGCGAGGGTGGGAGGGTGCAGGGGTGTGCATGTTAGCCATGGGTGAGCTAGTGTGGGTGTGACCAGATGTGGGCAAGGATGGGGTTGGTTGGGTAAGAGAGGGTTTAGGTAGCTAGTCTGAGTGGGGTAGAGAGAGAGTTAAACTGGGGAGGGCGGGTGTAATGGGCACGGGTGTGGGTAGAGTGTTGTGGTAGGGAGGGTGAGGGCTAGAGAGGAGTGTGGTTGAAAATGGTTACAGGGGCTGGGGTATGATGGATGAGATCGGGTAGGGAGAGCTGGGGTATTGTGTGTGATTGGGGGTTGGGCAGGGGGCACAGTAGAGAGGAATACGGTAGGGAGGAGGATGTGGGTTAAAGTGTGGTGAGGTAGAGAGAAATCCAGATGGTGGGTTGGGCTGTATAGGGGTGGGTAAGGTAAGCGAGCAGAGGATAGATAGGTTTGGGGTAGGGTGAAAGGGGTAGAGAGGCATTGGGATGGTGCCTTTGAGAGAGGGGTGTTGTAGGGAGTGCTGGTGAGGGGCAAATGGGGACAACGTGATGTGTGTGAGTGGGGGTATAGAGGGGTGATGTTGTGAAGTTAGGTTTGAGTTTATGTAGAGAGGGATGAAGTTGGGTGGGTGCTGTAGGGTGAGATTGGGTGGATGGCTTGTGGTATAGATGAGTGTGTTTTGAGGGGTGAGATTGTTTAGTGCATGGTGTTAGATAGGCATGAGGCTTGGTGCGACAAAGACGGGTGAGTGAGAGGCGGGGAGGTGCGAGGCTGGTGTTATATCAGCCTTACGCCCCGCTATGCAGTGACGTAAGGCATCATAATAAAAGCCGTGCCCCGCTCCGCGTGGGCAGTTCCTGGGCAGGACATCAACACTCGTGTGTCCGTGTCTTCACTGCTCCCGCTGGAGCTGCACAGCGGGGCCTTGCAGCCCGAGGCCCTCATCTCGTATTTCCTGTCGGCGCATCGGCAGCGAAGTAGGATCTAACACTGGCGACGAAGGAAGTGATCAGAACGGCACACGTGACGCCGCCGCCCAGCATACAAAGCCCTCGGCAAGGGCGACATTTTTGGAAGCACGGTGGGGGACAGGAAACCCCACCTGGAAAAAAAAAACATTTTTTTTTTTGGTTTTCCTCAACTCATACAAACCAGCCAAGAAAGCACACGTTGGATGACTACAGACAATCCCACAACTTCTGCCACAAATCCAGCACTGGGAGGCCCAACACCAACGGGCAAACATCTTGGGGCCCATCTGCCGGTGGGAAAAGGGAGAAGGAGAAGCCTCGTGCACAACACTTGGACACACGACGGGGATGCTAAGTGGAGTCACCCACAGTATACCAAGGAGAGGGAGCATTGCCACAAGTGTGCACTGACAGACGCCTGATCCACGCAACTTGGCGACAGGCACGTCCACTCCCAGGCCCGGCACGCCCTCTAGAATGGCTGCCAACCTATCACCGTCCATGCCGCAAGTACGCCCGCAAGGAGGGACAACCATTGCACTCGGCCCTTTCGATCCTTACCCATCATCGGTTGGCCCACGATGGCAGCTGTGGTTACAAAAATTCGAGATGGCCATGGATTGCAAAGACATTACCACGTCAAGGAAAATGAGGTTGCACCTCTTAGCGAATGTCGGAGATGAGGTTCTACGAATATTCAACTCGCTGGCAATCACAGACGGCCTCTACATCTACCAACAAACGAAGGACGCATTGACGGCCCACTTCATGGCCCAGCTTAATCCAGACTATGAAACATTTATATTCTGCACCACCATTCAGCTGGAGGACGAGACACTGGATGCCTATCACACCAGGCTCTGGAAACTCGCAATCTCTTGTGACTTCACCGACATCGAAAAGGAGATTCAACGCCAGCTCATCAATGGGATACAGTCAGAGAAGCTAAGGAGGATGGTGCTAAGCGAAAAAGGCATATCCCTGACCAGAATCCTGGAACTTGGCCACCATAGAGAGTTGGCACATGCCAGAGCGGCACACATGGACACGACCCTGCAGAAACTCAAGCCACTCGCAATGGCGACCGTGGCCCAAATCACGAACCTCCAATACACGAGGGATGAGGCCAGTGGAAATAGCACGCACCCCAGATGGCAACAGAGGACCACAGGGCCCACAGAATGTGGGTGGTGCGGAGGACCTCGCCACGGAAGATGCATCTGCCCGGCCCATGGTACGACATGCGGCGCATGTGGCAGAAAAGACCATTACGCAAAGGTATGCAGGTCGTCGGGGATGCAACAACAACCCCAAACACCCCAGGACAAAACTTCGGGAAAGAAAAAGAAACAAGCCAGCGCTCGCCGCCTTGAGACCACCAATTCATCGACCGGGGAGGAAGGGGGCTATTGGACACACACCCAGCAAGAAGCTGCGAACGAAAAAAGGAAATAAAGTGTACTTGGTTTCAACACTAAACTACGGAGACACAACACCCAGAAGAAAACTGAGAAGGCGGAAATGCCAAGTAGCGATCCTAGGACAAGACAGGCAAATTACCATAGACACTGGGGCCTCTGTTAACATCATGCCACTAACCACATTCAGAAAACTACAGCCCCAACCACTCCTGAAAACAAAGGACACGCTATTGTTTGCGTATGGGTGCAAAACTCCACTGCCAATAGTAGGCAGATTCCGAACCACACTCACCAAGGGTGATAAATCACTGCAGTCCAAAATCTACGTCGTGAACGTGGGGATTGACTGTCTTCTGAACGGAGACGCGGCAAAAAACCTGGGACTCATACGTTTCATATGCGAGGTGACTGAGTCGCAAGACATCGACAGCATTCTCGGGAAGTACCCGAACCTCCTCAAGGGGATTGGCTGCCTCAAAGGAAAGTCCATCAAGCTGCATATCGATGAGTCCGTCCAACCACGAGCAGTGCGACACCGAAGAACGCTGTTCCACATACAAAACCAGGTGGAGAAGGAGCTCCGAGCACTTGAGAAAGTGGGCATCATTGAGGAAGTGACCAGACCAACACCGTGGGTGTCGCCCATGGTCGTCACCAAGAAATCCAAACAGCCGGGGAAAGTGAGAATATGCATTGACATGCGCCTCCCCAACGCGGCGATAAAACGGGAGCGTCACATCACCCCGACCCTCGATGAAATACTAGCAGACCTTACAGGATCCAAAATATTCTTGAAGGTCGACCTCAATACAGGATATCACCAACTGAAACTTCACCGTGATTCCAGGTACATCGTGACGTTCTCTACTCACATAGGCCTACGCAGATATAAGCGGCTCAGCTTCGGAATCTCCTCTGCAGCCGAATTGTTTCAGCAAACCATCCAGGAGGTGATACGCGGCATTCCGGGGGTACTAAATGTCAGTGATGACATTCTCATACAAGCAGAGAATAAGGAAGAACACGTACAACGGCTCCACATGCTACTCAGCAGACTAGAAAGTGCAGGCCTAACAATCCACAAGGACAAGTGCGAGTTCCTAAAGGAAGAGATTACCTTCTTTGGGGCAGAGCAGGCATCTCGGCAGACGACCAAAAAGTAGAAGACATCCAGGCTGCCTCACCCCCCACCACACCAACGGAGGTTCGCAGTATCCTAGGCATGGCAACCTACTGCAGAAGGTTCATCCCCAACCTGGCCACACTATCAGAACCCCTAAGAGAACTCACGAAGGCCAGCACGAAATGGGTTTGGGGCCCCACCTGCCAAGAAGCGTTAGAACATATGAAGGCATCACTCTTGGCAGACACCACCATGGCATATTACGATCCCGCGTTATATGACGGAACTGTACGTCAACGCCAGCCCAGTGGGTCTAGGAGCCATCCTCATACAGGTGGCCAACACAGAAGAGTCAATGCCAAATGCATATGCCTCCCGCGCATATGCCTCCCGTGTCCTGACACCGACGGAGCAACGGTACTCCCATATCAAAAAGGAAGCAATCGCAGTGCTGTGGGGCTGCCGCCACTTTCATCTATATCCGTGCGGCTGAAAGTTCAAGGCCTACACGGACCATAAACCACTACTCCCCATCTTCACTGGCTCTTCATCACACCCACCAGCCAGGATCGGAAAGTGGGTACTACACTTACAACAATATGACTTTGAGTTAGCATATCAGCCAGGCAGTGGAAACCCAGCGGATTTCCTGTCTAGACACCCAAGAGCGGCCACACCGGGGGAAATACATGTGGCGGAAGAAACGGAGGAACACATTTGCCAGGTGATCCACACAATGAAACCAAGAGCCATCGGAATTGATGACCTTGTAGAGGCCACGCAAGCTGACCCATGCTGTGATCTAGTGAAAGACACGATCATCTGGGGGGAATGGAAATCTTTCCTACGGAACATCCACAATCGAACGGCTGAGCTAAAGAATTCCTCATTGGCATCTTCACAGTAAGACAAGACCTATCAATTACAGAGGAAGGGCTCATCCTAAGAGGGACCAGAATTGTCATCCCGCAAGCATGCAGGACAGAATCGTGGCGCTGGCGCCCGAAGGTCACCAGGGAATAGTAAGAACCAAGGCCTGGATCAGACACCGTGTCTGGTTCCCACATATCGATGAAAAAGTGGAGCAGCTCATCACCCCATGTCTCCCATGCCAAATAACGGGGGCGCCGCCCAATCCCGAGCCCACACTATCGGCTGAGTGAGGGTCCTCTAGATGGGACGCCATCAGCATAGACTTCTGCAAGATACAAGGTACACCTATTGGTGGCGATCGATGACCACTCTAGGTACCCTGAGGTCGAAATTGTTAACTCCACAGCAGCGGATGCGGTCATACCCGCAAGGGAGAAAATGTTCGCTACTCACAGCTTTCCAAGGAGGATTCGGAGTGACAACGGTCCACCATTCCAAGGAGAAGAATTCAAGAAGTACCTCACCGAACTCAACATCCACTACCACCACATAATGCCTAGGTGGCCACAGGCCAAAAGCGACGTGGAACGATTCATGCGGACAATAAACAAAGTCTTGCGCCTGTCGTGCGCCAAAGCAAGCCCGTGGAGAGTGGACTTATACAGATTCCTGAGGAACTAAGGAGTAGCACCCCACAGCACAACGGGGATACCGCCGGCAGACATAATGTACGGAACCATCATCAACTCATTCATCCCACACCACCCGAGCAGGAGTACAGACACGTACGACAGGGCACACACTTAACTAAGGAGGACCGTGGCAAACGAACACATGAGCAACAAAAGGAATGCCAAGAGGTCCCACCACCGGGTCGGTGACCAGGTGGTAATGATGAGAAATCCATCAAAGTCGAAACTAGGCACCCAATACAACTCCGTCCCATGGACCATAACCCAAAGGCAAGGGACTATGATAACAGCCAAGAGGGGACAAAGACAAGTAACAAGAAACGCGTCTTGGTTCAAGGAAGTACCAAAAGATCTATGGACGGATGGCGAGCCGCAACCTGAAGAAGAAGAGGGCCAGCCAACCGGAGAGGAATATGACTACAGGATTTGTCAGGGGTGATGTCCCTGGCCTTTGGCGGCTATCTCCCATGTGGCTTGACCGCCCCCAAGTCCAGACTGCACCTCTGGCTGGGCTGCGTTACAGATTTTCCCTCTGGGGAGAAATGGGGACCCTGCTGGGGCTCCCCGAAACTGCCGCTGGGCTTGGGGACAGTCAACCCACATGGGGGACAGTCGCCCAAGGCCAGGGACGTCACCCCCCATCTTCCTGAGCTCTGGCTGGCCTGCATTATAGTTTCTCCGGGACTCCCTGCGACTGCCGCTGTGCTTGGGGACGGGAGACCCACATGGGAAACGAATCTCCAAGGCCTGGGACATCACCCCTAACCATCCTGGAGTTCTGGCTGGGCTGTGTTTCCCCACCAAGTAGGCCCGTCAGTGTGCCAATCCCTCCACGGAGGGAAATTCTATAACGCAGCCTAGCCAGATCTGCAGGATGGTTGGGGGTGATATCCCTGGCCTTGGGTGGCAGTCTCTGATGTGGGTTGACCGTCCCCAAGCCCAGCAGCGGTTTCAGGAAGCCCCAGCAGGGTCCCAGTCCCTCAGGCAAGGGATGGGGACCCTGCCAGGGCCCCCTGATATAGCCGCTGCACTTGGGGATGGTGGCCCCATATGGGAGATAGCCGCCCAAGGCCAGGGACATTTCCCCGACTATCATGGAGATATGGCTGGCCTGTGTGACAGCTTCTCCCTCCGGGAAAGGTTGGGACCCTGCCAGGGCTCCCTGAGGGTGCTGCTGTGCTTGAGGTTGATCGACCAACATGGGAGATGGATGGCCAAGGCCGGGGACATTACCCCCGACCATCATGGAGATCTGGCTGGGTTGCGTTACAGAATTTCCATCGGGAAACGGATGTGGACCCTGCCAGGGATGTGGGAAGGAAGGACATGTGTTGTTGGCGACGTGTTGCAGTAGTTTCTAGGTGGGAAATGTCTGCAAATTGTGTTTCTTCCCCTTAATTTCTGAGTTTGCCGGGGCTTGTGGGTAATACATTCTGGGCGATTCGTAAAAGTCAGACCTCTGTGGATTCCCACGGGTGTCTTCTTTTCAGAAATGCATGGGGTTAGCCTTTTCCCTTGGAGCCCAGGTAGGTGCACCCCCACATGTGAGGTACCGTTTTCGTCAGGACACCTTTGGGAATGTGGGAAGGTAGGATATTTGTTGTTTTCTCTTAGTTTTCATAACATTTTTATACATTTGCTACTTCACTTTGTTACACAACCTGTTCATTTCCCAAATGTGACCTACATTTCGTTTCTGCTTTAGGCACTGTACGCTTTTGTAACCTGCACAAGTCTCCTACCCTTCAAAAGGTCTGCCTTTGCTCTTTCAAAAAATGTACGCTTGCCATTCCTCACCACATTTGTTTTCCTTATTTACACATTATTTACACATGCTAATTACTTCTGTTTAGGCCGTCAGTGTTAGGAAAGATTTCTTAATTGTGGGTAATTTTCCTTCCATGTAGCAACCCCTAAACTTTTTGCTGTTGTTTTTCACCCTGATATAGACTTTGCCAGAGAAGCGCAGCCTTCCGCCGCACTCCTCTGGGCTTTCGCTCCATTCTTTCAGGGAAACTGACATGCCATTAAGACAGTCAGTACCGGGAAACGTTGTTTTCCGTAGTTCTTTTATCATGTTGCAGCTTTCACGCAACATGACACAAGAGGGCACTGTAAGCTAAGTTACTGCTCTCTTGGGTCTCTAGTCACTCTACAGGCCCTAGACACTCTCTTTGGACTGTTAACGAATGGTGCAAGTGAATCACGGACGGGACTGGTGGCAGCGATCTTTTCTTTGTGTTTTGAGCTCCTTTTGGCTGTTTAAGCGCGTTTCTCACGCTTAGCCCAAAATGGTGGCCTGGCTTCCAAAATGGCCAGTTCACGAGGCTCTTTGTCTTGCCCGCTGACCGTCTTGCCCCCTTCACCTTCCCCAGGTCGAGCCGACCCGGGGCCTTCCTTATTTGGGCATGTACTTTCCCGCGAAACACAGATTCTTTTTCGGGCTTCTACAGGCCTTGTGTGTGCCTCCAGGATGTGGGCTGGGATGTCACATCCTGGGTGCCAGAGAGTCTAGTGTGTCTTGAATGCCTGGGACCACCGTGGTCCGTGATAGGTCCACGTATGGTGTGAGTGTTTTGTGAGCAGATCTCCCATTGGGTCCTCTCCGTTTTGGCACAAAGGGAACTCTGGATAAGAGGAGGCTGGAAATACCACTACCATGTCGATCTCCTGAGTTCTCACGAACGACGGATACAGGAGTCAAGTATCCTGCAACTACGAGGCTGAACCGAGGAATCGCTGGTGACCCGCTGAAGGACTGCTCCTCTGCACTGCTGTCGCTCTGTAAAACCATTCTGCCTCTGATCGAACGAAAAGGCCTGTACTGGTACTTCGACCCTTTAGAATAGTGGTAACAACTATTCTCGGCATCTTCATCATCTCCTGCACGTAAGCCTTCGGAAGCGTCTCTGGGCCATCCAGTGGACTGACCAGCTTACCCAGGAGTCTTGCTCTGTAACCGCCGTCAGGTTGCTGCTGTATTCCGAGTCCTTGACACTCTCACACGATTCGTACACTTGGCATTCCCAGGTCTGAAGTAAGAAATGTACATTGGGCTGAAATACACACAGCCGCTTCGTTGCCCTGCTGTGGTAACAAACTGTGCGGGTTCACTGCATTTGGGACATCCTCAACTCTAAATTCTGCTGCCGTGGAATCTAAACGATGCCGAGACGTCCCCTGCTCGCCTCTGAACCTGCCAGCACTGAAACTGATGCGGAGAAGCCTGGTCTGCCTGCATCGGGGACCGGTGAGTAGCAACGCTAGGAACTGGTCGCCCTCCTGCAGTAGCCCGTAGCTTTTCCTCGCTGTGTTAAACAGCACACCTTTTTCGCACTCGCGCTCTGCTTCTGCCCGCAAGTGGAGGCCGCGCTTGAGTAGCGGAGGTCTGTTCGCCCTCCTTTGTTCACCACTCTGAACTGCCTGACTTCCTTGAAGAGACTGCCCTTGGCCCATCAGCACCAGCGTGTGCAGGTACTTTTGAGCACAAGGCTCCACTCTTCGTAGGGCTCGGACTTCCTTCTAGTTAGGTGGCCTCTGAAGGCAAACTGGGTCTAAACGATTACTTGCACTGCCTGTTTTCCTCCCCATCTAGGTGGTCTGCATATTTCGTGTTCTAACTCTTTAGACCCGTCGGTAATTGTATATATATTGTATTTGATGGTGATGTGTTGGTTTACTTGAGTTTTATCGTGATTCTTTGCTATGGTCAATATTACAAAGGCCTTGTAATAAATGTGTCTATATTTTTAATATAACACCTGCTTGGAGTAATTTGTAAGTGTCCTTGCTTTGTGTGCTCATTGCGGGCTTTCAGTTACCCTCACCCCTCTTGAGACCCAGTCTTGACCGCCACCTTGATTGGTCTGGCTTGTCCAGAGGTTACCCTGTTCCAAGAAACTAGGCTCGTCTTCTGAACCTATGCCCATCCAGGACAGAGTTCAGAAATCCATCTTAACAGTCAGCATAAAAATCATGTACCATGGCTCAGTTTTTGGTTTGTGATATTGCTTGTTGTGTGAAACATTACGGAAAATGTGTGATTTCGTAACTGGCAGAGTCGGGGGAATGTATTGGGGCATTGCTTTTCTCAATATTCACAGACGCCATTACTTTACAGGTTTAACCTTGTCCAATACATACCTTTTTTCCAATTTTTCCCCCCAACTATGGGAATTTTCACTACATAGTTGTTGTCTGACCTGCGCAAATCGCCCTTTCCTAAACTTGAAATTCTGTCTACTTTTCAAAAATGTATGCCTTTCTGTCTTCCCATTCAGCTTTCCTACCCTCCTATTCCATTCCTTCCACGCATGTCCTATTGGAAAAAAAAGGGTAAAATCGCCTACCTCTCACAAAACTGATGGTAACCTTAAAGAAATATGTTGTTTTGGTTTTCACTCCACCTGTTCTTGAAAGCCTTGGAAATGGCAAATTCAGCACAGCAAACCATTTGTTCCTAGCTCTTACAAGGAAAAAAACACATGGTTCTTTGTACATCATTTTATTGGCATTTTCAGAAAAAACACAAAATGTGCTCCCTTTTTGTTTATTTTCTCTCACACCCATGCAGCAAACTGGGATTCCTTGGTGGCGTTATGACCGCCTACATGTGGGAAGGAAAGGGGCCATATTTGGCCAAGATATCACATGTATCAAAAAGGTTACAAGGGATTGAATGGCGACATACCGAAACCACCAAAAAAGGGCTTGGCACCTGAGGGGAAACCATTGGCTAATATAGACCCCAGCATTCTCCACTCAATATCCTTGGTTTGATTATTTATTTTTTCCTAAGCCCATATTTCAAACACGTACACTATTATAAGTGCAATGTTTCACCTTTAAGCCTCAATTCTAATTTTTCAGTTAAATCCACTGTGTGGGCATCTAAGCACCATCAAGCGTGCATGTGCTTCTTAACTTTCTCAGCAGTATATTTGAAATGAGCGTTTCAATTTAACTCCTTGTTACTATTTAGGTCAGAATTCCATTTGTTGGCAGTTCTGCAGTCCCATTTTCCCCCTTTTGTGTTTTTTAGGCTCTCTGACTTACTTTTGTTGTCTGAGAGACTTCTGCTGTCAGAAGCACTTCTACTAAAGTCCACTTGTCACAACAACCCTTATGTAGAATATGGTTCGATGGCAGCCGATTTCGCTCCTAGGACCGATGCGCATTTTTAAGACCACATTTTGGCCCATGAGTGATTATAGCACACTCAAATTGTTTCATTTAGTAGGCTGATGGCGGCTGTTTGGCTTCAACAGGGAAGCAGCTGGTTTTTTCCTCATTAGTAGGCAAATGCACCTTTTTGGTAGCCATTGGTGGCTAATACATTTTTAAAGCCCCACTCTCTTTATTTAGGGAATCCATGAGGTAGTCCTAAATGCAGCCCTTGTGCTCATATGGGCTGACTCTGAGCCAGGGGTGGACTGGGAACCAAAAGAGGCCCTGGAAAATATTTTTAAAGTGGCCCCATATTACCCATTTTCAGCAAGCGCAACACTTTTCCTATGGAACATTTGGAAATAAAACACAAGAGGCCCCGGGTGCAGAGGCCCACCGAGAAATCTCCAGAGTTCCCTGTAGGCCAATCCACCCCTGCACAGCCTAATAGACAAAAAAGAGCTTGGTGTTTTTTTAGTGCCAACCAAATCGCCTGCCCACTACATCCTTTGTGTGGCTGCCTCTGGAGTGATTGGGGACCGGCTTACACCAGCCCATCAGTGAATCAGCATATTTAGGGGAGACCATAACCCTTCTTCAACTCGGCTGGGATTTAATAGGTTTACTTACCTGCTGCTGGAAGAGATCCGCATGGAAGCCTTGTTGCTGCTTTTAAGGACCAGGTCTGATCCCAATGACTGTGTCCTGCATCATTTCCCTTCACTCCAGTTTTTGATTTGTGCTGCTGGACAATCTTCATGTGCTGCCCCTCATCCTCCACCGAATGTTCCTAATTGGATGGGCTGAATGTCCTCTGCTGGGACAGTTTCTGAAATGGTTTCCCACCGTCTTCCCAAACTATCCCCCTAGTCAGGCGTCTTGAGGTAGGAAGCTGCTATTGTCCAGAACTGTGGCGGGACACTACTAAGCCCGTCTGCTGTTTATTTGGGCCATCTTGGGTCGTCTCCTGCACTCTTTCTCTCGTGGCACGATTTTCTTCTGGGTTGATACCCATCTTGCTCTCTAAGCCATCTGTATCCACTTGGTCAGATTTCTCTGTCTTCTTGATGTCTTCCTTGCCATTGTTTCCAATCCAGGCTAGTGGATCACTCTTGTGAGAAGGAAGATTCTTCTTCTTTTAGCGAGTCTAGGTTGTCGTTGGTCTGTGTTTCAAGTTCGTAGGCGACCAGATTCTGTAACTCTACATGAAACAGAAGAATTTCTACTCTCTGCAATATTTGGCCACTGCAGAGGTGTGTTCTTTGAAGCTGCAACCATGAATACTTACATTTGGGCACTGGGATGTCAGGTTATTCTTTGAATTTATCTTTAGGGTTCCTGTTGGTCCGGGGTAAATGGTTGTTGCATGTCCCTTTCTACTGCGGTTCAATATTGGTTAACATTGGCTTGAATCCTGCTTCGCTTCCTTTCCTACAGGGACTCCTGGGTCTCGAACCTGGTACTGAAAGTCTTTGAGAGGGTCTTCTATGGCGTCCCCTGGGGCTGATTGCTGTTTTTTCTGCATCTGTGGGGTAGAACCCAAATTTACCTGAATTCTCCCTCAAACTGCAGTTCGGGCCACAGTCTTTGGGCCTCATCACGAGTTGGGGGGTATTCCGGCGTATTTTCCGTCGAGCGCTATGTGCACTAACGCCACGATGTTTGGAGGAAAGTACGTCAAATCATGAGTCTGCGTGCACGCGCACAGGCACATGGCGTTAACGCAAATAGCGCTTGGCGGAAAAAGTGTGCAGGAACCCGTAAAATCCAGCGCGCATTGCACTACCACCGATCTGCGGTGCTAATAGCACGCGGGAAATGTGTCACCGCTGGAATGGGAAATATAGCGGCGCCCATTTCGGAAATCATAATCCGTCGAAAATCACAGCCCCTGCAAGCCATCCACTCGGTAAACATAGGAAAATGTCTCAGGAACGCACCAGGGGTAAGTCAACCCTAGATAGAGTTAGAAAACCAAAGTTTACTGACTAGGAGCTTGCCATACTGGTAGAGGAGGTACTGGCCCATCAGGATGAGCTGTATGGGCCGCAGCAGCACAAAACAAGTGCTCAGCGGCGAGCACAGATATGGAAGCAAGTCAGCCAGAAGGTGTCTTCGGTGGGGCGTGTGCCCAGGGATGGGGAGGACTACCGCAAGCGCGTAAATGACTTGCGGGTCCGTGGTCTACTCGCCCAGCACAGGTGTGAGAGCATGGGGACTGGAGGGGGACCAGCACCACCACCACCGGAGCTCACCCCCTGGGAGGAGCAGATGATAAAACTCATCGACATGGGCACCATTGAGGGAGTTGGAGGAGCGGAGGCTGCAGGTGAGAACCCCCCTGCTGAAAATGCATGAAACTGAAAGGGCCACGCCTCCAGACCCTGAGTGAATGTATGTGCATGCAATATGTGTGAGGCACGCAGCCACCCATCACTGGCCCCTCGTACCACTGTACCGTAGCGCCCCCTTGTACCAAAAGTACGTACAATGTGTCAACCCAAGGCCCAGTGGAAAGACATCCATGGCACAGCAACGTGATGTGTGAGTGTGTATGAAGGCCCCCCCACATCAATATGTGATGTCTGCTTCCCAACACACAACTGAAGATGCCACAGCAACATGTCCAAACAGTGTCCCTCCCATGTACCACGTTCCACCAATCACAACATGGTGACTCACTGAAATACAATGGCCAAGCATGATACACGCTTCTCCCAGCACCACCACCCCGCAAAGGGGCCAGCAAGAAAAATGAAGACGCAGGACACATCCTAGTTTACCCCACCATGGCCCAACCAGACAGGTGCAGGGTCTACATGGCCACAGGGCGACAGCGCTCCGCAAGCCACCACGGGCACTCAGGATGTGAAGGGAGCCACCAGTGGGACTGACTCTGATGAGGCCCACACACACACAACTTCGGGTGTTCTCACCTTTGACAGCCCTTCCTGTTGCCCCCCCTTACCAGGGGGTGAATGTCCTAGGGCCTTAGAGTCTCTGGCCATCTACAGACACCTATTTTTAGGCCTTAACTATGTCCGTACCAGTTGACAGCTCTGTCGGACACAGTTGCCGCATTTGTATTTCTAATTGTATAGTTCATTTCTATACCCCTTTTGTACTTGTTGTGGAGGCACCCCCGTGCCTCTCTATATGGAGATCACTGCACTCACGGCAGCTCCCGCGTCCGGGGGCCTGGATATGTCTCCGTATTATTCTCCACTTGAGTCGCTTATGCCTATGTGTCCATGTGACTGCACATTCGCCAAGGAGAAGCATTTACTCTCCTGCACATGCGCAGTCACATACGCGACATAGCTCTACAAGCGTCCACTTTCATTTTTTCAGTGGACGCACACTGGGGAAGCTGCACCTGCTCACAGCACACCGGGCCGTTCTCAATGCCACTTTCCTGCCCTCAGGTGAGCCTGTGTTGCCGCATGAGTGGCCATTTCGCCCCTTCTTCACATACAGCAACGTGCACTCTGCTCCAGCCTAGCACAGATTTCTCTGGAAATTAAAACAGTACTATTCTTGCCTTTCAGCAGAATGCCGCTGTCTGCCTACAGTGCTGCCCATGCCCAGCATTCCAACCACTGGGATGACAATGGCCAGCCCATTCTCGGCTCGCTCTTAACTATGGACAGTAGGGTACACAATATACATACCTATACATTAGTTACACAACTCTGCCAGCATAGAGCCATCCAACTTTGTCTTCTTTTAACTCTCACATTGCTTACCTAGGCACCTATTCTCTCTCTTACTTTATAGTACCACACTCCTAACGTTGGGCTAGAAGGACCTGTAGCTGTTTCTCTACAATGGCTTCCCTCTGCCCCCAATTCATTTACTAAGCCAGTAGGCAACCACGCCTGTTGCTACCACTAACACTGTTAAGGTCAGTGCAAGAACTGAAGTGTGCTTTCTAGACATTATTTTACCCAATTTTTAAGTCTGTGTACATACTATTCTGTCACTCATGTATTTATAAGTACTCGTTGGAATACTTCACACATTGCTCCTTTGTTTTACTTACCTTCCCCTTCGCTTCTTACAGGGGACTCTGTACCTTGGCTCCAGAAGAAGTGTCTTTAACTACACATGCCGAAACGTCTTTGAACCCTGCCACCGTTTGTTGCCCTTTTTTTCCACCCCGCATGGGGTCTTTGATTCAACTTCCTGACGTCGAACCATAACAAGGTCACCCTTTAAGCCTAGCTCTAGTAGACATCCCCAAGGTCCAGTCTCCTAGACAAACTATATTAACTATACCTTCACTAGGAGGACACATATAAAAAACAAAAACTATGCAAAGCTGTAGTGTCGGTCAAAGACACTACCTAACAGTTTCTGTTTCTCAATGAGAGGTGTAGATTTGTGCGCACCCTCTCCATTTTGACACCTGTTATTCTGCTTTGTATCCATTTACAATGTTTTACAATGTATGGCCAATCTGCATGAATTAATGCCTTTTGGTAATATTTTTTTGCTTGTTTAAACAATTCACACTGTTGAGACAACATTGCAACTATCTGTACCTCCTTAACCATGGTACTCCTTGCACTGTGATTTGTGAACCGCCTCTTGTCTTTGCTCACGATGTTCACAGTTTTTTATGCTTATGTTTATGTACAAAAAAATTTAACACATTTAAAATAGTGTCAGCAATATGCAAAACTGACCTACCTCAACTACATTGAGTGTCTAGTTGTACTTCACACAGCAGCGCATGACATGGCAGTGAATTAGTATGCTGCTTGTTTGCCTTATATTTGACTTAACCTGCACTTGAATGAGTTGCAATTGAAGAGAATTTTTGACAGGCAGGACCCTTCCCTGTTTTCAGCTTTTGTTAGCCCTTAGTCCTGACCCTGTTTTGGACTCTCCCTCCTGTTACCTCTACTTTAGATATAGCGTTTTGCTATAATAGGGAGTATTGAATTAACTCTACACACTATTTACACCACTTAGTTAGGATTCAGAAAATACCTTTATTCTTCGGTTCTGCCCACTGACCCCACACTACTGGTTACCAATGACCTTCCTCCTCCCTTATCTTAAGATGGAACACACTTTAAGTTTTTCGGAGGAACAAATCCTTGAGATCATACAAGACCCAACCCTGTTCAACATGGATGGCACGCAACAACACTAAGCCTCCACAGCTACTAGTGATGACCTTCAAAATTTAAAGAAAAAATGCTTTTGAACAGAGGTTAATGGCCATTTTCTAACAGAATACCTGAGAGCCAATTTAGTTCCCCTGGGTCTAATTGTTCGTAATGAACCTGCCCTCTTCCTTGATGACAAAATCTACATGCAAGGCTTTAGCAGAATAGCGACGAAATGTAGCAGCGACCTCACGGTGCTCACAATCACCACGGCTCAAAGGATACACCAACAGATCTCCATTATACTTAAAACTGAAGAAGCTAAGCTCCTTAATAATGACGTCGTCACTGGAACTATGGAACAGAAGGGGAGAGAAGCCACAGACATCTTCAGCATCTACACCACTGGTGAAGCCCTGCCGGATCGTCTCACCACTTTTCTTCCACACGACGAGAGGAGATCTTCATCGAAAGAGCCTTCTTCCCTTGAGCTGGTGGGAACAACCAGTTCACCCATCACTTCCTCGGACCTGCCTTGGTCGAATTGACAGTGCCCAGCACTTGGAGACCGGATAGCCAGGCAGCTATCGACCTGGACTGCGATTAAAAGGAGCATACCTTTTAAACTTCGTTTGGCAGCACCGCGGCTGGTTTCATTCCTGGGTAGTGCAGTGACTCGAACCTTCCTCCACGACAAGAGCCTCTATTCCTCTGCTGGACCCCTCGAACTGCAGGAACTACCAGGAATAACCGCCACCGCAGGAGCCACTTCTTCTTGTTTAAGGTACATTGTTCCGCTAGGCCTCCCTTTCCCTGTGGTACCCCTAAAGGTGTTTTAAATCCTTTATCTACTGGTTGGGTTGGCCGCCCTCTCTCTTAACATTGTCTTTCGCCTCGCATCTACCTTTTCAATATTCGTTTACCAAAGACTTGACTGCAGCTACAAGAACATTTTTGCTCCTAAGCTCTTGGTCCTGTACCACTGACTCTGGCTCAGGCCTATTGACTCTGGCTGATTTGTTAGATCTGCTCTCACTAGATTGATTCTCAATGGGAAATGTGTTGATGCACCTAAATCTTCTAAACCCCTTTTCCTTCCAACTGTTTTAACTTGTGGAGTGCCATTTTGCTCAGTTTTCATTCTTATCTTTCTGCTAAAGTGTTACTGTGCATTACTTGTTCACAAAACTTCAGGGAAGTGTTGCTAGGAGGTGTCTGAAGATATTTCCGTTTAACTTGTGCTTTCCCTCCCTCTCGTTAAATTGCTAGAGTACCATTTGTAGTTGGTTTTCACTGTGCCATTTTGCTCAGTTTTCACTCTAGCGCAAACTTGTCTACAATTGAATAGGGAGCTGTATATACTTTTCTTTGACTGAACTTAACCTGCTTTATCAACTGTGATTCATGTGTTGAACTAGATGTGTATAAAATAAATATATATTCTCTTTTTGATACAAAGCTTTGGTCAGTGTTTCCTTGTTCCATAGTGCTATGGTGCCTATTTTGTAAACCCTGAATACTGCTCATCTCCCTCTTGAGATAAGTCTGACTGCTTAGCCACAGCTACCAACTAAGTCTTTGTGGAACAGACTGATACCAAAGGCAATTTTTATTACTCTCACCTGTAGTCCTAATCCTGGGTAGTGCTCCCTGGGGAACTGCACGGGATTCTGCCTAACACTGGTGTACAGCGGTGAGGATAGAAGTATTGGATTTACATTTTAGTGTACTACTAGTACCTTGGTTCAATTAACCACAAGGTTAACAATCAAAAAACATTTATTTTAACAAAGTCAAGTATGGAAAGTTATAATCAGGAGACCCTCCTTGCAAAAACTGCTGATTATCCTAAAGATGTGTGCAGACAGAAAGGTCTTCCTGTCAAAGGCAAGAAAACAGAAATGATTGATAGACTGTTAGAGAAACTGAATAGTGGTGCTGTAGGCCCTACTACTCCAGCAAATGAAGCAAACAGTAATGATGATAATGTTGAATATGTTATTGTTCAGCCAGATGAGGAAGAGGAGGATAACAATGTCACCCCCTGTGGTCCTCTGCCTGCTCAAGGGCCTCAACCTGTAGCTACTGGACCCTTACCAGGTCCCACATTAAGTTCTGAATTTATATCTCTAGAAAAAATGAGACTTGAACTTGAATTCAAACGAATTAGTGACCAAACTGAACAGAGACATCAGGAACTAAGGCTCAAAGAAATGGAGCTCAACTATGAGCTTGAGATGAAGAAATTGTCTTTGGAAAATGCTCTTTCACCGAATCCTCTAGACCTTGTAGTCCAAAAAGATCCCAGATGCCTAAAGAAATTGTGGGTATGTATGAACCGAAGTTGGATGTATTAGATTGGCTTGCTATGTTTGAATATAATCATGGGCTCCAGGATATCACAGGGAATCAGTTGATCCCCTGGTCATTCTCTAGGCCCCCCGCTGTTGCATCTGATGTGGTAATGGAGTTGGGGAGGTGGATAGGATGGATTATGAATGTGTAAAGCTAGCTTTGATAGCTAGATTTGGGAAGACTCCTTCCTAGTACCTTAAGAGGTTTAGGACCCTCAAGAAGCATGATAGTACCCCTTGGGCTACTTGGGCAAATGAATGTTTGAAGAACTTAGAGGGATGGATTAAGGGTTACAGAGTTAACACTTATGAAGGAATGAGAAATCTTGTTATGATGGAGTCTATCTATAATGTCTGCTCCCCTGAGCTCAGACAACACCTGGCTGATTCAAAAGAATTAGATTCTAAGAAGCTAGCTAAGGCTGCTGACTTGTGGGTTGCCAACAGGGCTACTCACAAGGATTCAGGGGTAACTCAGAAAAAGGATGAGGGAAAACAGCCTAAGAAAGACACCAAAGAGAATTCCAATAATTCCAATTCCAAAGAGGCCCCCAAACAACACTTTAAGGGTAAACCACGTGGGAAACCTAATCAGGCGAGTGTACCTTCTGGTCGCAGACCAGAAGGAGGTCAGAACAAGCCACCATTCATAAAGACATTTGGGAAATGTTATGTTTGTGGCTCAACTGATCATGTGAAAGGGGATCCCAGATGTAAGGGCAAACCTTCAGGGGTCCACACTGTCTCCTTAGCCTTCGTTCCAGAGGAGGAAGTACATATGGTCAGTGGAAACTTTCAACTACTGGCTGAAGATCCCATTGGAGTCTCAGCTAGTGTATCTTTAGTATCTCTTGGGTTGTGGGAACAACAGAATTTAGATGTGTATAATTCTATCCCTCCTAATACTAAAGAGTATTATAAAGACAGTGTCCTAGTCAATGGTCAGGAGACCCCTGCCATTAGAGACACTGGTGCCAGCATAACTGTGGTGGATGAATCTTTTTTCAAGGTGGAGGATGTTGCTTTGGCACCCAAACGCCTCACCAAGTTAGCTGGAGGTCTTGTGCAGATGCTTCCCCAATTACCAGCTCTCATTCAGTGCAATTAAATGACTGTCAGGATACCTGTAAGTGTACAATCTGAAGTACCAGGAAGGGTGCTGTTGGGCAATGATCTGAAAGACTTGGGAGTAGTGTCAAGTACTCCCAGACCTCCTAGTAAAAGATTACAGGAGCTTACCAGACCTGCAAGGGAGAGGACCTTGAGAGGCTCTCCTGAGGAGATGATAGAAAAAGAAATCACTCCTACCCCACTGGAGTTACTAACTGCTATTTCCAAGCAACCAGAAGCAAAGGGGAAATCCAAGACAGCAGAAAGCACTCCAGTGCTGCCAACCAGGAAATCTCCTAGGTTAGAAAAAATCACAGCTGTGATTCCTCCTCCAGCTGAGGCTGAGAGGGAGGTACAACACTTTGTGGTTGAACTAGAGCCTGAGGACTCAAATCTAGTAGGAGGCCAGGAACTCATTGGAGATCTTGACCCTGTGGACCATCCTGAGCTGCAGTCTTTACTGGCAGAAGGTGGACCCCAAAGGGCAGACTTCAGTAAGGGACAAAGAGAATGTCCAATTCTGGAAGGTCTTCGCCACCAGGCAGCTTCTCAGCTTGAAGGGCAAGAGCCTGGGAAGTATAGGTTACACTGGGAAGATGGCCTCTTCTATAGTGAACCGACAGAGTCAACCCCTGGAGTCTACAAGAGACTTATAGTGCCCCAAGTGAACAGACTCCAATTCTTGCAACTAGCCCATGAGATACCTTTTGCTGGTCACTTGAGCTTCAAGAAGACCAAGGAAAGGCTCTCTGTCTACTTTTATTGGCCTAAAATGAGGGTTGAGGTAGAGAAGTATTGCAAGAGTTGCCACACTTGCCAAACTTCTGGTAAAAGTGGCTCCAAGAATGTGGCACCCTTAGTGCCTCTCCCTGTGGTGGGAGTACCATTTGAGAAGGTAGGAATCGACATTGTCAGTCCCCTTGATCCTCCAACTTCTTCAGGCAACAGGTTTATACTTGTTGTAGTAGACCATGCTACTAGGTTCCCTGAAGCAATTCCTATGAGGACTGTTACAGCTCCGGTCGTGGCTAAGGCCCTCCTTGGTATTTTTACCAGGGTTGGGTTTCCTATGGAGGTAATATCTGACAGGGGGTAAAATGTTATGTCGCACTACATGAAGGCCATGTGGAAAAACTGTGGAGTTACTTACAAGTTCTCAACAGCATACCACCCTCAGACAAATGGATTGGTAGAAAGGTTCAATGGAACCATGAAGAGCATGATAGGTGCCTTAGAAGACCCCCTTAAGAAAAAGTGGGATCTTCTACTGCCATGCCTTCTCTTTGCATATAGAGAAGTCCCTCAGGAGGGAGTGGGTTACAGTCCCTTTGAACTTCTCCATGGCCATCCGGTTAGAGGTCCATTGGCCCTGATCAAGGAGGGGTTGGAGAGTGCTCCTTCCCCCACACCAGTCAGAGTCACTGACTATGTGATAGGACTCCGGAGGAGAATGTCACACATGATGGCTGAGGCAAGGGATAACTTGAAAGCAGGTCAGGCTCTGGTCAAGCATTGGCATGACCAGAAGGCCAACATGGTTGAGTTCGCTCAAGGCCAGCTAGTTCTTGTTATGGTTCCCACAAGGCAGAGGGCCTTGCAGGACAAATGGATGGGACCCATCAAGATTGTGGGAAAACTTGGAGAGGTGAACTATCTGGTGGACTTAGGCAATCCTAAGGAGGCTCCTAGAGTCTTTCACATCAACCGTCTAAAAGCTTATGTTTCGAGACCAGAACTGGGAGCTTTGCTTCTAGCTTCAGCTCAAGAGGAGTAGGAGGGGGAGTAGAATCCCTGGAAAGAGTTGCCGCAGCAACTCATGTCGCACTCTAACCTGATAGGCTGGAGGGTCTCCCGCCAAGAAGACCACTCCACTGTGTGAGTGACAGCTAGGCTGTATGAATGGGTCTCTTTCTGCATAAAAGCAGGGTCCTGAGGACTGGAAGAGCAAGACGTCGCCACTGGAACTACGGAACCGAAGGGAGAGAAGCCACAGACATCTTCAGCATCTACACCACCGGTGAAGCCCTGCCGGATCGTCTGACCACTTTTCTTGCACACGACGAGAGGAGATCTTCATCGAAAGAGCCTTCTTCCCTTGAGCTGGTGGGACCAACCAGTTCACCCATCACTTCCTCTGACCTGCCTTGGTCGAATCGACAGTGCCCAGCAATTGGAGACCGGATAGCCAGGCAGCTATCGACCTGGACCGCGATTAAAAGGAGTGTACCTTTTAAACTTCGTTTGGCAGCACCGCGGCTGGTTTCATTCCTGGGTATTGCAGTTACTCGAACCTTCCTCCACGACGAGAGCCTCTATTCCTCCGCTGGACCCCTCGAACTGCAGGAACTACCGGGAACAACCGCCACCGCAGGAGCGACTTCTTCTCGTTTAAGGTACATTTTTCCGCCAGGTCTCCCTTTCCCTGTGGTAGCCCTAAAGGTGTTTTAAATCCTTTATCTACTGGTTGGGTTGGCCACCCTCTCTCTTAACATTGTCTTTTGCCTCACATCTACCTTTTCAATATTCGTTTACCAACGACTTGACTGCAGCTACAAGAACATTTTTGCTCCTAAACTCTTGGTCCTGTACCACTGACTCTGGCTCAGGCTTATTGACTCTAGCTGATTTGTTAGATCTGCTCTCACTAGATTGATTCTCAATGAGAAATGTGTTGATGCACCTACATCTTTTAAACCCCTCTTCCTTCCTACTGTTTTAACTTGTGGAGTGCCATTTTACTCAGTTTTCATTCACTTATCTTTCTGCTAAAGTGTTACTGTGCATTACTTGTTCACAAAACCTCAGGGAAGTGTTGCTAGGGGGTGTCTGAAGATATTTCGGTTTAACTTGTGCTTTCCCTCCCTCTCGTTAAATTACTAGAGTACCATTTGTAGTTGGTTTTCACTGTGCCATTTTGCTCAGTTTTCACTCTACCGCAAACTTGTCTACATTTGGATAGGGAGTTGTATATACTTTTCCTTGACTGAACTTAACTTGCTTTATCAACTGTGATTCATGTGTTGAACTAGATGTGTATAAAATAAATATATATTCTCTTTTTGATACAAAGCTTTGGCCAGTGTTTCCTTGTTCCATAGTGCTATGGTGCCTATTGTGTAAACCCTGAATACTGCTCATCTCCCTCTTGAGATAAGTCTGACTGCTTAGCCACAGCTACCAACTAAATCTTTGTGGTACAGACTGACACCAAAGGGGATTTTTATTGCTCTCACCTGTAGTCCTAATTCTGGATAGTGCTCCCTGAAGGACCTGCATGGGAATCTGCCTAACACCCACCAATCATACAGACTGGTTCAGAATGGATCAAAAACTGGCCAACTTCTACATGACCATCTGTAGAAAAATGTACTTTCCTGACAAGGACAACTCCGCCCAGCCAGAGGACTCTGGGCTCAGGGTCAAATCAGATTTCAACCCTAAAGATAATGAGATGCCACCATCAGTTCTCACGTTCGAGAAATGCATCAATCAAATTGGAAATGAAAAAAGAACAAGTGAACTCTGTACCCAAAATACAGAACCTCAGTCTTAGTGAATGGAAAGCTTTGAAAACATTGGCTGACAACAAATCCATTGCTACTAAATCGGCTGACAAGGGAGGGGGGAACGTTGTCCAGAGTAAAGAACAGTACAAAGAAATGGTCATGACTCTCCTTAACGACAAAGGTAACTGCAAAAAACTAAAGAAAGATCCAACTGAGGCCATAAAAAGGAAAATCCAGGAGATTACACAGTTTGCAGCCGGCAAAGACTGGATCTCTGATAAAGTAGAAGTCTTCTTGAAACCTCTGAAAGCAGGACCCCGGCGTTCTATGCCCTGCCAAAGTTGCACAAGAACCGCCTAGTACTCCCTGGAAGGCCCATTGTCTCGGGGTATGGGTCTGTTTTGGAACCTGTCTGTAAATTCATCAACATTTTTCCTCAACCACTCAGTCAAAAAACACCCACTTACCTCAGAGATACAATGGCCACTATATTGAAATTCGAAAATCAGCCATTCAACACCACAGAAGATCTACTTGTCACTATGGATATCAACAGCCTAAACACAAGCATACCACAAGCCTCTGCAGTTGAATGCATCAGAATGCATCTTACCCACCACATGAACCAAAAAAGAGTCCCTACTGACTTTATAGTAGAACTGCTAGAATTGCCACTTACGCACAATTCTTTTGAATTTGATGATACCTTTTACATGCAAATATGTGGCACCGCCATGGTTGCAGCATTTGCACCCAGTATGGCCAGCATCTTTATGGCTGAATATGAGCATAACTTCGTACTCAATATTTCCAATCCCTTCCTTGACAGTATCATACTCTGGCATCGATACATAGATGATATTATCTTCATTTGGAAAGGTGAGAACAACAGCTTGGCAGACATTTTCAACTGGATTAACAACTGCACACAAGAAATCAAATTTACCATGCACCACAGCAATTCGGAAATACATTTCCTGGACCTCACCATCAGACAACAGAACAATAAATTGGCATGTACCCTATTCAGAAAAGAGACGGACCGTAATACAATCCTACACTACCAAAGTCACCATCCAAAAAATCTCTGGGACAATCTGCCTTATGGACAATTCCTACGCATCCGTAGGAATTGTACGGACATTGATGAATTCAAAACACATGCATCCGCACTGCAAAATAAACTGTTAGCAAGAGGGTACCCCAAGAAACTTTTGAGGAATACTCAAAAGAGAGCTAGATTTACCCCTAGAGAATCCTTATTTTCCATCAAAGAAAGGGACACCTCTGGAGAGAACAACATTACCTGTGTCACTACTTTTTGCCCTAACACAACTAAACTCAAGGGGACAATAAAGACATTTTGGCCTCTGGTCCAACTGAGCCTACCTGATGAACCTCTACCTAGAATGGCCCTCAAGAGATCCAAGAATTTAAAGGACATATTGACACATGCCAGAGTAAGCAAAACCAGCACACCATCCTCTCTTTGGAACCTTAGAGAGATCATAGGCCACCACCCATGTGGGAGCTGTACTGCATGTAAATTCACTCGCAAAATGACCTCATTTCCCATAGGCAGCAAGGACTGGCAATTGCGTCACTTTTCCAATTGCAAATCCTCAAATGTTATATACATAATTGAATGCCCTTGCGGCCTTAGATATGTGGGACTAACCTCCAGAGCAAAGAGAGAAATGAGCGGGCACCACTTGGTAATAAATCCACTTATATCGGGTATAAAAAATTGTTAAAAAGGGAAATCTTGTTCAAGATAGTTTTTTTTTTTTTATTGGTTTGTTACAAACCTTTAAATAAGAAGGTGTACAAAACATCATAAAATATTTTTTTCTTAAAAAAGAAGAAGAAAGAGATTCCTCAAGATGGAGCTTAAAGAAAAGACAAGAAAAGAAAAGAATAGGCAAGAATTCAGAAAAAAAGCACGACTAGGTACTTAAGGAGATCAAAAAATTAATCCAAATTCATTTTCCAATTTTATGCTGCACTTGTGACGGTGTTTAGTTCATTTTCCTTTTTTCTAGTTTTTCAACCATCTTTTCCAATAGGAAAGTCAGTTCAATTGTTAAGCTGCGATCAACGTCTTGATACGTCTCTCTCCACCAGTCATCAGCAGACATTGTTGGTCTTGTCACGATGAACCTTCCCAGGTGAGTAGTATGTTCTTGCCTCAAGTTTGTACAGAGAAGTGTGAGGTGTTTAAATGTTTCATTTTCCTCCCCACATAAGCAGCATAACGTAGGGGTAGCTCCATTCTTTTGTCGCATCGCAAGCATTTCTCTCGTAGGAAATTGATTCAAGCGATATTTAATGTAAAGGAATCTGCGAACAGGGTCTGAAAACTTAAGCAGATAGGCTTGTGGGTTATTTCGTTTTTTTGCTTCACTTGGACATGTTATCATGATCCTGTGGGACCTTCGTGTGTCACAAGTGTCAATCCAGTCTTGATGCCATAGTAATGATTTGACCTTGATTGGGTTGGCATGGAGAAGATCCCTGCTGGCACTTATATATCTTAAGATGTTTTCACATCGTGTTACAGAACACTGTCCGTATTACCTGCCGGGGTATTGGATAAGATGTGATATTGTGGTAGAGTTGGTGCAATGGTCATCTTTCTGTATTCATTTAATGTGGTCCACATAATTATTGCATTGATGGATAAGAGACTTAACTCATATCGTATGAAAGCGGTTGGAACACCAATTGGAAGTCTCAATACTTTGGACCAAAAATGATGTTCTAACGATGATCACAGCGTATCAGTACATCCCAGGGCACTGTTTGCTCCATGTTTTATTGATGGAATGAATTTCATTTTATAGAAATCCATAACAGGTTTTAGGGAGTGTTTACCATATTTCCTATTCAGGATGCATGCCTGGGCTGTCAGTTGTTTGCATTTGTCTTTTGCTTTTGAAACCCACGGAGAGTCATTGATACTAGAGCTAATGCACATGCCAAGATACAATGTCTGATCAACAACCTTTATTGACTCTTTCCCAATTCTCCATGCAAACTTTTTGCATCCCACACTTTTTTTATTTTTTTGAAGATTTTGCAGAGTTAGAATTTCTGTTTTTTTGGAGTTCACGGTCAGACCATTTTGTTGGACATATTGGTCTAGTATAGTCAGTTTCCGTTGTAGTCCTATGGGTGTTAGATCCAGTAGGACTAGATCATCCGCATGTAAGAGCCAGTTTAAATCCTGTCCATTGATTTTTGGGGGGAAAGCTTTTATGTTGGTGTGTGCATCTCCCAGGTCTGAAGTGAACAAATTGAATATTATGGAAGCAAGGAGGCAGCCCTGTTTCACTCCTCTGCATGTTTTTATTGGGTCCGAGAGGAGGCCATGTTGATTCAATCTGACCCTTATTACTGTATCAGTATGCAAGGCTTTGATGGCCAAGAGGAGACTAAGTGGGCACTTCCAGTTCGCCATTTTTCCCCATAATAGCTCTCTATCGATGCTATCAAACGCTTGCGAAAAATCCACAAACGCGAGATAGATTTTCTTGTTCGTTCTTATTGCATCCATTTTCACTATATTCAATATTAGCAGATTTAGGCCACAACCAACTCCACGGACGAAGCCCGTTTGTCGGCAATCCAAATGCTTAGTTGTTTCAATCCAATCCATCAGTTGTTTTTGAAGCTGGATAGCGAAAATGTTGCCAAGGACATCTAAGAGCGCTATGGGCCTATAGTTCTTAGGGTCCGCTCTGTTGCCCTTCTTAAATTTAGGAATTACAATGGCCGATTTCCAGCTCGATGGTATGCTGGCTTTCTCTGCTATCTTTGTAAACAGGAACATCAGAAAATCAGACCAATCTTCAGGATTTTGTTTGATCAAAAAGTTTGTTAGTCCATCTGGACCAGGCGCCCTTGAGGATGAAGCATGTTGTATGCTCTGTGCTATGCTCTCTTTGTCAAATTTTAGGTCCCATTCGGTGAGCTGCGGAAGTTTAGGATCAATGGTTGTACTACTTTTTCTATAAACCAATTCAAAGTGTGAGGACCACTCAGCTTGGGTCACCATATTAGTTTGAATTGCACTTTGTTGACAGTTCAAGTTGTTTATTAGTTTCCAAAAGACTGAGGGATTCTTGTTGTTTAAAGAAATGAGCATAGATTCACTGTCATGTTGATATTGGATGGATTTATGTGAAATTAGCCAATTTCTATAGTGTTGCTTTGACACTTTTTTTGCACGTTGACATTGTTCAGACTCGAGTTGCAGATGTTGTTGCAGTTCTTTACGCAATTTCCGCTTTCTTATCACAATTTTGTGATCATAGCAATGTTTAGATTTAAAGTCCGGTCTTTTTAGACCATTCTGCACAGTTATAAACTGTTCTAAAATGGGAATATATTCAAGACTGTTATCTGGCGAGTTGGTTATGAGGTTATGATATGTTTCAATGACCAGTTTTACCTGATGTGGTTTTATTTTCAGGCGAGTTCTATTAGGCTCAACTACAACTTGACTTCGCCAGCTTTTCAGTTTTTCTGTGGTAGGCGAAAGCAAAGTAAGTGTTAGCTTGCTATGATCGCTGTTTGGGTCATCGCTTATTAGCAGTGATACTGCAAATTGATTTAGATTTTCCGAAATGAAAAAATAATCAATGGTGGATGATAAGTTTCTACTTTTCCAAGTGTTTTTTGCAGGAATGTCTCCAGGCATATTGCCGTTTGCCATTGTTATGTTTCTTGCTTGCATAGCTAAACACCATTTCACAGCCAATTTTCCTATTGTGGCCGATGTAGAAGGGTCTTTCACATCCTCAATGCATGACAAGTTCAAGTCGCCACAGCAGATTATATTGGGATCAAGTTGCTCACTGTTAATCTCATCAATCAGATCCAGAACTATGTTCATGAATTTGATTGTGCCGGCTTCTTTATGATGCCAATATAGATTGATTATGTTGAGAAGACTTTTCTTTTCGGCAGCCATTAGTGTAGCTTCAACAGTTGTGTGTTGAATGTATGGAGTATGATTTGTTGTACCTATCACTTTCCATCCCGATTCTTTTTTCACCATGGTGATTAGACCAGCGGATGGTCGACCCTTTTTTTCTTGCTATGGCTGGATTCATGACTATATCATATTCGTCTGACATTGGGCACAGAGACAGGCAAGTTTCCTGAAGGCATATCACAGTTTGATTCACTGGGCTTTTTTTGAATTCATTGAAAAGGTGAGTAAATCCTCGGGTGTTCCATGAGCGGACACTCAGGTGTGGGCTGGAACGCCCTTGTTGGCATTAACTAGAGTGCCCGCCTAAGACTCCAGCAAGCCAATTCCAGTTGTTCGCGACGTTGTTGAGGTCTGGGTTTTGTGAGGAAGAGTTTCCCTCGTTATGGGCTGAAGTTGTGCCCAGAATCGTGATTTCGATCTTTTCCTCCATGTTATATTTTTCCTGGGAGGGGCTATGTTGAATGATGTCTTTCACAGGATTTTTACTTGCTGTCAGATTGAAATCTCTTTTGGTTAGTTTTATGTTGTCGGCGCTTCCAAATGTAACCTTGCATATTATTGATCATTTCTTTTCCAGACCTTGTCACAAACGGGGCTGGATCTTTAATTACAACTTCCTCATGAATGTCAAAGCCCAAGGACAGCAGAAAAGAGACCGCATTTAGAAGTAAATCACAAATTAACCTGGAGTTTTATCGTTCTGATGATCGTTGAAGAAGTCCACCGTTTGAATGCCGTTAGATTCAATTGAACGTAAGCCTGGAACACGATGTAATAGACGGAGCACATTATTTCGATTTAAAGTTAAGCCATCTTTTGTGTCCAAAATTCTTTCCAGGATTAACGTGTAGTTGGCTGGTTTTTCCAGTTTGTCTTTTTTCAAAATTGAGTTCGGTACAGTTTTTCCTCGGTTTTTGCTATCTGGGTAACTTTTTGGAATTGATTTAGCTTCACTCCAAATTGGTTGTCCCGAGTTAGCCATGTTTGTCGCAGTTGTTTTTTTTTTTCATCGCTGAATCTGATTGCTGTTTATTGAGAAGAGTCAAGTCATTCAAAGCGTTTTCGTTTACAGCCTTTATAGATTCATTCTCGGCGCCCAAGCATGTTCTTTTGTCCGCCATAGTTCCAAAAATTCAAAAGGAGCTGGCTGCGATGAGTCTGGAGACACCCTGACTCAAAATACCTGTGTAGCAGGAGAGCGAGTAAAAATACTAAGTCACGCAGCCGCTTTCCGTAGGACCCAACCTGGGTATGTGATTAGTCAAAGTTTTATAAAATGTATTTTATTTTTTGAACAAAACATAAATAAAACACAACACGCCACAAACAAGGCCAAACAAACGATTAAAACAGTGTGAAAAAGGTAAAAAAGAACGGAAAATCCACATAGCAATCCCCTTCCCTCCCCCCTATGAGCCTGGAGGGTGTCCGCCATCATTGTCCGTTCCATGCGGTGGGGTTTCATCGCTCTCAGATCCAGCCGAGGTCAACCCCGTGCCAAACAGTTCAGCTAGCAGCAATTTCCATGCCATAAGGGAGCCCGTCTCTTCCTCCTCTCCCGCCCTACTGGCATCCCACCACGCTGCCGTCTCTGCGGCGGCCCATTTTTGGAGATCACACCACCATACCTCCACCCGTGGTCTCTGGCATTTCTTCCACCCCATGGCTATCCTTCGTTTGGCTAGCACATAAACCAGGTCCTTAAGTCTCTCCACATGCCGAAGCTTACGCGCCCTGGGGTTTAAGGAAAAGATAAGGACAGAGGGAACGGGGGGCGGGGCAAAGGGGAGGGGAAAGCGGGAAAGTTGGGAAGGTGGCAGTTATGTGTTAATAAGGGTTGAGTAAAGATGTGCCCGGTGTCGCTGCGTAATTAGTAGGCCAGCGGCCTTACAACAACTGGCAACGAAGACAGACGGACCGCACACACACGAAGAAAACGCCCAGACAGGGAGTACGCGAGGCAAGGAGGAGCCAGCGCGCCCGAAGAAGGTATCCGGAGCAGCAGAAGGACCCGCCGCCGAGGACTGTACGCGAGGTGCGGAGGAACATACGCGCACGAAGAGAGCGGCTGGAGACGCACAAGAGCTGAGGAGGAGCCCGCAGCCCGTGAAGAGAGGAAAGGAGAGGCAGCCCCGAAAGCGAGAAGGAGCCGGAGCCCAGCGTAGCGGAAGGACCCGACGCCGGAGGTGCACACGCACGCGAGAGAGCAGCCCGAGCCGAGGAGGGGCCCCGTGGAGGAAAGGAAAGGAGACGCACGCCGCCGAGGACGAGGAGGAGCCCAGCGGACCGCTGAACAGTACACTGGAGGTCGAGAGGTGCCAGGAGCACATGCAGGTACCGAATAAACCCCATAGGCCCAGAGGAAAGGGCGATAGGCACGGCAACGCAAAACGAGCCACTTGAAAGCGAGGAACTGTATGCATGTGAGAGCGTGTTAACGGCCACTTGAAAGCGAGGAACGCTTTAAAGCGCCACTTGAAAGCGAGGAACTGTATGCACGTACGAGCGTACGAGCGTGGTAACGGCCACTTGAAAGCGCGGAACGTCACGCACAATCGAAAGAGAGTACGAGCAAGAGAAAAGTGCCCACCCGAGAGTGAGGGAAGTAAAACACGCATACCAGCGGACACTTGATTTCACCAGCCATGTCGCAACAAGGGAGTGGTGGAAGCGCAGCGGGAGACACCATGGCACCTGCCACGCCCGGCGTGACTCCCACAAATCCAGTCTCCTTCCTACGCCGCCCGAACCCATTCTCGCTAGAACCACAAGAAAACCAAGGGCAAAGGTGGCAAGAATGGATGGACGAGTTTGAGGAATTCATGAGGGCAGTAGGAAACCAAGACGCCCGAACAAACTAGACATGTTCACAAACTTGGTTGGGAAAGACATAAAAAGCGTCATCAAGACCATCCCTGCAGCAGAAAGGAATACATACCAAAGACTCATTGAAGCCATCGACGGTCGATTGATAATAGTCCCGAACAGAGACTACGAGCGTTACATCTTTAATCAATGCACCCAGCTACCCCAAGAAACAATTGGCCAATTCATATTACGCCTACAAAGGAAAATAGCGTACTGTGATTTCGCCAACTTCAACGATGACGAGGCCATCCGCCTGAGAGTGATAGAGGGATGCCTGTCATCCATATTCCGCAAACATCTTCTAAAAAAACCTCTCCCTCTGAAAGAAATAGCTGAACTCGCCAGAGTATATGAAAGAGTGGATGCCCAGGCTGCACACATGGAAAACCCAAGAAAGATGGACTCCGTCGCAGCCGTCACCACCAGTACAATAAGCCACCAACACAACAACACATACAGACAAGACCAATGGAACAACGCAAGACGCCCACCACCTGAAAGACAATGTTACCGGTGCGGGTTTGAGTTTCCCCACAGAGGTCAATGCCCCGCAATTGGCCAGATGTGCATGAGGTGCGGACAAGAGAACCACTTTCAGAGTATGTGTCGAGAGAAGACGCCCCCGCTGTCAGCATATAGACCACACAACCAGCAACCGACCGCAAAGAAGTTCGAGCCGCGGCCCGAGCCAATGAGACCTAACCCAAGACCATACTCGGAACGAGAATACGCCAAGCCAGCCGTCAACCCCAGAACACCAAACAACCCCGGGTTCATCAGGGCGGTCGAAAACCTACAAGTGGACCAAACCGATGCACCGTATGCCAACCAAGAACAAATATATCACATGCAAGCGTACCCGGAAGAGGAAACCCGGAGGGAAGATAACACCAGAGACCCATACGAAAACCCGCCAGTCGAAGAACACCCTGCAGAATACCTACCCTATGCTGAATACGACCGATACAGCAGGGAATATGTCCGACTCATCTCGGAAGCTTCCGACGACAGCGCGGCACCCAGAGTGACGGTACACCTGGGAGAGATAGACACACCATTCCTAGTGGACACGGGCGCAACCGTAAATGTCATGAGTTACCTAGCATACGAGCATCTAGCAAACAAGTTTCCCTTACAACCATCCTATGCCCACATATTTCAATGGGGCGCAACACAGCCACTGACCTCAAAGGGACAATTCACATGTGACCTCATACACAGGGGCAAGAGAGCACCGACCGCGATACACGTCATCCACAGCCAGGCAACCGCCAGATGCCTGCTCAGCCACAAGACTGCCACAGCCCTAGGCCTCATCGACTTCCACTACGACGCGTCAGAGGTGATCCAAGGCGTCCCGCCTAATTCCTGCGTCATACAAGCCATCCACCACATTGCCCCAAACATAGGAAATCTGAAATCGGCGTACCCGGCCCTATTTGAAGGCGTCGGCAAACTGAAGGACAACGTCATCACGCTACATGTTGATCCCAAGATCCAGCCAGTACCACAACACCCCAGGAGGGTAGGGTTCTACCTGCAGGCGAAAGTATCGCACGAGTTGCAAACGCTACTGGACAATGACATCATAGAAAGGGCAACAGGACCCACCCCGTGGGTTTCCCCACTGGTAGTTGTCCCCAAAGCAGATGGACGCCTCCGCCTCTGTGTGGACATGAGAATCCCCAATACCGCCATCCAACGGGAAAGGCACCCGGGCCCCAACATAGAGGACATGCTAATCAGGCTCAACCAAGCCACGAAATTCTCAAAGCTGGACCTCAACCAGGGGTACCACCAGCTAGTGATTGACCCCGCATCGAGGCCCATCACAACATTCACCACCCATGAGGGCCTATTCCGTTACAAACGACTTAACTTTGGAATCTCGTCCGCTGCCGAGATATTTCAGGAAACAATCCACAGACTGATTTGCTCCGTCCCTAATGCATTCAACTACAGTGATGACATCCTCATCTTTGGCGTCACACAGGATCAGCATGACACAGCCCTACACCAAGTGTGCCGCATCCTACAAGACGCCGGACTGACACTCAACAGTCAGAAATGCGAAATCAACACACGCACCCTATGCTTCTTCGGCCACATCTTCTCGGACCAAGGAATAAAAGCCGACCCGGACAAGATCCGCGCCATTACCAACCTGCCCAGCCCGCAGGACGCCTCCGAACTCCGCTCGTTCCTGGGCATGGCGGGATATTGCGCCCGCTATCTCCCACGATACGCGTCACTAACATGCCCACTGCGGCACCTACTGAAAAAAGACCAACCCTTCCAGTGGACGGACCAATGCCAACAGGCCTTCGCCACGATAAAACAAGAGCTAGCGGCCAACCGCCAACTGGCATACTTCAACCCGAGCTGGCGGACAGAAATCACTGCGGATGCTAGCCCAGTGGGGCTGGGTGCCATCTTGGCTCAAACAGATCCACAAGAGAACTCCAAAACCAACATAGTGGCATACGCCAGCCGCGCACTCAACTCCACCGAACAAGCATACTCACAGGCAGAGCGGGAGAGCCTGGCGGCAGTATGGGCGTGCGAAAAATTTCACCACTTTGTCATCGGACAAAGGTTCACCCTCGTTACGGACCACCAAGCCTTACTGGCCCTATTCGGCAACCCGAGAATTAAGATGCCCCCACGCATTGAACGATGGGGAATCCGCCTCCAGGAATACGACTATACCATCATTCACAAGCCTGGAGGCGACGCAAACCCAGCAGACTATCTATCACGGCACCCGGAAGAAGCTCCACACACCGCAATGCAAGGAGAAGCCGATGAATATATCGCATACCTATCACACAATGCTCTCCCCCCGGCCATCACTGCTGAACTGTTTGCAGAAAAGAGCAGAGCTGACCCCACCATCAAAGCGGCCGTCCACCTCACCAACACCAACAAGTGGCGGCAGGCGGCCAACCAACACTTCGAGGAAGGGGAGGGGGGGGAGTAGACAGAAGAGACTTGGCCAGAATGGAGAAAATACACAACGAACTGGCCACAACAAACCAAGGCACACTACTCAGAGGGAACCGCCTGGAAGCACCCAAGAGTCTTAGAAAGCCACTAGTTATGAACGCCCATGAGGGTCATCGAGGCGCGGCGAATACAAAAAAGATACTGAGAAACCAGATGTGGTTCCCCCACATGGACACCATTGTGGACGACATACTAAGACACTGCAACTCTTGCCAGGTAAACGCGGCCGGCTCACCACCCTGCCCCCTGCGCATAGTTCCGCTCCCTGACGGACCGTGGCAGCGAGTAGCACTTGACTTCTACAGCCCACTCGAAGAGGGGGGTCACCTGCTCGTGGCCATAGATGAGTACTCCCGATTCCCATTGGTAAAACACGTACAACCCACGGCCTTCCACCACGTGGTAGGCCCGATAGACGAAGTATTTAGCGAATGGGGCATCCCCAACGTAGTGAAAACGGACAATGGATCCCCATTCCAAGGACAAGAATTTAGGAAATTCGCGACGCACCTTGGATTCCACCACCAGAAGATCACACCATTATGGCCCCAGGCCAACGGGATGGTGGAGCGGTTCATGGCGAACATTAAGCGCACACGCCAAAAAGCAGCAACAGACCAAGCCTCGATGCCACAAGCCATCTCACAAATGCTACGAAGCTACCGGCATACCCCCCACGAGGCAACTGGACACACCCCAGCCGCACTCATGATCAAATACAAACCGAGGACCAGGCTTCCCCAACTCGAGGACTACACGCCGGAAGAGGACGACGAGATCCGACGACGAGAAGCAGAGAGGAGACAAAAGGCCAAAGAATGGACTGACCGGAAACGGAAGGCCAAGGAACCCCTGATCCCCGTGGGAGAAACAGTGCTGGTCAGGCAGGCCCAACGCCAGAAAACGGACTCGAGACATCAGCCCGAGTCCATGATAGTGACAGAGGTGAAAGGACCCATGATCACCGCCCTAGGAGACCGGGGTGAAATAACCCGCAACGCGTCGTACTTCAGGCGAATGTTCCAAGGAGATGGACCTGAGGACGTGCCTCTTGAGGAAGAAGACCCTATGGGCCCCGAGACCCCTCCCGATCCGCCCGAGGCGCCGCCACCGGCAAGCCAGGAGGGCGAAGGAGGAGAGCGAGCCGAGCGGCCCCACCGGCTAGCCAGACGGCCCACTTGGCTCATCGAAGAGATGTAAGGACGAACTTCGACGATAAGTAAGAGGGGGGTGTTGTGCATGAAAAAGGGACAGGGCCCCTTTAAGGCAAAGATAAGGACAGAGGGAACGGGGGGCGGGGCAAAGGGGAGGGGAAAGCGGGAAAGTTGGGAAGGCGGCAGTTATGTGTTAATAAAGGTTGAGTAAAGATGTGCCCGGTGTCGCTGCGTAATTAGTAGGCCAGCGGCCTTACAACACCCTCCAAGCAAACAAGCCCAGGCCGAATCTATCTTGAGTGTAATACCCTTCGCTGCCAGCTTCTGCGCCACTTCGCCCCAGTAGGTTGCAATCACTGGGCACGCCCATAACATGTGTATCATGTCCGCGTTCTCTTCATTACACTTAGGGCACGCCTGGCGCTCAGTACCTCGAAATCTAGAAATTCTCAGAGGGGTCATGTACGCCCTATGCGTAATATATAACTGTATCTGTTTAAACCTGGCATTCCTCGATACTTTTTTGTGGTACCCCAGGGCGCGCTCCCACTGCCCCTCCGCCATCGGGGACCCCATCTCTGTTTCCCATTCCAGCCTCAGGTATCCCAAATCCTTCCCAACCTTTGTCATCAGCATTTCATACAACCTAGAGACCTCATGCCCACCCTCAGCTGCATCATACATTGTTTCCAGCGCCGCGTCCGGCTCTTCAGCCAGTATGGTCTCGGGCCACGTGCCCCGGACCTCCCGGATCAATCTATGATACGTCATGTATTGCCCTCTATGCAGCCCCGCCCCCGCCTCTAGTTCTTCGAATTCCGCCAGGGTCCCATCTTGCCAAATGTCGCCCATAGTGGCCAAGCCCACTGCCTCCCAGTAAGTCCGTAGAACGGCTCTAAGCTGTCAGTCTCCCTTTGCCAGGGCTACCAGCGGCAACTGTGGCTTGCACGGCAGGGGGTCCCCCATCATCCGGCAGGCTCGCCGCCACATGTTCCTGCCCAGGGCCAGCATCTTGGGACATCCCCTCATCCATGTGCTGGGTCCCCAAATAACCTCTCGCAGAAAGAAGGGGGAGCAGTCCTTCCCCAGCAGTCTGTGTTCCGGAGTTTCGTCATCCGAAAGCCACTTGGCCACATATTGCAGCTGCGCAGCCACGTAATAGGCCTCGAAGTTTGGCAGCCTCACGCCGCTCTTCTCATAGTCGTTTTGCAATTTCCACAATGCGACCCTGTTACGCGTGCCGTGCCATAAGAAGTCTCTACATACGCTATGTAGTCTTGCAAAGAACCTCTTAGGTATCATGTGCGGGATGTTATTAAAATAATGCAGTAGCCTGGGCAGCACCACCATCTTAAGCATGGCACCCCGACCCATCATTGCCAAGGGTAGTTTCTCCCAAAACCTTATACACTTCTCAATCCTCCCCACAGCCAGTACAGTATTGTGCCTATGTTCCTCCCCGGTCGTGTGGTACACATCGATACCCAGGTACCGGAAGGTGCTTGTCGCCCACGGGATCCGCAACACTGGCAGCCTATCAGCCGGTCTCCCCACATAACTGCCCAGCGGGAACAAAATGGATTTCTGGGGGTTAACCGCTATGCCCGACAGCCAGGCGAACCTCTCCATTACCTCCAAGACATATTGCAGATTCTCTTCTGGGTATCGAAGGTACAACAGCATGTCGTCCGCATACAGAGATATGAGGTGGCTCTCCCCCCCAACCTCTATACCCACAGGGTCGTATTGTTGCCGGAGGTAAATTGCTAGGGGTTCGAGGGCCAGTATGTACAGCATTGGGGACCAAGGACACCCCTGCCTAGTGCCCCTACCCAACTGCCACCTGTCCGACACAACTGCCCCCGTACGGACCCTGGCTAGCGGCGCGCTATATAATAACTCGGCCCACCTTATGTATCCTGGCCCCAATCCAAAGTGACTCAACGCCGCCAGCAGCCATGGCCAATGAACCGAGTCGAACGCCTTGACTGCGTCCAATGCCACTATCGCCATTTCACCGTCCTCACTGCCTCCCCATTCAACCACCCTGTGTAGGCGTCTGTGATTGTGGGTGATGTTCCGATTCGGAACATAGCCCGTCTGGTCAGGATGAATCAGCTTACCCATTACCCTCCGCATTCTGGCCGCCAGGACAGCTGTTAGGATCTTGCTGTCCTGGTTCAGCATCGACAGGGGCCGATAAGAGCCACAACCGTGTCCCGGTGTATTAGGCTTGGGGAGTGGCACTATGACCGCCTCCCTAAGTGATTCTGGCAGTCGCCCCATTTCAAACGCCTCGTTGAACATGTCCAACATGGGTGGGAGCACCTCCTCCCCGAACGCCTTATAAAACTCACTAGGGAACCCGTCCGCTCCAGGGGCCTTGCAAGTGAGCAGCTGTCGCACTATCCCCCTCAGCTCTTCCAGAGTGATTGGAGCATCCATCTCCTCTCGCTCCTCATCACTGATCCTGGGCAGGCCTATATCCTCAAGAACCTCGTCTATCTCCTCCCGACTCCCCCCTTCCCGGTCCTCGTACAAAGCTTGGTAATATTCCACAAATGCCTCATTCACCCCAGCCTGAGTGTCAACCTCTGCACCCCCTTCGGTGACAACCGATCTGATCGGGGCTCGCGGGGTCTCAGCCTTATATAGCCAGGCGAGGAGCCTGCCCGTCTTGTCCCCTCCCGCATGCAACCTCTCGATGTACTTCTTGTAATTCAGATTACATAGTCTGTCCCAATGTTCCGCGCACCGCTGCTGCAGTTCGGTAACCACCACCATATCAATCCCGCCCTTCTCCAATTCTTTCTCCAACTCGATCTCGGCTTCCCGCAGGTCGGCCAGGACTCCACCCATTAACCCCTTAGACTTCGCTATAGCGACTCCTCTCATCACCACCTTAAAAGCCTCCCACAACGTGCCCGCCGACTTAACGCTACCCGTGTTCGACTCAAAGTACGCAATTATCTCCTCCCTCATGTCCTCCTTAAAGACCGGATCCCTCAGTGCCTCCGCCCGAAGGCGCCATGTTGGAATCTGCGCACGTGGAGGGCGCAGCCGCCATTGCATGACCAGGGGCGAGTGGTCCGAAAGGACCCTCGCCCTATAGTCAATCTGTTCGCACTCCGCAAGGACGTCCGGAGTAGCAAATAAGTAATCAAGCCTCGTGTGTAGTTGGTGCGGAGCCGAATAGTGTGAATACTGCCTCCCACCCGGGTGCCTTACTCTCCACACGTCTGCCAGGCCTAGATCCGTCAGTAGCGACTGCAATACCTTGGCCGCTGGGCTAGGCCTAACCATCTTATCATCCGACCTGTCCTCCTTGGGGTTAAGCACACAATTAAAAACCCCTCCCCAGATTACCGTACTCCCCATACCTTCCCCAAGTCTCGGGCACAGTGTCCTAAAATAAGTCGCTGTGTCTTGGTTGGGGGCATAAGTATTTATGATACACACAACTCTACTTTCCACGAGGCCCCGCACCATGGCCAGCCTCCCATCAGACTCCACAACCTCCCCCAAAAGCTTGAATGGGACGTGTGGTGCAACCCAAACCAGCACGCCTCTGGCATAAGCTGAGAACGTGGATCCAACTACTGTCCCCCTCCATTTCCTCTTCACCAATTCCAGTTTATCCCGTGTCAAATGCGTCTCTTGTAACAAGGCCACATCCACCTTCTGCCTTTTTAAATAAAGCATGACCTTGTTACGCTTCAAGTAACTATTCAGTCCCCTAACGTTCCACGTTATTATCTTAGGGTCCCCCATCATCAATCCGTGGGTCCCACCTCTGCCCCCGCCACGTCCACCACTCCCCCCCCCCCGACTAGTTCCCTTCCTAGCTTCTTCCCCAGGCTCACATAACAACCAACTCCCCCCACCCCCCTAACCCAACCAACTGCCCAGCTCCATCCCTGGATCTCAGGCATCCCCGTGTTCGGTTCTCTCTGGAAGCCCAGTTAGAGAACCCGACAGGGTGTCACCCCACACACAGTGACTAATCTAAACACAAACTGGGGTGCAAAACAACGGCCCCCGGACGCTCCCTTCCGCATCCGTATCCGCGCTCCTGGACCATGTTCCAAACTCCTAAAGCATACATCCCCACACATCCCCATTACAAAGTGGCAAAGACTATATTCCAGTCCAACTGTTCAAAGCCCAGCCAGGCCCGCAGCATCACTTATCTCTCCCGCCTCCATCCGCCAACTGCCCGTCCGGTTCCTGCGGGCAGTTCTGTGCATCAAGCCATTCCATAGCCTCCTCCGGGGAGTCGAAAAACACCATCTTGGCCTTAAAGAAGACCTTCAGTCTGGCTGGATAAAGCAGCATGTACTTAAAGCCGGCCGCCCGCAAGCGCCTCTTGACCGCCCCAAAGTTCATACGACTGCGCTGCACTTGTAGGGTGTAGTCGGGGTAAGCAGTGATGGTCGCCTCTCCTCGCCGTATGGTGCCTCCTTTGCGAAAATATTCAAGGATCTTTTCCCGGTCCTTGTAGTTGAGGATCTTGGCGATCACAGGTCTGGGCGGATTCCCTGGCGGTGGCCTTCTGGTCAGGGCCCTGTGTGCCCTCTCCACCGCAAACCCCTGAGTCAGGGCGCCTCCAGTTATCTCCTGCAATAGCAAAGTCTCAATAAACTCCGTGGGATTCTGGCCCTCCGCCCCCTCCGGCAGGCCCACAATCCGGACGTTATTTCTCCGGGCCCTTCCTTCTGCCTCTTCAGCCCTGCTTTCCAAGTTGCCGACCCTCTGCACCAGGGCATGGATTTCCCGCTTGTGCTCGGCGCATTCCACCGTAGTCGGGCCCATCTCCTTCTCCAAAGTTTCTGTGCGCTCGGCCAGGGCTCGCACGTCTTGCCTCAGGAGGTTCACGTCTTCCTGTACCGCCCCAACCTGTAGTTCCATCGCGGTTTTTAATTCGGCCACCGCAAGTTGCAGCTTAGTCTCCCACGTCGCCTTCAAGTCTGCGATCGCTGCCAGGACCTCCTGGTTCGCACCCCCAGCGGCCATCTCCTTGGGCTGTGCCTTCTCCTTGCTCTTGGCCCCCTCCGGGCCGGGCGGCGTCTTGGTAAAGTCGTCGAGCGTGGGTTGTTTATTCTTCGCCCTCAGAAGCTTGCTCGACATGTCTATATTCAGGAGCGGCCTCCCCGGTCTCGCTTAGGCCCCAGGCCAGGGGGCCCTGTGTCCACCCGCCACCACTCGGATTTCGCTATCCTCCGTCCGCCAGCTCGCCCCGCAGTTACGGCCACCTCCGGACGGACTTGATCGCGCAGGATCACACGAAACGCATACTGAGGGGACCGCCACCTGAGTCCCGGTCCCCGATCTTTTGTCCTCTCGTCAGGCGACGGCGGCCATTTTCTCTGCCTTCGGAGTTTCGGCACCAAATCTTCCAGCGACTCCTAAATGCATAATCGCTGCGCGATCCCGTGTATAAATATATCCACACGTGCAGCCCAGCTTCACGTACATAGCCATCACCATCTTTGCCACATCATCGCGGTCCTTGCGCGGATTCAGCCGGATGATGTTCGGATCAACGGGAGCCCCCGATCAGACACGTCCTTTCACATGGCTTCCAAGCCACGCCCCCTGATTAGTCAAAGTTAAAGTCAATTAGATCATGTAGCAACAGTAATGCATTTGGTTAGAAAAGAAAAAAGTCTTTCGTTGTTTTTATAATTGATTTTATCAAAAGCGGTCTCAAGGTAGAGAAGTCACTAATATTTTCTTAGTGAGGAAGAAATTGCCACAACTTATTAATAAATCAGACCATAAATGCCAATGCATTTCGGAAAACAATTTCCTTAATCGGGGCCAGTCTGAAAGTAATACGATGGAGGTCATAATCAAAGTAAAACAAATCCATGTCATGCAGCGTAATCATACATAAACATAAAGCATAAAGCAAAAGTGTCATACAACATAATAGTGAAGCAAAAAACATACCATCCGGTTGTGGTTTCAAAAGAAGGTAAGTTGTCAAGGAGAAAAATAAATAAACAAGGAAGAAAACGTAAGTGGCTTGTCCAGTATTGATATAAAATTAAATAGTCTAATGTAGAAAGGCTAATTACCTGAGTGTGGTAACTTGCAAGGTAAATAAGTGGCACTGAGGGGACATGGAAGCCATAGGGTATTCGTAAGGGCTCCCCGAAGTATAATCAGCGCAGAAAAGAAGCCTTCATTGTTGTGACTGTGGGCAAAAGAAAGCCGTTATCACAGTGGGTAGAAGCCTGGTCCGTGCGAGGGATCCCAGGGGTATTAGGAAACATACCGTGTGTCACACGGGAAAGGTGTAGTCCTTCTGCTGCCAACGAGTGAAGACAGACAACCTTTGACAGACCTTCCCGTTGCCCCCCCCTTACCAGGGGGTGAAGGTCCTAGGGCCTTAGAGTCTCTGGCCATCTACAGACACCTATTTTTAGGCCTTAGCTATGTCCGTACCAGTTGACAGCGCTGTCGAACACAGTTGCCGCATTTTTATTTCTAATTGTATAGTTCATTTCTATACCCCTTTTTTACTTGTTGTGGAGGCACCCCCGTGCCTCTCTACACGCATATTACACATGGAGATCACTGCACTCACAGCAGCACCCGTGATCGGGCCTAGATATGTCTCCGTACTATTCTCTACTTGAGTCGCTTATGCCTACGTGTCCATGCGGCTGTGCACGCGCCAAGGAGAAGCCTTTACTCTCCTGCACATGCGCAGTCACATACGCGACACAGCTCTACAAGCGTACACTCATTTTTTCAGTGGACGCACACCAGGGAAACTGCGCCTCCTCACAGCACACCGGGCCGTTCTCAACAACACTTTCCTGCCCTCAGGTGAGCCTGTGTTGCCACATGAGTGGCCATTTGACCCTTCTTCACATACAGCAATGTGCACTCTGCCCCAGCCTAGCACGGATTTCTCTGGAAATTAAAACAGTACTATTCTTGCCTTTCAGCAGAACGCTGCTGTCTGCCTACAGTGCTGCCCAAGCCCAGCATTTCAACCCCTGGGATGACAACGGTGTGATGCTGGAAATGCATCGGAGGGACAGGGCCTCCGTATCCTTGTCCTTTTTCTGTTCTTATCGTGTGTTCTGTCGTGTTTTCCGCGCAGAAGTCCATGCGGGACTCCTGGCGGTGCAGCTCTCTCTTTTGGTTTGGTGAACAGACCCATGGGATACCCTTATGGCACCCATGGGTAGGGGTACAACCCTGTGCCCCTAGTGTATGTTTTTGGGCACCCGTGGGTGGCCCACAGAGCAGGGTATGGGCTGGTGGCAGCTACATGCTGAATTTGACAGGTGCGCTGGGTATCCGCCATTTTGGGGTACCCCGGCCCTGCCATTGGAATCAGTTGATTCCTGATAGGAAACAAGATGGCCCCGGTGGCCTCTTGCTTTCTATCGCCTGATACCTTGTTTTCCCAAAGTCCTGGGAAGCCCTGACTCTGTCCCTTCCCCCTGACTGGCTGTTGGGTGGAAGTTCCGTATATGGTGTTGTTGTCAAGGCCCAGCTAGACTTACTGGAGCCTTCCCGTTGACTGTATGTTGTGGGTACCTCCTGTGGGTGGGACCTGGGTGAATGGGGAGTATGACCAATATGCACTCCGTGTTGTGGCTGTCTGGTTTCTGCCATGAGAGACAAAGACTGAGACAGCCCTGCCCGAAACTGGCCTGAATGCAGTGTGTAGAGTTGAATGGCTGAGTACTTGTCTCAATCCACATTCCTTGTTGTGAGTGTCTGAGCGGGAGAAGAGCGGCCTGAATGCCCTGCGCGCCTGATTGGCTGACCGACTGCATGAATGCCCTTCTGTACGATTGGCTGCTGAGTGTGTGCCAGCAGTGTGGATGAGAGACCGAATAGTATATCTGGGGACCTCTCACCACTGGAAATTGTTCAGAAGCTGAAGTCCACTACGACGAGTAACTGGAGTAACTGACGCTTGACCTTGAGGCCCTGCTGGAAGAGAAGGATTGCCGTGGCTCTCCTTCACGATCTAAAGGCTGCTGTGTCTCCAAGGACTGACCCAGAGAGGACCTGGTAAGGCGCCCTCTTCCCGAGCTACGAGGGACCATCGTGCACAGCTGACCTTTGCCAACGCTCCCTGGTAGACAGACCTACGACAGGCTGCCGACCCGATACGGGGACTGCTGAGGAATCCCAAAGAGAAGCGCCCGGACTGTTGTCCGCCACTGTCGACGACCGCCGTCGCCGACCGGAGCCGCCGTGCTCCCGTTTGCCTAAGAACTTTCACTTGATCAACGGACGCTCTCGTCTGCATCGCTGTGCCGTCTCCTGTGGGAGAAGGCCTGACCGTCGACGCGCCGAGGAGTATCCACCGGTGGGTTTCCCGCCACCCAAAGACCGCAGAGACGCCGACGACTCGACGCCCTTGCTGGGCCACAGTTCTTCTTCATCTCTTTGCGGTCCAGAACTATCGTCACCGAGGTGCCCCGCACGCCTCTTCCTTGCAGGACGCCAAGGCTCTGTCGTCGACGAGCACCGCTCGGATCAAAGCCTGCTGCCTCATCGACGTCGTTCTACCCGGTTCACGGTCGGACGTTCGGCGCCCCGTGTCTCCCGCTTGAAAGGGGAGACATTCAAGAAGGGCCGTCGATTCCCCGACACCGAACCCCGAGTCCGCGACGCCTCTCGACGATCCGTGGCTCCTGCCTTAAAGGGAGTCACTCCAGAAGGATCGGTCGACGCCTCGCCGACGAACTCTACTCCGCCAGGTACATTGGGGGGGGTAAAACATTGTAGGAGAGAACGAGACTCTGGAACAATATATGGACTGGGCTTGTTTTATATATTGCTATTTTACAGGTTGCCCAGGTGGGGGGATCTCCACTCAGAGCTGTGTCCAGTAGCAAGGACCAGTCGTCTGCCTATTGTTTCATCCGTCTGCTTTCTCTCTTCTCTCTATTGCTGGTTTCATTGCTATTGATCCGTGTGGCATTTTTACAGCCTTGTTGATGCACTCTAATCGAATATTAGTGGTACCACTTTATAGATATTTACCATTGTTGATTTTCCGGAGCACAAAGTGCGTTATTGTGATAAGTGTACATAACCTTTGAATATTAATTATATAAAGACTGTGTTTTCAGTAATACAGTGTGTGGACATTCCTTTGTGGGGGCTTGGGGATACACTGTACTTAAGAACCAGCCTGCATCACCTCCTGAGAAGCTAGGCCTTGATTGCTCGTCCATCGTTACCATATTAGAGAATCTTGGCTGGGGTCCTCTGTGCCTCTCCTCTACCATATAGAGAGCGGAAGTACAGAACCCCCCACCTCGTCCTGACAGCTTGGTAGCAGCGGTGGGATGCTTATGGTTTTAAGAATCAGTGTATAACCGTGCCACTTACAAAATATCTGCACTTTATTGAATTAAGGTTTAGGTGTGTTCCAAATAACTGCATTACAAGCGATGGAGACCATTGCGAATGGTAAATTGACTCGGATGAGCTTAGAGGCTCTCCAGAGTGCTTGTGAAGCCAGGGAGTTAGACTTTGTGGATAAGTCTAGGGCTGAGCTGATAGCTGCCCTGGTGGACTACCAGACTGATGGTGAAACTCTTGATGAAGGGGGGGATGCAACCAGTGAGGACTCTGCCCCTGGGGTTGTCGCTGAATCTGTTTCTGGGAATGCCGCCATTCCTGCTGCCTCTGTTCCGAACACCAGCAATTCCATGTAACTTGAGTTATTAAGGATGAAGTTAGCCTTTGAATATCGCAAGTTGGAAATCGATGCTGAACTTAAGAAAGAGGAGTTGGCTCAACAAGTGGAACTCAAGAACAGGGATCTAGCGCTCAAAGATAAGGACACTGAATGTCAGAGAATCCAGTTAGAGAAAGCTCGAGTGGAGACTTCAGCTAAACCATTTGAGAGTGGCAGGTCCCCAGCCACCAAGTTTATGAAAGATTTGGTTGGTGTGTTTTTGGAGGGTTCAGATATCCTCCAATGGATTGAAGCGTTTGAAATGGCTTGTGCGATTCATGATGTCGATAAAAGAGATTTTGTATTTGTATTTTGTATTTTGTATTTTATTTATTTCTATAGCGCACCAGGCCCAGGGGCAACCGGGCGCTTAACTTAGTTACAACAAGATGAAGGCGTGACAAGGCATGTGACAGAGTATTACAGGAGTATTACACGAAGATTTACAAAATTTACAAAATATACATTCAAGCGAATATAGATAAGGCAGTAATTTACAGGATAGTTAATAATGGATGCAGAGTAGGTCAAAGTGCAAGTAGGGCAGTAAGCTGGTGTTAGCTGTCTTGGGCGGATAGCCAAACTTTGGTAAGGTATTTGAATTTCAGGAAGGAAGGTTCTGCTCTAAGGTCATTGGGGAGTGAGTTCCAAAGTTTGGCTGCCAGGAGGGGGAAGCTGGTTCCACCTGATCTTTGGAGATTAAAACGCGGGATGACAAGGCAGTTGGCTTGGGCCGCTCTGCGAGGTCTGGTGGAATTGTGGAAAGAGAATCTGTTTGCCAGGTAACGAGGGGCTTGGTTGTGGAGGCATTTGTGTGTGAGCGCCAAGGACTTCAAGGAGATACGATGTGGGATAGAGAGCCAGTGCAGGTTGCGCCTGGTGTCAGATATATGCTGGCGCCTAGGAATGTTAAGGGCCGCTCTGATCGCATTGTTTTGGACAATTTGTAGCTTGTTTAAGTTGCAGAGATTAGTACCTAGATAGAGGGCATTACAGTAGTCGACCTTGGATAGTACGAGGGTCCTGGCCAAGGTTACGCAGTTGGCAGTGGTTAGGAACGGGCGACAGGCGGTGATGAGCTTGCAAGTATACGCTGCTGCAGATGAGACTGCGTTGGACTGTCTAGTCAAGGATAGGGTTGAGTCGATGTAGATCCCTAGGGTTTTGTGTCCTTGGCAATAGGGATGGTGTTCCCATCAATGGTGAAAGACTTGAAAGCAGGGTCAAGTTTAGTGAGTTTTTGTGGTGAGCCAAGAATGAGGAGCTCTGTCTTTTCATCATTTAGGCAGAGGCCGTGTTGGGCCATCCACGCTTGGATGACCTGGTAGATGGCGTTGATGGCGCAGGAGTCAGTTGTGTAGTCTCCTGTGATGGGGATTAGTATCTGTGTGTCGTCAGCGTAATTGGTATACGTGACGCCCAAGTGGTCCAGAATATCGAAAAGGGGTTTGGTAAACACGTTGTATAACGTGGGCGAGACACAGGACCCTTGAGGCACACCACAAGAGACCGGAGCGGGTGGTGCGGCCGCAAGTGGGGAAAACACGCGCATAGATCTATTATCCAGGAAGGATCTGATCCAAGTAGAGGCATTTTCTGAGAAATGTGCGGCTGATTTGAGGTGATGGCAGAGGATTTTGTGATTGACAAGATCAAAAGCAGCAGAGAGGTCCAGGAGAAGTAATAACGCCAGTTTGCCTTTGTCTTTGAGCTCTTCGATCTGCGTTTTTAGATCGATAAGGGCGGTCTCAGTGCCATGGCGAGGCCGGAACCCTGATTGCCTGAGTCCCAGAAGTTTATTTGATTCAAGGTATTCCTGAATTTGTAAGTAGGCCGCGCGGTCAAGGATTTTTAGTAAAAAAGGTACAGTGGTAATCGGTCTGTAGTTGGTGGGTATGCTGGGGTCGAGGGTAGGTTTTTTCAGAAGCGGGATGACCCACGCATCCTTAAGATTGTCCGGTACAATCCCAGAGCTAAAGGAGGAGTTGATGAGCGTAGAGATGAATGGTGCAAGGTCGTGAGCTGCTTCCTTAATAATGGGTGCAGGACAAAGGTCACCCTGACAATTGGACGGTTTAAGGCTAGTGATGATCTTTTCCACTTCGAGGATGGAGAGTGGAGAGAAGCTAAAAGGAGTCAGAGAGTCTGTGCTAGGGAGGTTTATGGTAGGTATAGGGATATGTAGAGGGTTGGATTGAAGGCTAGATTGTTTGTTGTTGATTTTAATTTGGAGAGTGGCAATCTTACCTAGGAGAGCTTCTTGGATTTTGGAGCACCAAGTGCTATCTTTGGTACAGGTGTCAGGTGGAGTAACAGGAGTTTCAAGTTCTTTTAGGATTTTAAACAATTCTTTAGTGTTAGATTTAGCTTGTTCGATACGATTGTTGTATGTGTCTTTTTTTGCCTAGAATATAGCTTCCTTGTAGTTAAGGGTGGCCAGGAGTACGCGTGATTTGTTAGCTGGCGAGTGATTGCTTCTGTTTGTTAAGCAGAGTACCTCAAACTGGATATGACTGTATTCTGAAGCTGAGTGTGGAAGAAAGGGGTCAGTATGAGTGTATGAAGTCTGCTTTAATTGCCAAGTTTGGCAAGACACCTACCCAATACCTTAAAAGGTTCAGGGATTTTAAGAAGCGAGAGAATGTGTCTTGGGTTGACTGGGTGAGTGCTGCGCACATGAACATGATGGGGTGGATTGATGGGTACAAGGTGAAAACTTTTGCTGAATTATCCCACCTGTTGTTTTTTGAGCATTTTTCTGAAGCCTGTTCGCCAGAGCTGCGTCAGTATGTTGCTGACCAGAACATTTTGGACCCCTTTAAGCTGGCTAGGTTGGCTGACAAGTGGGTCTCCCACCGGGTGTCCCCTAAGGACTCCAGTGGAAAGGACAAGGATAAAGAGAAGGGGGCCTCTCAGAAAGCTGAGGAGTCCCCCAAGCAGTCACAGTCGAGTAAAACAAAACCTTCCTCTCCTAAGAACCAAAAATCTAGTGGGGATAAGTCCTCTGTGGGTGGGAATAAGAGTAGTGGTCCACCTGCTGCAAAGCAGGCTCCCAGTGGTTCCAGTACCGTACCTCGCACTCCTAGCACTTGTTGGGATTGTGGGGCTCTGGATCACCGAAGGGGTTACTCCAAGTGTAAAGGTAAGGCACTTGGAGTACAGGCTGTCAGCTTGACCTACCCTTACCCCGTGTCTGAGGTGGAGGCCACCGTCCTCCCCTCCTCTACAGGAATCACCTTTGGTGCTCCAGTGGAGATTTCCTTAGTGTCCCTTGGGGCCTGGGACCAGTACGCAGAAGTACTGGCGACTATCCCGCAGAACACCCGTAGGTTTTTAAGAAGTGTCCTCCTGAATGGCCAGCCTTCTACTGGTTTGAGAGACACTGGGGCAAGCATGACAGTGGTGGACAGGACCCTGCTCAAGCCAGAGGACTATGTAAGTGCTCCTCTGAGAACCACCAGGTTAGCTGGTGGGCCTCCCAAATTATCGCCTGTAGCCTTAGTCACACTCATGATTGGAGACAAGACAGCAAAGCTTCCTGTCCTGGTTCAGGACAATGTCCCTGCTAACATTCTGTTAGGTAATGATCTAGTAGAGTTGGGGTTGATCTCGGATGGTCTTCCCATGACTGCTGCTGCGGTCACTAGGTCACAGGTGACACCGGGTCTGGCTGTGAGTCAGGTACCCGAGCCAAAGGCGAGGCCTAAGGCACGAAGAAGGAAGACCAAGAAGGCCACCTCTGTGGGAGGAACACCTTCTCTTCCTGCTGTTCCGACAGCACCCATTGGGATCCATGCTCCGGACGGGCTGGGTCCAGTGGAAAACCCAGACTCAACTCCTGTGGGAGAAGAGACAGAAGACTCTCCTGTGGGAGAGGTTCTCAACCCGGAGGATCATCCCGACCTTCAATGCTTGTTAGCTGAAGGGGGACCCTCCCGGGCGGACTTCTGTAAAGGGCAGAGAGAGTGTCCCTCTCTCGAGGGTCTGCGGACGCAGGCCCTGTCCCAGGCACAAGGTGAAGTGCCTAGGACATTCAAGATTTATTGGGAGGGTGAGCTCCTTGTTAGTGAGCCCACTAAGCCTGAACCTGGTGCCCTCAAGAGGTTGGTGGTACCCCAGGTTTACAGGCCCTTCCTACTGCAGTTGGCGCATGAGGTGCCCTTGGCTGGTCATCTTGGTACCAAGAAGACTAAGCAGAGGCTCTCTGCCCACTTCTACTGGCCCCGAATGGGAGTGGAAGTGGAGTCCCACTGCTGGACCTGCCCCACTTGTCAGTTATCTGGCAAGACTGGAGGCAGGGTCATTGCCCCACTGCAGCCATTGCCAGTGGTCGGCACACCGTTTGAGAGGGTGGGCATCGACATTGTCGGTCCCCTGGACCCTCCCACTTCAGGTGGACATCGGTTCATCCTGGTCTTGGTTGATCATGCCACCAGGTACCCTGAGGCCATACCCCTTCGGACTATTACTGCCAAGGTGGTTGCCCGGGCTCTCCTAGGCATTTTTACCCGTGTTGGATTCCCCAAGGAAGTTGTCTCCGACAGAGGATCCGACTTCATGTCGAGTTACATGAAGACCATGTGGAAAGAGTGCGGGGTAACCTACAAGTTCTCCACCTCTTACCACCCCCAGACCAATGGTCTGGTTGAGAGGTTTAACAAAACTCTCAAGGGCATGCTAGGTGCTTTGGAAGAGCCCATACGGAGGAAATGGGATCTCCTCCTGCCATGCCTGCTGTTTGCTTACAGAGAGGTACCTCAAGAGGGTGTTGGTTTCAGCCCCTTTGAGTTACTCTTTGGACATCCCGTGAGGGGGCCCCTCGCCTTGATCCGAGAAGGCTTGGAAGCCACCCCTCCAGGTCCCGCCAAGCAAGTGGGGGACTATGTGTTAGGCCTCAGACGGAGGATGACACAGATGATGGGTCAGGCAACAGCAAATCTCAAGGCCAGCCAAGAATTGAATAAGTATTGGCATGACCTTAAAGCTTCGCAAGTCGATTGGACTCCGGGACAGGAAGTCCTCATGATGGAGCCTACCAAGCCTAGAGCTTTGGCAGACAAATGGACTGGACCCTTCAGGATAATCTCCAAGATGGGCGAAGTCAATTATCTGGTTGACCTGGGTGCCTCCGGGGTAGCCCCTCGGGTATTCCATGTCAACAGGCTCAAGCCTTTCCACCGGCGAGCAGAAGTCTCATGTCTCTTGCTAGCTTCAGGGCAAGAAGAGGATGAGAGTGAGCCCCTTCCTGATTTGCTGCATAGCAACCCTCAGGACGGCTCCGTGGAGGGAGTACAGCTCTCTCCCGATTTGACAACAGAGCAGCAGAGGGCCTGCAGGGCTTTGCTCCAGCAGTATGCCTCTCTGTTTTCGCTGACACCGGGCCTTACACCTTGGTGTAGGCATGAAATTGACACTGGTGACAGCGTGCCTGTCAAGAGCAGGTGCTACCGTATGTCGGATACCGTTAAGAACCACATCCAGGCTGAGGTCGCCAAGATGTTGGATCTGGGTGTAATTGAACCCTCAACCAGTCCCTGGTCCAGCCCAGTGGTCCTTGTCCCCAAGGCAAGTTCCCAGGCGGGTACCAAGGATTGGAGGTTCTGTGTGGACTACCGAGGAGTCAATGCCGTCACCAAAACTGACGCGCACCCCTTGCCCAGGGCTGATGAGCTCGTGGACACCATAGGTGCTGCCAAATTTGTGAGCACCTTTGACCTCACCTCAGGCTATTGGCAAATAGCTCTGACGGACCATGCCAAGGAAAAGACGGCATTCTCCACACCAGAGGGACTCTACCAGTTTAGAGTCATGCCTTTTGGGTTGAAGAATGCCCCTGCCACTTTCCAGAGGTTGGTCAATCATGCGCTCAGTGGGCTGGAGGCCTTTTGTGTGGCCTACCTAAACGACATTGCCGTCTACAGTTCCACCTGGGAAGCGCATTTGACGCACCTGGATAAAGTGTTGCAGGCCTTGAAAAGGGCTAACCTCACTATCAAGGCCACCAAGTGCCAGATAGCTCAGGGGAAAGTTACCTATCTTGGTCATGAGGTAGGCGGGGGTCAAATCCAGCCTCTCTCCAGTAAGGTACAGGATGTACATGACTGGGAGACCCCCACTACTCAAACCCAGGTGAGAGCCTTTTTGGGCCTCACTGGGTATTATCGCAATTTCATGGCGGACTATGGGACCATAGCCGCACCACTGACAGCTCTGACTTCACCCAAACAACCTAGGAAGGTTAATTGGACTGAAGACTCTCAGAGGGCCTTTGATGGCTTGAAAGAAAGTCTGTGCAGGGCACCCGTGTTGTGTGCGCCTGACTACAGCCGACCCTTTATCGTCCAGACGGATGCCTGCGACACCGGAATTGGAGCTGTCTTGTCCCAGTTAGATGACAAAGGGAGAACATCCTATCATATTCATCAGTAGACAACTCAAGGGTAGAGAACTTAGGTGGGCTACTGTTGAAAAGGAATGTTTTAGTATAGTTTGGAGCCTTAGGCGTTTTAGGCCCTACCTTACGGGGTCCACCTTCAAGGTCCAAACAGATCATAAGCCCCTGAAATGGCTTATGCAGATGAAGGGTGAAAATCCGAAACTGCTCAGGTGGTCCATCAGCCTGCAAGGGCTAGACTTCACCATAGAGCACAGACCAGGGAAGAGTCACGATAATGCAGATGGCCTTTCCAGAAGGTATGTTGACCGTCTGGATGAGGGTGTCTATCCCGTGGGAGATTAGGCACCCTAACCTCAGTCTGGGGGGGGCGACTGTGATGCTGGAAATGCATCGGAGGGACAGGGCCTCCGTATCCTTGTCCTTTTTCTGTTCTTATCGTGTGTTCTGTCGTGTTTTCCGCGCAGAAGTCCATGCGGGACTCCTGGCGGTGCAGCTCTCTCTTTTGGTTTGGTGAACAGACCCATGGGATACCCTTATGGCACCCATGGGTAGGGGTACAACCCTGTGCCCCTAGTGTATGTTTTTGGGCACCCGTGGGTGGCCCACAGAGCAGGGTATGGGCTGGTGGCAGCTACATGCTGAATTTGACAGGTGCGCTGGGTATCCGCCATTTTGGGGTACCCCGGCCCTGCCATTGGAATCAGTTGATTCCTGATAGGAAACAAGATGGCCCCGGTGGCCTCTTGCTTTCTATCGCCTGATACCTTGTTTTCCCAAAGTCCTGGGAAGCCCTGACTCTGTCCCTTCCCCCTGACTGGCTGTTGGGTGGAAGTTCCGTATATGGTGTTGTTGTGAAGGCCCAGCTAGACTTACTGGAGCCTTCCCGTTGACTGTATGTTGTGGGTACCTCCTGTGGGTGGGACCTGGGTGAATGGGGAGTATGACCAATATGCACTCCGTGTTGTGGCTGTCTGGTTTCTGCCATGAGAGACAAAGACTGAGACAGCCCTGCCCGAAACTGGCCTGAATGCAGTGTGTAGAGTTGAATGGCTGAGTACTTGTCTCAATCCACATTCCTTGTTGTGAGTGTCTGAGCGGGAGAAGAGCGGCCTGAATGCCGTGCGCGCCTGATTGGCTGACCGACTGCATGAATGCCCTTCTGTACGATTGGCTGCTGAGTGTGTGCCAGCAGTGTGGATGAGAGACCGAATAGTATATCTGGGGACCTCTCACCACTGGAAATTGTTCAGAAGCTGAAGTCCACTACGACGAGTAACTGGAGTAACTGACGCTTGACCTTGAGCCCCTGCTGGAAGAGAAGGATTGCTGTGGCTCTCCTTCACGATCTAAAGGCTGCTGTGTCTCCAAGGACTGACCCAGAGAGGACCTGGTAAGGCGCCCTCTTCCCGAGCTACGAGGGACCATCGTGCACAGCTGACCTTTGCCAACGCTCCCTGGTAGACAGACCTACGACAGGCTGCCGACCCGATACGGGGACTGCTGAGGAATCCCAAAGAGAAGCGCCCGGACTGTTGTCCGCCACTGTCGACGACCGCCGTCGCCGACCGGAGCCGCCGTGCTCCCGTTTGCCTAAGAACTTTCACTTGATCAACGGACGCTCTCGTCTGCATCGCCGTGCCGTCTCCTGTGGGAGAAGGCCTGACCGTCGACGCGCGGAGGAGTATCCACCGGTGGGTTTCCCGCCACCCAAAGACCGCAGAGACGCCGACGACTCGACGCCCTTGCTGGGCCACAGTTCTTCTTCATCTCTTTGCGGTCCAGAACTATCGTCACCGAGGTGCCCCGCACGCCTCTTCCTTGCAGGACGCCAACGCTCTGTCGTCGACGAGCACCGCTCGGATCAAAGCCTGCTGCCTCATCGACGTCGTTCTACCTGGTTCACGGTCGGACGTTCGGCGCCCCGTGTCTCCCGCTTGAAAGGGGAGACATTCAAGAAGGGCCGTCGATTCCCCGACACCGAACCCCGAGTCCGCGACGCCTCTCGACGATCCGTGGCTCCTGCCTTAAAGGGAGTCACTCCAGAAGGATCGGTCGACGCCTCGCCGACGAACTCTACTCCGCCAGGTACATTGGGGGGGGTAAAACATTGTAGGAGAGAACGAGACTCTGGAACAATATATGGACTGGGCTTGTTTTATATATTGCTATTTTACAGGTTGCCCAGGTGGGGGGATCTCCACTCAGAGCTGTGTCCAGTAGCAAGGACCAGTCGTCTGCCTATTGTTTCATCCGTCTGCTTTCTCTCTTCTCTCTATTGCTGGTTTCATTGCTATTGATCCGTGTGGCATTTTTACAGCCTTGTTGATGCACTCTAATCGAATATTAGTGGTACCACTTTATAGATATTTACCATTGTTGATTTTCCGGAGCACAAAGTGCGTTATTGTGATAAGTGTACATAACCTTTGAATATTAATTATATAAAGACTGTGTTTTCAGTAATACAGAGTGTGGACATTCCTTTGTGGGGCCTTGGGGATACACTGTACTTAAGAACCAGCCTGCATCACCTCCTGAGAAGCTAGGCCTTGATTGCTCGTCCATCGTTACCACATTAGAGAATCTTGGCTGGGGTCCTCTGTGCCTCTCCTCTACCATATAGAGAGCGGAAGTACAGAACCCCCCACCTCGTCCTGACAAACGGCCAGCCCATTCTCGGCTCGCTCTTAACTATGGACAGTAGGGTACACAATATACATACCTATACATTAGTTACACAACTCTGCCAGCATAGAGCCAGCCAACTTTGTCTTCTTTTAACTCTCACATTGCTTACCTAGGCACCTATTCTCTCTCTTGCTTTATAGTGCCACACTCCTAACGTTGGGCTAGAAGGACCTGTAGCTGTTTCTCTACAATGGCTTCCCTCTACCCCCAATTCATTTACTAAGCCAGTAGGCAACCACACCTGTTGCTGCCACTACCACTTTAAGGTCAGTGCAAGAACTGAAGTGTGTTTTCTAGACATTATTTTACCCAATTTTTAAGTCTGTGTACATACTATTCTGTCACTCATGTAGTTTTAAGTACTCGTTAGAATACTTCACACATTGCTCCTTTGATTTACTTACCTTCCCCTTCGCTTCTTACAGAGGACTCTGCGCCTTGGCTCCAGTAGAAGGCTCTTTAACTACTCATGCCGAAACATCTTTGAACCCTGGCACCATTTGCTGCCCTTTTGTTCCACCCCGCTTGGGGTCTTTGTTTCCACTTCCTGACGTCGACCCATAACAAGGTCACCCTTTAAGCCTGGCTCTAGTAGACCTAACCAAGGTCCAGTCTCCTAGACAAACTATATTGACTATACCTTCACTAGGAGGACACATATAAAAAACAATAACTATACAAAGCTGTAGTGTCGGTCAAAGACACTACCTAACAGTTTCTGTTTCTCAATGTGAGGTGTAGATTTGTGCGCACCCCCTCCATTTTGACACCTGTTATTCTGCTTTGTATCCATTTACAATGTTTTACAATGTATGGCCAATCTGCATGAATTAATGCCTTTTGGTAATATTTTTTTGCTTGTTTAAACAATTCACACTGTTGAGACAACATTGCAACTATCTGTACCTCCTTAACCATGGTACTCCTTGCACTGTGATTTGTGAACCACTTCTTGTCTTTGCTCACTATGTTCACAGTTTTTTATGCTTATTTTTATGTACTAAAAAATTTAAAAAATTAAAAATAGTCTCAGCAATATTCAAAACTGACCTACCTTGACTACATGGAATGTCTAGTTGCACTTCACATAGCAGCGCATGACATGGCAGTAAATTAGTATGCTGCTTGTTTGCCTTATATTTGATTTAAGATTTAACCTGCACTTGAATGAGTTGTAATTGAAAAGAATTTTTGACAGGCAGGACCTTTCCCTGTTTTCACCACACACACACAGCAGCACGACACACCGCACTGCTGTTGTCACCCAGCGTCAGTGTCACACAGGAGATGGGCACACCCCAGGGAAGCCTAGAGCAGGCGCCAGTGGATGCAGACGCTCCACATTTACGTGTCCGTCATGCCGGCGCACCTGAACCAGATGTGGACACACCATTTTATGGCACCCCTGAGGATGGGCACTCCAATCGCAGCAGTCCCATCACAGGTGGCACCATGTCCCCAACAGCCCCCCTCCCATCCCGAGCAGAGGTCACACTCCCATCCCCAGCACACCTGAAAGACCCATCGTCACGGGAGCAGCAGTGATGAGGCGGCTGGAAATCATAGAGGCCCGACAGTGGCGAATTGAGGCCATGTCAACAGAGCACACCCGCCACATTAAGGCAATCAGCCGTGCCATACGGAATGCAACAAAGTCCATGGCATGTGATAATTCACGGACCCGTCGAGTCGTGGAGGGCTGTACAGCAGCCCTGACAGGTTTCAGTCAAAGTGTACGGGAGCTGTGCGAGGTCCAATCCGCACATACAGAGCAGATGCGGGAGTCAAACAATCTGCTCCGCCAGCAGCTGCAGGTCTCAGGAGCATTACCATCTGCCTCAACAACACCCACAGAGGGTTCCCTGGAGGGTTCGCCCAGGCGCCGTTCCCTGCAAAATCTCTCCCCCCCACCGTCCACCAGAGGGACCCGGCCGTGTGAAGCGGCCCTTGTAGATCCTAGATCAACATGGCACAGTTGTGCCGAGCACTGGGCACATGGACGCACTAGCACTATTTTGGGGTGTTCTGAGGGGATTGGGGGGATTGTGTGATGGGGAGTTTACAGGGGCACGGGGGGATTGTGTGATGGGGAGTTTACTGGCAGATGGGAGGATTGTGTAATGGGGAGTTTACAGGGGGTTGGGAGGGTTGTGTGATGGGCGTTTACAAGCGGGTGGGGGGATTGTGTGATGGGGAGTTTACAGGGAGTAGGGGGATTGTGTGATGGGGAGTTCACAGGGAGGAGGGGGGTTGTTAAAAGAATAATAAATCCTGTTCATAATGCATACAACGCATGGACATTAAGGATTGAGTTGAAGTGCTCTTTATTTTACAAGTGATATGTGTCAAATGCATCAATCCACCACATCAAAAATAAATGTCAATCAAGGCCTGTCTGGCCAACCTCCCCTCCCTCACTCCATTCCTGTGTGCATGTGCCCCTGCTTCGGCCACATTTTCTTCATCACTCCCATCCCCAGATGGCTGCCCATCAGCATCAGGGGGCAGTGGCACATGCCTGCGACAGCAAATGTTGTGCAGCATGGCACAGGTAGGTACGATTTTGCCAACCTTCTCTGGTGCATACATCAAGGACCCTCCCATACAGTTTAGGCACCGTAAGCGTGCCTTCAGCAATCCGAATGCCATTTCCGCACAAATGCGTGTACGCCCATGCGCAATGTTGTATGCGAGCTCTGCTGGAGTGTGTGGATTTCGCACAGGGGTCATGAGCTATGTGTACTGCGGATATCCAGAATCACCTGCAGGGGAGAGAATGCAGACATTAGGACAAGGTTGGTTCTGTGGGTGTACAAGGCTCAGACATCTGTCACATTGGCAGCTGAGTCAAGTAGGTGTTGGAAAGGCTAATGCTATCTTGGTGCATTGCTCTCATACATCCTTCAACTTCCTGGACATGCATCAGTCTATCCATAGAAATGCAAATGCTTATGTGTCACACTCATGTACTGCACTTATGCAGTTTTCCAAATGGCTACTTTCACAGTGGTGTGATTTGTGCAAGGTGCTATTTACAGTCAATTGACTACTCACTGCAATCACCACCCCTGTATCTGCATGCCACTGTACTCTTGTCCATTGTGTCATGATCAGGGTACCCTCATATCTGCATGTTCGGGCGACATGCTGTTAGGCCTTTAGTTGTGGCATTCATTATGGCTGGTTTTGCATTTGCTACTTGACACATTACTGTACATTTGGCCAGGCATGTGAATGTACAATCAGGGCTCACTATCTCAGGGATGGCCATTGTTGTGACTACAACTACTAGTGTATGGTGGTTTGGTCGTAGTGCCTACATTAGGTCTATATTGGCATGACTGGCTGTTGCCCAGGGTGGGATGTCTATTCTGTGGCAGGGTGAGGAGCAGCACTGCGACACACACAAGATGCTTTGTGGTAGTTGGCCTTCAATATGTGCGTGTGCTTTCACAAGTGTGTGTCATTCAGGGTGTGTTGTGCTGTGTGGTACGTGTGCAAGGGTTCTCATGCGAGGAACATTCATGGGGATGTGGCTGTGCTAGTCCTGCCTGTTTCTCCTCCTGGCATGCAGGGATTCCTGTGTGTATGCCCCCCACCCCCAATTTGGCATGCGTTTCTGACAGCATTTGTACTCAACCAAAATCCATGTGTTTTGGCCTCAGTACTTCTCCATGTAGGCTGGCAGGGTAGTGTTCCACTGGACCATGGAGTCGTGGGTGGACCCTGGGAGGCAGGCGCAGCAGTGGGTGAAGGTAAGGTTGGGGCTACACGTCATCTGCACGGTCATGGAATGGTAACTCTTACGGTTCCTGTAGGCTGCCATGTTTGTGGGGTGCTACTAGTGCTACATATGTTCAGTCTAGGGCTGCTATGACGTTGGGGACTTGGGCAATGACATGGAACATTGCCTTGAGCTTGTTGACCTGTGCCTGTGTAGCTGGCAATGCAATGTGCTCATTGACATGTAGCAGCAGTGGATCCAGTACCTGTCACAGCACGGCATTGAAGGAGGACTGGCCCATACCATGAATCATGGCAACAGTGTGTTGGAAGCTGCCAGTCCCAAGGTACTGTAAAACAGAGACAAGCTTGACAAGTGAGGGCACAGAAGTGCTGATGGCTATACGGCTGCCTATGTCGGCCTGGATTTTATCCAGCAACTGGGTGATGGTTGCACTGTCCAGCCTGTACTCAGTGACCAGCTGTCCATCAGTCAGGGCCCAGGGAGTGGGCCTGACCCTAGAGATGGCTGGCCGCCTTGCTGGTGCTGGTCGCCTCCTCCTCCTCCTCCTCCTTCTCCTCATCCCCACCACCCCCTGCTCCCAGGGCCCTGGGCTGGTTGGCAGGCCTCTGTAGCTCCAGCCGCAGCAGGTACAAGTCCACATGCAAATGGCAACATGATGTTGGGGATGGTGTGTTGTGAATGGGTGGGCCTTTAGTAGGCCTCTGGTGTGCATTGTTTTCACCTGGGCCCTTGTTGCTGTTTCCTCCCTGCTCCTGATGCTGCAATGGTGTTCGGGAGGGTGTGTTGTGCATGGGTAGGTCTTTAGTAGGCCTCTGAAGTGCATTGTTTTCACCTGGGCCCTTGTTGCTGGCTCCTCCCTGCTCCTGATGCTGTAATGATGTTGGGGAGGGTGTGTTGTGCATGGGTGGGTCTTTAGTAGGCCTCTAGTGTGAATTGTTTTCACCTGGGCCCTTATTGCTGTCTCATGTGTTCTTTTACCTCCAGTATTTGGCCTGGGGTAATTTTGGCGGATTATCTGCCTGTTTCTGGCACTAAGAGCGCCAACGCCAGACTTGTGATAGATCTGTCATTGTACGTTTGGTTGCCGCCGCTATTACAGCCGACGCTATTAACGCCGGCGGTATTGCCCTCAGCTGTAATGGGGCCGGCGGATTTGGCACTCGTCATCCGGCGGAGCGGTATTGGCGGCACTAAAACCTTTTCCGCCAGATTCATGATGAGGCCCTTTGTCCCATTATTTCCTATGGGAACCTTTTGTACTAACCAGAGGGGATATTTCTTTAAATAGTGTTTTAAAATCAGAAAAGTTGTGCACAAACCCAAGAATCGATGGCAATGTTTTCCCTGGAGAGCACAGCTCCAATATGAGACATTTCACTCTCAGTGGTTTGTACACTTTTTTTTAGCCATGTGGCTGGCTAGTGAAGTGCCTGACCTGGCGACCGCAAGTTCGAATTCCCACCTGCAGTTGTGAACAGGGAGTATGGTCTTAACATTCAAAGCTAGAGTGGCATTTCTCGCTCTGCTCAAGGGCTCTAAAATTTCCACATTCTGTCCACCCTTGCGCGGTCTGAACTTGAGCCCAACAATTGTATATGGAGCTCAAAATCAGGCCCTCGTGTCAGCGATGATGCAGTGCTTACTGTATCTGGCAGCCTGAAGGGTGCGGCCACACTGTGGCCAGGAAGCCCCACTTCACCCCTCGCATCCTCAGAGGCTACAAGCATAGGCGTCCATAGGGAGTGACAAAGGAGGGCAATCGCCATCCGCTATTTGCTGTTTGCCCCCCTATTTCGTGCCCTGACTCCCTGGCATACAACTCTTTTGTGGAGCTCTTAAGGTGCTCCTTGACCAGCCACAGGTAATCACGTGTTTACAACTACTTGTTTACTGAGCCTGTCCTTTCTTCTGGCCTGAAGGGGACATAGCAGGAATAGATGGACCATGAACGTCACTGTGCTGGGGCCAATCTGTGCTAAAAGTAGGCTTCCCACGTGCTGGGCACACTATTGTTTTGGCAACTTGAAGCTTACAATTTCATTGAAACCACAAAACAAGAGAATTCCTAAGTGAAGCATGCTTCCTAAACGTAGCTTTCTTTAAACTGTTTATTTATTTATTTGCATATTTATAATGCGCCTGCAGGCATCAGGGCGCAAGAAGACAGAGGGATAGATCAACTAGAAGTAAAAAATTGATTATTCAAAAAGGACTGTTTTCAGCCGTTTCCTAAAGGATATGTGATTCCTATCAAGAGAGATCTTTTGGGAGATTATTCCATAGACGTGCCACCTCTGCCTGGAAGGACCTTCCCAGACCCTTCACTCACTTGCGCTTGGGGATGACCAAACGAGCAGAGTCACTGGATCTTGTTATTCTCTTGGGACAAGTGACCCTTATTGAGTCTTTAAGGTAACTCAGTGCGTGACCATGAAGGCATTTATGCACAACAGTGCATACTTTAAATCGAATCCTGGCTTCTACCGAGCCAGTGCAAATTTATACAATGCTCTGTGATGTGTTCTCTCCTAGAAACACCTTTTCCAATGAGCACTGCATCATTTAATAGGATTTGGAGTCTTTGAATAAAGCCCTTTCCTACACCAGCCAATAGCGCACTACAATAGTCAGTACGTGGCATAATCAGTGCACAAACTATGGTGGTGCAATTGGCTTCTGAAACTAACCTAAGTAATCTCAAGTAATATTGAGCCTTATTTGTGGTGTGATGAATTTGAGCATCTGAATTAAGGGAAGCCTCTAGTACGACTCCCAGGGTCTTACCCTTCGAAACAGTATTTACTTGATGGTTCTGGATAACAAAGCTTGAAAACGTACCGTCCAGTTTCAAGCGAGCCTGAGCAGAACCAAAAATAAGAAGCTCTATTTTAGCCGCATTAAGACATATACCATTGTTGGACATCCAGCTTTGAATACTAGTGTAGATCTTTGAAATAAGAGACAAATCTTTTTCACAGTTACCACTGATATTTATAATTTGTATTGATATTTATAAACTGTGTTTTGTTTTTTATTGGATTACACACACAAATACCTTGTGATTTGTGTGGACCTACTTTTGAGTTTCATGGACCAGTATACTTCTAAAGATGTTATTTGTTTGTCAAACTACTCAATTGAAAATAAATGATTCTATTGTGCTGACAGCAATTTTTGGGAAACTGAGCTGTGGGTTCATGGGTGTAGAACATGGGGGTGCATGGGGGACAAATCCCACCCACAATTTTATGTGGGGGGGATATAATGGCATATGTGCCCCTCAGAATCTCTTGTTGTGCACAGACAGTGCACTGCCACTGTCTGCTGCTGTTGCACATATTTCCTGGCTCAGCCAGGAATGGCTGCCAGTGCCGGGCACAGGGCTGTCACGAGGGGGGTGCAGGAGGAGCAAGCTGTCCCAGGCCTCGTACTTGGGGGTGGCGGGCCTCGCAGCACATTCAACGACAGACCGTCATTCCATGCCCATAGAGGCCCAGGGAACACAGTCTCAAGGAACTCTGGCAATGCTGAGTGAGCTTAGCCACTATTGAACAGTGGCCCATCTTTTGGCTTGACTGCTTTATATCCCTGATAACTAGGGCAGTAGCAAGTCAAAGACTCTGACAGCTTGTATACTGTGACTGAGGTGACACATAACACACACATACACACGCGCGTGCTGTGGGAGTTAGATCCGCAGGATGGTGTAGATTTTACTAACCGATTATGGACCATCATTTTCAGAAGGAACAGCGTCTTCTATTAAGCTAAAGAACCAGAAAAAATGTACCTGCTTCTGGCCTTCCACACCATGCTTAGAATGAGTGTTGCCGACCTTCCAAAACTCTTACAGGGTGGGATGTACTCTTGCCAACCTTCCATACCACTCAGGTTTAAGGCACATTTCTCCTCTTATACACACTTGAAATGGGTGAAATATAAACTTTCCATTTTCGAATGCATTATAACATGGAAAAAGTATATGCTCTGTATGAACCCACAATAACACGGAAGAGTGATATGTACTGCATGAAACCACTATAAACGAACATTGAAAAAGCCAACAGATTTGGCTTTTGTATAGCCATGGGATAGGCATTTGGCATGCACTGGGTGAATGGTGATACTTGACCATGATACGACAACGGCTGCAAAATGGTGTGAACACCTGGGCAAATGATACCAGTGCTAGGCAAACGCCTATGATACCTATACACAATCCATCCAAAACTGTTGTTTTTCGAGAATGCTTGTTTTTCATATGACTTCAGTGCAAGGAAGAGATGCATGGACACACACACTACTTATAAATCAAGTGGCTGAAGGCACACTTGGTTAAGACACATTCTATTACACCAGTAGCACATTTACAGCTGCAATTATTATTTGTATTTCTCTTATTATTATTAGGGTATTTATTGAGCACAGACCGAGCATCGGCAAGCAACAAAGCGCTTTCCAAGTCTTCAGAGAAAGTACACACTGAGGAAAGCAGAGATTCAACGTATCGGGGAGCGAAGAATGGGGATGGGGGAGGTTAGGCAGTTTGGCAGCAATGACTACGCAAGCAAACAGGGGAGGAAGAAGGAGAGAGCAGATCCCCCAGTCTCAGGATAGGTGGGGAGTTGAGCCAATAACTCTCAGAAGACTTCTTAGAAATAACACTGTAAGGCCCTCTACTGCACAAAGTGTGGTATTACTGTTTGATAGAGATTGCTCAAAGAGTTCTCATGAGGATATGTTTTGGTTTGGAAAATGCAGGTAGTGGCTTGGTATGGCGATACAGATTATTAGCATGGGGTAGTCAATGGGTGAGTCAATAAACAAACAACACCCACGAGCTATGTGCTTCTCCTGATATCCTATATCTCTCCTATATGTAATCCAGTGTAATAGTTTGGGCTCATTGGTGGTGCTTAGGCACCACCTAATAACCAAAACTAATAAGGGGTGCCTCCTACCACTCTGAAACAGAGGGAAGAATCCACATATTGCATTAAGAACACTGATATTGAAATAAGCTATAGCCTTCCACCTTTACAGCAAATCTGAAAATGTAAAATGTGCCTACTTCAAACCTCCCAGGCAAGTCACCCTGTGATCCACTATGAGAACAATCAAACATGTACTGGCCTAAGAATAAATATATTGACAGACCAATACCTCTGAAGGACTTAGAGGGCTGTTGCAGAGTCTGTCAGTGGTTAATCAGAGCCTGATGTGAGACTGGCAGAGTCTATCCCAACCCTGCTGACCTCTCAGAGGCACAGAGCCTTTGAGAAATGCCCTAATGTGTCCAGCGGTGGAGGAGCCAGCTTGCCCCCACACTGGGCTCCACAGTGCAGAAAACCTCCATGGCCATGCTAATCCCTATGGCAATTCCCACCCAGTTCTTGCCTACCCCCACCCAAAACACCTACTCATTGGAACTCTTTGAGCTAACTTCAACAAGCCTTACCATCAAACTTTGCCCTCAAAGTGTCTGCGAGTGGTTTCTCAAACAAGTCTGAGAGATAATGATTAATTGAAGTTGTAAACACGCTACTGATGTAAAAAAAAGTCTTGACCAGGTCTGTCTTCAGCCACTTGATTTTAAAGCACCACATGTCTTTCACTGAAGTCCTGTCAAAAACAAGCAATGGCAAAGCCAACCGTTTTGGCTTGTGCATAAGTATTAGGCATTTTACAGGCACTGCTATTAGATGCTCAGGTACTCAAACCATTTTGCACCTGCCACCATCAACGGCCAGTTAATACCAATACAGCAGTTCCTTTCCCATGCCTACACAAACGCCCAAACTGTTAGCATTGCCAATGCATGTTTTGCTTTGCCCTTGATTTACAAGTGCAAGCATCAAGGTTAAAGCAAATATATTACTTGGCTAAACTGAACCACATTGGATATAGGTGGGTCTAGTCAGGAATAATATTTATGGTGCATAGTCAGCCTGAACATACTTTCTTTTACTGACTGGGAGTCCTTATATGGTAACAATGGCATAAATTGGTGCAACCTGAATGGACATACATGGAACAACCAGCACAAATATATTTTTATATTAGCATATGTTGTGTGCAAAAATGGCATGACATGCATTGGAAAATGTTCCTGTGCATGTTTGGTGACTTGCAACTATTGGGTTTTTTCATGTGCTTCCGTACAAAACCAATTGCAAACTGTATGGATTTCTACCCAACTTTGCAAAGAAAGTGCCGTAAAATGCATAATTTTAACCCAATGTTTCAAACATTTTCTTGGGAATGATGCACCCCTCAAACTCCCATTGTTTGGTTTGGTCTACCTCACTGTGCTTTGTCAATCCCGCATAATTGATGCAAACATTTAAGCCTCTTCAGTTTAGAAATTCACCAGCCCCCACTTTACATCATCTATCTGTCACTGTTTATGATGTGTGTTTTAATGTGCACACATCATACACACATCATATGTGTGTATGATGTGTGCACACATATGATGCCCTTAATGCTGGTATGACACACTACACGCCATCATACCATCCTATATATTTTTATGCATATGATACAAAAGTTAGTCTGGCATAAACCTTTCTTCAATACAGAAATCTAATTTTGCTGTAGTTGATTTGCAGTTTAATAATTACCCATATTTGGGTTCCTCCATATAAACTCAAGGAGAGATTTCTCGCGTCTCCTGTTTGCGGCAGTGCCGCCGCTGGCCCAGTGCAAAACATGGTAAGGGGGCCTCACCCAATTTTTTTCCCCCGGGCCTCACCACACCTTGTGACAGCCCTGGCCGGGCAGTTGTTTGCAACTTCACTTGCATGCAAAGACGAAAGTTCTGCTCGTGGCGTGCCACGGCCCGAGCCACGCCCCTGCGCATATGACTCCAGGCACTGCCTGGGCAAGAAATAAACTGCACGTCCCCCTGCGCAGTGCACTGCTCCGCAGCCTCTGGAGTCCAGTCACAGTGCTGCTCACTATTGCCATTGAAGCAAGCACGGAGCATGACCGAGCAGGCTGACTGAAGCAGCGATGCCGCGTGCTGAGTCTCAGGCTGGACAGGGACGGTCACATCCTATTTGCTTTTGCAGCAGCGACCAGCGAAATTCAAGTGTTTGCAGTCTCACTTGCTGCTTGCTGGACTGTCTGGTGTTGGCGGAGATAGCCCTGCAGCAGGGATTCTGGTGTGGACAGAGGGATCCCTGCAGCAGGGGTTCTGGTGTGGGCCTGGGTATGCCTGTAGCAGGGATTTAGGTGTGGGCAGAGGTCAGTGGTTGTTCATTGGATAGGTGGACAAGTGTTTAATTTGGATCCACCATTAAAAATATAGAAACTGATTTTTATTTCTTCCACATTTGCTTATGTATCTCCCGGCCTTCTCTGTCCCAGTTTTCTTCTATCCTGCATCTTGTTCTCACGCCCCTCTGCTTATGGGTGTGGTGATGGGTCGGGTCGGCTGCCTAAAAGGAGAATAGTCGTACTCCTACCGTAACCCACCCTGGCCCCATGCCACATCAGGGACCAGGTCACGGTGACCCGGTCCCCCGCTGCTACCCAGAAACGCAGTAGTGCAACTGCAGCACAGTGCGGACATAACTGCAGCACAGTGCGGACATTAGGGGAGGTGTGGTATTCGGAGGATTACTGAAAGGCTTAGCACTGGCTACTGGTTTAAGAGGTGCTCTGTGTGTCTTTTCAACACCTGTGAAACTGGCAAGGCAAAGAGGCCAGCCGGTAATCTCACAGCAGCCCACTGGTTTGCACCCCTTGCATTCTTTGGTGTGCACGTGCACCACCTGTCAAAAGGCTGTCACCAGCCCCTAACTGATGTGCGTGCATAACGGGTGCCTAGAAAATGTCCAGTCTTCGAAAGCTGAGAACCGCCCATGTCTCTTGTTCTAACCATTAATGGTCAACAATGGGAATCGCCAATGGTGGAAATTTGGGAAATAATTGGAGGTTACCTACCCTTGTAATCAAGGCACATTGGTGGAAGGGAACTTCTAGCTGGAGGGATGTTGAGAAGAATACATTTTAGGACTAGAAACTCTTTTTAAGTATCTTAAATGGGGAAAGTGAACAGAGGCACGTGTGTTCTGCAACCTGGCATAACTGCCACCCTTAATCCAAAGCTTACCGCGCTACACAGGACAATGTTTCACTGTAGCATGTAAGCTTTCCCAGGCTATGCCACACTTTCTCGACAGTCGTAAGGAATTGCTCTGTGGAAATATCCCTGACAGTGGCACTCAAGCATTGCTTGCCTGAATGGAAGATTCTAGGAGTGCCCTCGCAATGCTACCCACATCCAGCCCAGACTGTGCCAATTCTTAGAGCGCTGGCATTCCTCTGCTTTTGGGGTTCAGCATGTGCCTGGTTTGTCACCTCTGCTGAAAGAATATGTGTTTGCTTGAAAGCAATAGTTCATTAATTACACGCTCCTATTTCCTGTAATTTGTATTTTGTATTTTATTTATTTGTAGTGCGCACCAGGCCGTGGGCATCCGGGCGCAAACTTAGAGGACAAAGTTACAAAGTGACATCATATATAGGATATACAGTGAAAGCTTAAATTTACAAATGTACAAAAGTTGGATATATAAAATATATTATAATATACATAATTACAGAAAGGGGTGGAATATGCAATCAATCGTAAACTTACAGTGAAAGCATACAAATATACATCAAATACATCATACACAGCAGAGTGAAGGCTAGGTCACTCTAAGAGTAGTGTCAGGACCAGACAGTAGTGAGTAGGTTGGAAAGCAGTGGAGCATAGTCAGACACAAAGTGTTGCAAAGTCAGTCGCTAAAGCAGTTTATCAAGGGACAAAATTAAGTGAGGCACAGTTTAGTGGGGGGCAGAAGATTCTGGGGGCAGAAGATTCTGGGTGGATGCTACAGTCAGAGGCAGTGTCATTTGAGCATAGAGCCAAGATTTCGTTTTCCGTTTGAAGGAGTTGAATGAAGGCTCTGATCTGATGTTGGACGGAAGAGTGTTCCAAAGTTTAGTAGCCAGAACAGGGAAACTCACGGCCCCAGCTTTTTGAAGTTTAAATCTCGGCATCTTTGGGGTCGTGAGGGGGTGTGGAGGGAGAGGCGATTGGAAATATAGGGTGGGGCCTTGTTAGTCAAACATTTGTGAGTAAAGGCAAGTGTTTTCAGCGATATTGCATGTGCAGGTTAGTCCTGACATCTGAGATATGTTGGTTTCTTGGAATATTCTGAGTGATTTGTAGTTTGTTGAGGTTAGCCTGGCTAGTCCCCAGACAAAGGGCACTACAATAGTCTATTCTGGACATGATGAGCGTTCTAACTAGAGTGATGCTATTAGGGGTGGTCAGAAAAGGTCTGCAGGCTGCAATGAGTTTCCAGGTGTATGCGGATGCTGGTCTGACTGCATTGGTTTGTCTTGTCAATGACAAGGTAGAGTCAAGATAGATACCCAAGGTTTTAGTGTCCTTGGATACCTTAATGACGTTGCTATCAATGATGAATGACTGATAGGAGTGATCTAATTTGTTAAGTCGTTGAGAGGAGCCCAAGATGAGGAGCTCTGTCTTATCATCATTGAAGCAAAGTTCGTGTTGGGCCATCCAAGCCTGAATTACCAGATATACTTCGTTCAATGCCTTGGTGTCCGCAGTGTGGTCACCAGTGATAGGGATGAGTATCTGGATGTCATCAGCATAATTAGTGTAGGAGACACCCAGATAATCCAGAACATCAAAGAGAGGTTTGGTAAACACATTGTAAAGTGTAGGTGACATGCACGAGCCTTGGGGGACCCAGCATTGGATGGGGGCAGGGTCAGCAGCTGCTGAAGGGGAGAATACCCTCATGTACCTGTTACTGAGAAAGGAGCTGATCCAGGCAGTGGCTGAATCAGAGAAGTGGGCGGCAGAACGGAGGTGCTGGCACAAGCTTTTGTGATTGACCAGATCAAAGTCTGTGGACAGGTCTAGGAGCAATAGCAAGGCTAATTTCCCATTATCTTTCAGGACTTCGATTTGAGTTTTCAAATCTAACAGGGCCGTTTCAGTTCCATTCCTAGGACGGAAACTGGATTGTCTAAATCCAAGGAGGTTATTAAGTTCCAAATAGTCTTGAATCTGCAGGTAGGCTGCACGGTCAAGTATTTTGAGCATGAACGGGACAGTGGTGATGGGTCTGTAGTTGGTTGGTATACTCGGGTCTAAAGAAGGTTTTTTTAGCAAAGGGATCACCCAAGCGTCCTTGAGGTTGTCTGGAACAATGCCTGTTTTAAAGGAGGAGTTGATAAAGGCAGTTATAAAAGGGGCAAGGTCATGGGCAGATTCCTTGATGATAGGTGCAGGGCAGGAATCACCTTGGCAAATAAAAGGTTTGATTTTATTGATGATGACTTCCACTACAGCAATGGAGAGTGGAGTGAAGGCGAACGGTTTGATCAGAGGTGAAACTGAGTGGCCAGTCATTAGTGAAGTGGACTGATGATTATCCAACTTCAGACTATTTTGTTTGTCTTTAATTTTTAATTGGAGGGAAGAGATTTTGTTCAATAAGGCTGTCTGGATATTTGCGCACCATTCGCTATCTTTAATACAGGTGTCAGGTGGTGTGGCAGGGGATTCAAGTTCCTTTAGGATCTTGAATAGTTCTTTGGTGTTCGGGTCAGCTTGCATGATGCGATTATTGAGAGACTCTTTTTTGGCCTGGTAGATGGCTTCTATATAGTTGAGTGTGGCTAGGATGAGGCCATCCTTGTGAGCCTCTGACTGATGACTTTTCCAGCGATTTGCAGCGCATCGTTTACCTTTACGGAGCACTCTTAACTGAGGTGTAAACCATGAGTTGAGGTGTTCGTGAGGTTTAGGCTTTCTGAGTTTGATAGGGGCGATAGCGTTTAGGGCTGAGAACATCGCTTGGTTGTACGAGTCTGCTAGGATTGTAGGATCAGAGCAGGAGTGTGTAATCTTGTTAAGGGCGGGGAGTAAGAGAGGGAGTAATTTCTCTCTAGTTATGTCCCTTTTATTTCTAGTAGGGAGGGCCGGGGCCATAGTTGGTAGGGGGTGTGCAGCTGCTGTCATGATCTCTGCTTCCAAGAGGTCAGGACATGCCCAACTCCCTTGGAAGCAGACCCATAACCCAGGTTCCGAGCGCCAGCCGGTCCCAATTGGGACCTTTTGGACTCTGTCCTGGCGCCGGTGGCGCCAGGCTCATAAATGTGCCCAGTCCCAGCGCTGGAAGCGCTGGGCTCATAATGCTTGGGTGGACTTACCTGCGGCAGACCATGCTGCTTACTTACCTGCCAGTTGAGCCTCTGATCCTCTTCTGTTCGGGACTACTTTTCCTGTTGGGTGGGGCAGGAGCCACTCCCTAGGTTCAGAACCCTGGAACTCTTCTGGAAAGCAGGGACTCTTTTCTTTCCTAGGCGTGGCTGTGGAAGGAGACACCTAAGCACTACAGGAGGCTATTTAAACCACACCCGATGGATGAATCTTGCTTTGTGTTATTCTGCATCCTCTGCAGCAGAACGCTCATCGTGTCTTCTGCATCTGATCCTGGGCCTAAGGAAAAAGGCTTACCATCCTGAATCTAGTCTTCAGCAACACCTATAAAGACAAGAAAGAACAGGTTAGCATTACGGTCTTCAGTGACAGCGCTCCTTTTACCTGAACCATCGGCTGTCATCAACGCCTCGCACTGCATTCCGGCATCTGAAAGACAAAAGCTTACCAATTCTGCGCACGCTCCGGAGGCCTTCGGCGCTGCATCCAGCATCTGAAAGATAAAACAAGGTGCGTTTAAAGACTTTGGGGAACTTAAATACTCACGAGCCATTACTCCTTTCACATCTAACCCAGTGGGTATTCGGGCACCCTGCAGCCACTCCGAACTTATACCTGCAAAGGAAAAAGACAGTTAGAGCGCGCCGTGAAGCAGGCAGCAAGCGCTTACTTACATGCTTCAAGGCGCTTCTATTCATCACACGGGCTCCATCTTCGCCATCGCCGGAACCCTGCAAAACAAGATACAACATTACTAAAGACTTTTAAAGACATTTGAATTACTCGAAACTTACCGTGCGTGAAGAAAACGACGGACAGCAGTCCCCTGAAGTCAAGAGGCCTGCTTCCCTTATCCAGTGAGGAAACTGGTTTCAGCACCCTGCTCCGAAGCAGATGGAGAGCACGCCGTTCACTTACCTAAGGTGAGCGCGTTAACCTTTGGGGTCCTACAGGAGAAGAGAAAGGGAAGAAGAGAGAGACATTCAATAACCCAGTTCATTAATCCCATATTTTCTATCTGCAGACACCTTACCCTTCAAGTCAGACATACAGTGCACAGGGGTCCAGCCCAAAGAGCCAGCCGTGTGTTACACATCACCTTAGAAGATACGGTATACGCCCAGTCAAGACCGGCGCCTCTACGGGAATCAGGTGAGCGTTACAGAACACAAAGCCTACCACAAAACTCCCGTCCAGGCGCTATGGAAACCTCGGATACCGACCAGCTAGCCCAGTTGCTTGGGGAACTAAGGGCAGAAGTGCATGCAGCCCGTCAGGAAACCAACGCTCTAAAAAGGGAACTGATTATTTCCAAGGAGCGAACAGATGATCTCGCTAGGCAATTGCTACAGTCACAAGCCGGACAGACCCCGTTACCCGCATCTGGGGGAAATCTTCCTTCTACATCCTCTATGAGTCCAGTGCAGATCAACCTACCTGGGAATGTACCTCTGGCTCCGCCCGAACGATTTTCTGGTGACCCAAAGAGGTTTGCAGTATTTATCAATCAGTGTCGGTTGCATTTCTTATGCCGGCCAGCAGCATTTCCAACTGATCAGGCTAAAGTAGCTTTCGTGCTTTCGTACCTTAGTGGTAATGCGGCAGACTGGTCGATCCCTCTAGTAAATCAAGATGATCCGGTCCTCCATGATTTTCAAGCTTTTCAGCTCAGTATGGAAAAACTTTTCGCAAGACATTCACAGGGGCAGGCTTTGGACAATGAGCTTCTTTCGTTGCGACAAGGTAATCAAGACCTTTTGGCTTATATTGCATCTTTCAACAGACTGATAGTGGAAACTCAATGGCCTGAGGACAAAAGGATTACGCTGTTTTATAGAGGTCTACGTGGAGAGCTCAAAGATGTGTTAGCTCAAGTAGTGAATCCCCCACAAGATTGTTCGGACTATATAGATTTAGTTGTTCAAATAGATCACAGACTGCAGAACAGGAAGGCTGATCGTTCCAAGTTTGATGCTCGAGTATTTTCCAAACCGCCAACTCCTTCCAAAGGAGTAGACTCGGGGGAACCCATGCAAATAGGGGGCCTGAAAGGTCCTCTAACACAAAAGGAGCGGGAAAGAAGAAAACAGTTGCAATTATGCCTCTATTGCGGAAACTCAGGGCACTTTCTTCGAGACTGTCCGGTGAAACCTGCCAAGAAGGCAGTAGGAGCTGCAGTTACCAAAGTTACAAACTCTGAGCAGGGAAACGACCTCGCCCGACAAGAATAGAGGTCCTCTTGCCGAGCGTGAAAACCAGTTCCGTGACCTCGCATTTCGTGATACCTATGGTCCTCATTAGCCCTGATAATCCGGATCGATTACATGCAATTGAAGCTTACGTCGACAGCGGTGCCATCGGCAATTATGTGGATCATGCAATGGTTTTGAGGATGAATCTAACTCTTTGTCCCAAGGCTGTAAAGGACGTCATTACTACGGTGGATGGAACGGAGATAGCCTCCGGACCAGTAACGCATACCACTCAAGAAGTGACACTCGTAAGTCAAGATGGACACCATGAGAAGATCGTGTTCGATGTGATCAAGGCCCCTCAGTTTCAGGTTATTCTAGGAATTCCTTGGTTAGAGAAACACAATCCTCTGATCGATTGGCGAGCAAGAACGGTCCAGTTTCCAGAATGTGTCTCTACTTGTCATCCTCCACCTGGTGTTGCACTGGCAGCTACTTCTTCAGAGACGACTCCCCAGTTACCTCCCGAATACCAAGAATACCAGGATGTTTTCCGGAAGGATCAGGCTAACTCTCTACCTCCTCATAGGTCTTATGACTGCCAGATAGACCTGATACCTGGATCTACTCCTCCTTGTAGTAGAATTTATGCCCTCACCGAGCCTGAGAACCTTCACCTTCGTCAATACCTGGATCAATACCTGGCAAATGGGTTTATTCGTCCTTCCAAGTCCCCTGCTTCTTCAGCTTTGTTCTTCGTTCCAAAAAAGGAAGGAGACCTTAGAACTTGTATTGATTATCGCTCCCTGAACCAGATCACCGTCAAGAATAGATATCCGTTACCTTTGATCCCTGAACTCTTGGACCAGGTCAGAAAGGCATGCATATATACAAAGTTGGACCTTAGAGGAGCCTACCATTTGGTTCGAATAAAGGAGGGCGATGAATGGAAGACGGCCTTCCGCACCAAATATGGGCTATTTGAATATCAGGTCATGCCCTTTGGACTTTGCAATGCCCCGGCCGCCTTTCAATATTTTATGAACGATGTCCTCAGAGAGCTCATAGATGTGTGTGTTGTTGTTTACATTGACGACATCCTCGTTTATTCTTCATCGGAATCTGAACATCGGAAACACGTAAAAATGGTCCTCGAAAGATTGCGTCAACACAAACTTTTCGCTAAGTTGGAAAAATGTGTTTTCAACGTGACTGAAGTTGAATTCTTGGGATTCATATTATCACCTAGCGGAGTACGTATGGATTCAAAGAAGGTCGATGCAATTCTCAAATGGCCATCACCATCCTCCGTAAAAGGTGTGCAAAGCATGTTAGGCTTCGCTAACTTTTACCGTAGGTTTATCCCCGAATTTTCTCGAATAGTCCAGCCCATCACTGCCTTGTTAAAGAAAAACAAACGTTTTGAATGGTCTACCGAGGCGGAACAAGCTTTCCAGGATTTGAAGACTAAATTTATCTCTGCACCAATCTTAAAACACCCTCGCCCCGAACTCCCCTACATCGTGGAAACTGATGCTTCAAGCCTTGCCATGGGGGCAGTTCTATCACAAAAGGACCCGGTAACCAATCAGTTGCATCCTGTGGCATTTTGGTCCCGCAAATTCTCGCCTCCTGAAATCAATTACACGATTACTGACAAGGAACTTCTGGCTATCAAGTCTGCTTTTAAGGCTTGGCGGCATTATCTGCTGGGGGCCCGACACACCGTTACTGTGATTACAGATCACCGAAACCTGCAATATTTGAAAACTGCAAAAGCCCAATCCTCTAGACAACTTCGTTGGGCAGTATTCTTTGCCGAATTTGACTTTATAATTACCTATCGACCCGGTACTAAAAACGGTAAAGCCGATGCCCTTTCTCGAATGGGAGTGGAAGAACACTTGATCAACCCTAAACCTGTACCTATCATTCCCGAACAAAGAATCCTGGGTGTAATCGCCACACAATCCATAGAGGAAGTTAAGGATAAAGCCAGGCAACTTGTAACTCCAGCAGACATACAGAATTGGCCTTTAAAGGGAAAGGACTTTGTAGTAAAGGACAACTTGTTGTATTTCCAAGAACGATTATACCTGCCCAGCACAGATTTACAGAAAAAAGTAATCTCTTGTTATCACGATTCTTTAATGGAAGGACATCCCGGTATGACCAAGACTTCAGAAAAGATCAAGCGCTACTTCTGGTGGCCCTCTTGGAAAAAAGATATCAGAGACTTTATAATGTCCTGTGGAGTATGCGCCCAAAACAAGAGTCAAAAGGAAAGACCAGCAGGCCTCTTACGCCCTATTGACATCCCACCTCGCCCTTGGCATACACTTTCTATGGACTTCATCACCGATCTACCTCCATGCTCCGGATACAATACGATTCTAGTAATCGTGGACTTATTCTCCAAGATGGCGCATTTCATTCCGCTCAAAGGCTTGCCAACAGCAGCAACTCTGGCCCGTGAATTTCTGGAAAACATCGTCCGACTGCACGGTTTTCCTTCGGTTCTAATATCGGATCGTGGTAGTCAATTTATTTCTCATTTTTGGCGAAGTTGCTGTCGGTCGGCTCAAATTGATGTGAGACTATCGACCAGTCACCACCCTCAGACCGACGGACAAACCGAGAGGACCAATCAAACTCTGGAACAGTATTTACGCTGCATGCTGCAACAAACTGAAAAAACTTGGAAAGACATACTTTGGATAGCCGAATATGCCTACAATAACTCTGTCCATTCGGGAACTGGGAAAACCCCGTTTTTTCTTTTATACGGCAGTCACCCTCGAACCTCGGAGTTGGATCCCCTCCATGATCTTGAAACACCAGCAGTAGAATACCTGCATGCTACAATCACCCAAGCCTTTAAGGAAGCTGTTTCTCACCTTCAAAGGGCTAAAGAACAATACAAGAAAGGAGCAGATCAACATCGGAAGGAAGCCCCTCAATATCAAGTAGGGGATCAAGTCTGGTTATCTACCAAATATCTACCTCTAAAAGGGCCACGTACATTCAACCCAAGATACCTTGGTCCCTATTCCATCACTACCATAGTAAACCCAGTAGCGGTCAAGTTGGACTTGCCCCCGCACATGAAGATTCATCCGGTCTTCCACGTCTCTCTATTAAAACCCGTGCAACCTCAAACCCGACTAACTAAATCTCCAAAACCTATCCTAGTTGATGGAGAACTCGAGTTTGAAGTCAAAAGCATTCTGGACTCCAAGATCTCCAAATCTAAACTATTTTACCTAATTGACTGGAAAGGCTACGGCCCCCAAGAGAGATCCTGGGAACCTGCTGAATATGTCCACGCTCCTCGCCTAATCAGAAAATTTCATCGAACATTTCCTGACAAACCCAAACCCCCGGAGAAGCCCGGTTTGGGAGGGGCCTTGAGGGGGGGTGCTGTCATGATCTCTGCTTCCAAGAGGTCAGGACATGCCCAACTCCCTTGGAAGCAGACCCATAACCCAGGTTCCGAGCGCCAGCCGGTCCCAATTGGGACCTTTTGGACTCTGTCCTGGCGCCGGTGGCGCCAGGCTCATAAATGTGCCCAGTCCCAGCGCTGGAAGCGCTGGGCTCATAATGCTTGGGTGGACTTACCTGCGGCAGACCATGCTGCTTACTTACCTGCCAGTTGAGCCTCTGATCCTCTTCTGTTCGGGACTACTTTTCCTGTTGGGTGGGGCAGGAGCCACTCCCTAGGTTCAGAACCCTGGAACTCTTCTGGAAAGCAGGGACTCTTTTCTTTCCTAGGCGTGGCTGTGGAAGGAGACACCTAAGCACTACAGGAGGCTATTTAAACCACACCCGATGGATGAATCTTGCTTTGTGTTATTCTGCATCCTCTGCAGCAGAACGCTCATCGTGTCTTCTGCATCTGATCCTGGGCCTAAGGAAAAAGGCTTACCATCCTGAATCTAGTCTTCAGCAACACCTATAAAGACAAGAAAGAACAGGTTAGCATTACGGTCTTCAGTGACAGCGCTCCTTTTACCTGATCCATCGGCTGTCATCAACGCCTCGCACTGCATTCCGGCATCTGAAAGACAAAAGCTTACCAATTCTGCGCACGCTCCGGAGGCCTTCGGCGCTGCATCCAGCATCTGAAAGATAAAACAAGGTGCGTTTAAAGACTTTGGGGAACTTAAATACTCACGAGCCATTACTCCTTTCACATCTAACCCAGTGGGTATTCGGGCACCCTGCAGCCACTCCGAACTTATACCTGCAAAGGAAAAAGACAGTTAGAGCGCGCCGTGAAGCAGGCAGCAAGCGCTTACTTACATGCTTCAAGGCGCTTCTATTCATCACACGGGCTCCATCTTCGCCATCGCCGGAACCCTGCAAAACAAGATACAACATTACTAAAGACTTTTAAAGACATTTGAATTACTCGAAACTTACCGTGCGTGAAGAAAACGACGGACAGCAGTCCCCTGAAGTCAAGAGGCCTGCTTCCCTTATCCAGTGAGGAAACTGGTTTCAGCACCCTGCTCCGAAGCAGATGGAGAGCACGCCGTTCACTTACCTAAGGTGAGCGCGTTAACCTTTGGGGTCCTACAGGAGAAGAGAAAGGGAAGAAGAGAGAGACATTCAATAACCCAGTTCATTAATCCCATATTTTCTATCTGCAGACACCTTACCCTTCAAGTCAGACATACAGTGCACAGGGGTCCAGCCCAAAGAGCCAGCCGTGTGTTACACATCACCTTAGAAGATACGGTATACGCCCAGTCAAGACCGGCGCCTCTACGGGAATCAGGTGAGCGTTACAGCTGCTTCAATATTAAAGGTGTTGATATGGTGGTCAGACCATATGCAAGGTGCATTAGAAATTACCTTGATATTACAATTGGTATCGGCTTGTCCTTGTCCTTCCTTTACTGTGGGTAGGTTCTAGGATGTGCTGAGTGAATCCGAAGTCAGTTAGGGTATTGGCAAGGTCAATGGCGGTAGGGTCATTAGGGTAGCAGAATCCCAAGTTATGGTCACCCAAGAGAATGATTTGCAATTTATCTAGTAGTACGGTGGAAATCTCATCCACAAAGGAGGAGGCTGGGCCAGGTGGTCTGTAAATAAGTTGTGTGGTGGTTGTTTGGTTAGGCGTTAGAGGAAGCTTGACTGAGAGTAGTTTTGCAGACTCCATATTGACATTAGGGACCACTCTTAGGCCGAGTTTTTGTAAATGAAGGCGGCAACTCCACCCCCTCTGGATTGAGCAGTGTTACAATTGCAGCGCGTAATACTGTAATCTGGAGGTATGGCTAGAGATAGTGTGGGTCCAGATGCTGCATGTAGCCAGGTCTCATAAATTGCAATAAAGTCAAGCTTTTGGGTCATGATGAGGTCAGCAATACCAAGTGCGTGGGCTGTGACTGATCTGGTGTTGATAAGTGCGTCCATGATCTGTGCAACTTCGGCTACTGGGGCTGCAGTTTTGGGGTTGTTGATTGTGATGGGAGAACACAAGGCAATGGGGCTAAGACTAAGGGAGGGGAGTTTAGGCATGGTGCGAGTAAACGTGTTAGTGCGCATGTGCGCATGACAGAACCTGGATCCTAATCTCTTGTTTCTAATGTGGAGGGAGCAAGGTTGATTAGGTGTAGGTTTCTTTGTGAAGTGTTAAAGCCAGAGGGCAGGGGCATTAAGGTACTGGTTAGTAGAAGCATCGTTATGATTATGCTCATTGGACACTATCAAGTGGCAACCCATAGTGTGGTGGAGTGGTGGCAGTAGCTGGTGGTGTGTAGAGTATACAGGTACCACAATAGGTGAGGGAGAGCAATGAAGGTGGGCTGGTGATGCTGGAATAAGCAACCTGACCGAAATGGACAATAGTGAGAGCAATAGGTGGACGTGGATTAAAGTGATACAAGAGAACATGATAGATAGAGGTTGTAGTGCATTAAGTACTGCAAATGAGCCAGATGACAGAGCATGCATGTGGTTCAACCACTTAGTGGTACTAAGGCAGAAACAGGTGTGCACCAGGATAAGAGCCTATGAGGCACCGATAGTGTCAAACGGGATCTGTATGGTATATGATCCATACAGATCCAATCAATATATGTACCACAGAAGCCGGAGGCTTACAAATATTGGGAAACAAATGCAAATGCAGCGAGGCAGAGGTGCTGGCGCAATTTTGCACAGACAGCAAGAACAACATTGTATAGGTAACCTACTAAGCATGACTCAAAATTTCTATAATATCAAGAACTCAGACATGCAACTAGTTAAGTGGCAAATGAAGTACAATCCTACAAAGTGGAACATTACGACAGGACAACTGTAAATATGAATTAGATGCCAAGGAAGTACGCCTCGTGAACAACACGGCTGATATATCAGGCTGAGTAGGCAGTAACAGGCAGCATTAACCAATGGTACAAGGCATTGTTAACAGCCTAAACATTATTTGAGAAAATCACTAGTATACGTTACAATCGCGGCGGTAATATTATGATAAAGCAGAATGAAGGCAAGCGAATGTGACCCCACAACGTCTGATCAAGGTAAGGGTGGTACTTAAGCAAAAGCACGAGGCGGTTGCAGAGTGCCAGCTCCGTGTCACAAAACAATGTAAGCAGGGAGGTGCAAGTCAATTGGAGTACGAACAGGGTTAATCTTACCCAATTTAGTCCAGTAACAGGCAGCGTTGGACACAAGCAGGATGAAAATGAGATGAAAGGAGCAGAGTCCCAGGTCCTGGCCTCTGTTGCCTCTGGACAGGGCTGCCTTGTTGGGCAGCCTTAGTGGGTGGGCCGGTGTTTGCCTGCCGGCATCGGTAACTGGCTGAAGTAGGTACAGGGAGCCCATCACTGGAAGTCCAGCCTGCAGAAGGCTGTAATTGCACACACAAAGTTACCGGCGGCCATCTTGGAAAAGAAACTGCCTCGTGGAGCCTAATGGAGTCTGGATGCCAAAAGCAATTTTAACAGGCATCACAGATAATTTTTGTAAAGTGCTGTCTCCATGCAGCTTACGGCGAATTCTTGGGGGCAATGCAGATTTCGAATCTGCTCAGGATGAAAAGAGTCCCATGAAGCAGCTCCGGGTGCACTCATTGTAGCCTCTTTCACAAGCACAGTTTTCACCTGAGTGCCTTGATGTGCGGAAATCGTCTCTGGGGGCTACATAGGTAGGCTCTCATGCTGTGTAACATTCACTCTCTGTGGATTACCCTGCATTCCTGTTGAGGCTCTCCCTTTGTCCTCCTATATTACCTCTCACAGTTTTGGGCGTTCATGCAGACTGGACTAAACAAGGCAGCACAGATCTGCCCCCCGCCCAATGTGCTCTGGGTCTCTGCCAGATTCTCAGCCACCATTCGAATTTGTTTGCAAATATTAGCAGATAGTGGGGTGACCATGCATCTTAAGCGGTCGTTACTCTGCTACGACACACGAAAGTTTAGTATAGTGTATGTTTCTTGACCTTGATTCGAGCTTCAGCCTTTGTTCCTGTATGTGGTCATGGCTCTCCTCGGTCGGTGACTGCAATATACTTTATCCCATGTGCAATTCACATGTGCTCTGATTAAAAACTGTTGCAAACATGATTAACCTTTGGCACTCGAAACACCAGTGTTTCTGCTGTGGGTACTCATGTTAAAACTATAATTTGTCTGTCTTGTATCGCTTGCATCCGAAATTGCACAGATAAGCTTGGTGTCGGTCTTGAGCCACCTCACCAATATTAACATTACACATTAGACTCAATCATGTTTGTGTGTGCAATATTCACAAAGATATAATGGATCTGTTTGAAATACAAATAACGCAAACAGAATTTAACATGTTTACAGAGCGTGCAAAAGAAATGTGTTTTTTTGAACAATTGTGCGTGATCATCACTCACTACAAATACATTGACAGTTCATTTTACTCTGTGGTTCGAGTCTGTAGCAAAGTCCCCAAGGTGTTCTCTGTGCCCCCCAGATTTTATGTGTCTCCTACGCCCCTTTGTGGGCGCTAACTTTTGATTTTCACTATGGGACGTGTCACTCTACTTTCAAAGATTTCAGCATCCGACCTGGATGCCTTATTGGGCTCAAAATCACTTTATTACCAACAGTGCAGTTCAAATACATGACTTTAAAGTCAATGTTGTTTCATCTCTAGCCCCATGCACCCTGTTAGACAGACTCATTTTTGAGTGCGTATTGTTTGAAGCTCAGCTGCGAGCAGTGTCTCTTCTGCTAACCCCCATCTCTCTTACTACATATTATTTGAAGCTGAGCCTGGAGCGATATCGGCTTAGTTAAAAGGAAACTGTCTTTTGCTGAGTGCAAACAATTAGGTGGTTGAACTATGAGTGATGTATTCACTTTACAATGCATATTACTCACAATAATAACATGCTGCAAGCCTTTTTTCAAACAACGAATAAGAGCAGGTGACTATCACATGTATAACCCAGTGGGAAGATTAAACACATCTAAAATTGTCAGGTGTTAGATGCTAAAGTATTGCGATCCTCTAAGGCCTGATTAAGAGTTTAACAGTATTACCATGAGGAATATGACCAACCTGATACCTTTAAACCATGTGGTAATTAACCAGTGCCCCGTTCAGAACGCATGATTCTAAGTCATGTTAAACTTTCCATCATTCCCCATTTTGGAGTCACAGTATTTAGGCATATGGTACTGAATTTGTGTGGCGGTAATTACTGCCACATAAAAGCTGCCAGTAAAAATGAGACTTTGATTTTGGTGGAGTGGTAAAACACGCAGTAATGGTGTACCTTTGATCTGGCCCTTAGTGTTCAGAAAATCTCTCAAAATCTGTCTGTTCACTAGACTTCAACAGACAAATTAGCATGACCCCTCCAAAGACCCAATAAAGGAAACCTTTAGACACACCAGGCTGGGACTTAAGACCCGCCAGAACCACTCAGATGAACCAGCATGTTCCTGTAACTCTCAATGCACAGACCACTTGGATTTTAACAACATATTAGCCATCAAAATTATTCTGCACCCATAGACTGATCGGTTCATCAACCTCAGCAAACCAGAAAGAGAGACAGAGGGCCTGATTCAGGGGTGCGTGTTATCATGGCAAAGTGCAGTGTCTGAGTTGACAGACACTTTTCCATGAAGACATGCATTCCGATGTATTACGGGAGTGGCGGCAATAAACAAAGTCTGCCACTCCTGCAAAGCCGTGATTTACTGCATGACAACAACCTTGCCAACCACCTCACATCTAAGGGTGCACCAGCCAAAAGAGACGTTCATTAACGGTGCCCTGGGAGGTGCCGTTAAAGACCACAGTACACTTTTTCACATTTTAAACATAGCATGTCTCAGACTGCAGCACCGCTTATCTAGTTTAATGAAAGTTTTAATAAACCTTATTAAATTAGAAACGTGGCACTCTTTTGGAAAATGTTTGCTATGCCACGGGAGCACATGTTTCCCCCCAAAGGGAGATTTTAGCAGCTCTTGCTGCTGGAAAGCATGACATTTCCCCTCCAATATTTCCAACCATCTCAGAATGATGGTGCTGGAAACTGGAGGGGAGTCGCGAGCTCTGAAACAGGCCCTCAGACATTTGTGGCAGCTTTACTGACATATCTGTAACGCCTCTGTAGAACACTCAAATCCATTTTTATGGAAAAAAGAAGTGCAGGTTCTCACCAATCTAGGCTTTTCGTGCACCGGGGTTCAGCCCCAAGAGGGCCCAAAAATTGCTCTCATTCTCGGGTCCTACCAGGGCTCTTCAATCCAATTTCTCCTAAACTCACTCTGTATGTCCATTTGCATAGTTTCTCTTTCTCACTTTCCTTGTGTGTCTCGAACTTTTAGTCCCTTTTTATTTGTCTCCTCACCAACCCACACCCCAATTCCAGTCCTGTTCTGACCCCTCTTCAACTCTCTGTTTAAGACCTGGGCCTTGGGAGCATGATGAGATGAAGCATCTCAGTCAGTGATTCCAACATAAATCTGATCATGATGGTTTAATCTTCAATCATTAACTTTAAATGTGCTTTCTGCCTAACGCAGAAATCTCTCAAAGATGCTTGTCAATCACTGACCGATTTTACCCCCTGTTTAAATCAAGTATTGGGATATACAAAAGTATTGAGAGTTTGATTACTCCCATTTTTTGCAGGTAAGGCACATTGAGATTACATTATTTGCTTAGGAATACACAGTTTCTTAAAATGTTAAATGGCATTTGAACCCACTGGGCAATGTAGGCACCTGACCAAATACCTTCTGAGCTGGCATTGGGATACAGATTTAGGTATTGGCTTGGCAAAGCACACAAATCGCATAGTAAATCAACCTGACAATGTATTCATCCTTGTAAAACATGTTAAGCTAAAAGAGAATAATTGCAGCTTTATTTTACAAAGCCTAAAAGATAACTACAAGTCCCAGAAAACAAAGTAATATGACATTAAAAAATCCCATCTTTTTTACACCACTTCACTTTCAGAACTTAAAGACACACACAGTAAATATTGCGATAAGGTCACTTGCCTAAACAATTGTTTTAGACAAACATTTTGCTTAGTTTTGCATGGTCTTCAAAATATTTGAATATTCACATAAAAACAAATCCTTTTTTTCATGTCAAACTAGCAGACATCATAGCTAAAAACTAAGATTCATAAGGTGAGTGTTTTATTTTTTGGTCACTTTCATGTCCTAGTATGAATGTCAATATTGGGTAGATAACTGAGTGGTGTGTGGGCCTTCAGTCCTAAACATCCCATCCCAGTCGCAGTTGCAATCACCTAAACATTTACACATAAGAAAAGGCACTGCTAATAAAAAGTAAACTGGTTAAAAAGTAATTGTCAGGCCCGTCTTAAGGTGCTGCCTGCGAAGGTGTGTCTTATACTCCATTATCATGAATATGTCACCCACATGAAAGCTCTGCAGGGCCCTGTGACTGGCAAGTACAGCTCAATTAGCCAAATGGTGTTGCATGCCCAGTGAACACACTAGTGGCCTGTAGCACTATGCTTGGTTCTCCTTTTGTTCTGCATGGTGGGCCCTGAAGGAACCCTGATGGGCACTGTGGGTGTGGGAGAGAGAAGGAAGAAGTAGGCTGTACCTTTTTAGGGAGAAACGCAAAATAAAGATGAATCGTTTTTAAATATTGTGATGTAAATTGGGTGCTCTTTTCATTCACCTAGCATCTGCTCTATGTTGGTTATTATTGTTAAGCTTTCTAAAATATATATTTAGTGAAACCAGTTTTCCCTGTTGAACCTTATTTGATGTGCCACCACGTTGTCCCCTCCCTGTTGTATGTGTGCTCCCTAGTTGTTAGACGGAAACCTGTGCAGTTCCCTGTGGGACCACTGCAAAAGATTTAGGACTACATGTGTTTGGCAGTAAACCCACTTGGTAGCAGTCCGTACCACACAGATTCACTTGGTAGCTGTGGCTGAGCAGTCAGACTTCCTTCAAGAAGAGTTAGGCAGTATGTGGAGTATACAAAATAGGGCAATTTACACAGTAGAACAAGCAAACATGGAACAAGGCTTCGGTGTAAAGATATATAGTTATTTATTTATAAAACACATCTATGAAAAACACTCGGGCACTAATACGGTAAACACTTCAAGCACAATTACTATAAGAAAAATCAATCCCCCTAACAATAGTTCGACAAGTCTAGGTTCAACGGCACCACTTATTTGCAGACAGAGGTGAATGCTTTAACCTAGATGGCACTCTAGTATTCGTTAGGACGGGAGAGAAAGGCAGGGTAAGAAATCAACTCGGTACCAACACTTTTACGAACAAATGCAAGGCAAGTAAGGCAGGGTTCACTGTCGATCGCAAAGTTCAGAGGCCCGGCTCACTCGGAGAGAGGCAAGGCGATATGTCCCAGAAAGTATCACAGTGGAAATGCACTTCGAGTCTTTGTCGCAAATTGTTATAGAAAGATTGGACCAGTTCAGAACAGAGAGATGAGAACGCTTGGAGGCGACCCAATGGAGAGGCGAGGATTCAGACACCTCACGCTAACCGACACAAGGGAAGCCAGGCGGACACGGTACCTTGTTTGTGGAGAGACAGCTCCGGCGGGGGCAGTTGTTCCTGGTGGTGGATGCACGTCGGGTCTTTGCCAAGAGAAGAGATGATCTCGTCGTTGAAGGAAAGTGGAAGATCGTTGCACCACCAGGGAAGAGACCAGCCGCGGAGTGCTCCGTCACAAGGCACCACCTTTTGGTCGCGGTACAGGGGTAGTGGCTATCCGGTTGCCGGGGTGCTCTGCACGGGCAATTCGACCACTACGTCCTGGAACGAAGAAAAAGCAAAGGGGACTGGTTGTTCCCACCAGTCAAGGGAAGAGACTCTCCGGCGGAGAGATCTCCTCTGTCGTCGGGAAGTGGTGAGTCTGTTCAGCAGGGCTCCACCGGAGCTGTCGTCGTTGCAGGTCAGCTCAGCTTTACCCTCGTCGGATTCTTAGGTCCGGTGGCGACTTCTGAAGATCCAGTCCCAAAAGCCCTGCTTTTATGCAGAAAACCCCCATTCATTCAGCCTAGCTGTCACTCAAAACACGCTAAGTGGTGAGCGGGGTGGTTCACCACTTGGGCCAATCACACCAGAGTGCGACTTGAGTTGGCAAGGCAACTCAGCCCAGGGTGCCTAAACCCCCACCCACATCCCCTTTGGTACCCAGACAGAATGGCACCACTTTGGAGGGCCTCTGTGTAGAGGCCCGCCAAAAGTGGAACAAAGGGCTCAACCTTTGGTTTAGGAGTTACAGAGACGAACACAGACGCCATTTTAAAAACCGAGTTCTGGCAGAAAATACCAACCGATAGATTTATTTAAGATAAATAAACCGGTGGTATGTTAGAGATTAACGAGGAAAAGTATTAACCTCCAACAATGGGAAGAATCCCATAGAGTTATATTCGGGGTCGAATGTAACCAGTAGTTTCCACTGCCACCAGCCAAAACTCGACGAGGGGGGACGGGACAGTGCCCCCTCGAATAACAGACCTAGGAGTAATCGAATTACCCCTACTAGTACGTCCACAATAGGATGGTGTGTACTAGTTCTGTTAGTAAATTTAGGTCTAGTCAAGCCAATGGTGACTTTACATGCCCGGGGAGACAGTAGTCAGTCCCCGGGTATGGAGTCTATGATGGAGGTCCGCTAGGACGCCCCAGTGCTATGGCACGGAGGGTGCGGTGTAACACACATAGAAAAACATATGAGACCCTATGGAGTAAAAGACCCCATAGCCCATAGAACACATTGACATTCAAAGGAATTACCCACATTCACGTCCAAGAGTGGGAGAAAAAGAGTCTCACTCTTGGCAGGATGGAAAAAAACAAACTCCAGAAATCCAGCAAAGCTGCTGGGGGACTCACTAGGTTAGGAAATTCAGCCTAAACAGACAATTCTCCCTAACACTGGTTTGCCCCCCTTAATAATGATTTCTAGGGACACTATTGGCTACCAGCAGGAAATCAAGACGAGAGGGGCAGGGTTGCTCATCTCCACAATTTCCCCATATATTTAGGCCTTGGGGCTCGATACTCCCAGTTGCCGAAGGTACAGTCTCCATGCACTGCAAAAGATATCAAACCACTCTCTGCCTGGTTAGAAGTAGTGCATGATGCCTGGCACAAACATACACAAAACACACTTTATTCTGATTGGCTACTTTCTATCCAATTACAGTGAAGTAAGTATGCTGAAGTACTTTACATGTCTGTGATGCAGACTGCTTGCAAAAGCAAGTGACAGTGTTTGAAAGATCCTGTACAACTAGAAAAAGAAAAGTGTGCCAAGCTGCGCAAGTTACAGGGAACATTGCCCCCAACCCATTTAGTTCTGGGGCTGGCACTGGCATTCTTTTTCACTCATCCTTTATCCCTCTCCGGCACCCTACCTACACTCTCTACATTTCTCTCTTTTGGGTACCACTACTTGACATTTACTAGACCTTAATCCATCGCTTACCCGTATCATTTAATGTCGCTCAGGTTCCTTGTCCTCCTTTTGTGATGATCTTGACATTCTTCTTTCTTCAACACTCCCCTTCCTTCCTTTCTTTCTTTCTTTCTTTCTTTCTTTCTTTCTTTCTTTCTTTCTTTCTTTCTTTCTTTCTTTCTTTCTTTCTTTCTTTCTTTCTTTCTTTCTTTCTTTCTTTCCTTCTTTCTTTCTTTCTTTCCTTCTTTCTTTCGTTCTTTCTTTCTTTCTTTCTTTCCTTCTTTCTTTCTTCTTGGCGATGTCAACCTGCACCTCTCGACTGCATATGCATACTGTAATTGTCTTCCTTGCCTTCATTCCTATGAATTTACACTTTTCCCCTCAACCCCCTCACATATTTCTGGTTGCTCTCTTGATTTAATCTTTTAGTCGACCTCTCCTCAATCACCCATTGCTCCACCCCCCTTTAACTCTTCTGGTCTCTTGTTACTCTCTTACTTTCGCTTCATACATCTTTTTCCCATTTCCTATCCTGCCGTCCTCCCAATCATACTCGTTGCAATCACAAAAACGTCAACGCTCCTTCTTTCCTCTTGTCTCTAACTACACTCTTACCCTCTCTTCCCTCTTTCTAACTCCTACCTGTCAATAATGCTCTTACTTCTCTAAACACTTGACTTAGGATTCTTTCTATCCTCGTGTATCTTTCACACCTTCCCATAGGCCATCACAGCCTTACCTATCACCACAGATTCGCTCTTTCTGCTTTTCTCTCCACTGTGCCAAGCTCAGATGGAGGCAGTCTTATTCTGCCTTTAGTCATCTTCGACTCTCCTGATGATTCCACCCTTGAAGCGGCCACAAAACTCTACTTCTTGGATCTTTTCCGATCCTACTCCCCTCATGCTTGTTGACTCCTTTAACTTGTGAGAGTATCGGGTTGGTAGTCCCACAAATACGTACTGTACATCACAAAGTGATTGTTCAATTTATATCCCAAAAAAGGACACTTTTATTCAATCCAATTACAAAGAACCTGAGCAACTGGCAAAGCAGACAATGCTGGAAATTAATCCAGACAAGACAAAGCATTAACAAATTATACAAACAGATGTGCCCCAGGCAATATACGCTGAATAGTTGATAATGCATACAATGCAGGGCATTAGTCCACACCGGACATGAGTCAATTAAAACAAATATCAAAAAGAAGTCCTAGATGCACTGTTAGACTGTTAAACAAGGGTACCTATCACAAAAAAGGTGCCAACACGTGTTTCGACCTGTATGGTCTTCCTCAGGTTACACAGCAATATTCCTGGTTGGTTCACAACCTTATCATAACAAAAGTATATCACTGCTTAGTATAGCACTTCAAATATCAATGTTGTTAACATGAGTCAAATTATATAGTACAAAAGGGAAAAGAGAGAGTTAAAGGGAAGGGGGAAAAAGGGAGAGAAGACATAAAAGTAGCCATTAGTAATGACCATCGTCAAATTATACATTCACATTGTGTTCATTTGTATTGCTATATTAAATACCCACTTCTTGTGTATGGGCTACAAAACCAGTGATTACAGTCACATTAAAGAATCACATCATGGGGGGGCGCTGTTGCGCACGAGAAGGAATGGTCGCACTCGTGTGAGCTCCTGCGACGACCAAGGCCTGGAAGCCAAATACGATGAATAATTCGACTTGGTTCGCATGAAAAACGCGAATAATCTATAAGGCAACACCTCATCCAACTGCAAACGAAGTCCCGTGAAGAAACTCGCTCAATTGACTGAGTCGCGTCGTGTGAAAGATCATACGGTTCAGAGCGCTGCTGGAGGAGGGGAGGAGCCCGGCGACGGCGGCACGGGCTGCCGGGGACACGAAGAAGGAACAGCGATCGAGTGGGGGGTGCGGGCGCTCCGGAGGCTGTCGAGCACCTACTGGTCTCCCCCCTCGGACACCCCACCTGGGTACGAGACAAATTGGAGGATTGGAGACCGGGCCCGCGGCCCGCAAGGTAGGAGGGTGCCACGCTGAGCTGCTGCTCCACGGCGGCCTACAGAAGTACGTGTCTGCGGCCTGACCGGAGGCGCGTGGGAGATCCGCATCGAGGAGGTGGGCATCCCCGCACGTGCGGCTGGTGACACTGAGGACACCCGTTTAAAAGACAGACGGGGTACCCACCCTTTCCATCCACGCATGTAAGCCCCATACCACGTTCCCTAAATAAACGAAAGGCCTCCCCAGCCCCCCAAAGGGACACACCACGGCGGCTCGATAACTGGGCACATTTGGAGGGGGCTGGTGTGCAGCGGCCCCCCGGAGGAGGTGGTCATCGGTGGCGGCGGGCCTGCGGCGCTTTGGAGGTCACTGGCGGTGGGGGAGTATAGCAGCAACCGGCAGCCCCACGTGGATGAGGGACGGATAAGGGACGGTTACTCCCCGGGGCCTCTGCGCAGACAATGCCCAACCGTTCTAGTCAAAAAAAGGCGAAGGGAACCATTGAAAGATTCACGAAATCACTTGACAAAGGAGCACAACCCTCGATGTCTGAAGACGCCGCTCCACGTGAACAATCGGAGCCACAAGCGGCCATGATGGACCCGCAGGCGGTCTTCCAAGCTATGCAACAGGGGTTTGCCGCGCTCAATGTCAAATTGGATGGTATAACGGCCGATGTTGCATCCATTCGAATCAAGCTAGACAAGACAACGGCACGCATCACAGAGGCGGAGACAAGAATCTCAGGAGCAGAAGACGCACTTGAGGCTTTGAAGACCACGGTGTCCACAATGGCGATCGATCTGGGGACTGTGAAAGCTAAGTGTGAGGATTTGGAGGCCAGGTCTCGACGGAACAATATCCGCATTATCGGGGTTCCAGAGGAAGCTCTAAAGGGGTCGATAGAAAAGGCGGTTGAGGATCTCTTACGTGACCTACTGGGGGACCCCGGCTGGTCGACAATGTTCATTGTGGAAAGGGCGCACAGATCGCTGGCACCCAAACCGAAGCCTGGGGCTTATCCCAGGCCTATCATTGCACGCCTGCTCAACTACAGAGACAGAGACCTGATATTGAGAGCTGCCAGGGAGAAACAGGAATTGAGGTGGGAGGCCAGTGTAATCCGCATCTTCCCAGACTTCACGATGGCGGTACAGCAGGAAAGGAAACTGTTCACGGGCGTAAAGAAGCTGCTATGCGAACGCCAAGTAAAATACGCCATGCTCTATCCGGCAAGGCTTAAGATACAGCATCAAAACAAGACATACTTCTTTACGTTCCCTGAGGAGGCGGCGAACTTTGTCGAGACTCACATCCCAGCCTCTGCTGGGAGAACAGGAGGCGAGGGAGACGCATGAAACATACGGGAGCCATTAAACTACTGAGGTGCTGATATGGAAAGGACTGCAAACAGCTAAGGCTCCCTGTGGGGTGGCCCGCATGTGGGAAGATTGGGACTAAAACCGAACATTCACGTATGCTAGCTTCACCGCATGTGCTGACATGTATGAGAGTAACAACGGAGAACCAGTCATGTTGGAAAGGACGACGTGATTCCGGGCTATGGTGGTCGCTACAGCCCCCCCTGTAGCAGGTGCTCGTTAAATGTTGGGAGGAGGAAGGGTGGGATCAAGGGGCATAGTTGAAGTTCGGGGAACTATGAGGGAGGGGGGAGGGGATGGGCAGTTGGTTTGGGATGTTGGTTTTGAAAAAGTTGGGGTTGAAATGAAAAGCGCACAGGCCTGCGACACTACACCTATTGAACACACAGTTGGGTCACACATCCAAGGAATTGGTCAGAATCGATGGTTAGATAATGGCTAGACCAGACACGGACGGCTTGAAAATATTGAGCTGGAACGTACGAGGTTTGGGTATCCACATGAAGAAGAGGAAGATAATAGCATACATAAACAGACTTGGCCCCAAAATAGTCTTCCTTCAGGAAACACATCTAGGGCCACAGCTGGCTGGACACCTAATCCCGAGTTGGGGGCCTCATCAATATTTCACTACCTACTCGAGAAGGGCGAGGGGGGTGGCGATACTTATTCACAAATCACTTCAATTCAACTGTATGCACTCGGAGACAGACCCGGAAGGCAGGTACATATTGGTACATGGAACCCTTAGTGACACCGAAATAGTCCTCCTTAATGTGTATGGGCCGAATATAGATGACCCAGAATTTTATGCTGGTATATTCGAGAAATTGGCAAACTACCCGACGGCCCATTTGATATGTGGGGGGGATTTCAACACCATCCTTGATGTGGATCTCGATCGCACGTCAACGAGGCTAGGGCACTCACAAAGGCGGCACAGAAAATACAGCTTCACATGTCTGACCTCAATCTGAAAGATGCGTGGAGAACGCTAAATCCGTCCAAAAGGGAATACACATTCTACTCCTCGGTCCATGACATGCACTCGAGAATAGATTTATGGCTGGTTGACAATGAGTTGCTGGGTTGGGTTACAGATACACACATTTACCCCAGGACATATTCGGACCATTCCCCGATACAGCTAACAGTTAAGGTTCCCGGAATTAGGGCAGGTAGACCACCATGGAGGTTCAAGCCACTGGCTCTCCGAGATCTTGTCTATAGGAACGCTATGGTTAGTAAAATACAGGAGTTTTTTGAGATCAATGAAGGAACGGTGTCTAGTCCAGCGATACTATGGCAGGCGTTCAAGGTCTGCATCAGAGGCAGCTCTATAGCTGTTGAATGCGGAGTCCTGAGGGACATTAGGAGCAGACTATCACGATTAGAAACTCAGATAGCCACCTTACAAGCTCAATATGTATGCTCTCCTTCAGCGCAAACAAGTGCTGACATTAAAACAAGACTAGACGAATACAAAGAAGCAGCGGACCAGGAGGTCCGCTACTTCGACAAACCAGTGGCTGCACGAAGGTATGGGGAGGGTGAAAGGCCAGGGAGGCTGCTGGCGAGAATGGTAAGGGGTGAGAGAGGCGTGACAACGATACCGTGCGTACATTTGCCGGATGGCACGGCGACCACTGAAGATGTTACGGTGAAGGTGTTTTATGAGTTCTATAGGAAATTGTATTCCCCTCAAGGTGACAGTACTGATGAGGAGATAGACGCCTACCTATCCCAAATACCGACAACGCTTCTGGCCGACGCCACCAGGGAGTCCCTAGAGGCCCCGATCACGGAGGCGGAGATAGCCGAAGCGATAAAAGCGCTCCCTAATGGGAAAGCCCCGGGCACAGACGGTTTGGGAGCAGAGTTCTACAAAGAATTCAGCGATCTCCTTGTGCCCAGGCTGTACACTGTGTGGACAGAAGCCTTGAATAAAGGAGAACTCCCTGAAACAACTAGGGAAGCAGTGATCACACTATTGCTCAAGCAGGGGAAACCAGCTGAGGAATGTGGGTCGTACAGGCCGTTGTCACTAATGAATACAGATGCGAAGATTTTCGCTAAAATGTTGGCAACCAGATTGTCATCGTTAATGCCATATATGGTGCATGAAGATCAGGCTGGGTTTGTGATGGGCAGATCCACGGCAACCAACATCCGGCGTTGCCACAAGATACTAGCGACAATATCCCCAGAGACCCAAGGGGTAGCGGTCTCCCTGGATATGCATAAAGCGTTCGATACGGTTTTTTGGCCCTTTCTATTTGGGGTGATGCGCAATTACGGCTTTGGCCCCAATATCATGAGGTGGGTTCATGTATTATATGCTCGCCCCAACGCCAGGATTAGAATCAATGGTACTTTAACGGAAGCCCTGGAACTGTTGGGTGGCACCCGACAGGGTTGCCCCCTGTCGCCCTTGCTGTTCGCCCTAGTGATAGAACCGCTGGCTGACATTCTCAGGGCACGTTATAGCGTGTACGGAATATGGTTGGAAGGCAAGAGGCAGATCATCACTTTATATGCCGATGATATTTTATTATACCTTAGAGACCCGGAACGCACGCTGGGCAGGGTGCTGGCGGAGGTGGATAGGTTTGGCGGGTACTCTGGATTGAGACTCAACCCTAGTAAATCGGAGGTCTTTCCACTCACGAAAAATACAACAGAACCTGGGGACCTATGCGGTCTCGTATGGAGCCCCACACATATACTCTATCTGGGAGCGTACATAGCGAGGACGGCCCAGCTCACACGAGCACTTAACTACAATGCATTGTCTGACTCCCTGTGTGCAAAAATGAAACGCTGGAGTGCCCTTCCTATATCACTAATGGGGAGAATAGCCCTTGTTAAGATGATCATACTGCCAAAACTTTTCTACCTGTTTCACACAGTCCCGGTGTGGCCGGGGCGCACACTGTTTTCCAAGATGAAGAGTGCCTGCACATCGTTCGTCTGGGGCGGGCACCCCAGGCTTAGCTGGGACGCATTAACTAGCACATACCAGCGGGGGGGACTGGCGGCTCCGGATCTGGAGCTATATTACCTCTCGGCGCAGGCTTACTATGCTACGAACTGGGCCGCAAATTTTATTGACCCGGGCCCGCCGCCACATGGCCGACAAGCTAGGGAATCAATACTGGCTCTGCATAAAATGCTGGAACCGGCCCCTAAACACCATAATTCCTTAGACCCCACGAAGGTGACAACCACAGCATGGGCCAAGATAGCTGATATATATGACAAGGGCAGGCTGTACCATCCGAGTATACCGATATGGGGGGACCCGCGTTCACCATTCTCTCTTGATGGGGAGGTAGCTAAGCACTGGCAATCCAGAGGGATTGCGCAGTGTGGCCAGCTGTTCCGGGATGGGCTATTTGCCTCTTGGGACGACCTAAAGGATGTAGTGGGAAACACAAATAGACACAAATGGCAGTACCATCAAATCAAAGACACCATGCAAAAGGCGTACCCCTCTTTCCCGGAAGAACCAGAAATAAATATGGGGCTGGGCTACATGTTCACGAGTGGGACCCAGAAAGTCACAGCTGCAGCACTCTATAAAATCATAACTCAGACACGCCCGGAGGGGGTCCGCCAGTCCAGGACCAACTGGGAGCTAGACTTGGGACAACAAATTGAGGACCGCGAATGGACACACATATGTATGCTGACTAAGAGTATTTCATGCAACTCCAGATATAAGCTCATACACTATAAAATAATTCATAGGCTACATTACACACCTGCAAAGTTACAACGAATCTACCCCTCCGCTTCGGGACTGTGCCCGAGATGCCGTGCAGAGGGCGCAAATATCTACCATATGCTTTGGGAATGTACAAAATTGAAAGAGTACTGGAGGGAGGTATGTGCTGCGCTTGATGAGATGGCAGACCTGTCTGTTCTGTGGACGCCGAAGCTATGTTTGCTGGGTGTGGTGGGGAAGATGAATCCGACGTGGCGTAAACTATTAAATTTGAGTTTGCTAATTGCCAAAAGGGCAATATTGTTGAAATGGAAAAGTGTAACCCCCCCAACTAAGGCTGATTGGGAGAAAGACATGCTGTGGACTAAAGACACTGAAGAACTGTATATAGACTCTGTACTACCCATAGCCAGACCCAGAAATATATGGGACCGGTACAAGCAATACCTTGCTGACAAGGCTATAGCGGAAGAATCAGAATTGGAGAATAACTGATTGTGTATTATTATTGAAGTGTAACTAAGTTGGGATGGTGAAATGTATGTGTTGGCCTGTGTGCACCAATAAATAAAGATTTAAAAAAAAAAAAAAAGAATCACATCATACAGCACCAACAGTCATTATACATAGATATGAGGGATCAACCAGTTAGTGGGATGTGGGACACCAGGTGCAGAGTTAAAGCATGGTGGGATACGGGTTAGCAAATCGCTTGGTACCCATTTAGACAAATCCCCTTGCAAGGATCTAAAATGCTTATAATTATGCTGTGAGGCTATATCTGACCAAAGAACCATTTAATGTTCCCCATATATCAAAATACCTTGTGAATGCCGTTTGATAGAATTGTCCTGTTTATTAGGAATGGCATATGTTTTTTTTCATGCGGATATCAGTTTTGTTGGATACCAGAAACTGTCATCATCACCGGTCCTGTAAGCACAGAGTTACGAAATTCTGTAAACTTGCAATACTTCATGCTCATGTGTGCGGTTTTATTAAATATATATATGTGATACTACGATGACATATTCGTAAAAAAGCTACATGTATTCTTACCATTAATTGGTGATGAATTGGGTATGCATCGAATTATGGGTGTCTAGATTGCTTGGTGTTCAGGGGGTAATTCGTGGAATTCACCGCACAAGTGGCGCATGTGGCTGGTGCACAGTGTGCGCGTGCGAATTTCTGCACCAGCCGCGTGCGCTAAAATCCATTTCCGCACACGGCGTATTCATGGATTTTAGCTTCCAAAACCAGCCGTGGTGAAGATTGGCGCAGCGACCCTGCAGCAGCACCAGTTACGCCCCCAACCACTCCCCGTGCGCCATGCACAGCGCACAAATCCCATACATGGCGCACAGGCCTCCAACCACGAAAATGCCTGTAAAACTCCCCGCGCACCCCTCCGAATACACGTACCCCGCTGCACGGGGAGTGTCACACGCGATTGGAGCGGGGTACGTGTATAACAGGGGTTCGCGGGAAGTTTCACACGCGAAATGCCCTGTGCGAGTGGGGTACGTGTATTCCTGGGGTGTGGGGGAAGTTTCACATGTGATAGGCCCTGTGCGAGTGGGGTACGTGTATTCCTGGGGTGCGTGGGAAGTTTCACACGCAATTGGAGCGGGAACGTGTTTCGGGGGTGCGCGGGAAGTTTCACACGCGAAATGCCCTGTGCGAGTGGGGTACGTGTATTCCTGGGGTGTGGGGGAAGTTTCACATGTGATAGGCCCTGTGCGAGTGGGGTACGTGTATTCCTGGGGTGCTTGGGAAGTTTCCACACGCGATTGGAGAGGGGAATGTGTATTTCGGGGGTGCGCGGGAAGTTTCACATGCGAAATGCCCTGTGCGAGTGAGGTACGTGTATTCCTGGGGTGCGTGGGAAGTTTCACACGTGATAGGCCCTGTGAGAGTGGGGTATGTGTATTCCTGGGGTGCGTGGGAAGTTTCACACACGATTGGCCCTGTGCGAGTGGGGCACGTGTATAACTGGGGTTTGCGGGAAGTTTCACACGTGAAATGCCCTGTGCGAGTGGGGTACGTGTATTCCTGGGGTGTGCGGGAAGTTTCACATGCAATTGGCCCTGTGCGAGTGGGGCACGTGTTTAACTGGGGTTCGCGGGAAGTTTCACACGTGAAATGTCCTGTGCTAGTGGGGTATGTGAATAACTGGGCTTCGCGGGAAGTTTCACACGCGATTGGCCCTGTGCAAGTGGGGTACGTGTATTCCTGGGGTGCGCGGGAAGTTTCACACACGATTGGCCCTGTGCGAGTGGGGCACGTGTATAACTGGGGTTCGCGGGAAGTTTCACACGCGAAATGCCCTGTGCAAGTGGGGTACGTGTATTCCTGGGGTGCACGGGAAGTTTCACACGCGATAGGCCCTGTGCGAGTGGGGTACGTGTATTCCTGGGGTGCACGGAAAGTTTCACACGCGATTGGCCCTGTGCGAGTGGGGAACGTGTATAACTGGGGTTCGCGGGAAGTTTCACACGTGAAATGCCCTGTGCGAGTGGGGTATGTGAATAACTGGGCTTCGCAGGAAGTTTCACACGCGGTTGGCCCTGTGCGAGTGGGGTACGTGTATAACTGGTGTTCGCAGGAAGTTTCACAAGCGATTGGCCCTGTGCGAGTGGGGTACGTGAATAACTGGGCTTCGCGGGAAGTTCCACACGCAATTTTGCTCTCAGAGCGGGGTATGTTAATTTCGGGGGTGCGCGGGGAGTCCTACACATGAATTGGCAGTGTGGGTCCTCCCAGATGTTCCCTCTACACCCTCCACGGCCCCTGCAGGCAGCCCACACCACAGGGGACTACCCTGCACCCCTGGTCATGTCCAGCAGGCAGCCCATCCACCATGGGCATGCCCCCCAGCCAAGCCACATGTCACCTTGCACTAGTGATCACTAACTCATGTCCCCCAGCACCCCCACTCCCCAGCAGTCAGGGGCACCTGCCAGCAGGCCCCCACTCATGTCCCACTCATGTCCCCCAGCACCCCCACCACCCAGCAGTCAGGGGCACCTGCCAGCAGGCCCCCACGCATGTCCCCCAGCACCACCACCCCCCAGCAGTCAGGGGCACCTGCCAGCAGGCCCCCACTCATGTCCCACTCATGTCCCCCAGCACCCCCACCACCCAGCAGTCAGGGGCACCTGCCAGCAGGCCCCCACGCATGTCCCCCAGCACCACCACCCCCCAGCAGTCAGGGGCACCTGCCAGAAGGCCTCCACTCATGTCCCACACATGTCCCCCAGCACCCCCACCCCCAGCAGTCAGGGGCACCTGCCAGCAGGCCCCCACTCATGTCCCACACATGTCCTCCAGCACCCCCACCCCCCAGCAGTCAGGGGCACCTGCCAGCAGGCCCACACTCATGTCCCCCAGCACCCCCACCCCCCAGAAGTGAGGGGCACCTGCCAGCAGGCCCCCACTCATGTCCCACACATGGCCCCCAGCACTCCCACCCTCCAGCAGTCAGGTGCACCTGCCAGCAGGCCCCCACACATGTCCCCCAGCAGCCCCACCCCCCAGCAGTCAGGGGCATCTGCCAGCAGGCCCCCACTCATTTCCCCCAGCACCCACGTCATGACGATCCTCAATCATGGGCCTCATGGCCACCCACATCACACCCCACGCCACCCCAGCCCAAAGACCCAACCAAGTATTGTATCCACCCACAGAGAAATGGCCATTACATGATACAACTCGAATGGTAAGTATGTACATGAACACATGTCTGTCACACACACACAATGGGTGCAAGTGAATGTGAAAACCCATATCATGACATGCATGAAACCAATGAGAGAATACCACACATCGAAGTATGAAACAAAAATGTATTGAACACAACATGAATGTAATGAAAAAAAACACTCAATAATGGGAATAAGAAATAAAATGCAGCATGTCCGGAAAATAATAAAAAATATGAAATCAGAATCCAAAAAAATCCAAATGAAAATGTGTCCAAAGTCTCAGTCCGACAAAGCAAATCCAAGGGAAAAAAATATATGAAATCCATTGCGCCATGATGAAATTAAAATTAAAACGAGAAACATCCACTGTTCAACTATATACAGATCACCAATCCAGTGTCCATGAGCCCAACAAATTAAATGAAACCTACAAAAAACACTACCTAATAAAGAACTATATACAAAAATGTGGTGCATTGTCCAAGCGGCCCAAAATAAACAAAAACAGAAAGGAAACCTAACACTTTCTAACTATTTACAATGTCAGCGAGCCAGCCTGACGGCTCACTTTTTGATGTCCCGGGCCAGGGCATCATCGAACTCCCGCTCAATGTCCTGGAGGCGGTCCTCTTCCATGGCCCCGAGGGTTCGCAGGGACGACGACATGTTCACCTCCAACTCCCTGCGAATTGCCTCAAGGCACTCGCCCGCCTCAGGGCCCTCCTCATGGAGTTCTCCACCATGACCATTGTGAGCCGTGCCTCTTCCGCCCGCTGCCACTCCGTATCTATGGCGTGGCCCAACCGCTGCCACACGGAAGACACTTGAAATCTGGGGTCCTCCTGCCCTATGGCGATGCCTGCCCCTCCGATTTTGAAGGCCCCGAGCCATCATTGCTCCCACCATGTTGCGGCTGCTGTGCCTGTGCCTGCGCCTGCGCCCTGGCTCTTGCTGCCTGCACGTCCTCCTCCGGCTGGGGTGCACTTGTCGTGGTGGCCACCCCTGCTGGACGTCCGACTCCTGACTGTGGAAGGGATGTGTCCTCCACCAGCCTTGCCGCTGGGTCAGGGGCAGCTCCACAGGGTACCCAGGTGATACATGGGTGGGAAGATGGCATGGAGGACGACTGGCGCGTAGGGGGTTCAGATGAGGAGGGGGTTGCAAGAAGGTCCGGCACACGGAGGAATCCAGCACCGGTGACCCGTCCCAGTAGGTCAACGTGGTCAAAGAGGCATGCAAGACGACCTGCAGTCTCTCCACGAAAAGACTGCAGGTCACCTCGCATGCCCCGTTGACACAACGCTATCCCATTCAGGACAGGCTCAACACGGTCCCGGATAGCCACGTCCGCAGGCAGAGGAAGGCCAGTTGTTGTGTGCTCAACCCCTCCCTGAAAACGGGTCTGGATGTAGGCATCCCTGCTGGTGCCAGATGATGCAGTGACAGGATTACACACAGGCACCTCCGCGGCTGCCTGTGCTGCCTCCTGTCCCTGCCCCTGCACTGCACCACTAGCACCAGTGGAATCCCCACCTCCAGACCCCGTGTGTGTCCCTTCCGTGGCTGCTTCCTCCACCAAAGCCCCCACCAACCTGGATGACTCCGTGCCATTTTCCTCCGTTGGACCCTATGAGGTCTCAGCTGCCCCATCTGCTGCCGAGGAGTCCACCTCCGACCTCTGCCTCTTGGACCTACCCTCGGCAGCTGCGGCCTGGGACGCGGCACCAGACTCCTCACTCCCCGACTAGATGACAATCTGGGAGGAGAGCCGGGCCTTGCGTCTCCGGCTGGTGGTGCGATCCCTGCCGCTGTGCTCCACAGCACCCTCTCTGCCCTCTTCATCAGTTGACGCTGCAGACAGGGAAAGATAAAACACAGACATCAGGGCACTGTACAGTGGATTGATACACACATGACAGTTGCACATGAGTGGCAGTGTCAAACTTCAGACATGGCATCACACTCCACGACACACATGTAATTTCAACTCACACACATGAGCATTTCCACAGCAATATTGCACCAGGCAGCAACATCCATACACATGCAACAGCATGAACAGCAGAAGGTGAGCCTGACATCACATGAAACACAGGGAGTGCACTAGACATGCACACACACCACCACACTTACATGCATGTCTACATCTCCTCCAACTGTCGCAGTGATGCGATCGCCATACATGTCACATCTGGCATTCAGCCTTCTACATATCAGTGTCATGTGCATCCATGTTGCATCACAGTTGCACACTTGTCAAATACACACACATGCACATGTACACAGTGCAGATACATGCAGCAGGAACCACCATCCATGTGTGACACCAAAACCATTCCAACGTACATACACAGAAATTCAAACGTGTGCTCCCACACCTGCATTTGCACAGCATGCTTACCAACACATACACCATCGATGTGTCTCACACCTAAGAGGACTCACATGTGGCAGCCTCACGCCCCTGTTCATACACATCCCTCCATGGCCCTATGAAAATACATGTGCAACCTGCACACTACTGGCACACCACCACACGCACAGCGTCCAATCAGTATGCATGTACACTTACCGCTCAACTCCAGACGGGTTTGCCTCTCAAGAACCTGGACGTGGAGCGCTGGGCATATGTGTTCCAGGACCCTCATTTGGTGGTCGGACAGGTGGCCCCGGCGCCCCTTGGCATCAGCTGCCTTCAAGAGGCACTGGGCCTTGTTGAGGGTCCTGGACCTGACGTCCTCCCATCGCTTCTTGACATCTTGTAAGTCGCGCACTGCCACCCCCTCCACGTTGATGGCAGTCACGATGTCCATCCAGATCCTAATCCGTCCTTCATTGTCGCGCGCAAACTTCCAAAGAGGGCATCATAACTTCCCTGGCACTGAAGCTGGTGGCCGTCTGCCTCTCTGGCTGGGGGTTGCTAGTGGTGCCAGATGGTGTTGTGCCCGACATGGCAACCCCAGAGGCAGGCGTCGGTGGGCAACTGGGTCCTGGGGCTGGGCTGTGGAGCGATGGTATCCCAGTCGGGAGTCTTCGGTTCCTGCAGGGGTGGTCACAGCAACTGCACCCCTGGCTGACGTGCAGGCAGCAAATAGCAGGGCATGTGGGCAGCAGGCAGTCAGGCAGCAGCAGATGGCAGGTGGGAGCATGCTCGGGGCTCTGGGGGGCAGTAATTCGGCCTTCTGGGCAGGAGCGTGGTCTTCCGTGTGTTGTTGCGTGGACAGCTTGATACGGAGTGATTTGGCACGTGAAAATCTTGCACGTCAGCGTGTAATTCGAGGAAAGGCCCTTTGCGCGTAAGCGCATCAGCACACGTATGCGGTTTCATTGGACCAAAGGCCCTTAGCGTGTAAGCGTTTCTGTGACGTGACTCGCGGGGTTGTTTCCCTCGTGACGTGGGCATAGTGGTTCAGCGTGCGTGAAAAAACTGCACGTCCGCTTGTGGATGCGTGTAATCCGAGGAAAGGGCCTACGTGCGTAAGTGAAGTGACGCGCCCGGGTGTTTCCATCAACACGGGTGCATGTTCATCGTACACGTCCAAAACTGCACGTCCAAGTGTCAGCTTGTGTAATTGGAGGAAAGGGCCTTAGCGCGAACACGCGTAAGTGACGCTGTACGTGTGGGCCGCTTTAAAAGGTATGTGTAGGACCCCATTCCCTTGTATGTGCTTTTCGTGAAGAGCGAGTGGGTGAATTCTGTACTTCTTGTCGGTTCACACGCGATTACTTCACAGCGTTTCAAGTTCGTACCTGTTACCTCTGCCAGCGTTCTTTATTTTTTTGGGCCTGTTTCCTCAAACAGCTTTCACTTCTTCTTTTGTCCTGTCTCCTCAGACAGCGTACAGTTCTTCTTTTGGCGGGGGTGTTGCCTACGTGCACACGTGCGTTTTTTTCACGTTCTTTTTCCAGGCAGACGGTGAGTCGCGCACCCATTTACCAACAGTGCTTGCCCTGTGTGTCGTGTACCCCTTCAGAGGTCATTGTAGGCTGTGTGTAACACGCGTACGCTTGTTTTTGTGTTTCTGGGTGCCACAGTGTAGTGCGGGTTCATTTTTCCACGCACGTGGTCTACGAGGGGTTGCGTGCACGTTACGTTTTGTTTTTGGGGTGCCTGTGCATTGCGTGACCCGTCATCTTCCCCCATGGGTCACAGACAGCCTTGCTAGAGCACTAGGGTACGAATTCCATCTAGTACCCTACCCCTTTCACCCCCAATTGCCCAGGACAATTGTTTACTGCAACTCCCATACGCACAACAACATCAGTGCCATGGTTGGGAGGCGACCAAGCGGTAAGGGAGGCAAAGGTGGCCGACCTCCAAAAGGTGGGCGTGGTGGGCACAGTAGGGGACGTGGCCATGATTTGCAGGGTGCCTCTAGACCCCCATGTGTGGAGGATCAATCAGGGACACCATGCCTCCCCATGGTTGAGGGAAACGTGGCTGACACCATCCCAGTTCAGCCCTTGTTGGACCAGCCCATTATGGCACCTGAGCCGGCACAGGATGACTCCCAGGCTGACTTCCAGGTCAGCAAGTCTAAGCCACGTGTGCCAGTGCAAGTTGGTGTCACCAGGCCACGTGGATCTGGGGCAGCGATGTCATCTGCTGCCCCAAGTAGTCAGAGTGGGGAGGCTGCAGGGGCAGCTGCAGCTCTATCCACCCCAGCTCTGAGTCTCCTAGCCGGGACAGTGTCGGCCTGGTCCATCAAACTGACGTTGCCCCTGCAAATATCACACTACAACCAATGCCTGCATCAAGACCTATGGTCATTGTGCATTCGCACACTCCCAGTACCCAGTCCACCTGCGCTTCTGCCCCTACTGACCAGAGCGGCGCAAGCCACTCAGGCTCTGCTCCACCTTTGAAGAAGAGGAAGACGTGTGCTCTGGCACTACAGACTGAGACCCTAGACACGGCTACACAGTCCGGCACGTCAAGGAAGCCTAGATTTAATGACCACGAACTTGATGCACTTGTGAGCTATGTGTCGGCACATGTTGGCAGACCATCGCGGACTTCATAAGTGCCCTTGGATTTGTGAGGCGCACAGCTGATGATTGCTATAAGCGGTGGAATGACCTGAAACGCAGAGCAAAGAACAAGCTGGCCTCAAATCATGCCTCTACACTGGTGACTGGCGGTGGGTCTCCACAAGAGGACAACAAACTCACTGAACATGAGTCTGTTGCTGGGACCTTCATCACAGAGGAACAGATCCAAGGTGTGGGAGATCAACCTGATTACGACGCATTGTCCGGTGAGTGCCCATGCGTGTGTGTGTAAGCCATGTGTATGTTTTTTGGGTGACGGGTTCTGATTGAGTGCCAGGTGAGGGTGTGTACTCCTGAGTGTTATGGGTCACCCATTTGCTTCCTCCCATACATTCACGTGCCTTGGATTTGGGTATGACTGTATCCCTTCTGCCCACAGTTGCCAATTAGGCCCACATTAGTGCACTTTACATTGAACTGTCATCTTGTTCAGATTTTGTAAGTGTTCATTCAGGCTGATTGTTTCCACTCTCCCATTTTTACTACACATTTTTCTGCCATACTGCAACATATGTGATATGCTTCCGTCATTGTTTACAGCCCACACTGGGCCACTATTTTTACCTGGTTATGTTAATGATTACACCATTCAGGCCGATGGAGTATTGAGCAGCAGACATTTTTTATTAGGGCCTGTTTGCATGTGGAAGATGACAGATGTTTCCTGTAATGTTAAAGTGACCAACCATTGATCAGCCCCCAATGACTGTATTATTGGACACTGGATGTGTTTCAGAGTGTGGCACATGCATATTTAGCAACACAATTCAGCATTAATCTTCACATCATGTCGATGTGACATGGATGTGTGACAGTACTCATTCACTGAAATATTGCTGTAGTTTTGTAATTTACCGTGGCTATGCTACATGACATCTGTGTGGTGGTATGTGTCATGTATGTGTATTGGACATGCCACTCACAGCCTGATGTGTGATGCGAGTGCTATCCAACATACTGCAAATGTATTGCTTTTCCATCTTGCTCTCCCCAGTATCTGCCTTTTTGACTCCACTTCCAACTCTTTGACAGTGCATGCATGGCAGGGTATAGTCATGTGGGACATGTGGAAATCATGTACTGGATCTCTGGCTTGTCACGGCCTATGTGTGTGCTATGGTGCTCATGCCTGTTTCCATTTGTTGTCTTTCATGTTTTTGCAGGTGATGACACACTTGATGCTGTTGAGGTTGAGGAGATGGTGCAGACCCAGGAGGAATCTCAGGCACGACCGGGCACCAGTGGGGGATGTGGTGTGGTGGTGGGTAAAAATCCAATGTTACTGCAGACCATACTGTCCAGGGGTGCCTCTGGGTGCACCTCCCCAGACCTCTATTCAGGTGCTGAATCGGATGATGAGACTTATGTGCCGTCGCAGGTAAGTGTTTCTGGCAGGGATTCTGTTCTGTCCAACCCACCTGCACCAGGGGTAGAACCCTCTATGGGGATGTCAGTGTTGGTAGGTCCGCCTTTGGTGGTTACGGATGCAGGGTCACACTCCATAGCATCTGATCATGTTCCTGGGCCATCAGATCAGAGGGGGGATGCAGTCCTGCAGCCTCAGGCAGTGCCAGCACAGCAAGGTGCAGATCGCCTTGCCCCAAACAGGTGTGGTGCCCGTCGACGCGGTGGCCATGCGCCACCTGGCAATACTGTATGGGAAAACTCCATGTACAGTATGGCAACCCAACAGGCAGCATCAGTAGAAATGATGGCTCAGGCAATGGAGAGGGTGGCCACTTCCATTATCCCCCCTGAAAGGCAGCTGGAGCAACAACAGCAGGCAACAGACTCCATTTGCCAATCACACAGGGAAGACATGTTGGCGTCCAACGGGGACCGACGGGCAGCACTGGAGACTCTGCGCGAATCCATATCAATAGAGTCCCAGGGCCACAGGGAAGCCTTGAGGGTAGAACTACATAACCTCAGGCAGACTCTGGTTGAACTTGAGGCTTCCAGTAATTTAAGGGCAGAACAGCAGCTGGAGCAGCTCGCACCTTCGCTCTCAGCTGAGCTGCATGCAACACGTGAGGAGATCCGAGCATCATGCGAGGCCATGTGTGCAGAAATGCAGGCAACCTGTGATGTGCTGCATGGGGATCTTCACACTTTAATCCTCCAGAATCAGACCTTCCAGACCCGGATGCTTGCTGCCATGGAGGACCATATCAGGGCTTTGCGTGGGCTGCCTCCCATAGTGCCACCACCTCCTGATGCAGCAGCAGAGGATGAGCAGAGCGACAGCAGTTCTCCCACAATGGCATAGCCGTGCAGGCCATGAGCCCAATGAGGTTTTTTTTTCCTCGCAACACCACGCAGGTGGGTGTTGGTGTGTACCCTGTCCTCAAACCTCCAGGGTGGCCTCCCCCACCGCCCCCTGTTCCCCACATGGCCATTTTTGATTTTTGATGTATTTTTTTTACAGTGTGTTGCCTTGTGTGGCTCCCGTGGGCATCTACTGTATTCCGGCTGGGCACATGCAGGCTTGTCCTGAGTTTGGGTTAGATGCTTGGATTCATGAGACACACACCCCTCCTGCTTCCCGTTTCCATGGGCTTGCAAAGGGTGTGACCAAGTGACAGTGAATTACACAGTGACGTTGGGCTCCCATGAGCTGTGTGGGCAGTCTGTAGTCAATACTGTGTAGACATCCCTAGTGGATATCGTTGTTGTATTGTACACTGCATGGTGTATTGATATGTGCTTGTGCATCCATGTCTTCCTCCTAATTTGCAGGTTCCTTCCTCATGTCTTCACAAGGCCGTCTACTTTGCAGATGCAGTTCATGTTGTATGCAGTACACTGAGACATTTGCGTGGCAGCAACACTCTACAGTTGGAAGGGGTCGATGTGCTGGCGTATTCAGGTTGTAAGACTACCACTACTTGAACTTAGTACTGTCATGTTTTTGCATTTTTCCATGGTGTGTTGCAGCATTGTGTTGGTGGTAAGTATTTGGTAATGTGTGCTGTTAGTTATACATTACTGGGAGCATATTGTGTGTGAGCAGTTTCCATTAGGGACAGTGTACTTTGTGACACTTGTGTCAGGTCTTGTGCAATGCTTTGTTTGCTTTCACATTGCATGACATGCCATGGTGTGTTTGGTGGTGGAGCAGGGGAGGGGTTGGGTGACATGGCGCTGTTCTCATGTTGTTATTTAGCAAGGGGGTAATGAATTTAGCAGCATAGATGTATGTCTTTTGATGACACAGCATTGGTGGTGTTTGGGTAGGTAGGGATGCACACAATGTAACACTTCCAGGTGACCAGTCTCAGGCTGGTATGGTTGTGACAGTTGACTGTCCCTTATGTCATCATCATAGATTTTCAGCTGGTATGTGCCAGGGCTGTGTGCCCTCCACAGGGGTGTGATTTTATGTGAAGTAATTAACCACCAACTGCGTATGGGCTGCCTCACCACGTGCCCTTTCCCCTCCCATGCGCAGCGGGCATGCATGTGATTGGGGATGTGGGGGCACCACCATGTCCACTGGCAGGCCCTGGCGTGTTGCAACGTTGTGCAGGACACATGCTGCCAATATGATCCTGCACACTACTGGGGGAGCATATGACAGCTGCCCACCAGAACGGTCAAGGGAGCGAAAGCGGACTTTGAGCACTCCGAATGTGCGCTCCACTATGCCCCGGGTTGCAATATGGGCTGTGTTGTATCTTACCTCGGGTGGCATGGTGGGGTTCCGAATTGGCGTCATCATGTGGGTGCTCAGAGGGTAGGCACTGTCCCCTGGGGAGGTGGTGATGGGTATCATTAGTGGGGTTGTGACATTACTCAGTATCTGACATGCATGCATGTGCAATGGCATTTATACTCACCAAGCAGCCATGTATCGCCATGCCGCCCTGCTTCTAGGTCCCGTTTAGGGTTGACATTCTGTAAATGAAACTGTTGTGGGTGGACCCGAGATAGTTGGCATATACTGAGGTGATGATTCCCTTGACATCACATACTACCTGCACGTTGATGGAATGCCAGTGCTTGCGGTTTCTATAGATGTGCTCAGATGCCTTGGGGGGACGTAGAGTCACCCGGGTGGAATCAATGGCACCTAGCACTTTGGGGAATTGTGCCACCCTGTAGAAATCCTTGACGGCAGCCTGCCTTTCTGCAGGTGTTCTGGGCAGGTATATGTGCCTGCGGACTGATGGGTGTGCAGTCATGATGGCCAACACGTGGTGTAGGCAGCATGACTGCGTGGCCTGTGAAACCCCCCCCACTATAGCACTTGTCCGCTGAAATGATCCAGTGGCCAAGAAGTGCAGTACATTGAGGACCTTCTCCAGGGGGCTGAGTGCTTGGGAGCACAGGGTGGGTGATGTGAGGTCATCCTCCCACTCATTCACCAGGTCGAGTATTATGTGAGGTGGAAACCTGTACCTCCCATACACCTGGTCATCAGGCATCCCAAAAAGGCTGGTTCTGGGTGTAAAAATTCTGGGCCTGACTATCCTCCTCCTCCTCCTGCGGTATCCCACGACCACTGCTGCTAGGAACGGTATATTCATCTTGGTGTCTGAGCTTGTTTGTTGTTTGCGTGCACTTTTATGCTGCGCGGGTCCACGTATGCCTGCTTCCTGCTGGCGTACGTGTTTCCGGATTAGCGCGTCTTGTTTGGCACACGCATTAGCCCTGTTCGATTCCATGAATACGTGTTGTAGATGCGCGTGTGGGCGTTACGCGCATTTGCCTCCTGTACTTCCCCCGTGACGCCCACATTTTCACGCGTTGCTCACCATTCCGCATGTTACGCCCCCTGTTCCGCCTACTTTTGTTGTGTGCACTGCGCTATGTGCGCTTTTGCTGTGCGCTTAGCGCACGCTGTTTGGAGACGTGTGCGCCAGCGCGCGCCACGCAGAATTTTAACGCACATCCAGGGATTTACACGCGCACGGACTTCCATGAATCGCTGTGCGCGGGTTTCGCTGCGATTTTCGCACTTGCGCTGTGATTCGCACGCTTTCGCACGCTTGTGCCGAAAATTTCAGCGCACATTAATTCCATGAATCGGCCTGTCAATGTTAGATCAGTAGATGGCACAATAGTTTAGAAACCATAAAGAAGGTGTGTGTATCAGACACAGTGTTGATGCTGTTGAGGTTGAGGAGATGGTGCAGACCCAGGAGGAATCTCAGGCACGACCGGGCACCAGTGGGGGATGTGGTGTGGTGGTGGGTGAAAACCCAATGTTACTGCAGACCATACTGTCCAGGGGTGCCTCTGGGTGCTCCTCCCCAGACCTCTATTCAGGTGCTGAATCGGATGATGAGACTTATGTGCCGTCGCAGGTAAGTGTTTCTGGCAGGGATTCTGTTCTGTCCAACCCACCTGCACCAGGGGTAGAACCCTCTATGGGGATGTCAATGTTGGTAGGTCCGCCTTTGGTGGTTACGGATGCAGGGTCACACTCCACAGCATCTGATCATGTTCCTGGGCCAGCAGATCAGAGGGGGAATGCCGTCCTGCAGCCTCAGGCAGTGCCAGCACAGCAAGGTGCAGATCGCCTTGCCCCAAACAGGTGTGGTGCCTGTCGACGCGGTGGCCGTGCGCCACCTGGCAATACTGTATGGGAAACCTCCATGTACAGTATGGCAACCCAACAGGCAACATCAGTAGAAATGATGGCTCAGGCAATGGAGAGGGTGGCCACTTCCAATATCCCCCCTGAAAGGCAGATGGAGCAACAACAGCAGGCAACAGACTCCATTTGCCAATCACACACGGAAGACATGTTGGCGTCCAGCAGGGACCGACGGGCAGCACTGGAGACTCTGCGCGAATCCATATCAATAGAGTCCCAGGGCCACAGGGAAGCCCTGAGGGTAGAACTACATAACCTCAGGCAGACTCTGGTTGAACTTGAGGCTTCCAGTAATTTAAGGGCAGAACAGCAGCTGGAGCAGCTCGCACCTTCGCTCTCAGATGAGCTGCATGCAACACGTGAGGAGGTCCGAGCATCACGCGAGGCCATGCGTGCAGAAATGCAGGCAACCTGTGATGTGCTGCATGGGGATCTCCGTACTTTAATCCTCCAGAATCAGACCTTCCAGACCCGGATGCTTGCTGCCATGGAGGACCATATCAGGGCTTTGCGTGGGCTGCCTCCCATAGTGCCACCACCTCCTGATGCAGCAGCAGAGGATGAGCAGAGCGACAGCAGTTCTCCCACAATGGCATAGCCGTGCAGGCCATGAGCCCAAGGAGGTTTTATTTTCCTCGCAACATCCACGCAGGTGGGTGTTGGTGTGTACCCTGTCCTCGAACCTCCTGGGTGGCCTCCCCCACACCCCCTGTCCCCCACATGGCCATTTTTGATTTTTTTTTTTTTTTCACAATGTGTTGCCTTGTGTGGCTCCCGTGGGCATCCACTGTATTCCGGCTGGGCACATGCAGGCTTGTCCTGAGTTTGGGTTAGATGCTTGGATTCGTGAGACACACACCCCTCCTGCTTCCCGTTTCCATGGGCTTGCAAAGGGTGTGACCAAGTGACAGTGAATTACACAGTGACGTTGGGCTCCCATGAGCTGTGTGGGCAGTCTGTAGTCAATACTGTGTAGACATCCCTAGTGGATATCGTTGTTGTATTGTACACTGCATGGTGTATTGATATGTGCTTGTGCATCCATGACTTCCTCCTAATTTGCAGGTTCCTTCCTCATGTCTTCACAAGGCCGTCTACTTTGCAGATGCAGTTCATGTTGTATGCAGTACACTGAGACATTTGCGTGGCAGCAACACTCTACAGTTGGAAGGGGTCGATGTGCTGGCGTATTCAGGTTGTAAGACTACCACTACTTGAACTTAGTACTGTCATGTTTTTGCATTTTTCCATGGTGTGTTGCAGCATTGTGTTGGTGGTAAGTATTTGGTAATGTGTGCTGTTAGTTATACATTACTGGGAGCATATTGTGTGTGGGCAGTTTCCATTAGGGACAGTGTACTTTGTGACACTTGTGTCAGGTCTTGTGCAATGCTTTGTTTGCTTTCACATTGCATGACATGCCATGGTGTGTTTGGTGGTGGAGCTGGGGAGGGGTTGGGTGACATGGCGCTGTTCTCATGTTGTTATTTAGCAAGGGGGTAATGAATTTAGCAGCATAGATGTGTGTCTTTTGATGACACAGCATTGGTGGTGTTTGGGTAGGTAGGGATGCGCACAATGTAACACTTCCAGGTGACCAATCTCAGGCTTGTATGGTTGTGACAGTTGACTGTCCCTTATGTCATCATCATAGAATTTCAGCTGGTATGTGCCAGGGCTGTGTGCCCTCCACAGGGGTGTGATTTTATGTGAAGTAATTAGCCACCAACTGCGTACGTGCTGCCTCACCACGTGCCCTTTCCCCTCCCATGCGCAGTGGGCAGATATATGATTGGGGATGTGGGGGCACCACCATGTCCACCGGCAGGCCCTGGCGTGTTGCAACGTTGTGCAGGACACATGCTGCCAATATGATCCTGCACACTACTGGGGGAGCATATAACAGCTGCCCACCAGAACGGTGAAGGGAGCGAAAGTGGACTTTGAGCACTCCGAATGTGTGCTCCACTATGCCCCAGGTTGCAATATGGGCTGTGTTGTATCTTACCTTGGGTGGCATGGTGGGGTTCCGAATTGGCGTCATCATGAGGGTGCTCAGAGGGTAGGCACTGTCCCCTGGGGAGGTGGTGATGGGTATCGTTAGTGGGGTTGTGACATTACTCAGTATCTGACATGCATGCATGTGCAGTGGCATTTATACTCACCAAGCAGCCATGTATCGCCATGCCGCCCAGCTTTTAGGTCCCGTTTAGGGTTGACATTCTGTAAATGAAACTGTCGTGGGTGGACCCGAGATAGTTGGCATATACTGAGGTGATGATTCCCTTGGCATCACATACTACCTGCACGTTGATGGAATGCCAGTGCTTGCGGTTTCTATAGATGTGCTCAGATGCCCTGGGGGGACGTAGAGTCACCTGGGTGCAATCAATGGCACCTAGCACTTTGGGGAATTTTGCCACCCTGTAGAAATCCTGGACGGCACCCTGCCTTTCTGCAGGTGTTCTGGGCAGGTATATGTGCCTGCGGACTGATGGGTGTGCAGTCATGATGGCCAACACCTGGTGTAGGCAGCATGACTGCGTGGCCTGTGAAACCCCCCGCCCCACTATAGCACTTGTCTGCTGAAATGATCCAGTGGCCAAGAAGTGCAGTACATTGAGGACCTTCTCCAGGGGGCTGAGTGCTTGGGAGCACAGGGTGGGTGATGTGAGGTCATCCTCCCACTCACTCGCCAGGTCGAGTATTATGTGAGGTGGGAACCTGTACCTCCCATACACCTGGTCATCAGGCATCCCAAAAAGGCAGGTTCTGGGTGTAAAAATTCTGGGCCTGACTATCCTCCTCCTCCTCCTGCGGTATCCCATGACCACTGCTGCTAGGAACGGTATATTCATCTTGGTGTCTGAGCTTGTTTGTTGTTTGCGTGCACTTTTATGCTGCGTGAGTCCACGTATGCCTGCTTCCTGCTGGCGTACGTGTTTCCGGATTAGCGCATCTTTTTTGGCACAAGCATTAGCCCCGTTCGATTCCATGAATACGTGTTGTAGACGCGCGTGTGGGCTTTACGCGCATTTGCCTCCTGTACTTCCCCCGTGATGCCCACATTTTCACGCGTTCTTCCCCATTCCACATGTTACACCCCCTGTTCCGCCTACTTTTGTTGTGTGCACTGCGCTATGTGCGCTTTTGCTGTGAGCTTAGCGCACACTGTTTGGAGACGTGTGCGCCAGCGTGCGCCACGCCGAATTTTGGCGCACATCCAGGGATTTACACGCGCACGGACTTCCATGAATCGCTGTGCGCCGGTTTCGCTGCGATTTTCGCACTTGCGCTGTGATTCGCACGCTTTCGCAACGCTTTCGCACGCTTGTGCCGAAAATTTCAGCGCACATTAATTCCATGAATCGGCCTGTCAATGTTAGATCAGTAGATGGTGCAATAGTTTAGAAACCACAAAGAAGGTGTGTGTATCAGACACGGAGTGGCAGAGCCTATCTAATCACATTATAAACATGAAGACCGCTTTAAATGCAGTCTTACCATTGATTGACTGTTGAGGGGAAATATTGCGTTCTAAATTGCAGTCTGTATTACATCCAATATTGACTTTTAAATATTCTTCCAAGCCGGTGCTGAAGAGAGGAGGCTTCCCGAATCGAGATACTACGGCATTCACAATGGTCTAAAATATAAGCCATGAATAATACACCTGTCAGAATATTTCGTTTTAAGAACTGCCCCAATTTTTTGGTATTCTGCACGGCACTAGCATTCCTCTCTCATATTTCTTACCCGTGTGAGCGATGTCTGATCATTAGTTCATGCCCATTGCGTCCTCAGTATAACTGGCAGTCACTGCAACCAGTCATCTGATGTTCCTTTGCTATGACTTATAGATGTTCATGGATTAGTTATGTGGCAAATCACGTGATTACAAAGAGCCGTTGTTAAGGTGCGTTTGAATTACAACTAATTGTACAAGTTAGTCTACACTCTTCCCTGTTGTGGGAATTAGGTGGGAATTAGGTGATATGCTGGTAGTGGAGGCATAAAACCATTGCACTCTTCTTTAATTTTTGTAACGTTTGACACATTTTGTCACGTGATGTTGTTGCGAAACATATTGCTTTCCCTCTTTTAATATTTGTGATTTTCTAACACAACTCTAATATTATGTGGTGAAAATAAAGAGTTGATTTTATCACTGTGAAGTTTCACCACGTCCAATTCCACTAATGATATCAACCAGGTATATGTTATTTGTTAACTCAGGATTTAGATGCAAGGTTAACTCCCCCTTGATGGTCATAATATATGAGATTAGATTAATCATATGAGATAACATGGTGTCACACATACTCCTCATACCAGCAAATCCTACGGGCACTATATATTGACATTAGAATAAATACATGCATTGTATTCTTGGAGTGCAAATGGTGCCAAAGATATGGCAAAGTGTCTCGTGCTCTCCTTATTTCAGCAGTCCTAACCAATTTCATTGGGTCCATTATGAGTTAACACTGTCCCCCTAGAAATGTATGAAAAAATATGCTCTCCTAATTTCAACAGCCTTTGGTGATTCCATTGGATCCATTATGATTTAGCACTAGCCGCCTAGAAGAACATAAGCAAAAGTGCAAGTAATGGGAGAACATTACGTACTTGGAACACGTCAGGATACATTAAATATCGAACCGCCTTAGCATAAGTTGCAAATACAGTAGATCATAAAAATATGCTTAATTCATGTTCCTTATTAAGGCCAGGTTTTACACATCTCAAGTTACAGATGGTACGAGCCTCCAATTGTCGCAGATGTAATTCACGATCGCCTCCTCTGAGATGTGCTTTGGCCTGTTGTAGGCCTACAAATCTGATGTTTTTCCTATTATCGTTTTGATGAAACGTTTGCCAGTGAGTGGCAAAGGGAAGTTTTGGGGCTTGGCTATTCAGATTGGCCCAATGTTCACAAATTCTAATTCTTAGGTCCCGAATAGTACTTCCAACATAAACTTTCTTGCACACACACAAACCACTGCATACGCAAAGTATTTTGTTCTAAAATTCATGAATTCTTTGATCTCCATTGTGAGTCCTCCATGACATGCGAAAGTTCTCATAGGCGAAAGTGCAAATTTGCAAACATTACAATTTCCACATTTGTGGAACCCAGTCATGGTATAACTGAGCCAATTTAGAGTACCCTTACTGTCAGAATTCAATTGAAGAAATGAGTGTCTCAATTTATTTTTCAAAGTTGGTGATTTGGTGAAGATTATTTTAGGCCGCTATGTAATATATTGAGACAAGTCCGGATCCAGCTTTAGAATGTGCCAATGTTTGTGTAGTAGTCCATAAATGAGGCTACTATTGCTCATATACCTGGTAATAAAACTGATATGATCTGGGTATGTCTCTTTCTGAGATTGTTCTTTGTTCAATAAGGTATTCCTACTCAGGAGATTCGATTGGGACATAGCTTTTTCTATTTATTTGGTCGAGTACCCTTGTTTCTTAAATCTCTGTCCAAGCAGTTCACATTCTGATTGGAATGCACTTTCAGTGCTGCAATTCCGCTTGGCATAATAGAATTCTCCCATGGGTATATTGTTAGTCACTCCCCTTTTGTGGCAGCTGGTGGCATGTAGAATCGAGTTAACTACTGTTGTTTTTCTATGTGTACTCGTATGCAAAACATTGTTTGTAATATGAATATGGAGATCTCGGAACTCAATTCTTGATGTCTCTATTTGTCCTGTAAATTCAATACCGAAAGTATTTTTGTTTAGGTATGCAAAAAAGCAGAACATTTTTCACTGGAGCCATCCCATATTGCAAAAACTTCATCTATATAGCGTTTCCATAGGAAAATCTCCTTGGAATATTCATGTTTGTTGTAGACAAATCTATGTTCATAAAAGTCCATAAAAAGATTTGCGAGAGACAGAGTATATTTTGCACCCATGGCAGCACCACTGGTTTGGAGAAAGTATTGATCATTAAAGAGAAATTCATTATGGCTATGGGTGACGTTAAGAAAAGATGTAATCATTTCACTATGAGTGGTGTGTGAGGCTGACAAATTCCAAAAAGAGAAGTCAATAGTGTCTAATGCCAGATGGTGCTGGATCAAAGTATATAGAGATTTTACATCTAATGTGGCCAAATGAAATTGTGGTTGCCATGCAATTTTTTTTAATTTGTTTTTTATTGACAATATACATATAAGGATGGGCGGGACAGCCGACCCAACCAGCAAAACAATCAAAATTAACCAGATTGTCAATGATATTTTCTCTTTTTTTACAATAACTCCCTTCCCCATTTCCCTCCTCCCATCCCACCCCCCCCAATAGATCAACATGCCAAGTTTTGAGGTGTTGCAAACTTATTGAAACTTAGGGGAGAACACTTGCATACCACATGATTGTTAGAGGTACCACTTGAGACAGTGGGGTCCGACCAAAAGACAGTTGAACAGGAAACATCTCGGGTCCTTAGGGGGTGTAAGAACATGTACCATATCAAAGCAGCTCAGTATTCATTCTACAACCGCATAGAAATACAATCATCATGGAGAAGAACTGCAGTCCATTCCTGTAGAAAATCAGTCATAGTATCGTTTGTTATTGCAGTAAGTTTTTCGTATACAAAAATCGACCTAAGTTTACAGAGCCATTCCTCCTTGGAGGGGGCAAGGGCGCTCTTCCATTTTTGGGCTAGCGCCAGCCTCCCCGCTCGTAGCATGGCCCCAATGACCTTGGGATAAACATTTGATTCTGTCTCCGGCATAGGAGTGCCCAGTAGAATTTCCAACGGGTGTAGTGAAGGGTCAAACCCATCGATATCTTTAATCCAGCTGAGTAGTTCCGACCAGTAAACCTGTATGACCGGACAACCCCACCACATGTGAAACCAGGTTCCTCGTTAGTGACAGCCCCTAGGGCAAAAGGGGGACACATCTCTAAACATCTTGGACAGCAGGGCCGGGGGACGGTGCCACGAATGGAGGATTTTAAAGCTATGTTCCATGGCAGCGGTATACAGAGAGCCCGTAAAGATACTTTTAAAGACAGCCCTCCAAGTGTGATCATCCAATGGCATGCCCAGCCTTTCCTCCCATATTTTTTTGAAGGGTTGTCTACCTTCTAGGTCCGCTGTTATCAAGACACTATAAAACTTAGATAAAGAACCCTTTCGAGTTGTACTTTTAGCCAGGATAGTTTCAAAAGGAGTGAGGGAGCGTCTAAGCTGGCCAGCTCAGCGAGGGTGGGTCAAAATCCCCTTCAAACGTAAATATTCAAAGACCGTGGGTGGTCTATCTGTCAGTGCCTCGATCAGGTTGTCATACTCTATGAAGCCCTCTTCTCGTGAGAGCTGAGAGACCCTCTCCAGACCCATGTCTGACCAGGCCTGAGTCTCTCAGAAACCCCTAGAGCCCAGATCAATGGGGGGGCCCTAGAGCGAGGACAAAGGGGAAGGCCATGAAGACAGTTGTTTATTAGCTTTATTAGGCTTCCATACTGCCCACAAGGCTGCCAGGGTGGGGTGTGTTCTGAGCTGAGAAGGGAGAGCCTTAGGAGGGGCCCACAAAAGGTCTCTAACTTTTTTCGGGTGGGTGTGAATGTCCTCGACATATGTCCAATATGTTCCCATATCGTCCCGTATATTCTCCAACATCACCCGGAGTTGGGCCGCTTTATAATAGAGCCGGAAGTCGGGGAGACCGAAACCACCATAAAGCTTTGAGTGGGTCAGCGTGGAGGTTTTAACTCTCGGCCGCTTAACGTTCCAAATGAATTGGAGGACACGGGACTGAAGCACTTCAAAAAAGGTCTCGGGTATCACGACTGGAAGCGCTGCAAAGAGGTAGAGGAGGCGGGGCAAAATATTCATCTTCACCGTGACCATGCACCCAAGCCAGGAAAGCGTGAGGGGTGCCCACCGTCTGAGGTCGCTGCTAACCTGAGCAAGGGTCCCCGGGAAGTTGCACTGGTATAGTTGGGATAGATCTCTGGGGATGGTGGTGCCCAGGTACCTAGTGGATTTCCGTTCAATTCTAACCCCCGGAATGTCAGCGTCACTTCCGATGTCTTAATCCCCTGGACCCATGGGCATGATGCTTGATTTGGACGTGTTTATTTTCAGTCCAGAAAAGGAACCGAAGTAGTGTACAAGATCAAATAACCGGGGCACGGAGTCTTGAATATTTGTTAGGTAGCCCAGAATGTCATCCGCAAATAAGGATAGCTTAAAGACACAATCACCACACCGTATTCCCGTGATTTCTGGGTTGTTCCTAACCGCAATGGCCAGGGGCTCCATTGCCAAAGCATACAAATGGGGTGACAGGGGGCATCCCTGCCGGGTACCTCTAGAAAGGGAAGAAGGCTCTGAAGTGCCTCCGTTGACCAGCACTCTCGCCGAGGGACCATTGTATAGAGCTGTGACCCACCCACAAAAATTGTCTCCCAGACCCATCTTTCGGAGAACCCTGCCCATGTAAGGCTACTCGACGCGGTCAAAGGCTTTTTCTGAGTCTAGCGAGAGAAGGTACCCCTCCACTCCCTGTCTAGATGCCTCATGCATAAGGTCGAGAGTTTTTCTTATATTATCTGATCCCTGGCGACCGGGGATGAAGCCCACTTGGTCTCCATGTACTAGGGTAGGGAGGAGCTTTGCTAGTCTATTCGCTAGGAGCTTAGCCAATATTTTAACATCGGTGTTAAGGAGGGATATGGGGCGGTATGATTGGCAATAGGAGGGATCCTTGCCCTCTTTAGGCAGGACTACGATTAAAGCAGACATCATCGTGGGTGGGAGGGTGCCTTGATCCAGTGCAGCATTGTACATCTTGGCCATCTTGGCCATGAATGGGACAAGCGTGGATCTGAAGGTCTTATAAAACTTAACTGTAAAGCCATCGTCCCCGGAGCAGTGCCGCTCTTTAATGAGGATATGGTGTCTATTACTTCTTCCGGTGAAATGGGGTGTTCGAGAGAATCAGACTTGTCAGGAAGAAGAGACGGGATGGGAAGGGAGTCTAGGAAACTGTCAACATCATTCCCATCCCCAGTATATTCCGAGCAATACAATTTTTCATAATATAGCCTGAATTGTTCTGCAATCTTGCTATCCCTCACGGTCGAGTCCCCTTCCGGGTGCGTAATGAATTCACCCTCCTACTGTTCCTAAGTTCTCGAAGTCTCCAGGCCAATATCCTATCCGCCTTTTCCCCCTTTTTTCAGAAATTAGAGCTTCCTTTCCGTTTGTCCCACCTGGAGGTCCGCCAACTTAGATCGCAACCCCTGCAGTTCCTCCCATTGCCCGGGAAACATCTGTGTTTTCAACTTCCCCCCAAGTTGGATAGCCTCTATCTTTTCCTTTAACAATTTCTCCTCACGGTCCCTCTCCCTTTTTCTCCCAGACTGTATACCAATAAGGGTGCCTCTAATCGTTGCCTTAAATGCCTCCCATACTCCCATAGTACCAACCTCCCCGTTGTCATTAAGGGTGAAATAATCTTCTATGGGTGCTAGGAGGGATTGGCGTATCTCCTTGTCTTGCAGGAGGAGGTTGTTACACCTCCACCGGGTTCCGGTCGCCGGGGCAGGGGGAAGGCCAATCCTAATCTTTACCATATCGTGATCCGTCCAGGGGACGATCTCCACACCCGAGTCCGAGACCTCTCCCTGCAGCGAGGAATCAACCAGGATGTAATCTATATGAGAGAAAGCAGCATGTGGCTTTGAAAAGTATGTGTATTCGGGGATCCGACCCCGCTCGGGTATACACGTGTCACATAGCCCCAGTTCCCTATTTACTTCCTGGAAGGCCAACGCCAATTTCTTGTGGAGACGGATGTTGGGGCAGGGTTTATCAGACTTTCTGTCCCTTTCGGGGCAAAGCACCATGTTAAAATCCCCACCCACCAGTAGGGTGCCCTCAGAAAATGACATGATTATCCCTTTCATTCCCTCCCAGAAGGTGTCCTGCGCTTCATTAGGAGCATATATGCAGACCAATGTGAACAAACGGCCCCGCACTTCCCCCTTTACCATGAGGTACCGACCATCCGGATCCGCTTTTGAGGCTTTAAACACAAAATGGGCCCCAGGGGAGACCAACAAAGCTACCCCCCGCTTCTTTACCTGGGAGGAAGCCGTGAACATCTGCTCAATGGTCTTGGCCTTGAGCTTAGGCTCCTTTCCCCGAACCCAATGAGTCTCCTGCACAAAGAGAAAGTGAAGCCGCAGCCTCGCAAATTCCCTCACAATTAGCGACCTTTTTGTAGGCGAGTTGAGCCCGCAGACATTTAATGACCCCACTGTCATGAATTGGAGTGAATCATCCATTAAAACACAGGTAAAGTCTCATAGCTCCATGCTTAGAACAGCAAGCGTTGTTGCTCCCACAGTGCTTGCGCAACCCCCTAGCGGCTCGAGACAGCCCCAGGGGTGCGAGAAAGACCAGAAAACTTGGCGCGCCATAACTGTAACCCCAGCAACCCAACTCCCCCTCTCCCCCCTCCCCCTCCCCCCTCATCGCCTGGTTGTTCCATGGCTTCATCCAATCGCCAGACCGGGCCACCATTGTCTCCCAACTCCGGGCTCATAAACTCTTTATAAACAACAACTCGAGCCCCCCCCCCACACCCCATGATCAACGCAGTTCACAAACCGTTACATCACCATCCATTCACAAAGTCAAATGCTGGTTTTTCCGTCTGGTGCCAAGAGCTCGCTTCAGGTACTCGGAAGGTCCGGGGAGGCTGGGGCCACTCTCCTAAATTTCCTTTGGCCACGAACTCTGCGCCTTTCCCTTGGAGCTTTGTTCCCTTTTGGGCCTGTCGGGGTTCGCTCGCGGTCCTGCTCCCCCATCTCCATGTTTGAGTTGTCCAGAAGTTCGCCCGACACTCTCTGGATATCGTCCTCAGTGATCAAGGCATACTTGTAGCCCTCGAACTCGAAAGAGAGCGAGAATGGGTATCCCCACCTGTATTGGACCCCCCTGGACTGGAGCATCTTTGTCAATGGGGAACAGAGGCGACGTCTTGCAAGGGTGAAGGCCGACAGGTCTTGATACACCGAGATCTGGGCCCCTTTCCACTCCACCGGGCCCTTCTTGCAAGCCAGTTCGAGGATCCTGCTTTTCTCGGAGAAGTAATGAAAGCGAACTAGAACGGATCTGGGGCCTCTAGAGGATGCGCCCGCTCTATGGGCCCTGTCAATGGTGGGTTTGTTGGTGTTGGCCCCCTCGAATAGCACTCCTATTACTGCATTGATAGCTTTGATGATGTCTGCTTGCGTTTCGCCTTCGTGTTCTGGAAAGCCTAGGAAACGTAGGTTACAGCGGCGTTCCCTATTCTCCAAATCATCCATTTTTAAGGAGCATTTCTCTTCTCTCCTCTCGAGCTCCGACAGGCGCATGTCAAACTGTGTCTCAAAGATGTCGCTCGAAGCTGTATTGTTCTCCAGTGCCTGAACCCTGTCGTCAATATTGTCCACTTTTTTATCCAAGGTGTCCAATCGTAGAGCAATATCCGCCCTAAAGCCTCTAATTTCCTCCAGTATGGCCGCCATGCCCCTGGTGACTGTGCTTGTATCAGCAGATACCTGTTGCGTCTGGGCTGCCATTTCAGGGGCTATCAGGGGTTCGGGGGGCGTGCGGCGAAACTTCTGCAGGGATTCCTTCCAGTTCATAGACTCTCCCCAAGCATCCCTGCTCCGTGGGGGCCTTCCCCGAAAGCTTGTGCCCAAGGTGACCCGCTATCACACACACATAAAATGCCACAGGGGGGCGAGGGCCAATGTCAGCCGAGGGGCGAGGAGCGGAGACCCCGCAACGGGGGTCCGAGTCCCCGACTAATGCACTCCTGCAGGGATAGGTTTCACCTCCGCCGGGTTCCCACCTCCCCTCTCACCCATCGAACTGTATAACTTCACTCCCGTCGGAGCAGAGGCAGTACTTAATGTTCCAGAGGCTGGGCGCGGGGAGGACCAATCTCCAAGCCCTCGTGTCTGTACCCCAGTGGGGCCTGCTGAGGCCGATCTCTCCCAACTGGGCCCTGAGTGCCCGTTCTGTCTGCCTGGGAGTCGCTGTACTCGGGGGACACTCCGCTGCCCGAGATGGTGTATGCCAGGGCTTCTCCCCAGCCTCACTCTTCCCGTGACACCTTCAGTCTCCCGGAGGTCCTCCTGGCCGGGCCTGCACCTCCTTACCTCCTTGGCGCAGATCCGCCGCTCAGCCTGTGGGAGTCCGTGTGCTGCGTGTGTAGGCCAGTGCGGGGCTTCGCCTGCCTCCCATGCACTGCCGACACCGATTCCTGAAGCTCCAGTTCGCCCTACGCGTGTTCACCAAGCACCTGTGGGGGCCCTCATGCACCTTCCTTCTCCTTGTACTATAGGCCTCGCCCAGGCCTGGAACTCCACGGCGCTTTCGTAGTACCCCCTCCGGCTCCCAGATCCGCTGCGGGTGCCCCCAGATGCGTCCCGCTCCTACTGATGTGCACTAGGCAGGGGGGGGGCTGCCAGTCAGGGTTGCCAAGCCCCACCACAGGCCTCGCTCGGGCCCAGGTTTGCCGTAGATTCTCGCGGAGCCGCGGCGCCGCAGGGGGGAGGGGCTTCTGTCCCTCTAAACTCGGAAGCTCTTATCTCTGGGATGGTTCCCCCCCGGGGGCTCGAATTTGGGCCAGGGGTGCCCGGCTCACTCAGATGGGTGGGGGTGATACCAGCTTCTCACTCAGGGGGTGTCGGGGGGGCTCAGGTCCCGCGATCAGTGCCCTGCGGAGGAGACGAGCCGAGATGCGTTAGAACATCTCCGTGCCCCCTGGTGGACTCTGCCATGCAATTTTGTCTAACAAATTCAGAGTGTAAGTAGACTCTCTAAGGTATGCTGGAATTTGAGGCACGAGATTTTTGATTGCAGAATCAATGTATTCCGACAGGCCCTCGGTTGTCCAACCTTGTCCACTCATAATCGGTCGTACTGGAGGGAGGTGAACAAATTCTTTATGAACTTTCGGTAGTTCATTAAATATAAAATTAGTGGTTTAGATTTGATTAGGAATGTTTTTTCATTGTTGGTTAATAGTCCCTTTGAAAACCAGTCTTGCACTAGAGCAATGAGCTCTTAAACTGTTTGTTTAGTAGGATTAGTGCTTAGTTGCTTGTAACATCCTGGTGTTGATAAGTGGTCATTGACCATTTGAATATAGTCTGCCTTGTTAAGGAGAACGATATTCCCTCCTTTGTCTGCCTCTTTAATTACGATCTTCGGGTCCCTAGCTAATTCTCGTAGGGCTAATCTTTCAGCCTATGTTAAGTTTTATTTAACGCTTTTGTAGCTCGTGGATTGACTGTCAATATAGTCATGGATATCGCTAGTAACCGCTTCATAGAAAACATCAGTTACATTTCCATTTGTCGGCAGTGGGTTAAACCTGGATCTTGGTCGGTGTTTATGAATATTGAGATTCCTCTGGTGCACTCCTAACTCTTGTCGTATTTCTGCAACAGTTTGAGATGTGTTGCTTTCAAAATAAAGTAGTAGGCAAGTATTCTCAATGTCTGCAATGGTTAGTGCATTAAGTGGTTCCGCTCTGGTCATCTCTCGATACATTTCTACTTTATTGTGGACATTTCTTTTATTTTTTATTTTCTTACAAATTTTCAAAGGTCAATTTGGACTTCTGTCACGTCAGATGCATTGGTTGGTGCAAATGAGAGGCCACAAATCAGAAGTGTCTTTTCACTGGTGGAGAGTTGTCTATCTAAAAGGTTAATTACGAGGTCTTCAGAATCAATTTCCCCAGTTGATTTCTTGTGCTTGACTTAGTAAGTCTGGTGTTGGTGTTTTGCCATATACCTCCTCCTTGCTCCGCTTCCTCTTCTTCCTGTGAGGATGTTGGTGTTGTTGAGGTATTTAACCCTAAAGGGGGTTGGAATCTGACTTGTTTGGTCATGGTATTATAGCTTGCCTGATTGCCTTTCTTGTATTGTTTGATCTCAGCAAGAATGCCTCTTCTATTGTTTGTAATCCTGAGGCAGTACTAGATTCTCCTAACTCTGCTGCTTCTGAGTTTTCCAGTCCAGAGTCAGCATCCGAAGTGACAGGTGTACCAGTCGTTGTCTTAACTTCACTTGATCTGTTGTCAAAGTCATACTTCGACTGGAAGGTATATACCCTGTCATTATTATTATCGCGTTCGTCCCAATAGTATTTGCACAATTTCCTAAGTTTTATCTCGTCCTAGTAATCTTTCAATAATTGATGCATTTTATCATAGTTCTTGACTTTTGTAGGTTCTAGGTTACTCATTTTCTCTATTTCTGTTTTTACTATATCTATCTCTTTGATGACTCTAGAGTGTTCTCTTTCAGCATGTTGTATTAAGAGTTTGATAATTTTTTCAGAACCCAAAATAATATTTTCTTACCATAGCTGGGCTGGATCCTGATCTTCAGGATTCGTAAAATCAGGAAATATTAGAATTCTTAAGCCTCTTGGTATTATATTGTGTTCTAAATAATCACTGAGCGAGGCAATCTCCCAATATTTGTTGATTTCACGTTTGGAAAGTCTTTCTAACTTGAAGAATTTGTTAGCAAAGGTATCTGGAGTAACATTGTGGTTGGTAAATGCATTGGCCATACTGCCTCGAGGTGAGAAAAGATCTTTTCTGTCCTCTTCTCTGGTCCGAAGATAATCCACCATTTGGTTAGCTTGATGAGTCCCGCTGCACTCCCCTAGAAAATTAATGAATGTGTGTTCAGTTGGGTAACTAGATTGGGAGTGTGCTGAGTCTTATATAGTTATGCTTAAATGTCACTTGATCTCAGTTATATTATGGAGGAGAGGGACAGCCGCAGATAATGTGGGACGGAGAGGCTACCCCAGTCTCAAACTGTTAAAGTATCAGGTTTGTAGTCCCACAAATACGCGTTGTACATCACAAAGTGATTGTTCAATTTATATCCCAAAAAAGGACACTTATATTCAGTCCAATTACAAAGAACCTGAGCAACTGGTAAAGCAGACAATGCTGGAAATTAATCCAGACAAGACAAAGCATTAACAAATTATACAAACAGAAGTGCCTCAGGCAATATAAGAGGAATATTTGATAATGCATCCAATGCATGGCATTAGTCCACACCAGACATGAGTCAATGTCAAAAAGAAGTCCTAGATGCACTGTTAGACTGTTAAACAATGGTGCCTATCACAACAAAGGTGCCAACACGTGTTTCAATCTGTACGGTCTTCCTCAGGTCACACAACAATATTTCTGATTGGTTCATAACTACGTGTTGTACATCACAAAGTGATTGTTCAATTTATATCCCAAAAAAGGACACTTTTATTCAGTCCAATTACAAAGAACCTGAGCAACTGGTAAAGCAGACAATGCTGGAAATTAATCCAGACAAGACAAAGCATTAACGAATTATACAAACAGAAGTGCCTCCGGCAATATAAGCTGAATATTTGATAATGCATCCAATGCAGGGCATTAGTCCACACCAGATTTGAGTCAATTATACAAATGTCAAAAAGAAGTCCTAGATGCACTGTTAGACTGTTAAACAAGGGTGCCTATCACAACAAAGGTGCCAACACATGTTTCAACCTGTACGGTCTTCCTCAGGTCACACAACAATATTTCTGATTGGTTCATAACAAAAATATATCACTGCTTAGTATAGCACTTCAAATATCAATGTTGTTAACATGAGTCAAAGTATATGGTACAAAAGGGAAAAGTGAGAGTTAAAGGGAGGGGGGGAGAAGACATAAAAGTAGCCATTAGTAAATGACCATTGTCAAATTATACATTCACATTGTGTTCATTTGTATTGCTATATTAAATACCCACTTCTTGTGTATGGGCTACAAAACCAGTGATTACGGTCACATTAAAGAATCACATCATACAGTCATTATACATAGTTATGAGGGCTCTACCGGTTAGTGGGATGTGGGACACCAGGTGCAGAGTTAAAGCGTGGTGGGATACGGGTTAGCAAATCCACTTGCAAGGATCTAAATTGCTTATTATTATGCTGTGAGGCTATATCTGACCAAAGAACCATTTAAAATGTTCCCCATATATCAAGATTTTTATGAGTCAAAATACCTTCTGAGTGCCGTTTGTTAGAACTTGTCAGGTTTATTAGGAATGACATAAGTCCAAAAAAATGTTTTCATGCGGATATCAGTTTTGTTGGAGTTGCCCCTGATACCAGAAACTGTCATCATCACCGGTCCTGTTAGGACAGAGTTACGAAATTCTGTAAACCTGCAATAATTTATGCTCATATGTGCAGTTTTATTAAAGCTATATATGTGATACTACGTAACCCGTATCCCAGACTGAAAAAAGGTCAAATAAATTTGATCAAATGTGATTAGGTTAAATGCTTTAAGTCAAATAGACCCAAACATTCCAACTCCTTACTCTCTGTTTGCCATTTTAAACATCCCAATCCTGTTTGGTGACCTTTCTGTGTCTTTTCACACTGTAGATTATCCTTCTTTCCTAACTATATTTTCTTCTCTTATCTCTTGGATCGCTCGTTCTCTGTTTCCTGGGCTGGCACTCACTTGGCTCCACTTTCTCAATAATTTGGTGTTCTGTAGGGCTCAGTTCTCGCTCCCCTTCTAGACTTTACCTTTCTCTGCTATTATATCCAAATTTGACTTCTCATTCCACTTTTATGCAGATGATTCACAAATATTTCTTTCCTTCTCCAACTTCTCAGCCCACCTTCATTCATCTCTCTCTGCCCATCTTGTGGACATTCAACAATATGCTATCTTCATCTGAACCCCTCTATAACCGGTGGACCCAAAGGTAGACAGCTGAGACCCAATGTTCACCCCATGTAACACACAAAACATGATCGTCGGCAATAAAAAGGATGTGGGTTTTTATTGCACATCATTATATGATAATAAACAAAACAATCATAATCATAATAACCATAAACATAATGTGTACTTTTGGGCAAGAGGTGCTGAGGTTACGCCCTCTGGCATGTGCTGCCACAGCTGGAAGAGTTGACGGACTTCCAGGTTTCCCCAAAAGTTGCTACCGACATCCCCTTGCTGCTAGAATGGCCACTATTTCCCTGTGGAAATGCTCCATTCCTGTCACTGATAGATTTGTCCGACTTTGTGAAAAGCTCCGGGTTGGCTAGGGAGATCAAGCAGTGTTTGATGAAGCCAAACCCTCTGATTGCGCAGAATTTTTCAATCCCTCTGTTCAGTTTCCTTCTGGTAATGTCTATGGCTTTAAAAGAGTTTGCCCACACCCATGTTTTTCTGGGCAGGATGGCAGAGTAAAACATTTCTGTGCCTTTCCAGTTGTGACCTATGCTTGCTAAGTAGGCACATGTGTCTTTCAATATGTTTCTCCGCCCCATTGTGACTAGATCATTACCCCATAGGTGTACAATCAGGAATTCTGGGGGATCCCTGTATGCTACCAGGTCTGCCAGTTTTTCATGAATGTCTGGCCAAAGTAGCCCCCTGTAGCCCCACCATGAAGTGATGGTATTTTTTTTTTTTTTTTTGATTTTATTAAGCTTTCAGCATAACACGTAAAACATCATACAGGTACCATTGAACATATGACTGTCAAGCAAAGAAATTAAAGCCTACATACCTTCCTTCTCACAAACCTTAGAACCATATCTCAGAACAAGATTCCCCCTCCCCCTCCCGCCACCCTCCATGGAACAGTGCTCTGCTCAGAATGAGTCCCTCTTTAGGTCTTTATCCACGAACTACCACATATATTCAGATTTGTGTTCCATACATTATTATAGGTTAATGAACAGCAAGCAAAGAAGTTCAAAGGTGCTTTCAAGAGCATTATCTCGCATATAGCAGTTGTGTCCCTCGCCTCCCGACACATTACCCTCCATCCCCTGCACATATATGTATTTGAATTTAGAAGTGTACCCAATTGCATTCTAGAAGTTGTACCCAACAGCCTCCCTGTGAAAACTTGAAATTAGAAGTGTACCCAATTGCATTTAGAAGCTGTGACCATTTGCATTAGAAGTGTACCCAATTGCATTTAGAAGTTGCGCCCAATAGCCTCTCTGAGAAAGTTGAATTTAGAAGTGTACCCAATTGCATTTAGAAGCTGTGACCGTATGCATTAGAAGTGTACCCAACTGCATTCTAGAAGTTGCGCCCAACAGCCTCTCTGAGAAAACTTGAACTTAGAAGCGTACCCAATTGCATTTAGAAGCCGTGACCAATAGCCTCTCTGAGAAAAGTTGAATTTAGAAGTGTACCCAATTGCACTCTAGAAGTTGTGCCCAACAGCCTCTCTGAGAAAACCTGAACTTAGAAGTGTACCCAATTGCATTTAGAAGCTGAGACAATTTGCATTTAGAAGTGTACCCATCTGCATTTAGAAGTAGCGCCCAACAGCCTCTCTGAGAAAGTTGAATCTAGAAGTGTTCCCAATTGCATTTAGAAGCTGCGCCCAATAGCCTCTCTGAGAAAGTTAAATTTAGAAGTTCTACCCAATTTCATTTTAGAAGTTGCGCCCAACAGCCTCTCTGAGAAAAGTTAAACTTAGAAGTGTACCCAATCGCATTTAGAAGCTGTGACCATTTGCATTTAGAAGTGTACCCAATTGCATTTTAGAAGTAGCGCCCAACAGCCTCACTGAGAAAAGTTGAACCTAGAAGTGTTCCCAACCGCATTTAGAAGATGCGCCCAATAGCCTCTCTGAAAAAGTTGAATTAGAACTGTTCCCCATTGCATCTAGAAGTGTACCCAATTGCACTTAGAAGTTGTGACCAATAGCCTCTCTGAGAAAGTTGGACTTAGAAGTGTACCCAACTGCATTAGAAGTTGTACCCAATTGCATTCTAGAAGTTGCGCCCAATAGCCTCTCTGAGGAAAGTTGAATTTAGGAGTGTACCCAATTGCATTTAGAAGCTGTGACCAATTGCATTTAGAAGTTCTGACCAATAGCCTCCCTGAGAAAAGTTGATTTTAGAAGTGCACCCAATTGCATTTAGAAGTGCACCCAATTGCATTTAAAAGGGTACCCAATTGCATAGACCAAAAATGCATAGAACGAACCTGACCGCACAGAATTGCACGACGTTCGTATTATGCCTAGGAATGCATTGAACCTCTGAAAGAGCATACCTCATATCACACCCCACGCTTACTCTTTCCTTACACCACCACTCAACTAGAACACAGAGATACTATGACACCATTCGGTATAACTGTTCTCATATCAACATCTGCCGCTCACTCCCCATCACTCTAAGTAAACATTGCTGGTCTCACTCCCCCAGCCAGGCGTTCTCCTCAGGCTTAACGCTGCCAGACTCGCTCTGGATAACTCCGGCCAGATCGAACACATACTCGTGATCTCCCAGCCATCACACCTACCGCTAGGAAGCAGCTTCCACAGGAATTCCACACCAGCAGCACACATACCTGGTGCGCACACGCACCTTTGGACTCTCTCTATTCTCTCTACTGACCCGAACTTCGGTTCCCAAGGGCGTTCAACCTACCAGCGCCTTCAGACCATACCAATGGTATATAATGCTCTATATAAGTGCAAAATAACATAGCATAACATATATGTGGCAACACTTCACTATTGGTATTCCTCTCCACGTTTTGCTTTAGGGCGTGGAAACATACTTGTCAATTAAATCTTTCCATATTGTCTCATATTGTGTGGATCTCCCATGTAGAGCCGCAGTGATCCTCTCCATAACACAAATGCTAATGGCAACATTTTCCCATTCTTTCTTACTCGGGGCCCCGGCTGCTTTCCATTTGATTACTATACATGCTCGTGGCGCAAGGTGTAGGGGACGATTAACCCTGTCGCCCTCACGAAATCATCATAATTTCTCTCCAACCCAAACAACACCACAAGAGGCGTGAGCTCGCGTTGGATGCCTTCTATATCCCTGATCCAACCGAGAACTTCGTCCCAAAACACTCGTTCCCGGGGCCACCCCCACCACATTTGCCAATAATTTGCGCTCTCACCACATTGACGCAAACATAGAGCACTTGCTGTTTGAAACATCTTGGACAGCCTGTGGAGGTCATATTGCCATCTATGAAGGAGTTTAGTAGCGTGCAGCTTATACTGGGAAGCAATCGATACCCTGGAGGTGCCTTTACACATCTTGGACCATAGGTCAGAGTCAATATCCATGTTCATATCTGTCTCCCATCTATTTTTAAGTTTGATTGTAGATCCCTTTGCAGCGTCTATCAGTTCTGTAGATTCTTGAGATCAGCCCTTTAGTGACAGTGAGGGTATCAATGAGCACTTCAAAGGGGGTGAGATCCCTTTGTGTTTTCTCTTTCCATGGTTGCCTCAGTAGTATACCTTTAATTTGAAGAAAGTGGAAAACCGATAGCTTTTCTATACCAAGTGCACTTTCGAGGTCAGTGATCGTGATAAAATTACCTCCCTTCCAGAGTTGTCCAACCCTCTCGAGGCCCACTTCGAACCATCGTTGAAATCTCCCATGGTCCGGGATCTCCTCCCGAAACCCAGGTGCCCAGATGTTGCTCAAGGGGGATGGCCACTTCGTAATGCCTTGCATGTCGGTGCTCTCTCTCCAACTTTCCCAGATAGTGCACAGGATTGGATGCTGCCATATCCTACGCTTCAATTTGTCCCTCGGGACCCAAAGCCGTTCCGATAGGGTGGCCGGAGCAAAACTGTAATTGTCAAGGCTTACCCACTGTAAGCGTGTTTGATTTCTTAAGTGTGGTATTAATACCCTAAGTTGTGCCGTCATATATTATTTTTCAAGGTCTGGTAAGCCCCTCCCACCCTTTTCATTGGGCAGTGTTAATACCTTGTAGGCAATTCTTGTTTTCTTCCCCTGCCATAGGAATCTCAAAACAGCTTTCTTCACCTCCCCAAAGAATGATTTTGGCATCTTGATTGAGAGCATCTAGAATGGGTATAAGCATCTTGGGAGACACACCATCTTAATTGCATTTACCCTCCCCATCCATGAGACTGTGAGTTTCTGCCATTTGGTTAGATCAGACTGGAACATCTCAAGCAGGTGGGAGAAGTTAGCTTCATATAAGGCATCTAGGGGCCTCATTACGACCCGGGCGGTAAGGGATTACCGGTACCGGTAAGGGCACCGGTGCCAGTAATCCCTTACCGCCCTATTCCGAGGTCCCTTTGCGGGTCGTCCCTTAACGCCTGGTTTTACCAGGCGTTAAGGATAGGACCCGCAATTGGACTTTGAAGCTAATAACGGTACCGCAATTAGCGGTACCGTTATTAGCGCCTTTCCCATTCCCATTGAGGCCTATGGGGGCTCAAATGGGAATGGGGAAGGGCCATGGTGAATGGGGAATTACGGCCCCCGCCAACCTTGGAATGGGGCGGTAATAGCTCCATTCACCAGGGCGGAGTCGGTATGGGTTTGGCGGCAGCCATGGCGCTAATAACGCCATGGTTACCTCCAAACTCGTAATGACCCCCTAGGTGTCTTACCAGATTTATTCCTAAATATCGCAAAGTGGCACCCTCGATAGTTAAGCCCAAGACTGCATACCTGTCCCTGTCATGCTGTGTGGGTTCGTTTAGGGGGAACAGGATAGACTTATTCCTGTTAACTTTGAAACCGGAAAGGAGACCATAGTGTTCTATCAATTGTATTGCTCTGGGTATAGATGTTAGCGGATTTGTGACGTGTAGTAGTAGATCATATGCATATAATGCTATCTTAAATTCTTTCCGTTGCACTGTCATCCCCTCGACCAGCAGATCAGCTCTGATTTCTTATGCGAGAGGTTCAAGTGACAAGGCAAACAGTATAGCGGACAGAGGACAGCCCTGTCTAGTCCGCCTGCCCAGGGTGAACAATCTTGAGTAGTCGGAATTTACTGACACCGCAGCCTTAGGGGATGTGTATACCGCTTTTACCCCTCTCCTAAATCTCTTTCCCAGTTGTACCTTGGCTAGAAAAGCTTCTAAAAATCCCCACTCAACCCTGTCGAATGCCATCTCTGCATCGACAGACAGAAGAGCGGGTTCCCCTGCCATTGCTTAAGATTCATGTATCAGGTGTAAGGTCTTGCGCATGGTGTCTGACCCCTGCCACCCCAAGATAAATCCTACCTGGTCCGGGTGTATGAGCCGAGGCATGTATGTCTCTAACCGAGCTGCTAAGATTCTCGTATAAATCTTTGCGTCGATATTGAGTAAGGATATTGGGCGGTATGATCCACAATGTTTGGGGTCCCTCCCTTCCTTAGGTATGACCGAAATCAGTGCTTCCGAGAAGGAGTCCGGCGCTATACCCGTCTCCAAGATATCGTTTAACATTTCAACCAGAAAAGGGAGGAGGGGGGATAGGAATGTTTTGTAGGAGCCTGCAGTGTAGCCGTCGTTTCGGGGAGCTTTTCCCAGCAGTAACCTCTTCACAGCATTTTAGACCTCCTCAGCCATGATTGGGGCGTCCACCGCGTTCGCCTCCTCACATATGAGTTCAGGCATCTCTATGCCAGCATTTTCCAGACCCTGGTTTTGTCGGCGAAACTGTGAAACCTCGCCAGGACTGTTTTTGGGCCTGCTGCAGTACCCCCAGCTCTATGTATTCGATCATGTTTTGGTTCGTCGATGGAGTCATCGTCGAACTTGATTTTCATGAGCGCGTGGAGGGTTCTCTTTAGATCTTGTTCAGTTCCACCCTCCCTCTATTGGATACCAAAAATGTGTATGTTATTGCGTCTTTCTCGATTTTCTAAATCATCAATTTTCATGCGAAAATCCTCCTCTCTGGCTTCAATGTCTGCAGTTCTCTGGTCCATCTGGGATTCAAGTGTGCTGAGAGAGGTCTGGTTATGCTCTACATCTTCGATTCTCTCTTCCATCTTGTCAATCCTCTGTATTATTTTATCTACCTTCGCACCTATATCGGCTCTCATAATTTCAGTCAACAGGTCTGCTACATCGGCTTTATTTGCAGCCGTCTGTGCTTCTGAGGTTGCCATTGTGGGATCTGGAGGGGGGGGCAGCATGAGGACCACACGGGGATAATCTATATGGTGCGAGTTTCTCTTTGATGTTCATATGTATGTAGCCCAGAGTCATTCGAAGAGGTGCGTTCAGTACAACTCAGACTTCTCTAGGATCTTGTACGGGACAGACTGTGATACCGACTTCCATAGGTGGAGAAGAGGGCACACGCCCCTAGAGTAGGGGCCCAACCTTCTCAGACGTGGATGGTGGATCAGATCTGGCGATGGGACCTTGCGGTCCAGGTGTGACACCCTTAAGGAGACGGCCAGAGCCTCACAATATCTAGGTGATCACTGAATATAGACGACTTCTAATTAAGGGTAGAATGAAGACATTGCGCCTGGCTGGGAGTGACTTATCGCAAGAGTGGCCACCATCTCTTGCCTTTCAAGAAGCCTTGGTGTTGAGGAGGGTACACGGCCCTGTTTGCGGGGGCCCAACCCTCTAAGATCCGCTCTCGAGTATCAGCTCCTTGTGTTAACAATGGTGTGCGGAATCCGTCCACTATCCTACGGACTCAGCTTCTCACCCTCCTGCTGTGTCTTATAACATGTGGCTCTCAGTACGATGGAATGGGTCTCCAAGCGTCCCCAGGGGGATGAAGCAGCACACTATGGTCTGTAGATCACCTCATCTGACATCAACCACCGTTATATGAGAATGTTCAGGCAGACTTTGGGCTGAGAGGCCGGTCTCCGCTGGTGGGCTCTGCGTTGAGCTACCACTTGTGGGGGAGCCCCAATTGTGTAATTCCTGATAATACCTTTCAGTAAGTGCAGCGTATTGGTTGTATCGAGATCGCTGTACTTTTACCACGGGGTCAGTACTTGATGAGGATGGCTTTAGAATGATTCCAGGTGCATGGGGCACGTGACCATATCAGTACTCAGCCAAGTTCAATCACTACGTTTTTTTTGCCTCCCCCCGTATGCACCTCCGCTATCAAGAAATCACTGTAAAACAAATATATCCACTCCTCCTCTTGCCGTGTGCACCTTCCGGAAGGCAAAGTGTGCGCCAGACCACCTCAAAAAACACCATGTGCCTTGGATGGGGAGACTCTGGTGTGGTAAACGCAGGTCTTCGTAATGTGCTCCAGGACCCAGACCAGTTGGGACATCTGCGCAAAGCCAGTACACTGATATAGGCGTCCACTGCCAGGCTCTATGCTGAGTGCATGGGCCAGGGGAGGGCCCGTCCGCATAGATGTTTGCTGTAATCAGCGCAGGGGGTCAAGATGATTGAACTGCTTGGCAATATTTTGCTCACTTTGCATCACCGTGCGCAGTCTCCAAAAGCATCCTCACGAGATAGCGACCAGGACGCAGGCTGCCACACCAAGTTGTTCACTTCGCGGGAGGGCGGCTGCATCGGTGGGGCCACGCTACATCGAGAACACCAAACTGCTCGCTGCTACCGTCTGGGCTCACAACCCAGACCAGGCGGCGAGTGCCCCTCTACGAGCAAAGAACTCACGGCCTCAGCTAGATACAGTCGGGTGAAGGCTGCCCCGTTTCAGTGAAGCTGGGCGGTAGGCCGTGCTCTCTCAGTCTTTGGGCACCTTTTACACCACAATCCACCTCGTCGGATGCTGCTTACTCCGGGCGCCAGTTCCCTGGGTGGAGCCGGTCACCGCAGCAGTAGAAGGGGGAGTGGGGTCCATATAGGTGTGGGTCACGGAGCCAAGGCCCTCCTCAATGGAGTCGCGGTTCACCGCAGCAGAGCCATGGGTCTCCTCGTAGCTGCTCCGCAGTTTCCGTTTCTTCTGCCCGCCGTATCATGGGGGCCGGTCTCGGTGAGGTGCTGCAGCCGTTGTTGTGGTCTCCTGGATGTAGCAATCGCCTCCTTCCATGTCCGCAAGGCGAAATTCTTCTCCGGACCAACGGGAGCCCATGTGGGGCCAGCCACCACTAGGCAGCTGGGTCTCAACTTAAAGGATGCCGTTTACTCAGCGAAATCACATCCGATTTCGTGCAGGTTTTCACTCACCTCGTGCAGGACCCCTTCCCACAGTGGATTCCATCGACTTCTTTTGTGGAGGGGACCTATAGTGGGGGCACAAACCACTTTTTAGGGACCATGGGCTAGAGCTCACACGGAGAAGTCGTTCATCCGTGCGCGCCCTGGTGGCTAGTCGCCAGTGATGGTATTTTTAAATGTTATTCCCTCTTTCGTCTCCTCTGCCCATCTCCCTGTTCTGAACACACACGAGTGACCTATTATCCAGGCTGATTTGAGTGGGGCTTTGTGATCTGTTTGTGGGAAAAAACGATTTCGATTAGTTCCGGTCTTATGTACCTTTTGAAACATGCCGACTTCCATCCCCCTATGTTTTTTTAGGTATCAGGTAATATTATCCCCATATATATGGTCGCCGTACATAATATCGCCGGGAAAAGGTTGTGGCGATATTATATGGGTGACCATATATATGGGGATTGGGGCAGCAACAAAAAAAAAAAGGGTTTAGGGTTGCAGGGGTGTCCCCTGCATGTTCCATGCAATAATGTCCCCACAAAAAACGGCAATTTTTCGGAGACATTTTTGCATGGCGATATTTTTGAGGGGACATTATTACATGGAACCGTTTTTTACTTGTTGGACCCCCAAACCTCCTTGCCATGCTGTTGTCGCCACGCCTATTCTAAAGGAATGGATCCCAAATTCTCTAGGGTCCCATCCTGCCTTACCAATGCCCTTCATTAGTATTCCTTTGAACTGAAAAAGACTCAGGGCAGATGTGTCCCTGTGGATCAGAAACCGGCCTCCTACCAGTGGGCGCTGCATACAATATTTGTTGGTGGTGCACACCGGGCAGTTGTCAGAATCATCAATACAATATATATTTATATACCTTTTGTAGCCTGTTTTGGACTTCTGGACGTCAATGGTGATGCTGTCTGCCCTTACCCTTATGTCCATCATCCCTAGTCCATTGTTGGGTTTTGGTGCTCGATGCTATGAACTCGCTTACTCTGAACGCCCCAAAATATGCTGAAGAGAAAGCTGTTCTGAACAGCAGGGTTTCATAGGGGTGTGAGCATATCTCCTCCAGTAAGCCAGTCAATATGACTAGTTTCTGGAAGTCCATTGGGCGCCTTTTGTCTTTTTGTGGCCCTCTCCCCTAACCTTGTAAGGCGTATCAAATTAGGGAACTCCGGGTTGGATCTGAGTCTCCCTGCAATTTGGAAAAATAACCCACAGCTGCCAGGTGCCTTTTCGCCCATTCCCTCTTAAATCCCTGTCTGTAGGGCCAGCCTAAAAATGCATTGATATCTTTCGTTGTTAGAAACTCTACATGGGTTAAGCCTGACATATTTGGTACCGTTTTCAGACACTTAATATATTGTGCTGTGATGTTGTCCGCCAGGGCCATTTTGGCCAGGTCTAAAAGTAACCCTGTGTCAGGGTCTATCTTTTTTGTTGGCATTATTTGTCTGCATTCACCCGTGTTTGAGGTGTTAGCAACTGCTGGCTGTGCATCCCGGCCCCAGCCGTTTGGCGTTGGCGTTGATGCTGCTCTTGTTATTTTTCCAGAACATTCCAGCAGTCCTTTGGGATAATTGTCATCTCTTTTTGGGCATTTGGCGACATTTGGCGAAATGTTGTCCACTGAAAATGAGATAATGCATCGGCAATGCTATTGTCTGTTCCTGCAATGTGTTTTGCTCTGACCACAATATTTTCAAACAGTGTAATTTTAGTGATGGCTCTTAAAACTTTCAGCACTAGGTGGCACTTGGTTGTCCTTCTGTTAATAATTCCCAACACCGCCATGCTGTCTGATCATGCGGTTAGCTCTGTGTTTGCCAAGTGCCTGCCCCAGATATGTAATGCTAGCCAGATGGGGGTGATCTCCAGGAGCGTGATGTTTTTTGTCCAGCCCACTGGATGCCATGTGGCTGGCCATTCTCTGGCGACACAGTTTTTCCCCAGGATGGTCCCAAAGCCTCTGCTCCCAGCTGCATCGGTAAAGAGTGCTCTTGTGTTGCATGTGTTCAATGGTTGCGCCAAAGTGTTGTACCGTTGAAATATGTGAGGAACTCTAACCATATTTCTAGATCTTTTTTCACCTCTTCCTCCACTCTGATGTGCAGGTGTGGCCTGTTACAGCCTTTAGTCCTTAGCTCTAGGCTCCTTGCAAAAGTCTTGCATTGAGGTATCACCCTGGCTGCAAAGTTCCAACTTTCTGCCAGTGATTGTATCTCCCTCACCGAAAATGTTTCCTTTTTTTATTAGTTTCTTGATTTTATCTAATAGTTCCTCCACCTTTAAGTTTGGTATTCTACAAACCCCTGCTTTGGTGTCTATTTCTATTCCTAAGAAAATTATGTTTGTTGCTGGTTTTGTTGTTTTTTCTGCTGCCAATTATATACCCCATCGCGCTGCCATTTCTGTCATGTTTGTAAGTACCCTTTGGCACTCTCCTGTTTCTGGCTGCCCTACCAACATAAAATCATCCAAGTAGTGGACTACGTGTGCTTCCGGTACCTGTTTTAGGAAAGACCACTGAAAAAATGAACTGAATTGCTCGAATAGTGAGCAAGATAATGCGCACCCCATTGGTAGGCACCTGTCCACATAAAACTTTTCATCAAAAGTAAAACCTAACCAAGGCTGTGAATTTGGGTGGACCGGTAATAGCCTAAATGCTGACTCTATGTCTAATTTGGCCATCAGAGCCCCCTTTGCGCATTTCCTCACTATTCTGAGTGCCTCCTGAAAATTGCTGTGGGTGTCAGGCCCCCATCCACATCCACATCCACAAGCCCTCCTGTTCCACCCCGTAATTCCATCAGTACACGGCAGAGAATCCCCACAAGTCCCCCCAGCAAGTCCCCACACGCAACATTGCACATCCTCACCCTCAGGTTTGCCGACAAGGGGCTGGCCGAACTCAGCGGCGCTGGTTTATGCCTCGCTCTCCATTTCTGCATTGGCGGTTGCCGTGGAGACGCGCCACGGGCATTCCGCATCTCCGCTGCCGGCGCTTGGACGCTCTTCCTCCACACGTCCAATCGCGTGTGTGCCAATCACGTGTGTGAGCCACGTGATTGCGGGAGCGTCCGATCACAATCACGTGCGTGGGTCACATGGTCACTGGAGCGAGCGTTCAAAAGCAACGCGCAAACTCCCATCCGCGCTTCACAGCTGATCTTGGTTGGACTACGGACTTGACGCTGCTTTTCTTGATCCCGGATCGTGCTCTTGGATTCCGACCCGCTTCCCCTTTTGTACCTCGCCCGGACCTGCTTCTTTCTGGCTTTGACCTCGGCTCCTCCCACGGACTGCTTCTTGGATTTCCCTTGTTTGGTACCTTGTCTTGAACCGCTCCCCCTTGACACGACCTCGGCTTTCCTCCTGGACTGCAATTGGATTGCCCCTTGGTTTAGACTCTGCTCTCTGGATCACGTGCCATATTGTTTGGCTCACAGTACCAAGTTCCGTATCAGGTGGTGATTCCATCCTTCAAGTGCATTGCCAGGCTGCTACCTTGTCGTCAACCCTGCCGGCTCCCTCAGACAAACACCTCACATCAACACTGGTTTCCAAACAACCACTCAGGGTAAGCTCCCTTGTAGATAGCATTAAGGATTGTGTACGGGGTATATTTGTTATCTAACCCGCGTGTTTGCCTTACAGTGGTCGGGGGGACATCTTGCGGCATTCCTGGTTCCGGCTGACGACATTCACCACCTGTGGCCTCAATGGCTGCTCGAGCAGTATATTGATTGTTTGCTCGAGTGGGACTTGGGGACAGAGGTATCATCGCCTACACGACCATCAAGTCTTGACAGACTGTGAAGCCCTTTCTGGTCGTTCAGGCGATGGAACCCGTGGCCGCTCTAATGCAAGCTGTTGCATCCCTTAGAACGGAAGTGGCGGCTGCCACAACCGCGATTCATCAACGCTTAGACAACATCCAGAGCAACCGCAACCCTTTACCGCCAGATGCCGAATTTGGGGATCCGGCACCACCAACCCCGGGCCCCTCTGCACCCCTCACGCCACCTGCTCCCGTGGTATTGCCCACCCAGTTTCCTTTGGCATCCCCTGAGAAGTTCCAGGGGGACCCCAGAAAATACCGCACCTTTATCAATCAGTGTAAGCTTCATTTCCTTTGTCGGCCCTTAGTCTTTTATGATTCCACCACAAAGTCCGCTTTTCTGCTTTCCAATCTGTCCGGGGTTGCGGCTACTTGGGCTAATCCTTTCCTTGAAAACGATCATCCGGCCCTTTATGATTTCGACCTCCTGGTGAGTGAGTTGGCCAAAATATTTGACACCAGGTATAAAGCCCAGTCCCGGGACCTGGAGCTGCTAGAGCTATCCCAGGGCAGACAATCCTTGATAGAATACATCACACACTTCAACCAGTTATCGGCTGAAACCTCATGGCCAGAAAACAAGAAAGCCGTGGTATTCTACAAAGGTTTGTCTAACACTATGAAGGACGCCCTTTCTGTTGTTCCTTCCCTTCCTGACACCTATTCTGATCTGGTAGACCTAGCCCTCCGGGTAGACGCTCGGAAGTCCGAACGCCAGATGGAGTCAGGCCTTTCCGTAAAACCGTTGCCCTCTTCCTCAGATGGTGCTGGTGAACCCATGCAAATAGGAGGTCTACGAAGCCCTATCACCCAAACCGAAAGAGAGTGTCGGAGAACCGACAATGCATGCTTCTATTGTGGCCTCAGTGGACATTTTGTCAAGGAGTGCCCTCGACGCCCGAAGAACAAGGCTTCGGGTTTTCAGAAAGCTCGCCCTTGAGTTCGGGGGACAAGGCGAGCTCAGTTTATAACCCCGGGGTTCCTTCATTCAGCCCAGTAAGACCAGTAGTTGTTCAAGCGGTTCTTCACCCGGCCAGGGAGTGTTCACATGAAGTCCACATCGTCATTGATTCAGGAGCTACCGGTTGCTTCATCGACATATCATTGGCCAAGTCACTGAACCTTCCACTGGTAACCAAGATACATCCCGAACCAGTCCAGACAGTGGACGGGTCTTCCCTCGTATCCGGTCCGATCAAGCAACAGACCGCCCAGATGGACGTGACCATCCAGGGCAACCATAAGGAACAACTGTCCTTTGATCTGATATCAACACCACAGTTTGGGATAATCCTGGGCCTTCCCTGGTTGAAAAAGCATAACCCTCTCATCGATTGGGGTACTGGTCAGGTCTCATTTGAATCCGAGGTCTGCCAGCATTTTTGCCTACAGGAAGACGATGTCCTCATCAGTCCCGCAAGGGCACTCGGGGGGCTACGCATAGTGGATAAGAATCCTCCTGAAGGGGCACATACAGTGGGAGCCACTGTGTCAGGGGTACCCCCGGAATACCACGATTTCCATTTGGTTTTTGACAAGGCCTCTGCCAAAGTACTACCACCCCACAGACCGTATGATTGTCCCATTGATCTGATCGATGGGGCAAAGCTTCCCAAGGGGCGCATATATTCTCTATCACCATCAGAAGAAATGGCCCTGAAAGAATACATACGTCATGCCCTTCAATTAGGTCACATCAGGCCTTCTTCTTCCCCTGTGGCTAGTCCCATTTTCTTTGTTCCGAAGAAGGAGGGTGACCTCTGTCCCTGTGTAGATTACAGACGCCTGAATGCGGTCACCATAAAAAACCGCTACCCTCTCCCACTCATCTCGATCCTGCTAGACAAGCTGACCAATGCTTCTGTATATACCAAGTTGGATCTCCGGGGAGCATACAATCTGGTCTGTATGCGCTCTGGTGACGAGTGGAAAACGGCCTTCTGCTCCCGTCAGGGGTTGTAGGAGTATATGGTGATGCCTTTTGGCCTATGCAATGCCCCAGCCACTTTTCAACGGTTCGTAAACGACATATTCAGTGATATTCTGGACATATGTGTCGTAGTATATCTGGACGACATACTAGTCTTTTCCCAAACTATGGCCGAGCATGTCCTCCATGTTAGAGAAGTACTCACAAGACTCAGAAAACATTCGTTATATGCCAAACCCGAGAAATGCCTGTTTCACACAGCCGAAGTTGAAATCCTGGGTTTTCATATCTCCCCTGGGGGGCTGACTATGAACCAGTCCAAGGTCCAAGCCATCATAGATTGGCCGATCCCTGTCACTGTGAAACAACTGCAATCTTTCTTGGGGTTCGCTAACTTTCATCGGAGATTAATCGCAAATTTCTCTTCCATTGTGGCACCCCTAACCGCATTGACCAGTCCCGCAGTGTTGTTTGACTGGACCGCTGCACATCAAGTAGTCTTTGATACCCTCAAAACCTCGTTCACCACGGCTCCTGTCTTGCAACACCCGGACCCAGAACTCCCATATGTCGTGGAAGCAGATGCCTCTTCATTCGCTTTGGGGGCCATCCTGTCCCAACCATGTCCCTCCACCGGAGCACTACACCCGGTGGCCTACCATTCCAGGAAATTCACACCGACGGAGACACACTATACGGTCACCGAAAAAGAGCTCCTAGCAATCAGAGATGCGTTTCTGGTCTGGAGACATCATCTCCTGGGGGCGAAACACCAGACTACAGTCTACACTGACCACAAAAACCTACAGGACCTAGCGTCATTGAAGTGTGTCAACAGTAGACAGGTTCGTTGGCATCTCTTCTTTTCTGCCTATGATTTCCTTGTCAAGCATAGACCTGGGGCGATCCATGGAAAAGCTGACGCCTTGTCCCGTTCACCAGGGGGGGTACCCCTTCCTTCGTATCCCGAAATGCTTCTAGGCGAAGGCCATGTAGTTTGTGCTTGCACTCCACCCCCACCTATGTTGACTGCTATTCGACAATGGGTTGCACAACATCCCCAGATACTAGCTGACTGGGATCCCATCATACAAGACGGCTTGCCTTTTGTTCAAGGGAAATTATTCCTACCCACCAGTGATACTCGTAACCAGGCTTTGGAATGGTCCCATAATGCTCTCATCAATGGCCACCCAGGTCAGCGACGAACCCTGGAATTATTGAAACGCTGGTGCTGGTGGCCATCGATGCAACTAGATGTGGAGGCTTATGTCAACACCTGCTCTACATGTGCACAGTGCAAAACACGGAGAGGCCGTCCATTGGGATTACTACAGCCCTTACCCATACCCCCGAAACCTTGGCATACGTTGTCCATGGATTTGATAACAGAATTACCACGTTTTCGGGGCTATGACACGGTATGGGTAGTAGTGGACTCGTATACAAAAATGGCCCGCTTTGTACCGTGTAAAGGCATCCCCACCGCTCCTTCCTTGGCCCGGATTTTTTTCAGGTCTGTTTTCTGTCTGTTCGGTCTGCCATGTGTCATTGTGTCAGACCGTGGAACACAGTTCACGTCACGTTTCTGGGTGGCCCTTACCAAACTACTGGGTATTGACGCACGCTTCTCATCAGCCTACCATCCCGAAAGCGATGGCCAGACCGAAAGAGTAAATCAGGCCTTGGAACAGTACCTACGTTGTTTGGCCTTGCAATTCCAATACACCTGGCTTGATTCACTACATTACGCAGAATTTGCTTACAACAACACCCTGCATTCATCCACTGGGTTCTCCCCTTTCTACTCACTCTACGGCCAACATCCACGTACTCTTCCTTTTTCCGATTCTGACTTTGCCAATACCCCCGCACTACGGACCAGGACTCCTGCGGCAAATGACTGTGCCCGGGATCTCGCATCCGTACACCCCCAAACCCTTGTCCATCTCCGGGAGGCACAGGAGTTGATGCGGACAGCCGCTAACAAAAGGAGAAAGGCAGCCCCATAATACTCACCGGGCGATCGGGTGTGGTTGTCTACGCGTCACCTACGCATACCGGGTTCACGTAAACTACTACCCCATTTCGTCGGCCCTTATAGGGTCTCCAAGGTCCTGAACCCGGTAGCTTACCGGCTCGCTGTCCTCGCTTCATGGAGACTGCACCCTGTTTTTCACACGTCCCTCCTCAAACCCTGCCTCGATGCCACTTGCATGACGCCCGCTCCCGGTCCTGTTCCGCTGGTCTTCCAGGAGGATTATGAGGTTAGCGCTATTTTGGGGTCCCGGATTGTTAGAGGGCAGTTGCAGTACCTGGTAGACTGGTTGGGCTATGGTCCTGAGGAACGGTCCTGGGTCCCGTCTCCTGACGTCCATGCTCCGTTGTTGGTGGCTCGGTTCCACAGGGAGTACCCTTCGAGCCCACGTGGTCGTGAGCCTTTGAGGGGGGGCTCTGTCACGCCCCCATCCACATACACATCCACAAGCCCTCCTGTTCCACCCCGTAATTCCATCAGTACACGGCAGAGACATAGAGCACAGCAAGTCCCCACACGCAACATTGCACATCCTCACCCTCAGGTTTGCTGATAAGGGGCTGGCCGAACTCAGCGGCACTGGTTTATGCCTCGCTCTCCATTTCTGCATTGGCGGTTGCCGTGGAGACGCGCCACGGGCATTCCGCGTCTCCGCTGCCGGCGCTTGGACGCTCTTCCTCCACACATCCAATCGCGTGTGCGCCAATCACGTGTGTGAGCCACGTGATCGCGGGAGCGTCCGATCACGATCACGTGCGTGGGTCACATGGTCACTGGAGCGAGCGTTCAAAAGCGACGCGCAAACTCCCATCCGCGCTTCACAGCTGATCTTGGTTGGACTACGGACTTGACGCTGCTTTTCTTGATCCTGGATTGTGCGCTTGGATTCCGACCCGCTTCCCCTTTTGTACCTCACCCGGACCTGCTTCTTTCTGGCTTTGACCTCGGCTCCTCCCACGGACTGCTTCTTGGATTTCCCTTGTTTGGTACCTTGTCTTGAACCGCTCCCCCTGGACACGACCTCGGCTTTCCTCCTGGACTGCAATTGGATTGCCCCTTGGTTTAGACTCTGCTCTCTGGATCACGTGCCATATTGTTTGGCTCACAGTACCAAGTTCCGTATCAGGTGGTGATTCCATCCTTCAAGTGCATTGCCAGGCTGCTACCTTGTCGTCAACCCTGCCGGCTCCCTCAGACAAACACCTCACATCAACACTGGTTTCCAAACAACCACTCAGGGTAAGCCCCCTTGTAGATAACATTAAGGATTGTGTACGGGGTATATTTGTTATCTAACCCGCGTGTTTGCCTTACAGTGGTCGGGGGGACATCTTCCGGCATTCCTGGTTCCGGCTGACGACATTCACCACCTGTGGCCTCAAGGGCTGCTCGAGCAGTATATTGATTGTTTGCTCGAGTGGGACTTGGGGACAGAGGTATCATCGCCTACACGACCATCAAGTCTTGACAGTAGGTCACTGCAGTTTCTGTTTCTGGGATTCCGTTGTTCACGGACTGCCCTTTTGGGTATGATAGATGATGTATCATTCTCATTTTCCCCGGTTCTTGCTTGGGTACTAGACCTAAAGGAGAAACCATGTATTTTTTAAATGTCATTTGTTCCCATGGCACCCCAATTCTCCCCAGCTCCAGTTCTTTTTAATTTGTGCCCTCATTATTTCTGGGTTTTATCTTGCTGAGTTCAGATTTATTGGGATTTTGGGTGGCCCTTCGCCCTGAAATGGGATGTGGAAGCCTTCCTTGAAACCTATTGCAATTGCTTGGCTGATATTTTTGTCTGGATAAGCAGCTTGTGCTGTTTTGAGTCCTTCTATAATGATTGGGGATTTCCCTGGCTCCATTCTAATTTTGTGTCTTGTTTCATTGTTCTTCTTTTTTTGGTCCTTTTCCTGGCAGGTGCAACCGTTACTGGGATGTTCTCACCCGCATTTTGTGCAATGGTGCCTGTATCTGCATTCCTTGCCCCAGTTGCAATGCCCTTTCTCAAAATTCCAGCAGGTGGTTTCCTGGCGTTTTGTGTTTTAAATTGGCTGCGGGTATTGGATTTAGCCCCCCCCAAGGCTGCTTCTTCCGAAAGGGCTGCTCCCCCTTTCTGTGTTTCTCTGATTCAGTAACTCTATTGTTGTTTGCATACGCTGTCTTGTAATGGGCCTGTGCTTTTCCCCCCTCCGATGGTGGTTTCCCATTCATTAGGTATAAATAATTTTTAACCTCATCTCATTCAATCTCTGGTCACTCGGACATGGCCCTCCTGAACCTTTCATCATATGCGAGCCGTGTGTCTCCCCCATAGACCCCCTTTATTTCTCTGATTTGGTCTATGTAGGCCAATAATTTGAACCCATCCCCTGGAGTTTTCTCTAATATTGCGGTTGCTAAAATAATGAAAGCCTAGTACAGTGTGTGCCATACCCCTTCAGCAGCACGTTTGTGTGTATTGTGCAAGCGTGACCATTTAGGCCGGTCCAGTGTGTGGCACAACCTGTGATTTGTTGCCGGTTTGGGGTGCCCCCTCAGCATGGCTCTCCCACTGAGTAGGGGTGACTTTTAAGTGAGCCTGTACTGTCAACACCCTATGTACCTTGTTGTGTTTCCATTAGTATTACATTAGGTCACCCAACAATTATTAAATTAATTTTACACTGGCCACCTTTTGCTTTGGCCACAGTTTTCCCTTATTTACACTTGCTCCCAAAGGAGCTGCTTGGTGATTTATTTGTTTGGTCCACTTTTGTCTATTATCCAAAAGCAATCGGAGACTCAAACATGTACTTTGTTCCCTTGCCTCTTGCTCCAACTATGCAGAACTATGGTACCGGTAAGCATGCCGGTACCGTAGTTCCGGGACTGCCATACTGCGAGCTGTGCTCGCGGGCGCCTCTCAGCCTGCCAGGTCTGGCGGGCAGAGCGGCACCCACAAGCGCAGCATGTTGGATGCACCGGCATCGTCGTTGATGGTGCTGAGGCATCCGACGTCCCCATTCCCATTGAGCCCTGTCGGGCTCAATGGGAATGGGGACTGACAGACACCAGCACCCGGCATTGCAGGAGTTACCGGGTAATTCCTCATTGACGGGTGCCGGAAAAAATGCAACTCCGGCGCCAGCCGTGCTTATAATGAGGCCCATACATTGCCCCAGCTCCCTTCGCATGTAATACATGTAAAATTGTCTTCCATCTGTTCCCTGCACAACCCAACCGTTAAAGCCTATGCTCCACCCTCTGAGCTATCATTAAAGTTCCTTTTCCATCATAGAGCAAACTGAAGCTTTGGCAATAATGATGATGGTGTGCCTCCACAAACCTAGTGGTGGTGAAAGCGATATATGGTCTTTCTTTGATCCCTACTAAATAGGCATAGACAGACAAGGAATGGGGAAGCAAATACTGAATGGCAGGAACGCTGGGCAGAATGCACAACCCATGCAAATTAATGTGAACGCAAAAATGAATACTGGACCCCAGAAAGAACAAACATGACACTTACTTTAGACACAGTGTTGCAGAAAGTTGCACAGGGAGAACACTGGAACAGGGTGGACTGGTTTGTATCCATGTACACAGCACGGCTAGAGAACATGAAGTGCTGTTCTCACTTTTCCTTTACTTTTTGCAATATCTGTTTTACATCAACAAACAAAACCAGTGCAGTACAGAAGATTTTCAAAACTTTTTTCCATTCTCTCTTCATTTATAAACAGTTTTTACAGGTATGACTGGAAATGAACAGTTTCCTTTTACACAGTTACTGGTTTTTTCCCCAACCCACACTGCGCCTGACAGCAGGGACCTCTGCCTCTACCAAGCCTGGAGCTAGGCAAGTCAGTTCCTGGAGATGCTTTTAAACAGATGCACCGAATTATCTTGGGGTACAAAGTACTAACAAACCCAGGTTGCTTTTATTTTAAGATCCTGTATTGGGCACAACAGGGTTTTCCACTAGAATGACAGTTTATTTGCAATCTACATAATTCCTGCACTGGCTGCCCAACACCCAAAACAACTGGATCCAAGTCAACCCATAATCCTGCTTAAGAGCATTGAATAATAATGAGGAGCCTTGTCCAAGCCGGAGCGAAGCCATCTTCAAGCACAGACTGGCAAAGAAAACATATTTATAATGTATTTCACACTCTAGAAAGGTTCACGAGATGCTCAAATGAAGACTAAACAGTTCCAAACCCCAAGTAAATGGCCTTAAATATCCAAACCCGTGCTCAGTACAACAGAAACATGGGGCAGTACAGAAACTCAATAACAAAAAGGGAGAGACCTCTAGGTGTGGTTAGAGGTACTGCACCTGAAGTAAATCAGAAATTATTAACAAAACGGAAGAGTGAGCGCAGCACTATTTATTAACAGGTGGGGGTTACTGGACTAGGGTTAAGCAAATCATATAAAAAGCACAGGTGTCTGCTCGTGGAAAAGGGGGAAATGCCAGGGGAAGGCAAGGCAGCATACAACCAAGAGGGGATGCAAAAGAGTGGGGTCTTTCCAGATTACTCACCGGATAGATTACTGAAAGCTTGGTGCATCTTCCACTGGAGTAAGGGTCTCACATTAGGTCAGGGACCACAGCACCTGAAGAGTTCCCTTCAATGGCAGGATGGAAAGCGGAAAAGCAGCATACGTATATGAACAGGCCTTGTGGACAAGCCTCAGGCAGGTCTGACAGCAAAACACTGGCTGATGCAGAGTCTTTCCAGAAGGTCTCCTTGGAAAGGTGTCCCAACAATAGGGACTTAGGGCCTCCTTACAAGTCTGGCGGTAGCCGTGCCGGCAAAACTGCCAGGCTGCCGCCAGACTTGTGCATTTTTCCAGTGCCTGGATTCAAGGAAACACTGGGGCATTACAGCCCCGGCGGTCCGTGAAGTCAGGCGCCGGAAAAATGTTAATCCCCATTCCCAGGGGAATGGGGATGACGGAAGCACTGGCTCTGTTAATAACGGTGCCGGTGCTTCCGTGAAAGTCTGCGAGCGGGTGCCGTTCTGCCCGCCAGGTCTGACCCTGGCGGGAGGGACGGCACCCGCCCGCAAACTCAAAGTGTGCGGTACGGTAACAATGGTGCCGGTAGGCTTACCGGTACCTTGTTACCAGACTGGTACACTTGTAATGAGGCCCCTAGAGCTAAAAATAGCAGAGTGGAAAGACCATATAGATATGTTGGAGGGGCAACAGATAGTACCACTGCCTAAAAAGAGGGATCAACAGCAGACCTGTACTTAATCATTTGCAAATAAAGTGTCAACTGAAAGATACATATTGAAACAACATTCCTAATATTAAAATGGGGGAAATTAAACGAATAACTAACACAATTATACAACATTTTCAGTGTCCACATAATAAATAAATAAATTCAGGTTCCAGAATGTGTCTAACTGACATCCTGCGCTAAGGCACAGCCGGGCTGTCTCTTACTGAGGGGCAAGGTGGCTGGAACCTTCCTCCATTATAGGAATAGGGAGAGTGGAAAAACCCAAAGTAACCTTTTCCAACTGTCACAACTCAGAAGTCTTGAAAACAGGATCTGTGGGGTGGGCTTGGCAGGAAAGATGGTGTACTGGAAACTGTAATTTAAAAGCACACTTTACAGGAAAGTTTTTCTTTTAGCCAAGATCACTTTTACAGTGCGCATTCCTAAAGCCTTTCCTGTTCTAGGCTTCACCTGCAACAGGAGCAGGTCTTATTTACCTATAAGTCAAATTGTGCAAATAGGCGAACGCCCAAAAATCTAATGCTGCAGAGTCTGGGGGCCCACAGACCATTGCTCTGGGGTCAGGCTACTGTCCTTAGCATCAGTCTCTTTTTGGGGGGCTTTACAAAATGAACGGCCATATCGTATGCCAGTAGGTGACTCAACTGTGAGATAATTGATGAAAAGTCACTCAGATCTCCAGACATCTGACTAAGGTAATCACCAGCTCAAACAAGTATAAGCAATGTTGATACAGCACGGTACATTAATAGCATAACTCGCAATTAAACCTTATTTGTTGTATATTGAGAAGAACAACAAAGACACTTGGGTGCTCTCCAAAAGGATATTTTTAGTTTCAATGTATTTCTTGTTTACACTCTGTATTGCCTTCATAAAAAATATGTGTGCAATTATCCAAAGTTCTTGATAATCTTTAAACAGATCTTGCTGTCCTTTTTGTAGCCATATTTATATGTGATCAGTCCTGTATTTTAATCATACAGTGTAATTTTCTTGGCGTTTTGTCTTTTATATTGGCTGCGGGTATTGAAAACCAAATTGAAAACCAAATCCAACTTTACACCACAACTAGCTATGGAAAATGTAATTGACATATTTGCACAAGCTGTACAGCACGATCTGAGACACAATTACTTTTCCAATAAACAACTGAATTGGAACCTATACAATATGAATAACAAAGAGAGAAAAGCAATCAGTGAACTGAGAAATAATGATGAAATAACTATAAAAGAGGCGGACAAGGGAGGAAAAATAGTCCTCTTGAATACAACAGATTATATACTAATGGCAGAAAAACATCTTAAAAATGCAACCTGCTATGAAAAATATCAGAGAACCCCCTGCCTCGCATTCTTGATGAATGGAATATCATGAGCACACATTGGCATAAGAAGGACCTACTAACAGATGATGAGTTTGACTTCATAAGAAACAAACAACCAACACTTGCCACAATATACTTTCTTCCAAAAAATTCACAAGAAATACAATAAAATTCCTTCAAGCAGACCAATCATCAATGGAATAGGATCAATAAGTGAACCAATATCAGTATACATAGACAAACATCTACAACCTTTAGCAGCCAGTCTAGCATCATTTGAACAAGATACCAAGCACATTATACAACAGCTCGAACATATCTACTGGGAGGAAGACTTTAGGCTGGTGACTTTTGATGTCACTGCACTATATACAAGCATCCTACCCTTAAAAGGAATGCAATCAACAAACTATTTTTTGAAGGCAAGATCAATTTCATTCATGGACCAGAATAACATGATACTTGAAATGCTAAACTTTGTACTCAATAACAATTATTTTCTATTCAATAATACCATATACAAGCAATGGCAAGGAACTGCCATGGGGGCGAAATTGCCCCCCCATGCGAACTTATACATGGGGTACTTTGAATTGAAACATGCCTGGACCCATCGTACATTTACTGAAGACAAAAACATAGTACTTTTGGGGGAGCTACATAGATGATGTCCTGGTCATATGGAAAGGCGATGTAAAATCCTTGAAAGAATACCATATGTACTTAAAAACAAATGATTACAACCGCCAATTGACAATGGAAGAAAGAAAAGACATAATACACTTCCGAGACCTGGAATTATACATAGACAACCAGAAAATACAATCAACAGTTTATACCAAACCCACATCTGGAAATAGTATATTGCATGCAAAGAGCAACCGCCCCCAACACATCATCCTCAATATAACTTATGGGGAATTCATAAGAATAAAAAGAAATAGCACCCAGCAGAAAGAAATGATCAAACATGTGGAAACAGCCATTCATAAATTCCAAGCAAGAGGTTATGAAAGAACACAACTTATACAAGCATATACCAAAACAAAGGCTCTTCCAAGAAATGAACTGTTACTAAACAAATCCAAAGACAAAAAGAAACAAGCAAAAAATGTTACACGATTTATAACATTGTATAGCACAGATCACATGACCTTGAAAAGAATTCTGAAGAAACATTGCTATCTACTAAAACTAGACAAATACTTAAATAATTATGTAGAAGACCAAGTAAGTAGCACCTACAGGAAAGCAAAGAATTTGAAACAAATACTATGCCCCGAACATTTTGTACAAGAATCAGCACAAACGGGAAGAAACAAATTATGGTCAACCGAAAAAATCAAAGGAAATTACAAATGTGGCATGTGCAACTATTGCAAACATTCTGAAAATGGAAAAAAAGCACATCATTTTACCAAATGGAAAGCAACATGAGATCAAGGATTTCATCAACTGTAATTCCAATCATGTGATCTATGCAATAGAATGTATTTGCAAGAAATTATATGTGGGCAGCACAATTAGAGCATTAAAAACAAGAATTTCAGAACATTTAAGAACGATTAGAAATCATGACAATAGATATCCTCTTGGCAAACACTTTGAAACTGAGCATGCTGAGGCAAACATAGATGAGATCAGATACTATGGATTGGAAATTGTTCGACCTCCACCCAGAGGAGGAAACAGAGCAAAATGACTACGCCAGAAGGAAGCAATTTGGATTTGCAACTTAGATTGTTGCAATAGCGGCGTGAATTTCGATACAGAATTGGGACATTTCCTATGAATAATGCATAAATGGCCAGCAAATATATACAGAAATGGGACAGCTATTTTACAAAAACAACAGGACTCTTGATATCATTTATAATGTTGGGATGAAATAATCACCAGCAATCGAAAAATGCTATGCATATATGTGTCTAAATTATTTTATTGAATGTAAACGATAATCGTTATTCTCTGTACAAAAATTCTTTCCAACACAACTGTTATATTTCTCTAAATAATGTGCATTAATGAATTAGAAAATGTTACTGGGTCAAGCCTATAACCTGTTTCCGTATCTTTGAGTTAAACTCTTCACACATAATTAATTTAACCTCACAATTGGGTCCGAAAACATCTATCCCAAGCTAAAAATCAGTTTGTTACTGTGCGCTGTATGACGCGACGTCACCGCGCATATGTTGCACTAACAACGGGGCACGTAATTACGTCATCACGCTAAAGCGTGATGACGTATGTAAATATATAACGGCCATTTTCTTTTTTGATCCGCATCGACAAAAACGATCGGATCTCTTGTGCAGTTCGAGCAAAAGAAAAAAGAATAGGAAAAGATTTAACTACATTTTCAAGGTAAGAACTGGCAACTCGCTTTTCTCTATACTGAAGACAGCAATTGGGCCAGCCAATATAATAGGATACATAATCCTTTGTCTTCTTTACTAGATGGGCAATTAATGTGAAAACAACACTAATGGCATGAGAGATTTGTCAAATGAATAGTCAGATCTAAATAACAATACCCGAACCTTGGGAAAAATACAACAGACTGCCGCCAAATGAAATGACCATTTCAAGTAAGTATGAAATGGCCTTATCTATGTCTTATAGTCAACCCGCATTGGGCCCAATATTAGAACATGATCTTTATTTTAAAAAACTCTTGTTCCCTTACTTTACAGAAAAAGCTACTAATGTTACAAAAAATTAAAACCAGACCACAATACCCTCCTGATGAACCATCTGAAGAGGTGGAGAAACAGGTGTATGGGGCATTAAGCTTTCATTGTGAATATTGGCACCTTTAATATTTTTCATATCTGCATTGCCAAAAATTGGGCTTGAGGATTGAATGAAACTGTGAACAATTTTAAAAATTACACTGTATGAATAAAATACAGAACTGATCACGTGTAAATATGGCTACAAAAAGGACAGCAAGATCTGTTTAAAGATTATCAAGAACTTTGGATAATTGCACAAATATTTTGTATGAAGGCAATACAGAGTGTAAACAAGAAATAAATTGAAACTAAAAATATCCTTTTGGAGCGCAGCTAAGTGTCTTTGTTGTTCTTCTCAATATATTAATCAGCACTGGTCAGTGCAGTGACTCAAGGGCAAGGTGCTGAAAACAAAAAAACACAAAATCAGTGAACTCTCTGCATTAGGAAACTCGCCATAGTTGTTTTCAGACTGGACTTAATTGACATTGCCTTATTTGTTGTAATCTATTCTACAAATCTTCCTGTAGTCAATACTATCCTTTTTTCTCCTTCTAGAATGAAATGTCTTCATCATTTCATGCCCAAAATGGAAGTGTCTTTTTCTTCTTGTCTTCCTTTTTCCAACCCACTAAATGAAGCCATTAAATCCTCAGGTTGCCCACTCCTACATGGCCTTCATCTGCCATGTTATTCGTTTGCTACCTTACATATCACCCATTTTTACCCAAAAAGCCTCAAAACGCCTGCCCTTTTTCCATCCTCATCTGCTGCTCATGCCTCACACCCATCCCACACTTGATACAAAATGTGTCCACAACCGATTGCAGTTGCAGCAAGTGCCCTACGCTAAACTAACTTGAACTCCTCACTAATGGCCTCCTGTGACCCCACTTTCTTATATTTGATAAATTGCACCCTTGGGCATAACCCCCACCTCCTTTACTTCAGTGCCCATCGGATGATGTTTGCTCCAAGTCCTGTTGTTTTATTTATTTGTATGTGTTATTTTTTTCTTCTCTCCATCCCTCTGCTCCACATTCTTGTAAGTTCACCCCCATTCTTACCTCGCAAGTGGCCCCCTTTTGGCATAACACAAAATGTGGGTGCCCCCCCTGCGAGCCATGCTGAGGGGGCCCCCTCCAAACCCGGCAACAAATCACGGGTTGTGCCACACTCTGGGCCGGCCTAGATTATCATGCTTGCACAATACACACAAACGTGCTGATGAAGGGGTATGGCACACACTGTACTAGGAGAAAGATATAAATATGTGTTTTAATGCAATATAAAGTACACTTTCTGAGAAAAATTGGCTACAAAGCCAGAGTTATTGCAATTGTTTTGTAGGGTAACACCAATCCATTACATGCAAGTCACCAACAGTGCACAGGAACATTAATGCATTTCTATTAAAAATGCCATGCCACATTGAAAACATGTCCTACTGGTTGCACAATGTTGACCAGTGTAGACACATAATAACATTACAGTAAAGCATTCCAGGCCACATTTAGACATACCTAGACTGGTGGCACCAAAATGCCAGTTGAAGCAATGACACTCATCAAGAAGAGAGCACACATTCAAGCCTGAGTATCTGAGGCATCTAACAACACGGCCAAACTCTTTAAAATCTGCAAGGAACTGGTCAATCCTGTTACCGTCTCTACCTCTCCTCCCAGGCCCCTTGTATGGCTTTGGTCTCTCACTTCTCCGCTAAAACTCATTACATCCTGTCCTCTATCTCCTCTTCTTCTCCCTTTTCCTCTCTCGGCCCCCCTTTGGTCATCTCTACCTCTTTCTCTCTGACAACACCTGACGAGGTTTCTACACAAGTCCGATTTATGAAAGTGTCGTCCAAACAGGTGCAGGTGCTCCCCTACTCCACCAGAACCATCAAGGACCAGATTGACACCTTTGCTCCTGCCTTGGCCGATTTCTGTAATTACTCTTTCGCCACTTTAACGTTCCTTTCTACCCTTAAGCACTCCCTTGTGCACCCAATCCTCAAGAAACCGTCTGATGATCCTACCTGCCCAGCAAACTATCGCCCAATCTCCATCACCCCTTTCTTGGGCAAACTCTTGGAAAAGCTGACCATTTCCCAGCTTACTCTCCACACTGAATCTGTTGGTTGTCTCCATGGTTTAGGTCGAATTGACCAAAAAAAAAGGTTGAAACGACCAAAAGTTCTAAAAATGCTACCACCAAAGGATCGAACACCAAAAGTTTGATCCTTTGGTGGTAGCATTGAAAAAAAACAGGGGCTGCGGGGGTGTCCCCCGCATTGCCCCGCTCACTATACTTTATTGTATAGTGAGCGGGGGACTGCGGGGGACACCTCGCAGCCGTCCATTTAAAAAAAAAAAAAGAAAAGGGCCCTGCAGCGCCGGTTCCCGATCACAGAAGTGAAAGGGAACTGGCGCTGCAGGAACCAGCGTGAAGATGAAGGTAAGTGGGGTTTGTTTATGTTGGTGGTGTGGGTGGGGGTGTGGTGAGGGTGTGGGTGGGGACGTGTTATGGGTGTGTTGTGTGTGTGTGTGAGAATGTGTGTTTTTTCGCAAATTATCGGGGCTGAAATGTCCGAAAACAAAGTGTTCGAACTTTTGGTCATTCGAGCACTTTGTTTTCGGATATTTCAGCCGCGATAATTTTGCCTTCAGTAAAATCACTTGGATTCGTCTCCATGACCATCAGTCTGGCTTCAGAGCTGCCAGAATCACGAAAACTGCTCTCCTGAACACCTGTGAAGATCTGCTCTCTAACCTTCATTCCAGCATTTCTTCTGTCCTAATCCTCCTTGATCTTTCCTCTACTTTCGACACTGTCGTAAATCTCCCCCCGTCTCACCTGAGATCGCTTCTTGCTCAGTTCCGCGGGAAGATTCTTCTTGCGGGCGGATCGGATCTTGTATAGGCTCGCACGAGTCTCGTCCGACTCCAGCGTGCGTTCAGAGTTCCAGGATACTCGTGGATACAGTATGTCCAGGAAGGAGGTAACGGTCTCTAACATGCGAGGATTCCAGGAGCAATTTGGAAGGGAAGGGTGGAAGGAGAAGAATTAGGGACCAGGAACTAGGAAATAGAGAATTCGTCGAGCAGCAAACACACGTCTAGTCACTACCTGATGATAGCGTTGAGACGCGCGGGACCGCGGGGGCATGGCATATTTATAGAACGTGCTGTGTTTGACGTAAGGCCAGTGTGAGGCGAGTCATGTGACACGGCCATGTTGGGAGTAGTAATGAATACAAGCCCCGCCGCGATAAGGACCAGGAAGTCCAGAAGGGGTGTGTTCTATGGGTCATGACAGATACAGTCAACCACGCCATACTGATCAACCTCTACTTAGCCCCTTTGGCCCACCTGATCTCTACCTTCTCCTCTAACTTTCAGTGTTATGCAGATGACACTCTGCTTTCCTTCGGCTCCTCTCCTTTCTCGCTCATTCCTGACTGTCTATCTGTGATTCAGGATTGGTGCACTTCCAACCATATCTGGCTTAATGCCATTAAGACAGAGATCCTTCTCATTGGGACCCCTGCCCCTGCTTAACCCTCTCTCACTCTGGCCGCCCACCTTGGGCCCTCTTCCTTTGCCTTCCTGCGAGACAAAAAACCTGGCTGTCATCTTCGACTCCACTCTCTCTTTCTCTCCTCACTCACATCTCGGACATCACCAAGAAGTCCCACTACCAAAATGACTTTTTCCTTCCTCGCTTTCCCTCAGAAGCTCATTGTCTCCAGAGTCCTGTTTCTCTCTAGGCTGGACTACTGCCACAGCCTCTTTCTCAATCTGCCTTCCTCTCCTCTTCGCTCTCTGCAACTAATCCAGAACAGGACTGTGAGACGTATACTTGGCCTCAAGCACAGGGATCGTATCTCTCCAGCCCTGAAATCTTTCCACTGGCTCCCGGTGGCTGCAAGGATCAAGTTCAAGACCCGTTGCATTGTCCATAAGGCTTTCTGGGGTCGGGGCCCACACTACATCCAACACTCGCTTCCAAAATACTTTCCATCTCGAGCCCTTGCCCCAGCTACCTCCAACTCTCTAAGGGTTAGACGCTTCTCCAGGCAGAGAGCGGGGAGTAAAACTCTCTCCTCTGCAGGTGCCTCCCTCTGGAATGGCCTCCCTGGCCCTCTCAAACTTGAGCAGACCACCTGAAGTTCCGGAAACAGTTCAAAACGTTCCTCTTCTCCACTGCTTTCTCTCTCCCTCCCCTGCTGACCTAAGTGACCTACCTGTCTGCTGTACCAACTGGTAGCTTGGTTACCCTCAGAGTCGCACTGAGTCCAGGCTCTTTCGTGATCAGTAACCCTTGCACTGCCTCCAGGCCTACCACACACTTAGGGGCTGTAACTGTAACCCTACAGTCCTGTGTTCTCCTTGCACTACCCAGAGCCGCACTGCCCTCACTGCACTTACTCAGAGCCTTACTGCCCTGTTTTCCCCTCCCCTCTTCATTGCACTTCCCCACATCCCTTTCCCCTTGCATTTCTCATTCTCGCACTAGCACGATCGGAATGACACAAGGCCTAGTAAGATTGTTTGTCTTGTGCTCCCTCTATCTTCCCTCCCTTGTCTTGTTGCGCCTAGAAACACTTGTGTACAAGCGTGTTATAAATGACTTATATCATATCATATCATCTTATCACAGATGCCCATAAAAATATACAATGCCGCAGTAAGAAATGGATAGACTGGCAGCAACCAAATGCCAGTCTAGCCAGGTAATTATACTTAGCAGGCTGTTTTATTAGAAATGCGCAGTTAAAAAAAAGTCATACCAAATTGAGGAATGACTAGACTGGCTGCACCAAAATGCATCTTTAGCCACTAATACCACATATCTTGCCTGCTTAGCCTGGACATGGACAACCATTATGATTCATGGCACATCCCGACCTGCACATCCCCTCTCCCTCCCTACCCCTACCCCAACCTCCAAAATCAGCTCCTTTTCCCAGAATTTCCTCATGTCCCTCCTCCTTGTCCCAGAGTTTACATATGAGGCTCCTTGCCTCATAGGTAAGTACTGCGATGAGGAAGAGTGGGACTAGGAGTAATGAATATTACAGGTAGCTAAGTCAAGCATTACCTCCATGTACCTCTACCTCATCCCTGTAATTGTGTATGAGGCAAAGTGCCTCATACACAAGTACTGCCTCACACACAAGTACAGGGAGGAGGAGGAATAGGGCTAGGAGTAATGATGATTATCAATAAGTAATCAAGGCATTAAACACACTTAGTGACATAACACCATTGAGTTGACTGGGCTTCAGCACCCCCCCTCTAATTTTGTGCTATGTTGACTCAAACTGGCTGACCTTCAGAGCAGTTGCTGGACACAACAGGACACAGATGTTAAACGGCACCTGGGTTTCAACGTTAACAAGGGCCCAGCAATTACTAACATAAAGCATTTTGCTGTTAGTACCTGCATTCAAATGCCAATATTTTTAGGCAATTTAAATTCTGATGTGAGTTTAACATGCCAGGGGAGTGATTGGAAGGGCAGAGAGAGAGAACGGGATACTGCTCATTCTCGCAGCAGTCCATAAGTGGGTGTAACATTGAAGCTGCACTAGAACAGTCTCATTAAAATGCGTAAAGAAGTTAGATGCCCCCATACAAATAAGTTTGCCCCTCCTCCACCGCCCGTGAAGTTAGCTCCTCTCCCAACATTTGAAGGATTAGCCCCCCCTGAAATGTAGGTTTTGTTGCGCCGCTGAACACAAGCACATACACCATTCACCATATACCCACTCACATCCATACATTTAAGTGTGCACCATTTCACCATACAGGCACACCGAAGCAGCCATCCATACATTTAAGTGTGCACCCTTTCACCATAGTGGCACACACACCCAGGCACCCACTCATACATTTAAGTGTGCACCCTTTCACCATACACTCACACAGGCAGCCACCTATACTTTTAAGTGTACCCACTTTCACCATACACTCACACACGCACATGTCATGGGGTTGAGGGGAGCACTATTATTTCAAAAAGAAATTGTTTCTTTTTGAAGTCACTCTGACTTCATAAAGTGATGATTTACGTTAAGGACCGAACCATAACGGAAATAATTTCTTTATGAAGGCAGAGTGACTTCAAAAATAAACTATTTCTTTTTGAAGTCATAGGGCTACCCCCGCCCCATGACACCGAGCCTCCAGCCTGGGGTCTTCCAAGTCATGGGTTGGGGGCACTGTTGTTACTGGACTGGCACACTACGGTTCTACCTGCCGGAGTCGCTGTGCCCGGCAGGTCTGACCCTGCCGGGCACAGCGACCACGGTAAACAGACCGTAACGGATGCACCAGCACCGTTATTAACGATGCCGGTGCTTCCGTAGTCCCCACTCCCATAGAGTCCTATTGGACTCTATAGGAATGGGGCGTAACAGGATTACCGGCGCCTGACTGTTACCGGGAAGTCGGGCACCGGTTATTTTTTTGGGCTTTGGCGGCAAGCCGCTGGTATCAACGGCAGGCTTACCGCAAGACCATACTGATGCCCAGTTTCTTTTTGTAGGCACTCTGCATTCATAAAGAAATTATATCTGTTACAGAAATGATTTCTTTATGAATGCGGAGTGAATTCAAAAATAACATTTTAAAAAAATGTGAAAAAATATTTGTACATTTTTTTTTTCTCCAAGTGGGTCCCCCTTTCAGGACATGTACTAGCATGCCCCCCGCACCGCGGGCACAGCAGGGGCCCCTGTTATGCCAGTGCTTCCAGCTTGCCAGTAGAGGGCGCTGCGCGTTGACCGTCCCTCGAGTCGGTGTCCCTCGAATGCCTCTGTATCGGCGCAGACGTCATCATAGGTAAATACAGTCTTGCACAGCGTCTGTTGCTCAGTTCCGTTTTTCTGCGCTTCTTAAGCCACAGAGACACAACGCTCGGTTCCTCAGTTAATCTTTCCTAAACTCCGATTTTATTGAAAAAATCTTCGAATCTACAATGGCATCTTTGTCTGCTTCATCGACGCTGCGATCCGGTTTCAAGAAATACCGGGATTGTGGAAAAAAGATGTTGTTAACCGATCCTCACAGAATCTGCCTGTGGTGCCTGGGCTCAGAGCACTCGTGTTCGGATTGTGAGGAATGTATGTCCATGATGGCGAAAGCCTTGAGGGAGCATAGGGGGAAGCTGGAAAAAGGTAAGACCTTTAAATCCTCTACCCCTTCGAAATTGTCCTCGGCCGAGTCGAGACATTCGTCTCCTCGCCATCGGAGAAAACATTCCTGCTTGAGATCTCGTAGTGGTTCTCACCACTCATCCAGATTGAGACATACTAAGAAGAGGCGTCATAGATCACCTTCCTCTTCATCTTCCAACTCACCAGAAAGGGTCACCTGCCCCACTTTACACAGCTCTCCAGCTAAGTGGGAGGAATTTCGCAAAAAAATGCTAAGGGTCTTCGAGAAATGCAGCCTTGTCCCCCTCGGAGATGCCGGGAGGTGATACCCTGGGTGAAAGACCCGAAAAAGAGAAACGCTGTGAGTCATCGACCTCGGCAAATAAAAACCCTTGAGAGCATCATGAACGCTCGAGTAGAGACAAGGGTCCTTCGAACAAGACAGCGTCATCAACGCCGTCCTCGAAGGCGCCTTCAACATCGATGCCGTCGTCGACACCTATGAAGGAGAGACCATCGAAGCCTCATGCCCCGACTACACCATCGGCACTCGGGGCGTCGAAGGATCCTTCGAAGGCGTCGAAAGGGACTTCAGCCATATCGACGACATTGAGTAGAATTCCGATTCTCTCCACGACATCGAGGCCATACTCGAGTATATCGACGCCGTTTGTAAGTTTGTCGAGACCTATGACGTCTACATCGACAACCACAACCCTATCTCAAGCAGTGTCGACCAATTTGGCTCCCTCATCACTTGAAATGGGTTTTACCCCTTACCCACTCTCTGACTACTTCAGAGCTTTGTCCTCCATTTATGAGGAAGGGGAAGACTCTGATAATGAAAGGCCGTTTGGCTTACAAACTACAAGAGTTCCTATTCCAGAGGAGCTAATAACAGAGGAAGTCAGATAAAAAGATCTTCAGGAGTCTTTACAGGATGCCAGTGGCATAGATACCTCTCCAGAGGCTGACTTCAGCAGACAAGAAACTGGGGAGCATGCATACATGTTTTATAGAGCTCTTATGGCGAGAATTATGGAATTTATGGGGTGGTCAGCACCTGCACCCTTTTTCCAACAAGATGACTTAACAGACATCTTAGATAAAGGACCTCAAGAAGACCCTATAGTTCCTTTTCATGCAGCATTACAGAGAAAGATAACTGCAAATTGGGAAAACACCAGAGGTTATCCCTGCAGTAAACAAAAAGCTCTCTGTGAAGTATAGAACATCGGCCTCAGATCCTCAGTACTTAACTAAGCATCCGACACCAGAGAGCTTGGTAGTACAGGCTGAAACTTCGTCAAGCAGTAAATCGGCGTACCCCACAATACCACAAGATAGAGACAACAAGAAATTTGATGCCATGGCCAAAAAGGTCTTCTCGGCATGCAGCATGGCATTTAAATCAGTTAACGCCACTTGCACGCTAGCGAGATTCAGCCACACCCTTTGGGAGTGCGCTTCATCAGTGGCTGACCATCTCCCAGAAGGGGAGGAACGAGATGCATTCCTGAATATCATCAAGGATGGGAAGGATGCGAAGTGTGAGCCCCTCGAAAAAGGTCTCGACTCTGCTGACAGCGGCAGTACCATAATCTGCAGATTTGCGTGGTTGTGGAAGTCTGGTTTTGCTCATGATTTACAAGCCAGACTTCTAAATATGCCCTTTGACGGCACCTCTCTATTCGGCAAGAAAGCTGATGACAGCTTGGAGATATTGCAAACCTCCAAAGCGGCAGCCAAACCCCTTGGGGCTGCAATTCGTCAAACTCCAAACCGCCCCTCAGGTACGTCCTGGAGGGGAAAGCCCTTTCGTTTTTGCTCCGCATTCGTAAAGGCAGAGGGCAGCCAGCTCAAAGGGGCCAGAGACGATTTACCCATGGTGGACGGGTCAAAGGGACCAAGTCCGCATCAGCAGGTGCTGCCTTACCCTCAGCATCTGCGTCAGCCACTCCAAAACCTCTCTGAGGTCTCTCCTCACAAAACACCAGTAGGAGGCAGGTTAACTCAACATCTGACAGAATGGCAGGCTATTACGTCAGATGCTTGGGCATTGAAAACAATTGCCCAGGGTTACTGCCTGCCTTTCCTACACACTCCTCAGAGTCATCCACCGGGGAGCAACTCTTTGAAGTTTGCAGACACGCTCCTTATGCAGGAGATTTTAGACCTGCTAGAGAAAGCTGCCATAGAATCGGTACCTGTAGCAGAGAGGAACAAGGGTTGGTACTCCCCTTACTTCCTAATACCAAAAAAGGACAGAGGATTGAGACTGTTAGGCAGAATCCTGTGCAGTTCCCTTAGGGAGCACTACACAAGATTAGGACTACAGGTGAGAGCAATAAATCCCCTTTGGTATCAGTCCATACCACAAACATTTAGTTGGTAGCTGTGGCTGAGCAGTCAGACTTATCTCAAGAGGGAGATGAGCAGTATTCAGGGTTTACACATTAGGCACACTAGGCTATGGAACAAGGAAACACCAAGGAAACACTGACCAAAGCTTTGTAGCTAAAAAGTAAATATATATTTATTTTATACACTTCTAATCAAACACATGTATCACAAGTCTCAAGCAAGTTAAATTAAGTCAAGGAAACCAGAGTGAAAACTGAGCAAAACGGCACAGTGAAAACTACACACAAGGGATCCTCTAACAATACCTCACAAGGGAGAGAAAACACAAGTTATTCCGAAATAAGTTCTTAAATACCGTAGCAACACTTCCCATCAATTTGTGAACCAGTTCAGCAAGACAGTGCATTCATACAAGCAAGACTTAGAATTAAAACTGAGCAAAATGGCACTTCACCGTGATTAAGCAGTGGGAAGAAAGAGTAGTTATAAGAAAGGGGTGCACCACACAGTTCGAATAGAGAATCAATCTCGAGAAGGCAGATCTAACAAATGTGACCAGAGTCAATAGGCCTGTGCCAAAGTTAGTGGTACAGGGTAAGGGCCCAGGAGCAAAATGTTCTCGTAGCTGCAGTCAAGTCTTTGGTTAACGATATTTGAAATGGTGGTTGCAAAAGTTTGAAAAGACAACGTTAAGAGAGGGATCGGCCAACCCAACAGGTAGGTAAAGGATTTAAAACACCTTTAGTGCTACCGCGAAGAAAGGGCGGCCGAGCGGAACAATGTACCTTTAAAGTGCAGAAGTGGCGCTTGTGGTGGCGGTTGTTCCTGGTAGTTCCTGCAGTTCGAGGGGTCCAGCAGAGGAAGAGAGGCTCTCGTCATGGAGGAAGATTCGAGGTACTGCACTATCCAGGAATGAAACCAGCCACGGTGCTGCCAAACAAAGTTTAAAAGGTACGCTCCTTTTAATCGCGGTCCGGGTCGATAGCTGCCTGGCTATCCGGTCTCCAAGTGCGGGGCACTGGCGATTTGACCACAGCAGGTTCGGGAAGGCGATTGGCAAACTGGTTGGCCCCACCAGTTCAAGGGAAAAAGGCTCTTTCAGATGAAGATCTCCTCTCGTCGTGTGGAGAAAAGTGGTGAGACGCTCGTTCAGTCGTTGCAGATGTCTTTGGCTTCTCTCCTCTTCGGCTAACTAGTTCCAGTGGTGACGTCTTGCTCTGCCAGTCCTCAGGACCCTGCTTTTATGCAAAAAGAGCCCCATTCATACAGCCTAGCTGTCACTCACACAGTGGAGTGGTCATCTTGGCGGGAGACCCTCCAGCCTATCAGGATAGAGTGCGACATGGGTTGCAGAGGCAAACCTATCCAGGGTTCCTACTCCACCACCCACACAATGGACCCACCCCAGACTCAGTGGCTCCAGTGTTAGGCTCACCTGGTTCCCACGGGCCGTCGACCGGAACTGGGCCGCTGTTGTTTCTGTTACTCTCACGAAGCGCTGGTCCCTTTGGTCTAGAAGCCGGCTCTGTGGCTCCATTCGGAATGGTACCTTCAAGATGGTGGATCGCGGTACGAACGGTTCCGCTATCACCGTTCCAGTCCTCTCACGTTCGCCAGAGGTATGGCGTACCGCTCACTTGACTCTTCATAGGACACGGAGACTTCCAGCTCTTTGCGTCGCTACTGTACTAGCGGATGCTCCGTGAGTTCGCAACTAGGCAATCTCAAATCCTCAGCAGAAACCTCTTACCTCTGACCATTACTAAGCCCTCTTCTCTTAACTTTCCAGATTCTCTATTCAGCATTCTTTGTGGACACAAATCCCCCGGATTCATCCTGCGTCTCATTCTGAAACACTGCCTTTGAGTTCTCGAGTTACTGCATTCTGGGTAATAATAAATACTCCCGTCCAAGTCCCTTTCTGAATCTTTCTTCAGGTATTGTAGGATTTGATTCTACGGGCTTACTCACCTTTACTTCCTTCTGACAGACTTGTGTTCCAGTCGCCCTCTCTGTGTCCCGTATTCTCGGCTTCTCTCCTGGTATTTCCAATCCGGCTGGGTAAGAGGTCAGGGGAATTAGTCTCTTTCCTGTTTTCCCCATTCCCCTTCCTGTACTTCTGCTATTCATCACTTCGCTTCTCATTTCTTCCCTCTCCAGAAGCAGTCTTCCGATACTCTACGCCACGATCGAATTGGCGTCATCAGCCTGCGAACCACACTCCAATCTTCGGATCCTGCGCTCGACCAGGGTTTTCTTCCCCAGAGGGTTTCCCTGACTGGCGCGTACCTCTCACTCTGGGTTTCCCTACCGGTTGAGAGGTTGACGCGTTGGTCGGGGAGATTCTTGAGTTCAGCATTTGCTTCCCGTTGAACATATCAGTCTGCTCAGGTAAGACCTCCAGACCTATTTAATCGGGGGTTTCTTAAAGATCCATTGAACCTAGTCTAAGGATCTAGTATTCTGTAACAGTTAGCGACGCCCAAAATAAAAAAAATAAATAAGGCTACTGCAGACTGAGATTCAATGGAACAGCAAATGCAACAACTTATTGCGCCATGCAATCAATGTCCCTAGAGATGCAGGCTCTCAAACAGGACAATGCTCAACTACGACAACAGGTTACTCTTGCCTTCTCAGACTCTCCCCCAGTAAGTTTGAATACAGGCAAGTTTGACGGGGATCCACACAAACTTAAGGAGTTTCTTGATAGCTGCACTGTGCAGTTTACCTTTAAGTCCCGCTTCTTTCCCACGGACAAAGATAAGGTTGGCTTTGTGATTTCACATTTGGCCAGACCTGCTTTGGCCTGGGCTACACCTTTAGTGACCTCTAATAATGTGATCTTGGACTCTTATTCTGCTTTCACCAACAGTTTGAAATCAATGTTCAGTAGACAAGAGATCTCAATGTCCACGCAAGAAAGACTGTTAGATCTTAGACAGGGTAACAAAGACCTACTTACCTATATCACTCTCTTCAAACAGCTTTCCTCTGAGTTAGGATGGCCAGACGATGGGTTGCTCACCTTATTCCGACGAGGACTTTCAAACGAACTAAAGGATGAGGTAGCTAAGGTTCCGCGTCCGGCAAATCTAGCGGATATGATACCACTCATCATGCAAATCGATTACCGCTTACATGAACGTTCTTCTGAAAAGAAGAAGACTAGAGGCATACAATCCCAACTCGATTATCCCTCCGTAACAAATAAACCTATAGCTTCTGACGAGCCTATGCAAATAGGAACAGTGAGAGGACCCTTATCGCCAGCAGAGAAAGAGAGAAGGAAGAGTTTGGGACTATGGATGTATTGCAGAGCCTCATCTCATAAGTTACAAGATTGTCCTTTAGTTCCTCCCCGACGCACTCCAGCTAAGGGGTCGGGAAACTTCAAAGCCCTACCGCAGGGGGAACAATGGTAGGGGTACAAGATTCTGATTCCCCAAAGAGAATCCCTGTAAATCTGGACGCAGTAGCAACCACTCAAAATATGGTTATTATTTCTGTTACTCTCGTTTTTCACGCTCAGATGGTACAGAACGTACCTGCTCTGGTAGACTGCGGAGCTGCAGGGAATTTCATTGATGATCAATGGGCCAATAAACAAGGAATTAACTGTATACCCAAAGCGATGGTCACTCCTATCCAAGGAGTTGACGGACATCCACTAAGTTCCGGTCCTATCCGAGAACAGACAGAACCTGTTGTCTGTCAAATAGCCTCACATAAAGAGACCATAACTTTCGATCTAATCAAGGCAGCCCATTTCCCCATTATATTGGGTCTCCCCTGGTTAAGGAGACATAACCCCTTTATAAATTGGACAGCAGGTACTCTCTTCCTCGGCTCGGAATACTGTGTCAGCCATTGTTTAGCCAAGGAATCAGTTGGCATCTACATTCCGACTGAAAACTCGATCCCTTCACCAGTATCCTCAATAAACAACTTGGAGATTGTTCCGGAATGCTATTCTAAGTATCAGTCTGTCTTCTCCAATCCCCAGTTCCCTACTCTACCGCCTCATAGAAGAGATGACTGTCACATTGAACTTCTTCCTGAGAAACCCATCCCGTTTGGGAGAATGTACGTTCTTTCCCAACAAGAAAAGGTAGTCCTTAAAGAATATCTCCAAACCAATTTAAGGAACGGGCTCATTACTGAGTCGGTTTCCCCGGCCGGAGCCTCTCTCTTCTTCATCCCAAAGAAGGAGACTAATGAACTTCGACCTTGTATCGACTACAGGGGTCTTAACAAGATCACAGTGGCAGACAAATATCCTATGCCATTAATCCCTGACATCCTGGAGGCAATTCAAGGAGCTTCCTTTTATACTAAGCTGGACCTTCGCGGAGCTTACCATCTCATCCGTATTGCCCCTGGAGACGAATGGAAGACAGCATTTTGAACCCCATTTGGGCATTTTGAATATCACGTCATGCCTTTTGGATTGGTGAACGCACCTGCCGTGTTCCAGCGTTTCATGGACCATCTATTCGCAGATATTCTATTCCATTTTGTAATCATCTACTTAGACGACATCTTAGTATACTCCCACTCTCAAGAAGAACACCTGATACATGTAAAAACTGTACTCAAACGACTGCAGTCAAATCAGCTTTACTGTAAAGCATCTAAATGCGAATTTCATCAAAGACAGGTAACCTATCTCGGGTTTGTGATGTCAGCCCAAGGCATTTCTATGGATCCAAAAAAGATCTCCGCGGTGGTTGAATGGCCTATACCTTCTAACGTTAAGGAGATCCAACGTTTTTTAGGGTTTGCTAATTTTTACAGGAAATTCATCCCTAACTTTTCGGATATTATTCTGCCCCTTACTCGACTGTTAAAGAAGGGAATTCCGTTTGTATGGGATAAATCCACCGAATTCGCATTTCAGACTCTTAAATCCTTGTTCACTTCTGCATCCTGTTTGATAACCCCCGACCAGAATAAACTGTTTTTTGTGGAAACTGATGCATCTCATCATGCTCTAGGTGCGGTCTTACTTCAACAAACCGACCAAGGAGATGAAAGACCAGTTGCATATCTTTCTAAAACCTTCAGTACCTCAGAACAAAACTATTCAGTGCTCGAAAAAGAATTGCTGGCTATAAAAAGGGTGTTTGAAGAGTGGAGACACTTGTTACTTGGTTCACCCTTTCCTGTAGTGGTACGTACAGACCATCAAAATCTCAGGGTCCTACAGAATGCACATAGAACCAACAGTCGACAAGCACGTTGGGCGTATTTCTTCCTTCCATTCCGGATCGAATTCACCATACTTCCAGGAAAACAAAACCAGAGGGCGGATGCTCTCTCTCGTAAGGACGTTCCTATCTCCCAATTCAGCTCTGAACAATTGTTTCCCAAAGCAAGATTCATCGCTGTCATCGCCGACTTCTTAAGTGAATTGAGGACTGCATCGGTCTCTAACCTAGACGCCTGCAAAAAGACAGCCAGTACTTACCATCTTACCCAGAACGATTCTTTTTTCTTTCACAAATCACAAGTTTTTATCCCTACTTCAGAGCTGCAGCATGAAGTATTACGAATGTGTCACGACTCTCGGGCCGCTGGGCATCGAGGCGTTCAAGGCACTTTAGACCTAGTGCTAAGATATTTTTGGTGGCCAGAAGTCCGCAATGATGTACAGGATTATGTAGCAGCCTGCATCGTTTGTTCCCAATCCAAGAATCCCAGGACCCCACCTTTGGGGCTGCTCACCCGGATGCCGATTCCAGAGAAACCTTGGCAAGTGATCTCTACCGACTTTATAGTAGATCTTCCTCCCTCACACAACAAGACCGCCATAATGGTCACCATAGATTATCTTACGAAGTTGGCACATTTTACTCACTTGAACAAGCTGCCAGGGGCTGGGGAAATGTCTAAGATTTTTCTTTCGGAAATCTTCTCCAGACATGGCCTACCGGACACAGTGGTCTCTGATAGAGGCCCTCAATATACCTCCTAGTTTTGGGAAAGGGTTTGCCAAGTCTTGGGAATCAAGCGGGCTCTCAGCTCGGGGTACCACCCACAGACGAACGGACAGACGGAACGCCTTAACCAAACCTTGGAGACCTATCTACGGTGTTTCGCATCAGCAGCCCAAGACAATTGGTTGGACTTGTTGCCCTTAGCCGAATTTGCATACAACAATGCCCTTCATACAGCCCTTCATACTAGCCCTTTCCATTGTACTTATGGATTTCATCCGTCCTTTGTTCCTTCTGCCACTTTATCCCCTTCTAACTGTCCAGGAGTGGATGGCCTCATTTCCGAAATACAAGAAGGACATAAATTGGCTAAAGTCTCTTTACGAACGGCTCAAGATAGGGCCAAACGGACTTCTGATAAACATCGCCAAGACGTCCCACCATTAAGCCCGGGAGATACTGTTTGGTTGGCTTCTCGCTTTCTTCCCCGGCATTTGGTCCCTTCTAAGCTATCCCCTAGGTTCTTCGGTCCCTTCAAGATCCTATCGATGGTCGGTTCTGCGGCAGTCAAGCTCGATTTGCCCTCGTCATGGTCCCGGATCCATCCTGTTTTTTACCTCTCCCAGATTCGGTTGACAGTACCGGACCGATTTCACCGGTCAGACTGTACCCCTCCTCCTCCTATCTCTACCGATGCTGGCCCAGAATATGAAGTCGCCAGTATCTGTGACTCCCGTTATCGGAGGGGGAAACTACAGTTCTTGGTGGACTGGAAGGGGTACTCCCCTGCAGAAAGAACTTGGGAGCCAGCCTCAGGAGTTCATGCTCCACGTCTGGTCCAACGTTTCTTTCGGTTACATCCTGGGAAACCAGGGTCGCCCCCCAGGAGAAGGGGGCATACTGTTACACTCACGAAGCGCTGGTCCCTTTGGTCTAGAAGCCGGCTCTGTGGCTCCATTCGGAATGGTACCTTCAAGATGGTGGATCGCAGTACGAACGGTCCCACTATCATCGTTCCAGTCCTCTCACATTCGCCAGAGGTACGGCGAACCGCTCACGTGACTCTTCATAGGACACGGAGACTTCCAGCTCTTCGCGTCGCTACTGTACTAGCGGATGCTCCGTGAGTTCGCAACTAGGCAATCTCAAATCCTCAGCAGAAACCTCTTACCTCTGACCATTACTAAGCCCTCTTCTCTTAACTTTCCAGATTCTCTATTCAATATTCTTTGTGGACACAAATCCCCCGGATTCATCCTGCGTCTCATTCTGAAACGCTGCCTTTGAGTTCTCGAGTTACTGCATTCCAGGTAATAATAAATACTCCCGTCCAAGTCCCTTTCTGAATCTTTCTTCAGGTATTGTAGGATTTGATTCTACGGGCTTACTCACCTTTACTTCCTTCTGACAGACTTGTGTTCCAGTCGCCCTCTCTGTGTCCCGTATTCTCGGCTTCTCTCCTGGTATTTCCAATCCGGCTGGTTAAGAGGTCAGGGGAATTAGTCTCTTTCCTGTTTTCCCCATTCCCCTTCCTGTACTTCTGCTATTCATCACTTCGCTTCTCATTTCTTCCCTCTCCAGAAGCAGTCTTCCGATACTCTACGCCACGATCGAATTGGCGTCATCAGCCTGCGAACCACACTCCAATCTTCGGATCCTGCGCTCGACCAGGGTTTTCTTCCCCAGAGGGTTTCCCTGACTGGCGCGTACCTCTCACTCTGGGTTTCCCTACCGGTTGAGAGGTTGACGCGTTGGTCGGGGAGATTCTTGAGTTCAGCATTTGCTTCCCGTTGAACATATCAGTCTGCTCAGGTAAGACCTCCAGACCTATTTAATCGGGCGTTTCTTAAAGATCCATTGAACCTAGTCTAAGGATCTAGTATTCTGTAACAGTTTCCAACAGCGTGACGTGTTGCGCCGAGATGACTGACTGGACTGGCCCGCTCAGCCTAGTTTGTCTGGCTTGCAAGAATATTCTTCTGCAAAGGAGAAGAGGAATTAACCACCCGTGGAATTGAGTGTCAACCCACCTTCCCCACTCCCGTTGTCTTCCCACAGATCACTCTTGATGTCCCCTCCTTAGTCTCACCTGATGGTTTGGAAGGATGAGCTCTCCATCCTGAGTCGACCGCAGGGGTGCGTTGATGACCAGTTACTTCACTGGCGTAGAGGAATTGGTGAGTCCCAGTATTGACTCTAAAGTCCAATTGTTCATAAGAGTTCAAATGTCTGATCTTCACTCTGTCCGATTCCTTGCAGGTTGCCGATTAATCCACTCGAAGATTTCCAAATGGCACTTGGTAAGATTCAGGTAAGTCTATTGTGGTTTTCCCCTTAGGGGCCGGGGTACGGCGATGAAGCAGAGTTGACTGTGCCGACCCGAGATGAGGTGAGACCCCCATGATAAATCAGGTAAGTTTTGTGGGGGGTAACTGGTATTGTCTTTGCTTTCTCCCCTTAGGGGCCGGGGTACGGCGATGAAGCAGAGTTGACTGCGCCGACCCGAGATGAGGTGAGTAGCTCCCGTGGTAAATCAGGTAAGTCCTTGGGGGTAGCTTGTATAGCCTTAGAGAGTCCCCTTGCTCACCTCGCTGTCTTTGTCTCCTTAGGTGTCGGAGGGTGACCGCGAGATGGAGAGAGCGTGATGGAATGCTGAAGTACCGCCAAGCAGGTGAGTTCAGCGCAGCGCCGTAGGAATGCGAAGCGATGCTTGAAAGACTTCTGTCTTTCAGTTCCGTGGCGAAATGGATCAGGATTCAGGTAAGGATTAAAGTTAAAACTCCTGTTCTAACCTTTATCCTTCTTTTCTTCTTGTTTCAGGAGTCCCAGGACTGAAGCGGGGCGTGGCTGAAGACTGGAGCGGCTGAAAACACGGTGAACGTTACGCTGCAGCAAGCAGAATAACACGAAGCACGTGTGGCTGTGCGGGCATGGTTTAAATAGCCTTGGAAGAAGATCCAGGTAAGTATTGTTCCACAGCCCCAACCAAGTAACAAAATAGTCCCTTCAGTAAAATAGTCCCTCCTAAGCCTCATTTGGCCTCATTTGGCTTGAGTCTTCATGCAGCATGGTCTGCCTCAGGTGAGTATGCAGCATGGTCTGCTTCAGGTAAGTTATCAATAATGAGCCTGGCGCCCATGGCGCCAGGACTGACTTTATCTTTATGAGCCTGGCGCCATAGGCGCCAGTACTGCACCCAAACAGCCCCTAACTGGGGCTTTTGGGCATGCTCCAAGTGGCATGATGCCTGCTTCCGGGGCTGCTGGGCCTGGTCTGGTCTTCCGGGGGCAGGCATCATGACATCCAGAAGGAGGGCTTCTGGGCAGAAGCCCGCCAAACGGACAAACAAAGGATCCCGACCTGGGTTAGGATTGTAGAGAAAGACACGAGAAAGAAGTTATATCAAAGTTCTGGCAAAAATAATCCACCGGAGCAAAGTTAATATTAAAATGCACCGGCAGTATGTTAGAGGCTGTCAGAAAAAGTGGTAGCCTCGAACAATAGGAAAATCCCATAGAGAAATATTTGCAGTTGAATATTTATGGTAGTAACCACTGCCACCAGCCAGAAACTTTTGTACGGTACCCTCTCGAAAATGAACATAGGGGAAAAACTATTAAACCCTTCCAGTACCTCCATAGTAAGATGGGTTGTACTGGTTTAGTTCATAGGATTTGACTAGTAAAGTCAATGGGGACTTTACATGCCCTGGTAGACAGTAGTCAGTCCCAGGGTATGGAGTCTATGTTTGGGGGTCGCTATGACACCCCTGTGTCACTGCACTGAGGGTGCTGTGTAAGACAAGTGAATAGAGATGGTTCCTATGGGGGAGAGAAATCCCATAGGCATTAAGCACAAAAAATAGCCTAGAACACACATAGCAAAAATGCCTAAGAGTGTGAAAAAGAGTCTCATTCTTAGCAGGTAAAAAAGAAACAAACCCTCAAATCCAGCAAAGCTGCTGGGGGACTCTATAGGTAAGGGAAATTAGCCATGAAATGAGAATTCTCCCTAACACTCGAAGACTAAGGGACAGGAGGATCTAATCCACTCCTGGATGAGTCACTTACCTCTAGTCGGTTCTAAACATCCTATAGAGACCATCAGCATTTTGGTGGTGACATCCTGACCTGTGCTCAATGGTAAAATCAAACCCTTGGAGGCAGATTGACCATTTTAGCAGTTGTGGGTTTTCCCCTTTCATTTGCATTAACCATCTCAAGGGTTGGTGGTATGTTTGAATGATGAAAGTAGATCCATACAAGTATGGTCTAAACTTCTTCAAAGCCCACACAATGGTAAAACAGTCTCTCTCAATAGATGGCCACCTTGTTTCAGGTTCCTTCAGTTTCCTACTGATGAAGCAAATGGGGAGCTCCCTACCTTTCTCATCCAGTTGACTGAGTACTGCACCTATACCTATATTGGAAGCATCTGTTTGTACAATGAAGGGTTGGTGGTAGTCAGGAGCTCTGAGAACTGGAGCTTGACAAAGGGCTTTCTTTAGGCTTTCAAAGGCCTGATTGCACTCCTCATTCCATTTGATCTTTTTAGGGAACTTTGGAGAAGAGATTACATTCAGGGAGAAGCTATGGACCCATAGTTCTCAATGAAATTCCTGTAATACCCAGTGAGGCCTAGGAAGGCTCTCACCTGGGCTTGAGCAGAAAGGGTTGTCCAATTTTGCACAGCTTCAATCTTGCTGAGCAAAGGCCTTATTTCACCACCTCCTACCTCATGCCCAAGGTAAACCACTTTACTCTGACCAATTTGACACTTGCTTGCTTTTATGGTCAGATGGGCCTGTTCCAGAGCCTGCAAAACATATCATAGGTTGTCAACATGCTCTTTCCAAGTAGGGCTGAACACTGCAATGTCATCCAAGTATGCCATGCAAAAGTCCTCCATCTCATTCAGAACCTGATTAACCATCCTTTGGAATGTAGCAGGTGCATTCTTTCATCCAAAAGGCATAACCTTAAACTGATATAAGCCAACTGGGGTGGAGAATGCAGTTTTCTCCTTGGCATGGTTAGTTAGGGCTATTTGCCAATAGCCTGACATGAGATCAAATGTGCTGAGGAACTTGGCTGAACCAAGTCTATCCACCAGCTCATCTGTCCTTGGCAAAGGATGGGCATCAGTCTTGGTGACTGCATTTAGAGCTCTATAGTCCACACAGAATCTCAACTCTTTGGATCCTGCCTTTGGTACTAACACAACTGGGCTAGACCATGGACTAGTAGAGGGTTCTATTACCCCGAGATCAAGCATCTTGTTGACCTCTCCTTTGATGTAGGTTCTTACATTTTCTGACATCCAGTAGCCCCTGATTTTGACAGGTACACAGTCACCAGTTTGAATATCATGCTGGCCCCCAGGGGTCAAGCCTGGTGCTAGAGAAAACAGTGGGGCAAATTGATTCAACAAAACTTTGCACTCCTCCTGTTGCTCAGGTGTCAGATTAGAAGAGAGATTGACTCCTTCTATTTTCTCATCGAAAGGTTTGCCTCTGAGGAGGTCAGGTAGAGGTTCACTCTCCTCCTCCTCTTGAGCTGAAGCTAAAAGCAAAGCTCCCAGTTCTTGAGACATAAGCTTTTAGACGGTTGATGTGAAAGACTCTAGGAGCCTCCTTAGGATTGCCTAAATCCACCAGATAGTTCACCTCTCCAAGTTTTCCCACAACCTTGAAGGGTCCCATCCATTTGTCCTGCAAAGCCCTCTGCCTTTTTGGGGCCATAACAAGAACTAGCTGGTCTTGAGCGAACTCAACCATTTTGGCCTTCTGGTCATGCCAATGTTTGACCAGAGCTTGACCTGCTTTCAAGTTATCACTTGCCTCATCCATCATGTGTGACATTCTCCTCCGGAGTCCTATCACATAGTCAGTGACTCTGACTGGTGTGGGGGAAGGAGCACTCTCCAACCCCTCCTTGATCAGGGCCAATGGACCTCTGACCAGATGGCCATAGAGAAGTTCAAAGGGACTGTAACCTACTCCCTCCTGAGGGACTTCTCTATATGCAAAGAGAAGGCATGGCAGTAGAAGATCGTCCTTTTTCTTAAGGGGGTATTCCAAAGCTCATATCATGCTCTTCATGGTTCTGTTGAACCATTCTACCAATCCATTTGTTTGAGGGTGGTATGCTGTTGAGAACTTGTAGGTAACTCCACAGTTTTTCCACATGGCCTTCATGAGGTGGGACATAAAATTTGACCCCCTGTCGGATATTACCCCCTTAGGAAACCCAACCCTGGTAAAAATACCAAGGAGGGCCTTAGCTACAGCCAGAGCTGTAACAGTCCTCATAGGAATTGCTTCAGGGAACCTAGTAGCATGGTCTACTACAACAAGTATAAACCTGTTGCCTGAAGAAGTTGGAGGATCAAGGGGACCAACAATGTCAATTCCTACCCTTTCAAAGGGTACTCCCACCAGAGGGAGAGGCACTAGATGTGCCACGTTCTTGGAGCCACTCTTACCAGAGGTTTGGCAAGTGTGGCAACTCTTGCAATACTTATCTACCTCAGCCTCCATTTTAGGACAATACAAGTCGAGAGATAGCCTTTCCTTGGTCTTCTTGAAGCTCAAGTGACCAGCCAAAGGTATCTCATGGGCTAGTTGCAAGAATTGGAGTCGGTTTCCTTGGGGTTCTACAACTCTTTTGTAGTCCCCAGGGAGTGACTGTGTTGGTTCACTATAGAAGAGGCCGTCTTCCCAGTGTAACCTGTACTTCCCAGGCTCTTGCCCTTCAAGCTGAGAAGCAGCCTGGTGGCGAAGACCTTCCAGAGATGGACATTCTCTTTGTCCCTTACTGAAGTCTGCCCTTTGGGGTCCGCCTTCTGCCAGTAAAGACTGCAGCTCAGGATGGTCCCCAGGGTCAAGATCTCCAATGAGTTCCTGGCCTTCTACTAGATCTGAATCCTCAGGCTCTAGTTCAACCACACAGGGTTGTACCTCCCTCTCAGCCTCAGCTGGAGGAGGAATCACAGGTGTGATTTTGGTCAACCTAGGAGATTTCCTGGTTGGTAGCACTGGAGTGCCTTCTGCTGGTTTCTTCTTGGAAGCCTTGGGTTTCCCCTTTGCTTCTGGTTGCTTTGAGATAGCAGTTAGTAACTCCAGTGGAGTAGGAGTGATTTATTTTCTATCATCTCCTCAGGAGAGCCCCTCAAGGTCCTCTCCCTTGCAGGTCTGGTAAGCTCCTGTAATCTCTTACTAGGAGGTCTGGGACTACTCCCAGGTCTTTCGGATAATTGCCCAACAGCACCCTTCCTGGTACCTAAGATTGTACACTCATAGGTATCCTGACAGTCATTTCATTGTACTGGATGAGAGCTGGTAATTGGGGAAGCATCTGCACAGGCCCTCCAGCTAACTTGGTGAGGCGTTTGGGTGCCTTAGCAACATCCTCAACCTTGAAAAAAGATTCGTCCACCACAGTTATGCTGGCCCCAGTGTCTCTAATGGCAGAGGTTTCCTGACCATTGACTAAGACACTGTCTTTATAAACTCTTTAGTATTAGGAGGGATTGAATTATATACATCTAAATTCTGTTGTGCCCACAACCCTAGAGATACTAAAGATACACTAGCTGAGATTCCAATGGGATCATCAGCCAGTAGTTGAAAGTTTCCACTGACCATATGTACTTCCTCCTCTGGAGAGAAGGCTAAGGAGACAGTGTGGACCCCTGAAGTGTGGACCCTTACACCTGGGATCCCCTTTCACATGATCAGTAGAGCCACAGAGATAACATTTTCCAAATGTCTTTATGAATGGTGCTTGTTCTGACCCCCTTCTGGTCTGGGACCAGAAGGTACACTAGCCTGATTTGGTTTCCCCTGTGGCTTACCCTTAGAATTTTGTTTGTGGGCATCTTTGGAATTGGAATTATTTGAGTTCTCTTTGTTGTCTTTCTTTGGCTGCTTTCCCTCATCTTTTTTCTAGAGTTACCCCTGACTCTTTGTGAGTAGCCCTGTTGGCAACCCACAAGTCAGCAGCCTTAGCTAGTTTCTTAGAATCTAATTCTTTTGAATCAGCCAAGTGCTGTCTGAGCTCAAGAGAGCAGGCATCATAGATAGACTCCATCATGACAAGATTTATCATTCCTTCATAAGTGTTAACTCTATAAACCGTTAATCCATCCCTCTAAATTTTTCAAACACCCATTCACCCAAGTAGCCCAAGGGGTACTATCATGCTTTTTGAGGGTCCTAAACCTCTTAAGGTACCGAGAAGGAGTCTTCCCAAATCTAGCTATCAAAGCTAGTTTTACACATTCATAATCCATCCTATCCACTTCCCCCAACTCCATTACCACATCAGATGCAACAGGGGGGAGCCTAGAGAATAACCAGGGGATCAACTGATTCCCTATAACATCCTGGAGCCCATGATTGTATTCAAACATAGCAAGCCAATCTAATACATCCAACTTAGGTTCATACATACCCACAATCTCTTTAGGCATCCAGGGTCTTTTTGGACTGGAATATCTAGAGGATTCGGTGAGAGAAGCATTTTCCAAGGACAATTTCTTCATCTCAAGCTCATGGTTGAGCTCCATTTCTTTGAGCCTTAGTTCTTGATGTCTCTGTTCAGTTTGGGCACTAATTCTTTTGAATTCAAGTTCAAGTCTCATTTTTTCTAGAGAGATAAATTCAGGACTTAATGTGGGACCTGGTAAGGGTCCAGTAGCCACAGGCTGAGGCCTTTGAGCAGGCAGAGTGCCAGAGGGGGTGTTGTAGAGACTAGCATGCTCTGTCCGCGCGCCATCACGCGAGCTCTGCCTCTTTGTTTTGATTCGGAGTGGAGGGGTTCGCGTGACAGCAGCGGCGGTTGGGAGAGCAAGGCTGAGGGCGTGTTGGCTCCGGCGGGCTCATTGTAAAAAACTAAAAAGAAGTTACCTCCTGAAGCCTCTGCTTCGTTTCTTACATTTGGTGATGAGGCATTATCCTCAGTGCGAGCCCGCGACGGAGGAAACTTAAGGCAGGCACACGGGCGGCCGCCCACCCCGTCTGAGGATTGTGTGCTCCGGCGCCTCCTGCGTCTCTCTGGTCCCGGGAGAGAGGGCAGTGCGAGGTGCCGGCGAGACCTGCTGCTGGTACCAATCCGACGGATGTGGCCTAGGAACCCCGTCCCCACTTCCCGTTCTTGGAAGCTTCCTGGTGAGGAGTGGCAGTGGGGAGAGCGGGGAGTTTGGGAGATACGCCGTAGAGAGATCTTCCGACCGCAAATGTTGCATTACACGGGGTGATGTCTGTTAGGAAGCCACGCCCTCCGGCACGGCCATTATTTGGAAAATACAAGCTCTACTGCAATAAAGAAGAGTACACAAACTGTTGGAATAAAGCAGTGCTTTAAAGTGGAAGTTCTTTTTGAGGAGTGCTGCAAGACATTGAATATAGGAGGCACAAGGGCTTATTGTGAACAAACATTCCATTACTATAAATTTGTGAAAAAGTCATGCTCACAGCAAGTTATACACCAGGAAGAATCGTAAAGGTCCATTAAAGACATGGCTGCAGCTATTTTGGCCCCGCCTCCACCGTTCCTGATGGAACCAGGTATTCCCCCAATAAGGTGGGACAGGTGGAAAATACTCTTTGACACTTACCTAGTGGCAATTGGGAGCGATAAATTTGCCGCTGCGAGAAAAGAAGCTATTCTTCTGCATAATCTGGACACGGAAGGTCGTAGTGTATATGATGGTCTACCACAACCTCCGCAAGAAGGCCAAGGTGAAGTGGACCAATACACCCTGGCTGAAAAGAAATTAGAAATTCATTTTGAGGCAAAGAAAAACATCACGTTTAAAAGGCATACATTTTTTCAGAGGGTACAGGATCCTGGTGAGCAGGTAGAAAATTTCATAGCAGCGTTGAGATCTCTTAGCCACACATGTGAATTCGGCCAATTAACAGATTCATTGATTCGAGATCAATTAGTACGGTGCACTAATAACATGAAAATTCAGGAGAGACTATTGACAAAGGATGTATCTCTAGATATAGCAGTAGAGGCTGCCAGAGGCATGGAGTAGACACATAAGTACATGGCGACAATGAAAGGAGAAAAACAGGAAGGTGAAGTAGCAGCTGTGAAAGGATTTAGGAAGATGAGTCTAAACAGAGAGTCTAAATGCTACAAATGTGGTAGCAATCGGCATATTTCCGCGAGCGCATTTTGTCCCGCAAGAAATGTTTCGTGTTTAAAGTGCAAAAAGAGGGGCATTTTGCAAGAGTATGCCGGGAATCGGGTCAAGTGCAATATATTGAACCAGGAGAAAGAATACCAGAACAAGAGGAAAATGTGAGTGTAGCCCAAACCATGCAAGCCAAACATGTGTTGGAAATAGCAGAAGTTTCCCATAAAGGAAATACACCTACGGATGTATTTATGATAAATGGGAGAGTTGTCACATTGAAAGTGGATAGTTGCTCACCTTGGACTTTAATGTCTAAGAAGAGTTATGAGAACTGTTCGCAAGGCTCAATCGCTAATCTTAAACAACACAGCATAGAACCTTATGCCTATGGCAATGTGAAGATTTAAATTTTAGGGAAATTTCAAGCAACCATTGAATATAAAGGGAGAAGTTGTGATTCGGACATATATGTGACACAGGAAGGATCTTCCTTGTTAGGTTGGGGTGAGCAGCATAAACTGGGCATTCGCATACAAGCTAATTCAGAGGAGCCGGTCACAGTTGCAGAAGTTAACGACAAGTAGGAAAATATGTTTCCACATGTGTTTCAAGTAGAGTTGGGAATACTAGAAGGGTTTGAGCATGAAATACGACTGAAAGCTGGAGCAGTTCCAAAGGTACGTAAGGTGAGACCAATACCTCATGACTTAAGAGAGAAATTGAAGACAGAAATTGAATCATTGCTGCAGAAGGGGATCATAGAACAAAGTGAGATTTTGGAATAGCTATCCCCCATTGTAGTGGCGAAGAAGCCAAATGGAAGATAAGACTTTGTGTGGACATGAAGGATATTAATAGGAACAAACTAGTCGACAGGCACCCACTACCAATAATTGGGGATACGTTGTCAACACTTAAAGGTGCTAGAGTTTTTTCAGTAATCGATCTCTCTCAGGCTTATCATCAGATTCCTTTGAAAGAAGACTGCCAGCACCTGAATGCGTTCATAACACCCTTTGGAACTTTCAAATATTGCAGAATGCCGTTTGGACTTAGTTCTGCTGCTTCAGTATTTCAGAGAGTAATGGACACTGTTCTGGAAGGAATTGAGAATATTGTGAAATTTCAGGATGATGGGCTCATATATGCGAGTAGTGTGGCTGAACATGATAAAGTCTTATCAAAAGGTTTGGGCAGGCTGTCTGAAGCTGGTTTGACTGTGAGAAGGGATAAATGTAGGATAGGTGTGGAGAGAGTGGAATATCTTGGGCATGAAATTGATAAAAGTGCTGTGAGACCTAAGAAAAGTTTAGTGGAGGTGATAAAGAGTGCGCCTGTGCCATCTGATAAGATCAGGTGAGATCTTTTTTGGGTCTTGCTGAATATTATCATAAATTTGTTAAATATTTTGCAATGGTATCCAGCCCCATGAAGTTGATATTAAAGAATGGTGCCAGATTTGAATGGTCTTCGGAGTGTGCTGCAGCGTTTGAGAGCATTAAAGAAGCAATAAGTAAGGATCCCTCGATTGGAAAGTTTGATTCATCAAATAAAACAGTATTAGTGGTAGATGCTTGTGTGTTAGGTCTGGAAGCGACATTAGTTCAATATGACAGTGAAAGGAAGGAAAGAGTCATTGCATTTGCATCAAGGGCCTTGAAGGGTGCGAGTGTAAATGCTCAGTTATTGAAAGCGAGATGTTGGCTATGTACTGGGCCATCACCCACTTTAAATATTTTTTTATGGGGCAGGCGTTTTATTATCAGATCAGACCACAAGCCACTTGTGCAATTAATGGAGAGTGGAAGTTGGGCGTTGGGCTCGCCTAGGATTAGCAAATGGGCTCTAGGTCTACATGCATATAATTTTGAGATGAGTTTTCTACCAGGAAAGAAGAATGTAGTGGCAGATTGCCTTCCAGGTTGCCTCTGGGGGACGGTGAAGTAAATCTTAATGAAAATGATACTGAGGAATTTATAGTAGCTGAGGTTCTGGGAGCTATCAGTCAGGAAAACTGGTCAAAAGGAGAAGAATCTGGTTCAGACCTTAAAATCATTAAGGAATGGACTGTGAAGGGATGGCCTCAAAAGGGTATGTTGGAAAAGAAATTTAATGTGTGGTGGGATCTCAAGGAGGAATTGAATATAGTTGAGAATAAACTAAGGAGAGGGAGATGTATTATTCCTCCAGAATCGATCAGGTCTAGTCTTTTAGAACTGGCTCATGAGGGCCACGCAGGAGAAAGTGCCATGAAAAGAAAACTTTGTCAAACTTATTGGTGGCCAGGTATTGACAAAATGACTGAGAGGTGGGTGAAAGATTGCGTGATATGTCAAACTAGTGACAAGACTAAAGTTGTGCGAGAGGCCCCATTGGTTCCAAATTTTGTTCCTATTCAGCCTTGGTCCAAAGTTGCAGTAGATATCATGAGACCCATAAGAGGTTTAGGAGGAGGTATAAGATTCTTATTTGTCCTGATTGATTTCCATTCGAAATGGATTGAGTGGGAAGCAGTCAGGGAAGTCACAGCAAGGGAGTTGATAACATTTCTAGAAAAAGTATTTATGAGAGAAGGAGTGCCAACGGAACTTGTCTCTGACAATGGAGTTCAGTTTGTGTCTGAGACCATGAAGAAATTCCTGAGCAGTTATGGCATAAAGTACATCAAAACAGCGTTGTATCATCCCAGGGCGAATGGGCTCGTGGAGAGGGTCAACCGATGGTTGAAAGAGGGTTTGCAATTGGCAATGAGAGGGGGACAACCTTGGAGAGAGATTTTGAATTTATTGACGTGGAGTTATGTAACCACTCCTCATTCGGTGACAGGAGTGTCACCTTTTGTATCCCTGAAAGGGAGGGAGCCGGGAACCAAATTGTGTCCGGGTTGGTTGGGTGTGGCCAAGGTGGTTCATGTGGATGGGGCTCAAATAATGAGACTCATCAATGCCAGTCAGAAAAAAAATGTAGCTGATTTCAATACACGTGAAACGGTAAAGGAACAAGAGTGGAAAGTAGGGGAGAGAGTGTATGTGAAAAATCCCAGATTGGTGAACAAATGTTTAGAAAGCATGTACTTAGGGACTAAGAGGATATCTGCTGTCAAGAAGTCAGTGGTAATTTTGGAAGGCGGTGAGGTATGGTCTAAAGGAAGGAATGCAAAAGTACATGGTGTGAATGAGAGTGTAGAAGGGACAGGCAAGCGATTTGATAAAAGAAGTGAAGATCACGAGGTGTGGACTGGGAACAATAATAGTGTTCCTGGCAGGTTGAGGTCCAAACCAGTCTGGATGAGAGACTACGTGAACTGAACATTGCTTTAGCTGTGTTATGCTATTATCACAAGTTTTTAAGTATGTTAGATATGTTATTTTCTTCATATTTTGTTATACATTGTTTTTAGATGTATCCTAAATTGTATTTTCTATTGGTATATTAATGTGGGAAATTTTTCTGAGGGGGAAGATGTGTAGAGACTAGCATGCTCTGTCCGCACGCCATCACGTAAGCTCTGCCTCTTTGTTTTGATTTGGAGTGGAGGGGTTCGCGTGACGGCAGCAGCGGTTGGGAGAGCAAGGCTGAGGACGTGTTGGCTCCGGCGGGCTCGTTGTAATAAACTAAAAAGAAGTTACCTCCTGCACCCTCCGCTTCGTTTCTTACAGGTGTAATTGTTATCCTCCTCTTCCTCATCTGTCTCAACAAGAACATCTTCAATATTATCCTCATTACTGTTTGCTACATGTGCTGAAGTAGTGGGCACTACAGCACCACTATCTAGACTTTGTTTCTCTAATAGTCTATCAATCATTTCTTGTTTATTGCCTTTGACAGGAAGACCTTTCTGTCTACACAGATCCCTTAAATAATCTGCAGTATTAGTAAGGAGGGTCTCCTGGCTGTAACTTTCCATGATTTGTTTAAAATAAACTTGTTGTGATAGTTAGCCTTGTGGTTATTTGAACCAAGCACTAGCAGAACTCTAAAATGTAAATCCAATACTTTTATCCTCACCGCTGTACACTAGTGTTAGGCAGAATCCTGTGCAGTTCCCTTAGGGAGCACTACACAAGATTAGGACTACAGGTGAGAGCAATAAATCCCCTTTGATATCAGTCCGTACCACAAAGATTTAGTTGGTAGCTGTGGCTGAGCAGTCAGACTCATCTCAAGAGGGAGATGAGCAGTATTCAGGGTTTACACATTAGGCACACTAGGCTATGGAACAAGGAAACACTAACCAAAGCTTTGTAGTTAAAAAGTAAATATATATTTATTTTATACACTTCTAATCAAACACATGTATCACAAGTCTCAACCAAGTTAAATTAAGTCAAGGAAAAATAAACACACTCCCTATATGAATTGTAGACCAAGTGAACCAGAGTGAAAACTGAGCAAAACGGCACAGTGAAAACTAAACACAAGGGATCCTCTAACAATTCCTCACAAGGGAGAGAAAACACAAGTTATTCCTAAATAAGTTCTTCTATACCCTAGCAACACTTCCCATCCGTTTGTGAACCAGTTCAGCAAGACAGTGCATTGATACAAGCAAGACTTAGAATGAAAACTGAGCAAAATGGCACTTCACAATGATTAAGCAGTTGGAAGAAAGAGTAGTTATAAGAAAGGGGTGCACCAGACAGTTCGAATGGAGAATCAATCTCGAGAAGGCAGATCTAACAAATGTGACCAGAGTCAATAGGCCTGTGCCAAAGTTAGTGGTACAGGGTAAGGGCCCAGGAGCAAAATGTTCTCGTAGCTGCAGTCAAGTCTTTGGTTAATAATATTTGAAATGGTGGTTGCAAAAGTTTGAAAAGACAATGTTAAGAGAGGGGGTGGCCAACCCAACAGGTAGGTAAAGGATTTAAAACACCTTTAGTGCTACCGCAAAGAGAGGGCGGCCGGGCAGAACAATGTACCTTTAAAGTGAAGAAGTGGCTCCTGCAGTGGCGGTTGTTCCTGGTAGTCCCTGCAGTTTGAGGGGTCCAGCAGAGGAAGAGCGGCTCTTGTCGTGGAGGCAGATTCGAGGTACTGAACTACCCATGGATGAAACCAGCCGCGGTGCTGCCAAACAAAGTTTAAAAGGTACGCTCCTTTTAATCGCGGTCCGGGTCGATAGCTGCCTGGCTATCCGGTCTCCAAGTGCGGGGTACTAGTGATTTGACCACAGCTGGTTCGGGAAGGCGATTGGCAAACTGGTTGGCCCCACCAGCTCAAGGGAAGAAGGCTCTTTCAGATGAAGATCTCCTCTCATCGTGTGGAGAAAAGTGGTGAGACGCTGCAGCAGGGCTTCACCGTTTGTTCAGTCATTGCAGATGTCTTTGGCTTCTCTCCTCTTCGGCTTCTTAGTTCCAGTGGCAACGTCTTGCTCTTCCAGGCCTCAGGACCCTGCTTTTATGCAAAAAGAGCCCATTCATACAGCCTAGCTGTCACTCACACAGTGGAGTGGTCATCTTGGTGGGAGACCCTCCAGCCTATCAGGATAGAGTGCAACATGGGTTGCGCAGGCAACCCTGTCCAGGGGTCCTACTCCCTACTCAGTGGCGCCGGAAGGAGGGCTTCTGGGCAGAAGCCTGCCAAACAGACAAACAAAGGATCCCCGACCTGGCTTAGGATTGCAGAGAAAGACATGAGAAAGAAGTTATATCAAAGTTCTGGCAAAAATAACCCACCGGAGCAAAGTTAATATTAAAATGCACCGGCGGTATGTTAGAGGCTGTCAGAAAAAATGGTAGCCTCGAACAATGGGAAAATCGAATAGAGAAATATTCACAGTTGAATATTTATGGTAGTAACCACTGCCACCAGCCAGAAACTTTTGAGAGAGGTACTGTACGGTACCCTCTCGAAAATGAACATAGGGGAAAAACTATTAACCCCTTCCATTACCTCCATAGTAAGATGGGTTGTACTGGTTTAGTTCATAGGATTTGACTAGTAAAGTCAATGGGGACTTTACATGCCCTGGGGGACAGTAGTCAGTCCCAGGGTATGGAGTCTATGTTTGGGGGTCGCTATGACACCCCTGTGTCACTGCACTGAGGGTGCTGTGTAAGACAAGTGAATAGAGATGGTTCCTATGGGGGAGAGAAATCCCATAGGCATTGAGCACATAAAATAGCCTAGAACACACATAGCAAAAATTCCTAAGAGTGTGAAAAAGAGTCTCATTCTTAGCAGGTAAAAAAGAAACAAACCCTCAAATCCAGCAAAGCTGCTGGGGGACTCTATAGGTAAGGGAAATTAGCCAAGACAATGAGAATTCTCCCTAACAGAGACCCATCTTGGAATTACGAGAATTGAACAAATTCCTGAGGAAGGGCAAATCCAAGATGCTAACCCTTTCTCAGATCCTTCAGGCCCTCCAGTTTCAGGATTGGTTGGTATCTTTGGACCTTCAGGATGCTTACTTTCATGTGCCTATCCATTTCAAGCACAGAAAGTACCTGAGGTTCACCATTGGCAGCTCTCACTATCAATTTTGGGTTCTGCCATTTGGGCTGACCTCCACCCGAGGGTCTTCACCAAGTTAATGGCGGTCGTGGCAGCAAGTCTAAGGAGGGGAGGGATTCATGTCTACCCCTACCTGGACGACTGGTTGATCAGAGCAGTGTCCCCGGAACAAGCTCAGATCCATCTAGATTATGTTCGCCACTTCCTCCACAAGATGGGCTTCTCCCTCAACTTAAATAAGTCACAGCTGATACCATCACAGAGACACGAGTTCATTGGAGCAGTCCTGGACACATCCCTGGGAAAAGCCTCACCACCAGAGGTGAGGGCTCAAGATATTCTACAGATGGTGACCAGATTTCAAAATGCCCAACATCTACCAGCCTTTGATTTTCTGAGGTTTCTCAGCCTCATGGCATCCTGCATTTTTCTAGTGCCAGAGGGTCACCTGAGAATGAAATCTCTCCAGACCTTCAATGGTTGGCCTGTCGGGAGAACATCTTAAAAGGAGAACCATTTTGGCAACCATGGCCGGAGATAAAAGTAGTCGCGGACACCTCACTCACCGGGTGGGGAGCCCATACAAACAACTTAACCATCAGCGGTCGTTGGTTTCCATCAGAGTCCAGACTACACATCAACCTATTAGAAATGAGAGCAATCAGACTAGCTCTGAAAGCTTTTCTGCCATCAGTAAAGGGAAAAAAATGTTCTGATAATGACAGACAACACAGTCGCCATGCACTACCTCAACAAAAGAGGAGGCGTGGGGTCACTGTGCAGAGAGGCAATGCTGCTCTGGTTCTGGCCAATTCACGAAGGAATCTATCTATCGGCAGTTCACCTAGCCAGATAGAAGAACACAGCGGCGGATGCTCTGAGCAGGCAGACCACAGTCTCCCACAAGTGGGAACTAACTTAAGAAGTCCTTCAAGAGATCTTCACCCTTTGGAGAACCGCTCAGGTAGATCTGTTTGCAACGAGTGTCAACAGGAAATACGAACAATACTGCTCAAGGGAATTTCCCCCGACAGGAGCGCTAGGAGATGAGTTTGTGGTGGACTTGGAGTTTCCACTTCTGTATGCGTTTCCTCCATTCCCTGTCATTCCTCACGTAATAAGGAGGCTCAGGAGATTCTGGAAACCCATGATTCTAATTGCCCCGGATTGGGCCAGGAGAATGTGGTACCCGCATCTTCTAGACATGTCCATCTGTCCGCTGATTCGTCTTCCACAAAGAGAGGATCTTCTCTCGCAAGAGGAAGGTCAGGTTCTCCATCCGGATATCAGGACTCTCAACCTTCACGCTTGGTTTCTGAAAGGTTGAGATACAAAGATTGGGACCTCCCGGATGATGTAATGGAGGTGTTGCTTTCAGCCAGAAGGCCAGCAACTAAATCTTTATACCGCTGCCGTTGGAACAAATTCTGCAGCTTGTGTAGAGATAAGGATATTGACCCTTTTTCATGTAGTACACCGATGGTGTTATCTTTCCTGCAATATTTGGCATATTCAGGACAAGTTGGCACAATCAAGGGTTACCTCGCCGCGTTATCAATCTTTAAATGCACGGCTGAAGAACCCACATATTTCAAGTTGCCTCCAATCATTCAGTTTCTGAAAGGGTTGACTAATGTCTTTCGCCCAATTCCTTTTCAGGTTCCCCTGTGGGATTGAAATCTAGTCTTAAAATTTCTAATGGGCACTCCATTTGAACCTCTTCATTCCTGTCCATTAAGGTTTCTCACTCTAAAAACAGTCTTCCTAGTGGCTTTAACTTCTGCCCGAAGAGTGAGCGAACTACAAGCTTTATTTTGCAAACCTCCACATACTGTCTTTCACAAAGATAAAGTAGTTCTTCAAGTGAAGCCGAATTTCCTCCCAAAGGTTGTCTCAGAGTTTCATATTACAAAAAAAATAACCTTGCCTTCATTTTACCCTCCTCCTCAGAGGAAGAGAGATTGCACAGGCTGGATCCAAGGCGTGCGTTGAGTTTTTACATTAACAGACTTGCAAGGATTAGGCAAGCAGATCAGTTGTTTGTGGGGTATGCAGGACATAAACTAGGTTTACCTGTCATGAAACAGACCATCTCAAGATGGATAATACCAACTATCATAGAGTGCTATAAATTGGCAGGAAAAGATTCTCCTCAACACCTCAGAGCTCATTCAACGAGGGGTATCGCAGCCTCGTCAGCTCTCCAAAGAGGAGTTCCAATTAAAGACATCTGTGCGGCTGCCACATGGTCGTCCGCACATACTTTCACCAAATTCTACATTCTAGATTCCTCCACTAGCCAGGGGACTCAATTTGGGAAAGCTGTGTTGCACTCTGAGCATTCTTAAAAAGTCACTTAATGTTACTCCCGCCTCCTGTACACATTACTGCTTTGGGAGTCTATCAAAGATAAGGAATACGTGGGAGGACACAATCCTTTCAACAAGTTACTTACCAACTGTAACGTTCTTTCGACTGGATCTTCCTCCCACGTATTGCTTATCGCCCCTCCCATCCTACCCCACAGTAAAACCTCCCTTGTAGTTACAGCACCTCAAAACAGAACTGAGCAACAGACGCTGCGCAGGACTATATGTATCTATGATGACAGCGCTGATACGCAGGCCTTCGAGGGACACCGAGTCAAGGGACGGCGACGCGCAGCGCCCTCTACTGGGAAAAAAATTCTGAGGCCAGCAAGCTCGAAGTGGATTTATCAAAGATAAGGAATACGTGGGAGGAACATCCAGTCGAAAGAACGTTACAGTTGGTAAGTAACTTGTTCTCCTTTACTATTCACAGCAGAACAGTGCAATGTGTATGTGCAAGAGGAGAGCGTAAGGAATGGGATGATTTGGGAGTGCTAGGAGTAATGAGTTTACCATATGTCACCCTCCAGTGCTCCCTAATTACATCCGATCTGAATAAAATCACCTCCAGTACTGGAAGAAAGCTGAAAACCTTCCTCTATAAAAATATGTTTTGTAAAAGAAAACGGACCAATCATATGCAATCTTGGACTACTCTGTGAACTGCTTTTTCTTGGTAAACTGGATGTCTTCCAAACAGTCTCCTACAGACCCTGAGTTGCATTTGCCCTGTCCCTTGTCTCTTCTTACTCCTTTATCACTCTATTTATTTGCACTTTTTCATTTCTCTATTATGTCCCTTGTAGGTCTCAGTGTTCCCCGCTGCTCTTAAATTATCTTCCTGTGAAAAATCAGATATCTGTGCCCCACCGCTTTGAGTTGGAGCTCTATGCTTCGAAACATTCCTTACCAAATTATGGTATATAGTAGGACAGTCAATTGCCCTTATCCATAAACATTTTGCTGAGTATGACACCTCTTCCCAGAACTTAAGGCTGTTAATCGAATATGGTGACACAATACGTTCCTGCATGTAAGGACGGAGGAAACGACATGCAGGACAGTAGAACGAATACAGACCAGCACTTTTTCTGCACTAGGAAACTACAAGTTTGCCGGTGGGGTGAATGATTTAACACCATAAAAAAACGTGCAGAATTACTGGCACGGGTAATACCGGTGCCATAATTCAAGACTCCATGGAATTGGGAATTACAGGCATTCCCAACACCTGTAATATCCCGGAAATACCAGAATATCAGGCAGCAAGAATGCTAATTACATTTGGTGGTATCCCGCCGTTATTACCAGCCGGGATACCACCAAACTTGTGATGAGGGCCTATGTGTGTCTTTCACTGAAGTCTTGTTCAAAATTTGCATTGCAAAGTCAACAGTTTTGGCTTGTGTACTAGGCAATTGCCAGACACTGCTATTATATTAAATGCCTAGGTACCCTCACCATTTTGCAGCTGCTACCATCAATGGTCAGTTATAACCGGCGCTAAGTGCTGTTTTGTTAATTGCCACCTATGCCACCTCTTTGATAACGAGAAGTGCAGCTGACCTGCCTTGAAGCATGGTAAAAGCTACTGTGAGACACATTGTGTACATTTGGCCGGTGCTGGTTTTATTTTCGTAATAATAGATACTGAATGGCAGCTTTTAAAAAAATCTTTTTGAGGGCATTGTTATAATGTGGCTACAAACGGCATAAAAATGAGCCCAATATTCTTACCATCTCTCTTCTCATTCGACTGCTTACCGAAAAGCCTTGTCCTGCTCCTGTGTACTGGGCTTTGCCAGTGGGTCTCCCAGAGTAAACACAAGCAGAAAGAAGGGATTCAGCACTTTCTCACACATAAACATGATCCTTCTGCGAGCCAAATATTGGAAAAGTGCTTTGTGTTCAGCTATGCTGTATGCTGGCCACCTATTAGCCGGAGCCATTACAATTTTTCTTTCGAGTGGCGGCTGGTGATTTATTCACCTGGAGGGGGTAAATATTTCCCAATAATAAGCAAGTAACGAGCATAGTGAGGGAACCCAATCACAAGCAAGGGAGGGTGGGTGTGATAAGCAGATTCTTATATAATGGGTTCAAATGGAGTATTTTATAGTTACGTTTAAGGTTAATAATTGCGTCAAAATACATAAAATGTATAAACAGTTTTGTAGCGTAACACAAGAAAGAACTCAATAGATGCCAAGTTGCCAAAAACAGTACACAGGAGTATTATGCAACACATGTTTGTGATGCCTGTCTCCATAACATATACCAACAGTGCTACTGTAAGACTACACTCATGATAGCTATCCCCAATAACTCCAATATTGCCAATGTAAGAAGACCTTTTCATGTTAGCTGTGCCACGATATTCTAGTATTGGTACGTTAAGAACACACTCACAATGACTATGCACGAAAAAGTTAATATTTCCACTATAAGAACGCCTTGCCTTGAAGGGTGTGCACTTTTATGCAGTACTACCATGGTGAGAACACAGTCATCTTGAATATGACCAATAAAGCCAATATTGCCACTGTAAGAAGATACTTGTGTTGACTGTGTCTAATAATGTAAATATTGCCACACTAAGGCAACATTGCTATGCTGGAGATTTAAATGGAGGCCAGTATTAAGAATGTTGGCATGTTGGCTGTGCCTAACAATAACGCCAATATTGCAATTGTATCAATATGGGTGCCTGCTGGCTGTGCCAATATATGCATGCAATGCCCAATACATTTTTGTTCCTGACGTAGATACAAATGCAACCATCACAACTGGTGCTGTTCCTTTGGGCCCCCCTTAACCAGCCTCCCTTTCCCAACACTGCAAAAGCCAAGCACTGCTGTCAACCCCATCTGGGTGAAAGGTGAATAAAACTGGTCAAAAGGATTCTGGGTAGGTGATGAGCTATCCATAAATGAATTCTGTAGGATATGTAGATGTGTGTAGATGTTTCTTAATCGCTAATGATGTCCTAAACATTGGAAAAGGGATTTTCTTCTAGGGTAAACCTTTATTGAATTACAAATCATTTGAAGACATCAAAGTACAAGATATAATGTAAACAAAAACTATTTTCATATGACACACAATATGGTAGTTTTAGAAACGCTGATACCCAAAGTATTGATGATTAATTTAGAGTGAATCTTTGTTGCTATTGGAACCAGAGATGACACAACAAAGACAGTCCTCAGCAGCAAGCAGTGACACCCCTGTGTTATCTGCTCCGCTCCCAAGCTTTAATGACATCCTTAATTCAAACAATGGGTTCAAATTTATATGAAATCTGCGGATCGTGATTGACTGCACCAGCGCATGATTCTGTTATCATACCTATAGATAATGCAACCATTTCCTTAGGTATATGAAATCTGCGGATCGTGATTGACTGCACCAGCGCATGATTCTGTTATCATACCTATAGATAATGCAACCATTTCCTTAGGTATATGAAATCTGCGGATCGTGATTGACTGCACCAGCGCATGATTCTGTTATCATACCTATAGATAATGCAACCATTTCCTTAGGTATATGAAATCTGCGGATCGTGATAGACTGCACCAGCGCATGATTCTGTTATCATACCTATCGATTATGCAACCATTTCCTTGGGTAGATGCCTTGAAATCTGGGAACATGTATGCTTAACACCCACATTCACTTCTATACACGTACATTTCGCTTCTACAGCAACGTTTGTACAGATAAAACGAACGGCAAGTATTTTCAGGCCTATATGGTTTCAGGATTAACCTTTTATGTGCACCTCTAAGGAACGAAATGCCATGAGAACATCTGGTAGATACGGTTTATGAAAGAACAATCCCCTGCAAATGCACTTGCTTTCACCTACAGTGATGCAGGTGCAAATAGGGGGACTTTTAATACAAAGGACACAAACATCAACTGAGGGTTCTCAGCTTTACATCAAATTACACCACTGTGTCATGGGCGGTTCAAGTACAAAATAGTCAAGAGTTTTGAATTAACTCATACACTCAGCGTGGGTGTCCAGTCAAAGTATCGAGCGTGGGTGTCCAGTCAAAGTATCGAATTAAAAGGATCGAATGACCTTTTTTTCGAATCCAAAAGGATCGAAAAAAAAGGGTTGAATGCTTTATTTATTTATTTATATTTCTTTTTAGTTTTGTATGTAAAAAATGTTTTTTTAAAAGAGAAAACAGGGGTTGGGGGGAATCCCCCCCCCCCTAAAAAAGGGGCATTCGATCCTTTTGTTTTCGAATATTTGACCTAGAACCCTCAGCGTGCAGTAACACGCTGTATTGGGTTGTCAGCTTTGCACAGACCTGGACTGGCCTACATGGAGATTAGATGAGTTTTCTGGAAAAATAACAGTGACAGAAGTGAAAAACGCAAGCAAAGCTGGGCCTGTATCTACTTAGGTCACAGGGTGTGTTTATTTCTGCAGAGGCAGCAGCCTCCAAACCTGACATGTCGCCATGTGACACACAGTACTGGCCTTTCGGGGGCACTCCTTGAATGGCAATACACCAATTTCCTTTTCTGGCCAGCCCACTTGTCCAACTTTGGGGGCTTCTCAAGTAGTGTATCTGGCTGCTACAATTAAACTTGGTTTCCTGTTTTGAAGGCGCAATCCTAAACAGAACTGAAGTCCTGTGTGAAACCGGTTAACGTTCATGTCATTCTGTTCTGCTGGCATTGGACAATCTGAGATGAGAGTCATGATTACTGGGTAAGAAAGGGCCTCTTGGACAGTAACTCTGTGACCTCTGCATTGAACAAAAGGGTGTCAGACTGCTTTAGTTTAAAAACATTGGGGCTCATTATAAATTTCCAGGTCTGGAAAAAATGCTGGTCATTTATTTTGGACAGGGGAAACACATGTTTGCTGGTGGGGCAGTGATCTACCGGCAGGCCTGACCTGCCGGTAATTCAGGCCTTTACTGGCAAATAAATGCCAGAATCACCGGCACCGGATTCCAGCAATGCCATCCATGGAGTCCTACAGGACTCCATGGATGGGAACTTACTGCCCTTTCCGCCGATCTTACTATCCCTGTAATACCGAGATATCAGGTGGCAGAAACGGTAGGCGTGTTTGATGGTATCCCACTGGAATTACAGACGCAATACTGGCAAACTCGTAATGAACCACATTGTGTGTAGCTCACCGGTTGCCGAAGTCTACATAAGCAGATATGAGAAATGTAAAAATCTGGAGCTATGCTTAAAAAATCGTGTTACTCTCTTTTTACATGCCAAAAACAACCAAAACAGGGGTGCCTTGAGATAGAAGTGAAGGCTAGGTGGATACCTGGATGATAATTCAATTGCTTCTCGAATTCAGAAACTTACTGCGTTTACACGTTCAGTCTGCTCTCCTGGCTCTCTGAATCAGCTAGGACTCTCCAGATCCGACGGTCAATCTGCCCTGGCTCCTGCTGCTCCACATCTGTCCCACACTGCTCTGGCACACCCACCAACAATATCTCAAAAGTTATTGGCTATCAAACAGCCAATGAACAATGGTATCTGATTGTGAAGGACAATCACGCTTTATGCCACCACACTGCACAGTAGCTGGCCCAGGATATAATTATTCATTAAATGAGTGCTTTCTTACTACTGAGGGCCTTACTGCAGGCATTTCAATGAGGACTTTGGTTCAAAGGTAGGCAGTGCCCCGCCCTATGTGAGCAGTCGCCCTGTTTGAGCAGAGCAAACATTAACAGCGTGCATAATCACTTGAGCAGCGCTAAAAAAAAGATGCCCAGCAAACAGGTAAAACATGCTCAAATGGAGTGAGATGAAGCACCAAAGCACACCTTTGATAATTAGAAACAGGTGCTCTAATTGGGGCACAACCAAAAATAAAACATGCTAACCTTTGATATTCCGGCCTAGGACATGTAAAAGTACATCCATCTCCATACAGCTACAACCAAACCCCTAACATGACATCCACCAGCACTGAAGGCGGCCAAGAAGGTGAGAAGGGAGACTATCAACCAAACGTCACCCAGAATGAGCTTGATGTTGTGATCGGCTATATGGTAGACCTTGAAGCAACCCTACACAACAGGGGCAAAGGGCAAGCCGTGCAATACAAAAATACCCTCTGGGTGGAACTTATAAGCAATATGATTGCCAATTGATTGCCTTATGCATGGCTCTGAGTACCACAGAAGAAGTGACGATATGATTGGGAGACCTCAAAAGGCAAACAAAGGAGAAGCTGTTGGACCGGAATCTGCATGCCAGTGGCACGTGGTGGCCCAGCAGCCATCCTCCCAGGGAGAAGACGCAGTGGCAAGCATGCTCAATATAGTGGCAGTATATGGCATGGGTAACCCTGACAAGGCTGCACAGGAGTAAGGTGACTGAGGCAATATTATGTCAGCCTGAACATACTGTTTGTTATGAGGCCTGAAAAACCCATGCAAGAAACCGTACCACAATGGGCTGGCACATAGTCAAGCCACTCCACACTCTAACGTTGCATGTCATGCCATGCAAAAAATGCTCCAAGTTGGCACCATTGTAGTTTCAGAACACCTCTGCAGGTCAGTGGAATGGCATACTGCGTGCATCCGCTGTGGCAAAGTAAATAAGTGGGATGAAGGTGAGCGGATATGAAAGTGTGAAATACATACTATGAACACCTGCAGGGATGGATGCAGTGGACACGGCCAAGGCACTCTGGAGCACATAATGACATGTGAAACATGCAGTGACACTCTGCCCCCACAAGGGGAAATGTATGTGTGCCATCATCCAGGAACATGGCTATAGAACAACACATACAAATGTTGTGCACACAACCTGCCCAGGTGGCTGGACATACCCAGGTACAAAATCAATTCCAGAGCTGAGATGGGTAGTGGCCGGGATGACCATTACAGATCCCACCGTTCATACAAACCTGTAACGAGCTGTCCTGTTCAACATAAATGACACACACAGAATTCCTTTATATACATTTCCCATCTGGGACATGAACAACACTAGATGGATATGGGTTAACCAGTCACTGAAATGCCACTACTTTAGGGGGAACAAGAGGAGTAGCCCGTCAGTGTTGGAGAAACCCAGCTTGAAAGGTAAACCAACCATGGTGCCAACCGCTGCCACAAGTGCACCAAAGGTACAACCTGAGGACCATGACCCCGACACACAGCCTGGACAATAAGATTCAACAAACCCAGAAGAAAACACACCAACCAAGCCCCCAGTACGCCATACACCACCGGGAAGAATAGATGTGTCAGCATCAGCACACGGTGTGCAACCGACGTATCTGCATATGCAGCACGCTGGGAAAAGGCCTAGATGAATTGTCAAGGGAAATGTCAGATTCTGCAATGTTTAAGCACTGGAAGCAAGGGCGACCAGAAATAAGCTGAGGGCAGTAAGTAAAGTTTGATGAGTAACATGCAATGTCATGCAGTGCATCACTCAAAAGCAAGTGAGGCTGCAGCTGAGGCATCATGCAGAGACCATAGATGCTGCAAACAGGGTAGCTGCAGCACTTGGTTGCCACTATGGCCATGGGTTCAGATCGCAGTACTGCCTCTAGCCTACCTTGCATTGTCTACATCGAAACTCCCTCTTACTCCGCAGCCCGTGACACCAACAGATGAATCAGCAGAGAGACATTGAAGTTGTTATCCAGATTTTCTTTTTCATGAATAATGTGCATTTGAGTTGTATCTTATTCCAGTTAAACAAATCATAATTTCTGCTGTCAAGACAAATACAGTTTATGTTCTTCATTAAGTATGCTCATTAATTTAACCTTCTGTACGCCTTGTAAATGGCAGCTTGACAATGATCTTGATGGCCACATGTTTTTCCCTCCCTTCTGGTCTGTTGCTTCTGTGTGTGGGAGTGGGGCTTCATTTGCAAGCCCATCATGGCCTCTGTGAGGGATCAAGAGTAAGCCTCTGACACAGTAACAGGTTTCAGATTGAAAGAAGGTGTTTTTATTATCAAAACAAAAAGAGGGGTTGGGGAAATCCCATCCAACCCTAAGTCTATGAGGGGATTCTCTGCCTCAACAAAACGAATGAACGTCTCTGTCAGGATGCCTAAATCAAAAAAGTTCTCTGTCCTGTGTCCAAAATCCTAAGCTGACCCTCACACACTAAACTTAATATAACGTGACAGGGAAATGTCTTTGAGCTGTTTACCAACAGCTTCCTTCCAAAGTTCCAAACATAAGTCTTGAAAGTGTAGAAAAGAAAAGAGGATACACTTTCATTAGAGAAGGGGTCTTCTGCACATATGATAGCACTATGTGACATGTGGCTCTGCTGCCCTTAGTTTAGTTATTTAATTCTGACCCCGTTCTGCCCTTATTTTAATAAAATAATTCCGACCCCTCTGCCCTTCATTTAATTAATACTGAACCCCTACCCTTCATTTTAATCAATTAACCACATATCCTGTAACTTTATCGAATTTGAGCCTTAAAAATAGAGAAAATAAATGGAAAAAAGACCACACTCCTGATTCTCATCCCAAGACCCGCCCCAGAACTCTCCCCAACTCACGATTTGGTGTTGCTGGGGGTCATGCGACCCTACCAGCAACACCAAGGAAGAAAACAAAAAATAACCAAACAAGGCAAGAGGAAGCCATTTTGCTTCAATCCACCTCGCCAGGTAGACCCCTGCACACCAAACTCTGGTAAATCCAGGTCTTTCGGCCCGTACTCCTGCCAAAGCCCCCCTAAACATAACTTTACCCCGACTGCTGCCCTTAAGTTTCATTACTTTATCCAGACCCCCTGCCCTTAATTTAACTATATAATTCCTACCCCCTCGGCGATTAATTTAATTAATTCTGACCCTCTGCCCTTCATTTAATTAATTCTGATCCCGCCCCTCATTTAATTAATACTGACCCCCCCTGCCCTTAATGTCAATCAATTAGCCCCTGATCCTGTAATTTTATCGAATTTAACACTTAAAAAAAGAGAGAAAAAAAAAGAACCCACTCCCGATTCCCATCCCCATCCTGAGACCCTCTTCCAAACCTTCCTTCCAAACCCTGATTGGTGCTAGTGGGGGGTCACACAACCCTAACAGTAACACCTAGGGGGAACAAAAAGCACCAAAAAGGCCAAGAGGAAGCCATTTCGCTTCCCACTGCTGCGCCAGGAAGACCCTTGCATGACAAACTGCAGGTAAGTCCAGGCCTTTTGGACAATACCCCCACCAAAGGCCTCTCCCCATAACATTAATTTTACTCTGACCTCTGCCCTTTCATTGAATATATCCTGAACCCCTTCCCTTCCCCTTATTCAAATATTTAATTTGACCTCCTTGTCCTCTTATTTTAATTGAATAATTCCAAACCCTATGCCCTTAATTCAATTAGTTAATTCTGCCCCTGCCCTTAATTTAATTAATGCTGACACCCTGCCCTTAATTTGAATCAATTAACCCCTTATCATGTAACTTTATCAAATGTAACCCTTTAAAAAGAGAAAATAGGGGAAAAAGACCCCACTCCAAATTCCCGTCCCCATCCGGAGGCTCACCCCTAAGACCTCCCTCTGCAACTCCTGATTGGTGCTGTTGGGGGTCATGTGACCCAACCAGCACTCTTACTGGTCCCTTACAGGGCAGCCTTGCCAGGGCAGGATTGACAGGACAGTCTTGCCAGGGCAGCCAGTGAAGGACTGCGGATAAGGGTGATTCATGATGGCCTGTTCACGCTGCAGCCCTCCCCTATCCAGAGGACTACAGAAAAGAAGGTCAGAGACATCAGAATATAATTTGAACCAATTGGGTTCCCGCTGCTTTTGAATTAGCCACACTAGAATTGTACTGAGTTAGTTAAGGCTGCTTTTGAATTTCGACACATTAGAATTTTACTGAGTTATTTAATGCTGTTTTTTAATTTAGTCACACTAGAATTGTACTGATTTAGTTGTTTATATCTAGTCTAAACCATACACCTGGAACAAAGCAAACATGGGACAATAAAGAATGAAGAACAACAATAAAACTACTCAACACCCAGAAATCACCAAAACTAACTAATCACCCCGCCCCTTCTATTTTCCACACCTTCTCATGTGCAACACACGCCCAGAGGTCTACTGAAACAACCCGCCAAAAAGACACAAACTACAGAACCCTCTCTAATCATACTACAAACCCAATACCTGCAGGCAACACACAATTCAGATACTGAACGCCACCCTTACAGACACAAGTCCATTGAACCTAACAAATCACAACTAGAAAGTTTGCACGCAGTTTCTCCTGGTTCTGCATGCATCACCAGATGAGCACAGCCTCTATCAGATCCATCTCCTCCCCACTAAGCAAGCCTACCCACTTTTCTTACTGAGCCACATATACAACTATTGCTGGAAAATGATGTGAGTACCTGATAAAACAATGCTAATATGTTCAATAATATAAATACCTAGGCATAGGATGGCAATACCCGGCATTTGTGATGTGGACACCCCACCTATTAAAAGAACACTTATGCTTGTAACATTTTTAATTAGAGACTAACATGTCTCCAGATTTATTAAGAAATGATTTTGCGGCACACTTTGTTTCTTTGAACACATAGGGCCCGATTCATAGAATTAAATTGCGCCGAAAAACGGGCGCTTGTGTGCAAAACGGGCGCAAGTGCCCGTTTGTTGATTCATGGAACACAATGTGCGGGGTTTACCCGAGACTTGCGCTGAATCCCTGTGGGTCCAACACGTCACTGCGACACCATGAACCCCTTGCGCGAGACTTCCAGCAAAGGCGCATACCGTCTTGCGCAGTCACTTAAAAAGGGGGCAGAACACGTGGAATGGGGAACAACAAGCGAAAAGGTGGGCATAACGTGGGAAGTACCGCAGTAAAATCCTTGCAACACCCATACGCGCACTAAGAACACGTTTTCATGGAATTGAAAAGGGCTCTCCGGTGCGTGGAAAAAGACACACAAATCCAGCAACACGTCTGCCACGTGAAAACAGGTGTAAGCGTCACCGTGCTCGAAAAACAATGCACAAAAGGTGCGCATGAAAAACCAACGCACGTATACAGCTACGATGAATGTACCATTTTTAGCAGCAGTGATCGTGGGACACCGCAGGAGGAGGAGGATAGCCAGGGCCGGCATTTTTTTACTCAGGACTTGCCTTTTTGGGATGCCTGATGACCAGGTATATGGCAGGTATAGGTTTCCACCTCATATCATGTTAGACCTGGTCACGGAGTGGGAAGATGATCTCACATCACCCACCCTGTGCTCCTAAGCACTTGTACTGCATTTATTGGCCACTGGGTAATTTCAACTGACAACTGCCATAGTTGGGGGCATTTCACAGCCCACCCAGGCACGCTGCCTACACCAGGTGTTGGCAATCGTGACTGCACGCCCCTCAGTCCACAGGCCCAGAACACCTGCAGAAAGGCAGGCCGTGGTCCAGGACTTTTACGGGGTGGCACACTTCCCTAGAGTGCTTGGTGCCATTGATTGCACCCATGTGGCCCTACGTCCACTTAGGGCCACAGAGCACATCTATCACAATCGCAAGCACGGGCATTCCATCAACATGCAGGTTGTTTGTATGTGATGCCAAGGTCATTACCTCTGTATATCCCAAATATCCAGGATCCGCCCATGATAGTTTCATATTCAGAATTTCACCCCTACAACGGGCCCTGGAAGCTGGGAGACATGGCAACACATGGCTCATTGGTGAGTACAAATGGCCCTGCAAGTGAATGCTTGTCTCACACAGACAAAACCACACCACTGACAACCCATGTTACCTCCACAGGGGACAGTGCCTACCCTCAAAGCACCTACATGATGATGCCAATACGCAGTGCTCCAGATAAGATTTTAAGGTGGGAGTATTTTACTCTCTATTTTTAAACTTTGAGAGTAAATGTGATTTTAAGAGAGTAAAAATGACTTTTCTCCTTCGCAAGAGAGTAAAATGTATGCAACATCCAGCCAACGTGTGAAAAAACTGTATGGAAAACATGACTATGCCGCAGCTTTCTGCACTGTTACAGAATACACCTTTCATTATTTCTGGCCATTTGATCTCTCCTGTATATATTTAAATGTCGAAATCACAAAAACCTAGCCAATTATATAGTGAAGCATACATGAATTTGTATTATGTGTTTTGAGATTCAATAGCAGAATCGTCTTTTGATGTTTAATGAAAGTCGTCATTTCCTGGAGCTATTACTACCTAATGGTATGCCATTGTTATAATACAACAGTGCAGAGAGGCAAGGACTCCATGCTCAATTCTATATCTAATCTAGTTGTCAGATGGTTTTTTATATAGCTCTTTTGGCAAAGCGCTGTACATAGAACATATTTATCACGATGCCCACCAAACCAAAGTCAGTACTCCTTTATCGACCTCGAAAGGATGAAAGGCTGAGTTGGACTTGCCAGGATTCGAACCCGCAACCCACAGATCACTCAGAGATTGCAGCAACGAGTGCTCAACCGGCTGAGCTATCTTATTGGCTAACATCCTTCAGAGGTTGGTTAACTGAGTATCGACTGAGGTATAATCATCACAGTACCTAGATGTATGACAAACCATTTATGAAGCGCTACATAAAGTTAAATACCTATCTGGATTATTACAGGGACAGGTTTTGCTGAGTTTCTATTTCAATTACCAATGTAACTTTAATTTGTTTGTTTTTGAACAGCGCTTGCACTTTCTTGAGAGTCAGGTTTTGGATGTATTATTTGAAGTCTTGAAGATTTGAGAGGCTAGAACACCTGTGATCAGTGTATTGACAATTACTCACCCTTGAGCAAGGACTCTGCTGCCACTGACCATTTATAGTAATGTACCCCATTGACTGCAAGGTTGAATGGATGTAAACTAGACTGTGCATAGTCTGTAAATTAAATTAGAAGTGTAAAAATGATATGCCTCTGCATGATTATGCACACAGCACCGGAACTCTGAAAAATACAATTGTGCAATACGGGTTTGCTTTGCCTGGAAAAAAAGCATAACTTGTTAAAAAAAAAAAAGAAAATCTCAATTGCAACTTAGTTTTCCATCTTATTAATTATACAATCCTAAAATTCTATGAAAACATGCACAGTGCTTCTGAAGCTGAATGGAAAGAAACCATTCCTTTTATCAGTGTGCAGTTTATTTTTTTGAAAGGCTTCAGAGAAATACATTTTGTTTCAGAGGTGGCTTGCAATTACATCCATGTAGATAAAAATCACAAGAAGCCTTCTGGTTTCTGTCAAGTAACCTGACCTTTGCACTGCCCTCTGCTCTAAACCTGTGTGTAAATGTACCCAGGAAAATAATAACGCTGGCGCATTTACAAGATTGTCATGCATAAAAAGGGCTGGTACTCGCCTTATCTGGAGCCCTGCCAATACGGAACCCCACCACACCACCCATAGTGGAGAGCACATTCGGAGTACTAAAGTCACGCTTCCGTTCCCTTGACCACTCTGGTGGAGAGCTACTATAAGCACCACCAGTAGTGTGCAGGATCATTGTGGCAGCATGTGCCCTGCACAATGTTGCAACACGGCATGGCGTACCGGAGGACATGGTCGTGCCCCCACATCCCCAACCACATGCACGATGGCTGCGCATGGGAGGGGAAAGGGCAGGTGGCGAGGCTGTCCGTACCCAGCTTGTGACACAATTTGTCACCTAAAATCCAACCCCTGCGGAGTACACACAGCCCTGGCACATTCCAGGTGACAATCGATGATGACAATGGGACAATCATCTGTCCCAACCTGACCACCCTGAGAATCTGTCTTTGGAAGTGCTACATTGTGTGCATCCCTTAGAACTTAAACTAACTCAATCTGGTTTGCACAAAAGGAACATGGAAGATGGAATATGCCACTAACACCATGCCAAAGTACACATCTAAATGCTGGTATGTCACCTAATCCCTCCCACACTTCATGTCACTGGATTGACACACCATGCCATGGCATGCAATGTCAAAAGAGACAGAGAAATGGCCAACACATAACACTACATTCACAAAGCGCTCAACGATCAACGGAACAAGTTCAGAAATAACTCACTCTCACCAGGGGTGGACTGGAAGCCAAAAGAGGCCCTGGAAATAATGTTCAAAGTGGCCCCATATTTCACATTTTCAGCAAACCCAACCCTTTTCCTATGAGAACATTTGGAAATACCACACAAAAGAGGCCCATGTTGCAGAGGCCTACCGGAAAATCTCCAGAGTTCCCTATAGGCCAGTCCACCCCTAGGCCAAACCCTACCAACCATCCAGATTCCCCACCCTGCTCCCATGGTTTCTATATAGGGTAGGCTTTTAAGGCAACGCTCGGTCTTGGATAGACCAGTCATCTGTCAGGTATCATTCATATGCTACTGACACTGCTCCAGCCTAACCTTTCAGAAGCATTTGCCTGTGTAAAGTATATCTAAGCTGGCTAAAGCGCCTGCGGCAGAGCATGAGGATTTTGGTCTGCAGGTGATAGGTTGCAATCTTGGTGAAATGGTTGGGTTGCTTTTTCTGCCTACTTTGGAGATGTATATTTAAGCTGCAGGTCACATGTATGAATGTCGGCTGAGCTCATGGCCTCCCACGTCACAACATGGCTCCATGCTATAAAATCGCACACATGACATTTCTAGGGGATTCCAAGATTTACTCTACTTTTGCCCCTTTTCCCTATACTCAGAATGAGAGTGTAAGCCGGGGTCAGTTGTACTATGTACCATTGTAACTATGTATTTGGAAGATGTGCTTTGAAGATCCACCAGTGGATTCCATTTTGCACGTTTTTAGTTTGGTCAGTTAGGTAAGTGCCACCTATAAGCCGAAACGAATGCATTAGAGCACAGGTAGGCAGGAGATGGCATGTGAGAAGGGGCACAGCTTGTGGGTGTTGCTTGGTTATTTATCCACCCATTGACTGCCCATGGTCAATGTAATCCCTATGGCAATTCCCATCCAGTACCTGGCCCTCTCCGCCCAAAACACATCCTCCTGGGGACTCTTTTAGCTCGCTCTATTAAGCATTACCAGTCACCATTAGGCTGCCAGGGTTATTTCTAAGCAGTCTGCTGAGAGTTAATTGCTTACTTCCAGCTGTAAATGGCTACTGGTGTAATACAAATGCCTAAACCGAGTATGCCCGAAGCCACTTGATGCATGTGTCTCCCATGGACTGAAGTCCTTTTAAAAACAAGCAAATACATAGCCAACAGTTTTGGCTTGAGATATTAGATAGGCTTTTGCCAGGCACTGCCATCATATGCGCAGGCCATCACTCAATTTTCCCTCCGAAAATTGTTCCAGCACCACTGGAAAGAAAAATAACACGGATCCCCCAAAAAACATTAAAACCACACCAAATGTACCCCATAAACTGGAATAGACATCCGCTCTGGGACTTGAAACTGATAAAACGTAACCGACGTGCAAGCATCCGCTTCAGGAAGCTACTGTAACACTGGTAATCCCCCATAAGAACGAATGGGAAAATAACGAAGCCGAAAAGATTTTGTTATTTTGATCTAATTTGTTTTTAAAATAGATGGGGGGTGGGGTAAGAGTATAAATGAAGGTAGGGGGGAACTAGTAGAGCTGGAGGTGTCTTCCCCCGCCCCGCCTTATTATAAAAAAAGTGCACAACCCACAATTTCTTTCTGCAATTTGACCAAAAAAACTCATTCTTTTCTGACTGGTTATTTTTTCCCCAGTCTTTTCACATAGATCTGTAACACTGTGTCACAGCTGGGGCATTGGACATGAAGCGGACATGTGATGGGGATTAGCAATGACTTGGGGCACACCTCTTGACAGAAGCATTAAAGGGACCCCTGCTCCTCCTGCTGAAAGCTCAGTTCCAGCAGACTATTTTTAGAAGCCATTGGAGTTGTCTAATTAAGAGAGCGTTGTGAATAATGCTTTTGAAAGCATGTTTCATTTCCCTTCTGCTTGGTACATAGCGTGTACCTCAGACCTTGTATTATTGTTCCTTGTGGCTGCCTCTAGACAAACTACATACAATGAAGGTCCTAGTCCATAGTTTCCGTCATTGGCCGAGCACATAATACAGTCCTGTCTTTGCTTCTAGAAGCCTCTGAGCATGTGGAGGAGGCTCCTGCACCCTTAGTGTCCCTCTGCATCCCATGTTGCGTGCACACTGGCATGTGGCTGCCACAGCCCCTGACTCCACCCGCAGTATCAGCCTTGACAGCAATGCAAGACGGCAAGCATTCCCTTGTCTCCTCCTCAGTCACTTGTGCTCGTGGAGCATCCGCAGCGGCAGCAGCCGAGCACCACACAGTGCCAGAGTGGGGAATGGCTACAATCAAAAGACCTGGGGCTATAGCCCCCTCAGCTCCCTCCCCCCAGCAACACCTCTGGTGGACAGCCTAGGGGAGAGCAGAAGGGGTGCTGCGGGGGAGCGCAGGACTCAGGCAGACCTTGTGTGAAATTTGATCTCTGGACACACAGGGTGGGGGAGGGACAGGAACGGGACAATCTTCAGGGTTTAAACAAAACATTTGGCAGCGGCCCAGGGGAACATGGTGGTGACATTTTAGGAGAAGCACACAAGACAACGGAAAGTGCAAGACAGTGCAAGTCAAAGAGAGATGGAACCGTAGAGAGGGAGAGAGACACAGTGAGAAAAAGAGTGGGAGATGTAGGGGTGGGGGTGCAGAGAGAAAGAGGGGGCAGAGTGAGAAAGTGACAGCGTGAGGCCCTGGGGGCCGGTTTGTGACCACACCAAGAGCCTGAAGCGTCTTGCAGCTTACCTGAAACTCGATCTTCTTGACTTGTGTCTTGCAAGTTGCTATTAGGCCTCATGCAGCCTGGGCCAGCTCCCTGCAGTCTGCCCTGCTGACCCCTGTGCTGCCAGTGACAATGTGTGCAGAGTGCACGTGACGCAGCCTGAGCTGCAGCAAGGGGCCAGAGGCACATGCAGTTCCTCTGGTGCCCAGCCCAGGAGGCCCTCGTAGACAGGCGCGGGGCGGGCCCAGCCCAGTTGCTGGGAAGAAAAAGAATTGCAGTGCCTGCCTCGGTCGCACTGTGGTGGCAGCCAATTCAAGGCAAACCACTCAGGAGGAGCCGAGACAAAATCAATGCGATGTTCTTAATGAAGTGTATACATCCGCTCAAAAAGAGGTCCTACAGGCTGAGGCCTACCGGGGGATGTCCCGGTGTCTTGGTGGGGCAGTCCAGCCCTGACTCTCACACAACAAAATAATAATGTACACAGGAAAATCAATTGACCAATACAACATACCAGAAACACAGGACCCAAGAGTGAATTTGTCTGACAGTGACCAAACATAATTGCACATGTGCCTCAATGTGTCGTAACTTGCACATGGCACCCTTGTTTTTTCGTGTGGCAGTGCTAACCAAAGGAGACAAGGAAGTGCATACAGCAGGAAGGCTAAGAACTATGGAGATAGGCAAGCTAATACATGAAGATGGAACATGAACAAAGGATGGATCTCAATGTCCAAACAAAAGGGGATGCTAACCATACACTGGACAAATAATCATGAATCCCACTAGGGGAGTATACACAGGTCGGACTTGAGACTGCCCACATATATAATGAAAGCCCAATGCCTCTGTTTAAGCTACTTTTACACGCTGCACTCCTTGCAAGCCCATGGAGTGGCATATGTGTCTGGACCCAAGGCAGAAACAAGGAGTGTGCCAACACGAGACAAGCCTGCTTGGGTCCAGCTGGAACCTACAGTGGATGCCCTTGGATGCCACACAGAGCAACACATTGACACATTAAAGCACAATAGACAAAAATTCCCATGGGGGGCTAGGGGGGTGTGGGGGAACCCAGGAGGGAGGAGGTGGAGGGTGCATGTCAACACCCCCATGTGTGGATGTCGAGAAGAAAACAAAAACTCCATGGGTTAATGGGACTCATGGCTAGTATGGATCGAAGGACCTGTCGCTGCTGTCGTCCCCCTGTGTTGTAGCATTTGAATGTGGTAGTGGTAAGGGAGGTTCACCACGCATAGCCCTTGCCTGGTCCTCATGGCAGTGGCCATGCGGGACTGAGATGATTCAATCTGCAACATGATGGCTCAGAGGTTCCCATGCAACACCTCACGGGATGCACAGAGTTGGCCCGTGATGGTATGAGTCAACTCTTGCATCTGCTGTTCTGACCCTCTACTACGGGCTGCCTCGAGTGCTGCAGGTGTAGTTCTGAGGGACCTATACTCTAACCTCAGGGCGTCCCTGTGGGCCCAACCTTCTGCAACCAGGGATGCCTGCAGAGCCCTCAGATCTGTCTGTTCCTGTTGCTGGCCTCCATGTGCAGCCTGTGTGAGTGGCATTTGGACCGCAATACCAGCAGCTAGTGCTCCACCTGTATCTCTGGGGGGATCATGGAATTGGCCACCCTATCCATGCCCTGAGCCAACATCTCATATGAAGCACCTTGTTGTTGTGCAACATTATACATGGACTGTTCCCACACAGTATCGGCAGCTACATGGCCAGCGCGTTGGTGGACACCACACCTTCTTTGGCCAAGGGGACCTGGCCCTTGATGTGATGCCGCTGTCTGTGGCTGCAGGACTGCATCCCTCCCTTTATCATCTGTCCCAGGACCAGGAGTCAATACTGTGGAGCGTGACCATGCATCCGTAACCACCGCAGACAGAATTACCAACACTGACTGGCCCTGTGAGGGGTTGTTCCCCCCCTTCAGACGTTTGGGATACAACAGCACCCACACTCGATACACTCACCTGCGACAGCACAGAGCAATCAAATTCCAGTTCACCACCAGAGCCACAGGTATCATCGGAAGCAGACTTATACTGTGTCAGGCCTAGGATGGACTGTAGCACCAGTGGTTCATCATGGGCTGCCACACCACGTCCTCCACTGGTGCTTGTTTGTGGATAAGAATCCACCTCCTCCACTGCATCCAGTTCCTCATCACCTGCACATGGACAGAAAAATACATGACGACCCATGAACATAGCATAGCCCACACACATAGACATCACAATGTCATCATGAAACACATTAACCTGCCATGTCACAAACTCCCGCACATACGCAGTGTCAATCGAAGGGAAGGGTAGCATGAAAGTAGCCATGGACGTGTGTGGAAGGGCTCAATACCACATGTAGTGCATGGTGCATAGCACCTGCTTAACACACAAGCTCCTGATTGGCATAGTTCAGTCACCAACATCACTGATGCAAATTCACAGATGCCACGTAGCATAGCCATGCTTGAACTGTCAAACTGCATGAGATGGAACTTGCTGACTACTGTCCCAGAGCCATGTACAATGGATGTGACATGACATGTAATTCACAAACTCAAAACACACACGTGTCAGAAGGTGCAACGATGCAAGGGTGGTGGAATAAAGTGAAGCCAGACACACCCATCCCATGAGGCCATTGACAATGTGCAAGTGAATAGGCACAGTGAAGGGGAGACCTGGGGTTGGAAGTGGAAGTGGGCAGTGCAGTACATGGGAACGGCATCCAAATAAAATAAACTACATAATCAGTAATGGAAATGCGGCGGTCTGTGGCAGTGTAAGTGTAAGTGCAGACATCAGGTGTCAATTGCTGGTAGTGGGTTGTAGGGATACAAGAAACAGCCACTGAGTGCGGGGGATGGCAGGGAGGCAGTGCATGGGTTCAACTGGTTGCCCAGAGGCCCGTGTGGGAGATCAGAGTGTGGGCAGATGACTAGTGCATTCTCTCAGTCATCCAGGACGCCAGCAGAGGAGAGGAGGAGAGAAAGCACAACACATGAGGAAGCATCAGAAGTGCCTCAAGACCCAGAGAAGGTTCACCTCCAGTTCCATTGAGGCAGGGGGGATGTACCAGAGGGAGGCCCCAGCCGAAGATAGACATTAACCACCAACTAATTGCTAGGAGAAGTAACTGACCCGAGGGAGTAGGAAAGGGATGATTAAAGACCATGAGAAGGTAGCGAATTTGGGAGATGGAGTTGAAGGATTTGCGGACCCAGGACCCATAAGGTCTTGTGGACAATGCACAGAGACAGTCCTAGGGAGATACAATACCTGGTCCCAAGACAAAAGGACCATTCCCACAGTCCATTTCTGGATGAGTTGCAGAGGGAAGAGAGTAGAAGCACAGATATCTTGGCCGTTGCAGTAGCCCACCATAGGAATTACCAGTCCTCTGGAGACAGTGAGCTTCTGGGCAAAGGAGAGGAAAGGAAGAATACCTCTGAGGAGGTGCAGCTGGCAGTGTGACCTCTCAGAGACGTCAGAGATGTGAGTAGAGAAGGCAAGTGTGGAGTGGAAGATTATCACAGGCTATCCGCCATCACAGGAAGAGGGCCAAGAGAGGCTGGATAGAGAGTGACATGGAAGCAGTGAGCAGGTGTGCTGATGAGGATTGTCACGGTGTGCAGCACATGGTTCGTATGCAGTTTGCAGGAAAATAAGCACGTGTCAGTCCACCATGACATGGTACACCCATGGCAGTCATGTAAATGCAGGCAGAACTGCCAGACAATCATTAGACTTCATCCAAGCAACATACACATGTCCTAGACCCACACGCATCACCACTCACTGGACATACCCTCATTAATTGGCAGGTCTGCTCCACATCAATCATATCACTAATGATCTCTTCATGTGGAGTGAGTTCATCATCCTCTCGTGGTGATCCACCTCCAGTCACCAGAGTAGAGGCGTAGGCGGCACCCAGGTTATCTTTGGCTGAGCGCCGGAAGTCATTCCAACGCTTCACTGCCTCAGCAGCTGTGCGCCTCTCATTGCCCAAGGCATTGATTCGATTGGTGACGCGCTGCCAGTGGGCCATAAGCTGGGCAGGTGTATGTGCGCTCCCTGCCCGCACGAGCATGTCACGTTCATGTTCCCGCATGTAGTCCACGAGGATCTGGAGTTCCTCATCACTGAATCTCCTCTTCCTCAACGTGTGGTTCTCCTGTGCTATGCCTTGGGTCTGAGACTGTTCGCCTACTGCATGCTTTGCCTTCTTGCAAGGTCGTGCAGACCCTGAGTGGCTAGGACCATTTGGGTCAGTAGGGGCTGGAGCACTAGTGGACTGAGCTGTGGAATCACCCACTGATGCTGGGACAGTAGGTTGCCTTTCAGGCATCCGTACCTGGGTGCTGGTGCCAGGACTTTTCACTGCACATCTCTTGCCCTTAGAGACAACGACATCTGCCCAGGGTCTCTGTGGGCCTGGGCCGGGACCACTACAGGCCTGGCTGGGGGACACTGAGCCTGGGTGGTGGTTGCTGCAGCTGCCCCTGCAGCTTCCTTACCCTGCCTGGTTTGGACAGCAGATGGCAATGCTGCTCCAGGACATCAGGTGCTGGGGACATCAGCATCAGTTGCATCTTTCTGACCCTGTTGAGTGGGGGGATATAGCTCTCCCTGCACGGCCTCAGGCACTTCGGACACCTCGGACACCTTGGCCACCTCGGCCACCCTTCCCACTTGTTGCCCTCCCACTCATGGCACTAACGGAATGGTGCAATGGGAGGCGCAGCTATCAATTGTCCTGGGCAATTTAGTGAGGGGAGAGTGTACGTGATGTTAAACGTACCAGTGTGCTCCTGCAAGGCTCAATGTAACCCCTGGGGGAAAAAACAGGCTGCGTAATGCACAGGCACCCCAAAAATGAAAAATATGCGTATGCGACGCCTCTGTATCCCACTGAAAGAGAACAATGTTACGCAGTATGCTGTGGCACCCAGCAACACTAAAAATATGTATGCGAAGGACACGTAAGCTACTGGGATGTTAAGAAAGGGGGTACGCGACACACAGGGGAACACACAGTATGCAAAATGCATACACAACTCACCGTCAGCCTCAAAAGTACACGTGCATGTTGGCGGAGGCAAATCCCCCACAAAACCAAAAAGGTTGCATGGTCGCAGTAGTGAAGAGATTGCGTGGAAACAAAGTCCACACGCCCGTCCGCTATAACTCGCACAAGCGTGTGATGGTCTCCTACGCACTACTTTAGCCTGATCCTGAACACCACTCCCAATGTTCAGCACGTGTCACGTAACTTACGCGCTTAGGCCCTTTCCTCTGATTTCACGCTAATGTGCGCTTTCCGCACGTGCACAGTCACTCTGTTTCCAGCTGGCCACGCGAGTAACACAGAAGAACCATGCTCCCACCTACCAGCCAATTTACCTGCCTCGAAGTGCCCTGAGCTGCCTCCTACGAGCCTTGTGCTGCTGCCTGCCCACTGTGTGTGCCTGCTGCCCATGTGCCCTGCAATGTTGGTGCCTACTGTACAGCCATTGCCAGTGCTCCTGTCATCAGACCTGTGACCATCTCTGCTGATCCAGAAGACTCCCGACATGCCAGACCACCGCTCCAAAGCCCAGCCCCAGGACCACCTTGCCCACCCACACCTGCCTCAGGCGTTGCCATGTCTGAACCAATATCATTGGAGGCAAGTGGAAACCCCCCGGCAGCGAGGCAGAGGGCTGTCAGCTTCAGCGCAAGAGAAGTTTACATCCTGGTGGAGCAAGTACTGGGGCATTATGATGCCCTCTTCCGCGGATCAACGCAAGTCGGCAAGGAAGGACGGAAGATGAACTGGGCCGACATCGTCGGTGCCATCAACTTGGAAGGGGTGGCACCCCGTGACTACCACCATGTCCACAAGCGCTGGGAGGACTTCATAGCCAGGACCCACCACAAGATCTGGTTGAGCAGCGACCACATGCGGGTCCTGGAGCGGTTCTACCCAGCGCTACACACCCAGGTCATGGATTTGCAGCTCCGTCTGGAGTCGACTGCTAAGTATCCATGTGTTGGTTTCCTCCAGAGTGCATGTGCATGTAGATGTGTGGTTGGAGTGTGCACCTTGACCTTATGGCAGGTATGCCTCTTGTATGGATGTCTGTGTGCATGTCCCATGGTGCTGCATGTGTGCCCATTCAAGTATGTGTGACATCAACAGTGTTTCTGTTGCAAAGTGTGATGCATTGCAGCATGTAATGACGTGCACATGGTTGCATACATGTGTCTGGACGTGGCCGTGTGAGAGGTGTGACACATGGGTGCTGTCAGCAACATCATGGACATGCATGGTGTACATGTGCGTGTGTCTGAGAAGTCATTGTGTGACTGGCAAGCACTCCTGGATAGATGCTACTGGAGCATTTGAATGTGTGCTTGACTCTTGCTGCCAAATTGACATTGAGTGGATTCTGATGTGATAGCTCTGTGGCCTGCTTCATGACTGTCAGGTGATGTGTGTGAATGAAATGTGTATGTCCCATGATGCATGGGAGGGGCATGCACAATTTTGAGGTGCTGACAGTGCCTTGTCCAAGGATGTGATTGTCTTTTGTGAAGGACAGACATGATGGTGCATGTGTGTTAATTGCACGTACCTGTGTGTTGTGGAGGGTGATGATGGTTGTGACCTTTGCCAGTGCAATTCATGTGCATTTGTTTTGTGCCAAACAGACATATGTTCAGTACCCTGATGTTAGTGTTGTATGTCTCCCTATCCACAGTGACGTTGGAAGAAGAGGGCGGAGAAGGGCTGTGGAGCAAGGCAGCGGGGAGGCTTTCACCAGGCCCAGACACAGGGGCCAGTCACATCCCCAGGTAATTACATCTTCGGGGAGCGAGGAGACGGGTGCCGCGTCAGAGACATCGGCCACAGCTGCTGAGGTGAGGTCCAAGAGGGCGAAGGTGGTCGTGGACCTCTCGGCACCTGGAGGGACAGGTGAGCTCGCACAGGGGCAATCCAGTGCAGAAGACACTGGGGAGGCATCCAGGTTGCAGGGTGGAAGAGGAGGAGGAGGTCGCCTCAGCCCAGTCCATGGGGCCCGGCGGGGGTGATGAGGTGGGTGTGTCTGTTGCAGTCCAGACTCAGGGGCAGGAGGCAGTGCAGGTCGCCGAGGAGGTGCCTGTGCCTAATCCTGCCCTTGGGCATGCACCTGCGTCATTGTGCACCTGCGGCCATGCCCCAGGTCGGACCCATCTGCAGGTGGCAGATGTTTCCACACAAACCAAAACACCAATACCTGCGATTGTCACCATTCGAGACAGGGTGCAACCGGTGCTAGCCAGAATCGCGAGGCGTACAGGCACCATTCGTGATGATGTGCATGCTTACGGTGTTGGGCTTGCACATCATCACAATGAGGTCTGGCATCTCCTGAACTGGCTAGCTATGTTCTTAGTTTCAAATTGGGTGCGTGGGCTGGCCACTTCTGCGGCCCTCTCCTCGTCTTCCTCCTCTGTGCGCCAGTCCTCCTCCCTGGTGCCTTCAGGCCCAGATACCACCCACCTGTGTACCTGTCCCACCCCCGGAGGCCCATCTGGTGGAGATCACATCCCTGCCAGAGTCGTGAGTCGAAGTTGGATCATCCGAGGTGGGCACCATGTAGATCCAGCCGTCGACAGGAGCTTTGGCAATGGAGGGACAGCAGGCACCGAGGAACAGGGCAAATGCACGACAGCCCCGGGGGTTGTCATCATCCCAGAGACTGTCCTCGAGAAGCAGGGACCGGGCTATTTGGCAGCAGTAGGCTTGGAGTAGGAGGAGACAGTACTCGGGGCATGACATCTAAGGGAGGCAGGTATCGGCCATTAGGCAGGAGGCAAATGTGGACCTTACCCAAAGGATGTCTACCGTGTTGGAGCCTTTGGGGCAGCAGATCGGGGCAGAGGGGCAGCGGGAGGCAAAACTCACTATGGCCACGGCAGAGATTTCACTGCGTCAGGCAGAGAGGCGGGCTGAGGTCCTCGAGGAGACTTGCAGGGAGTGGGAGAGGAGCATGTTGGAGTCGCTGCAAGCCCTCGAGGTGAGAGCGGAGGCCCGCCTGGGGGAATTGGACGCAGTGTTCGATGATGCCCTGGCCGGGACATTGAGGGAGCATTGTGAGGAGAAAGACTAGCCCGCTGCACTTGTAAATAGTTATTTGGTAACGAGTTTCCTTTATTCTTTGTTTATGATTTGGAGTTTTTGGACTACACTCCACTTTATGTACATAGTTGTTTGTGTGTGATTTAGCTTTTGTTTTTTTATGGTTTGGAGCGCTATTTGGACTTTGCTCCATGTTTATGTGTACATAATTTGCTGGTGTTTTATTTTTTTTGTGATCACATTGCTGGATCATATTTTTTTTCTCATTTCAATTATTATTTTTGTAAGACTTTTATGGACATGGACCTATTTTAGAACTTTTACTTTTTAAATGTACATAATTGGATTTTTAGTTTGGACATTTGAAAATGTTCTTGATTTTCCAATGTACATATTTAAATTTTTGTTTGGTAGTTTGTATGACATGAATACAACTGGTTAATACATTTTTATTTCATTACTCACATGAATGGCTTCTCTGACTTTTTTCTGCAAAATGTAATGATTTGTTTCTGTTTGGTGTCCCAGGTAAGGACTATTGTTGGTCATGTGTGTGCTTACTTGCATGCATGTGTCATGTTTGCTATCCATTTGCGTGTTGCAGTTACACATGTGCATCACCAGTGGATGTGTGTGAAGGGGGAGTTTCGGTATGCACAGTGAAGCCTCATTTGCTATCACATGGGTTTGGGTGGGGGGACTGATTGGAATGTGAAATGTTCCCAGTATTTTACCAGGAATTGCTTCATGCAGTGTAACGCATATGGCGTGCTTTGACCTTCATCAGCATGTGTTTGTGCTATTTTCATTGACTGTGCTGTTGTTGGGCATCTTGCACTGGCAGTCACTTTTGCCATTTTCTCTGTTTTTACATTTTGGCAGACTAATGCAGCAGTCTGTGTGGGTAGTGCCCTTTCTGGTTGCCATGTAGTCATTCAGAACTTGAGTCACTCCTCTTTTCTTGTGCTTTCGTTACTCCTCTGACCTGCTGAACTCCTGTCGGAATCTGCAATAGTCACGTGGCTGCCCTCTGAACTTGGGCAAAGGTCCCCTTGAATGCCACTTGCACACCCGCACTGCCACCCTGACATCCACCACACTTGGACTGTTTTTATCTATGGCAACAGCCACCTACCTGCACTTTACACCTGCTGTCTGCACTCAGGCTTGGACTTGAAACCAGCTGGGCGCAGTTTCTTTATTTTCTACTTTGTTATATTTGTTATGGTGTCCTTCACAATTACTGCACTGCCCCCTCACCCAAACCCCTTTTCTCCTTCCAAACTTCTCATGATCTGGCGCCATTTTAATGTCACAGCCCCAACCAAGTTAATTGTCTCTATCGTCACTGTGTTCACCATCCCTGGTTCGCGGCTTCTTACACTTGTGCAGGTGCACATTGTGATTGTTGTGCTCACCTGGCTCCCACAGGGGCGTCGGTCGGACCCGGACTGCTGCGGCCTTCACCCACGTGATGCGTAGTGCACCGATGACTGACTGGATCTGCCCTCCTAATCTTGTCTGCTTGGCCCGTAGAAATATTCTCCTACAAGTGGAGAGATGGATTTAGCCACTTGTGGATTCAAGTGATAGCACCCCCACTGTCCTCCCCACTAATCACCTATGAAGCGCCCTCTCAGCAATCTCACCTTATATTCTTGAAGGATGAGCCCTCCATCCTGCGAAGCACGCAGGGGCACGTTGATGACCAGTTACTTCACTGGCTTGAAGATATTGGAAGAGTTGTAGACGAATCCTGACTCCAAAAGATCCTGGCGAAGAGCCGTAAGTATATAGTTGGTAAGAGTTCAAAATGTCTGGAATTCATTCCTGTCCAATTCCTCTTTTATCTTGCAGCTTTTACCCAATAAGAAGATTGACAGCTGAAAGCGCTCCGGTAAAAGTCTGTGTTACCCAACACTGTCTGGTAAATAATGCCAGGGGTTAAACTTGCTGCTTTCTCCTTATCTTACAGGTGCGGCATGAGAAGATGTGGCGTGCTGATGAATTATACCTCCGGTGGTAAAATCAGGTAAGCATATGGCGGCTAAAGAGATTGTCTCTGTCTGTTCTCTCTGCTCACCTTGTTGTTTCTTGTCCCCCTTAGGTGCCGGGATTCGGCGATGTAAAGATGGAGACAGCGCCGGATCGAAGAGCTGCTGCGTGGAACGTTGAGTTTGGCGCTGCGCTGCTGCTGGCGATTCGACACGTTTAAAACAAAGCCTTTCCTCTGGTTTGAAGATGCGATGAATCCGGAATCAGGTAAGAAATCAGGTAATACTCTTGTTCAAACCTTTGCTTCTTTCCTTCTTTGTAGGTGCTCCAGGTTCGAGGCGGGCGTGGCAGAATGCTGGATGCTGCTGCTGGCACGGTGAGCGTTACGCTGCTGGATGCAGAATAACGCGAAGCGTGTGCTGCTCTTCGGGCGTGGTTTAAATAGCCTCCAAAGTAGTCCCAGGTAGGTATTCCTCCCCGACCACAACCGAGTAACAAAATAGTCCCTAAGGTAAAGTAGTCCCTTCCAGGCCTCACATGGGCTTGGATCTTCTTGCAGCATGGTCTGCATCAGGTAAGTGTGCACCTATGAGCCTGGCACCTATGGCGGCAGGACTGATGTCCCATATGAGCCTGGCGCCATATGCACCAGGACTGAACCCAGTCAGCCCCTAGCAGGGGTTGATGGGTTTTCTAAAGGCGACATGATGCCTGCTCCCGGGGCTGATGGACGTGGTCTGGATGCCCGGGGGTATGTATCATGACAGCACTCCCCCTCAAGGCCCCTCCTAAAGTCGTTCCTCCCCTTTGTCCTGGTTTGTCTGGGAATTCCCAATGGAATCTCTTCACTAATCGTGGTGCATGACCGTGGTCACTAGGCTCCCATGACCTAACCTGTGGCCCGTAACCTTTCCAATCGTTTAAGTAAAAAAGTTTTGATTCAACCACCTTGGAGTCCAGGATGTTTTTCACCTCCAATTCAGGTTCTCCATCTATCAAGATAGGATCTGGTGGTTTGGTTAATCTTGTTCCTGGTTGAACTGGTTTTAAAAGTGAAACATGAAAGACAGGATGAATTTGCATATTGGAGGGTAATTCCAGTTTGACGGCCACCGGGTTGATAATGGCCTTAATGGTGTAAGGTCCCAAATATCTAGGATTAAAAGTCTGAGTTCCTTTCAGAGGTATGAGTTTTGTAGGTAGCCAAACCTGATCTCCAATTTGGTACTGTGGAGTTTCACTTCTATGTATATCAGCATTTTTCTTGTATTTCTCTTTTGCTTGCTTCAAATGTTCTGTCGCTTCCTTGAAGGCTTGTGTAATAGTAGAATGTAAATGACTAACTGCAGGCATTTTTAAGTGCTGAGGCAAATCGAGTTCTGAGGTTCGAGGTTGGTGTCCATATATGGTATAAAAGGGGCTTTGTCCGGTTCCTGAATGTACAGAGTTATTGTATGCATATTCGGAAATCCATAAAATATCTTTCCAATTACTTTTGGTCTGGTGAAGCATGCAACGAACGTACTGTTCAAGGGTCTGGTTGGTCCTCTCCGTCTGACCATCGGTCTGGGGATGGTGACTGGTTGATAACCTTACGTCGATTTGCGCCAATTGGCAACATTTCTTCCAAAAATGTGAAATGAATTGACTACCTCGGTCAGAGACCAATACAGAAGGAAACCCGTGTATTCAAACAATGTTTTTGAGGAACTCCTTGGCCAGGACTGAAGCAGAAGGTAATCCCTTCAAAGGAATAAAGTGGGCCATCTTGGAAAAAAGATCCACGATAACTAGAATGGTGCTAAATCCATTACATGGAGGTAGATCAGTAATAAAGTCTAAAGATAAGGTGTGCCATGGTGTAGGTGGAATATCCAAAGGTTTTAAAAGGCCAGCTGGTTTTTTCTTCTGACTCTTGTTTTGGGCGCAAATGCCGCAAGACATCACAAATGACTTTATATCTTTTCGCCAGGTGGGCCACCAGAATTGTCTCTTAATTTTGGCTTTGGTTTTCACGATACCTGGGTGACCTTCCATTAGGTTATCATGATAATTGGAGATGACAAGTTCCTATAATTCCTTGTGTGGTAGAAATAGTCGTCCTTGATAGTAGGGTAGGTCATTCATTGATGACTGAGTAATCCGGGCCTTTCTTTACCCAGGGCTGCAGGGCTGCTGGATTGAAGAGTTGTTGGATTTTTAAATACATTTCTTCCAGTGTCTGTAAAGTAGTTATGCCAAGAATTCTTTGTTCAGAAATTATAGGCACCGGCTCTGGGTTTGCAGATGCTTCTTCCATTCCTATTCGGGCTAAGGCATCTGCCTTGCCATTTTTACAGCCTGGTCGATAAGTGATCACAAAATCGAATTCGGCAAAGAACAATGCCCATCGAAGTTGGCGCGATGATTGGGCTTTGGCTGTTTTTAGATACTGCAAGTTCCGGTGATCAGTGATTATAGTAATGTATGCCTGGCACCGAGAAGATAGTGTCGCCAAGCCTTAAAGGCGGATTTGATGGCTAATAACTCTTTATCGGTAACCGCATAGTTTAACTCTGGTGCCGAGAACTTTCTGGACCAAAATGCCACTGGGTGAAGTTGACCAGTTTCAGGATCCTTCTGGGACAGGACAGCTCCCATGGCTAAACTGGATGCATCAGTTTCCACTATGTATGGAAGCTCTGGGCGTGGATGCTTTAAGACAGGTGCAGACGGGAATTTCGCTTTCAGCTCTTGGAAGGCCTTTTCAGCCTCTTCGGTCCACAAGAAACGTTTTTTCTTTCGCAAAAATGCTGTGATGGGATGTACAACGTGCGAGAAGTCCAGAATGAATCTGCGGTAGAAATTGGCAAATCCGAGCATGCTTTGCACCCCTTTAACTGAACTAGGTGGCCTGCCACTTGAGAATTGCATCCACCTTTCGTGAGTCCATTCGGACTCCTTTTGGAGTCAAGATAAATCCAAGGAATTCAACTTCCGTAACATGAAAAACACATTTTTCCAATTTTGCATATAACTTGTGCTGGCGTGGTTTCTCAAGGACTGCACGTACGTGCTTAACATGGTCTGTTTCTGAGGAGGAGTACACAAGGATATCGTCTATGTATACGACAACACAGACGTCAATGAGTTCACAAAAGACATCGTTCATAAAATACTGGAAGGCTGCTGGTGCATTGCACAACCCGAAGGGCATCACCTGATACTCGAATAAACCGTACTTGGTGCGAAAGGCCATCTTCCATTCATCGCCTTTCTTTACACGTACCAGATGATATGCCCCTTGGAGATCTAACTTAGTGTAGATACAAGCATCCTTTACTTGGTCTAGTAATTTGGGGATCAGAGGCAATGGGTACCGGTTTTTACCGTAATCTGATTTAGTGCGCGGTAGTCTATGCACGTTCTAAGGTCACCTTTCTTTTTTGGCACGAAGAACAAAGCTGAGGATACAGTAGACTTGGAAGGGCGAATAAAGCCATTGGCAAGGTACTGGTCTAAGTATTGTCGTAGGTGAAGGTTCTCAGGCTCCATAAGGGCATAGATCCTGCTACCAGGGGGTTGTGCACCGGGTATGAGATCGATTTGACAATTGTACGATCTGTGAGGAGGTAAGGTGTTTGCCTGTTCCTTTTGGAAGACATCCTGGAATTCTTGGTATTCTGGAGGTAGTTGCATGACTGCTGTGGTTACTGTGGCCAGGCCTGCATTATGATATTTCTTTGGGTAACAGGTTTGTGCACAATCCGGGAAGGTTATTCTCTTCTCTCACCAATCAATACAAGGATTATGTGTTTCCAACCAAGGTATCCCCAGTATTATTTGGAACTGTGGGGCTTTGATTAGATCAAACACAATAGTCTCTCGATGCCCGTCCTGACCCAATAGTGTCATCTCTGCGGTGGAATGAGTTACAGGCTCAGAGGCTATTTCAGTTCCATCGACTGTGGTGATGACATCTGAGGTGGTTTTTCGGCAGAGAGGCAGAGAGGTAGATTCATCCTGGAAGCCAATTCGTGGTCCATATAGTTCCCTACAGCCCCGCTATCAATATATGCCCTTACTGCGTGCATACGTGAAGGTTGTCTAGGATCAATTAGAACCATTGGTATGATCAGATGCGAGGTCTGAGTGTCCTTCTTTAAGCACAGCAAGTGGACCTCTACGCTTGCCGGGGGTGGTCGTTTTCCAAATCAGGCTCTTTTGGACTTTTATCAGCAACTCCTACCACCTTCTTGGATGGTTTTATAGGGTAATCCCGTAGAAAATGTCCTGAGGTTCCACAGTACACAATTGCATCTGTCTTCTTCTTTCCCTTTCCTTTTGAGTTAAGGGTCTTTTGACCCCCCCCCGATTCGCATAGGTTCTGATGCATCTGTTCCTTTGGGGGCAACGTTGGATTTAACCAATACCCAATTTTCGAACTTAGCTCGATCAGCCTTTCTATTCTGGAGTTGATGATCCAGCTGGACCACTAAGTCTATAAACTCTGCGCTATCCTGAGGTGGGTTCACAACTTGAGCCAAGATGTCTCTAAGTTCTCCCTGAAGTCCACGATTAAACAATGTAATTCGTTTTTCCTCAGGCCATCCGGTTTCCACTATCAATCTATTGAAGGTTGCGATATAGGTTAGCAGATCCTGGTTACCCTGTCGTAGGGACAAAAGTTCGTTATCCAGGGCCTGTCCGTGGGAGTGCCGGGCAAATAGTCTTTCCATGCTCGTTTGAAAGCCCTGAAAATTCCAAAGAATTGGGTCATCCTGAGTAACTAGTGGAATTGACCAATCAGCTGCACTGCCGCTGAGATATGATAATACAAAGGCTACCTTGGCTTGATCGTTTGGGAAGGCCTAAAAAGTGCAAGCGGCATTGGTTCATAAACACGGCGAACCTTTTGGGATCTCCGGCAAAGCATTCGGGTGGAGCTAATGGAATATTTCATGGTAGGTTTATTTGCACAGGGTTACTCGATAACACAGGAGCTGGGTTTCCCCCGGAACCAGGTAGGGGTGCTTGTCCAGCTTGAGTTTGCAGCAGTTGTCTAGCGAGATCATCTGTGCGCTCCTTTCGATACAATTAGTTCTCTTCTGAGGGCATTAGTCTCTTGGCAAGCAGAGTGCACTTCCGCCCTAAGTTCCCCCAATAGTTGGGCCAGTTGGTCGGTTTCTGAGGTTTCCATAACGTCCGGGTGGGGATTTGTAGATAGGCTTTGTGTTCTGTTACGCTCACCTGGCTCCCACTGGAGCGTCGGTCAGATCCGGACTGCTGCGGCCTCCACCCACTTGATGCGTAGTGCAGCGATGACTGACTGGATCTGCCCTCCTAATCTTGTCTGCTTGGCCCGTAGAAATATTCTCCTAAAAGTGGAGAGATGGATTTAGCCACTTGTGGATTCAAGTGATAGCACCCCCACTGTCCTCCCCACTAATCACCTCTGAAGCGTCTTCTCAGCAATCTCATCTTATATTCTTGAAGGATGAGCCCTCCATCCTGCGAAGCACGCAGGGGCGCGTTGATGACCAGTTACTTCACTGGCTTGAAGATATTGGAAGAGTTGTAGATGAATCCTGACTCCAAAAGATCCTGGCGAAGAACCGTAAGTATATAGTTCGTAAGAGTTCAAAATGTCTGGAATTCACTCCTGTCCAATTCCTCTTTTATCTTGCAGCTTTGACCCAATAAGAAGATTGACAGCTGAAAGCGCTCCGGTAAAAGTCTGTGTTACCCAACACTGTCTGGTAAATAATGCCAAGGTTAAACTTGCTGCTTTCTCCTTATCTTACAGGTGCGGCATAAGAAGATGTGGCGTGCTGATGAATTATACCTCCGGCCGTAAAATCAGGTAAGCATATGGCGGCTAAACAGATTGTCTCTGTCTGTTCTCTCTGCTCACCTTGTTGTTTCTTGTCCCCCTTAGGTGCCGGGATTCGGCGATGTAAAGATGGAGACAGCGCCGGATCGAAGAGATGCTGCGTGGAACGGTGAGTTTGGCGCGGCGCTGCTGCTGGCGATTCGACGCATTTAAAACAAAGCCTTTCCTCTGGTTTGAAGATGTGATGAATCCGGAATCAGGTAAGAAATCAGGTAATACTCTTGTTCTAACCTTTGCTTCTTTCCTTCTTTCTAGGTGCTCCAGGTTCCAGGCGGGTGTGGCAGAAGGCTGGATGCTGCTGCTGGCACGGTGAGCGTTACGCTGCTGGATGCAGAATAACGCGAAGCGTGTGCTGCTCTTCGGGCGTGGTTTAAATAGCCTCCAAAGTAGTCCCAGGTAGGTATTCCTCCCCGACCACACCCGAGTAACAAAATAGTCCCTAAGGTAAAGTAGTCCCTTCCAGGCCTCACATGGGCTTGGATCTTCTTGCAGCATGGTCTGCATCAGGTAAGTGTGCACCTATGAGCCTGGCGCCTATGGCGCCAGGACTGATGTCCCAAATGAGCCTGGCGCCATAGGCGCCAGGACTGAACCCAGACAGCCCCTAGCAGGGGTTGCTGGGTTTTCTCAAGGCAACATGATGCCTGCTCCCAGGGCTGATGGACGTGGTCTGGATGCCTGGGGGTATGCATCATGACAGTGATTGACATGTCATTTGATAAGATATCATGTCATGCCCTTCACACATGGAACGAACAGTGATGTGTTTATTAGGTTATCTGTTCTGGTAATATCATCTCATTGTGACTCTGTCCGTGACACGCCTGGGCAGTGTCTGCTCATGTGACACACATTGAGGGTGTTTAGGTTTCTGTCACTTCGTGACTATTTCAACATGGGGATTAGTTACATTAGTTTGTCACATGGACTGCAGGGCCTGACTTTACCATTCACTTGTGTCATGTGTATGTTGGAAGATGATTGCAGACTGAAATTTTGTTTGAGCAGCTGCCACACTGAAGGATGTGGCACAGGTGTATGCATTTGTTTCTATTTGCAGGGTATTTATTTAACAGGAGCTTCAGGGTGGTGTCACTGCACAGCAGTCAAGGTGCTCGACACGCCATCGATGTAGTGTACATGTGTCACAATGTCACCATCCAGCATGCAGGTGATGTCTGGTCGGGAAGGGCTGACTGCAGGGTGGTGTCACGGGTGATGGGAGCTCGGGTGTCACAGGTGTTGTGGGCTGCCTGCAGGCTGGTGTGATAGGGGCTCGGGTGTCACGGGTGTTGTGGGCTGCCTGCAGGCTCAGGTGATGGGGGCTTGGGTGTCCCATGTAGAGGGTGCTGGCTGCGGGCTCGGGTGATGGGGTGTCTCATGTAGTGGGGGCTGCCTGTGGGCTCGGGTGATGGGGGCTGGGGTGTCACAGGTGTTGTGGGCTGCCTGCAGGCTGGGGTGATGGGGTCTTGGGGTCCCATGTAGTGGGGGCTACCTGCAGACTGGGTTGATGGGGGCTAGGGTGTCACAAGTGTTGTGGGCTGCCTGCAGGCTCGGGTGATGGAGGCTGGGGTGTCCCATCTATTTGGGGCTGCCTGCGGGCTCGGGTGATGGGGGCTGGGGTGTCCCATGTAGTGGGGGCTGCCTGCGGGCTCGGGTGATGGGGGCTGGGGTGTCACAGGTGTTGTGGGCTGCCTGCAGGCTTGGGTTATGGGGGCTGGGGAGTACCATGTAGTAGGGGCTGTCTTCGGGTTCGGTGCTGGGGGCTGGCTGGGGGTTGCCTGCGGGCTCAGGTGATGGAGGCTTGGGTGTCCCTTGTAGTTGGGGCTGCCTGCGGGCTCGGGTGATGGGGGCTGTGCTTTGCTAGCGGGTCTCCCAGAGTAAACACAAGCAGAAAGAAGGGATGCAGCACTTTCTCACACATAAATCTGATTCTTCTGCGAACCAAATGTTGGAAAAGCTTTCTGTGTTCACCTATGCTGTATGCTGGCCACCTATTAGCCAGAGTCATTACAATTTTTCTTTTCAGATGCGGCTGGTGATTTATTTACTTTTGTAGGATAACATAAGAAAGAAATCAATAGATGCCAAATTTCTAAATTGCCAAAAACAGTACACAGGAGCATTATGCAACACATGTTTGTGATGTCTGTCTCCTTAACATATACCAGCAGTGCTACTGTAAGAACACACTCATGATAGCTATGCCCAATAAATCCAATATTTCCAATGTAAGAAGACCTTTTCATGCTAGCTGTGCCACGATATTCTAGTATTGCTACTTTAAGAACACACTCACATTGGCTACGCATGAAAAAGTAAATACTTCCACTGTAAGCAGGCCTTGCCTTGCAGGGTGTGCGCTTTTATGCAGTACTATCACGGCAAGAACACAGTCATCTTGGCTGTGACCAATAAAGCCAATATTGCTACTGTAAGAATATACTTGCGTTGACTGTGTCTAATAATGTAAATATTGCCACTCTAAGTCAACATTGCTATGCTGGAAATTCAAATGGAGGCCAGTATTAAGAATGCATGCATGTTGGCTGCACCTACTAATAGTGCCAATATTGCAGTTGTAACAATATGGTTTCCCTGCTGGCTGTGCCATTATATGCAAGCAATGTCCAGTAACATTTTGCCTTGATGTGGAGACAAACCCAACCGACACAACATACTCTGGTGCTGTTTGATGGCCCCCCTTAACCAGCCTCCCTTTCCCAACACTGCAAATAACTAAGCACTGCTATCAACCCCAGCTGGGTGAAAGTTGAATAAAACTGGTCTAAAGGTTACTTGGGAGGTGATGAGCTATCCATAAATGAATCGTGTAGGATATGTAGATTTTTGTTAATTGCTAATGATGTCCCAACAATTGTAAAAGTGATTTTCTTCTTGGGCCTAGAGACCCAGGGTACTCCTCACTGATGACGCCAAATGAGGCCGAACCATGTCTCTGGATGCTTGTGGTCTTGTGCAGAAGGGATGTGACCTAGTAGTTCAGGCTGGACTGCCTGTTTGGGGGTGGGACCAAACCTGATTTGTATATGGTGTTTTCCCATCTCGTAATGGCTTGGCTGATGAAGAACGATGGTCTGGAGGGTTGCACTAAGCCATTGCCAGAGGTTTAAGATTCATTATAAACCTTCCAGCCATTACCTTTTTGTTTTGCTGTGCCACTGAAGAGCAGGTGGTGCAGATTACAGGAGACTTGTGCACTGAAGGCAAATGGATACACTATGCTTTTTTCATGGAGCTTTTATGAAAGGTGGGTGTGGTTAGCAGACCTCCCTATCAGAAGCAGAATTAGTCGCATCATTCCATATTTATAATAATACAAAAATGAAGGCTTTCACGGCCGTGTCAAATGGCATTCTGTCACAGGGTGCTCCAGGGGTTTTCTGTAGTCTGAAGATGTGATAGATGGGAGGGATAAGAGGGTAGTGGGTCCATTGAATGGATTGGTATGAACAGTGATGTTGTGAAATAGTTGGTTGAAGGGCCAGGTTTAAAGCTGCGTTCTCAGACTGAGGTAGCCTTCTTTACAAAGGTTTTTGGGTATGCAATTCCAGAGTTTGGTTGCTAGGAGAGAGAAGGTGAAGCCTCCAGGTCATTTCCGATTGAGGTTGGTTCTGTTACCAGTGCATTGTAGCTAGATATTTGTATTATCGATTCTATGTAGTGAGAATAGCTTTCAGATGGATTGTGGACCTATGCCAAAATAAAAGTGGTGAGCATTATATAGGGTTTTGAAGTAGATTCTCTTTTGATTTAGAGCCAGTGCAGTGCGTGGAGTGCAGCGGTGGTTTCACTGAGACTCTTAAGACTAAGTATTAATCTAGCCACTACATTTCAGGTTCTTTGTAGTTTGTTGAGTATGAAAAATACAGAAGTCCATGATTGAGGCTGTTAGCATAGTCAAACCTTGAAAGAACCTATGAGATCATTGCTATGGTCTGGGTTGTGATGGTCAGATAGCACCAAAGAAGTTCATATAGTGCCATAGAATGCATAGTTATGATATGATATGATAGGTTATTTATAACGCGCTTACTACCCAGAGGTTTCTAAGCGCGGACCCGGGATCGAACCCATGTTGCTCCGTGTCATCCTGTTTCCAAGGCAAGCACGTTGCCGTTGAGCTATCCTCCCGAGACTAAGTTGATCAAAACAGCCCCTTATGATGGTTTTGATATGTGATTCTAGTGTGGGATTCTTGTCCATTGTGACTCCTAGCTTTCCCAATGTTGATGAAGGACAAAGTCCCCATACTTTCAGCCAAGAAATTGATGTGGAGTTCTGGACTTTAGTGCCGCTGATCATATGTTCTGTTTTGGGCCAGTTGAGTTTTACCCTGTTAGTGGTCATTCAGGAGTCTTCTCTATCTAATTGTGTCATCATGCACATTGTTCTTCATCATGTTTCAGAGTGTGGATTCTGTTCCTCCTATTGGCCTGAATTAGTGTTGTGGCTCATGCAGAAGGCTGTTGATCACAACATATTCAAGGAGCTACTGGTAGATTTATTTATCCAGGATTATGCCAAGGTAGGGTTTGTTTGAGACAGGGCAATAGTTAGGTGGTTTGCTTGAATTTCTACTGGGGTTGTTACCTGTAATTGCCAAATCCCATGAAGCACATTTATTACATGTGTGGTATAGTTGTGGAACCCCAGAGTCCTTGCTGTTATGCAATCCAAAGCCACCCCAGGTGAGCAGAGTTGTGAGGGGAGTGCGGAGAGTGCCCCCAAATCGTGAAGGTATGGCCAACAGAGAAAAACCCTCCATACTCTCATCATTCTCAAACATGAACTTTGGAAGTGCTCAAGCATATGTCCCTAATTAAATAAACTCACATCACTCATGAAAAACTAAGACAAAGGGCCTCATTACGAGAATAGAGGTCACCATGGCGATTTTTGCGGCATGGTACCTAATTCCGGGTACCGGGTCCGGGTTCCCTGAATGGGAAAATACCAGGCCATTCCGACCTTGGAGGGCCTGGTATTTCCCCATTCAGGGAGCCCTGACTCTGTACATCCCCATTCCCATTTGAGCCCCCATAGGGCTCAATGGGAATGGCGAGGATGCAAACAACAGGCCAGTTAATGACGGGCCCGTTGTTTGCATCCTGGTCTGCTCGCGGGACCAGCTAAGGACGCCTGGTTTTACCAGGCGTCCTTAGCGGTCCCGCAAGGAGACCTCGTAATGAGGCGGTAGGGGGTTAACAGGGCCGGCAGTTCTACCAGCCCCGTTAACCCCCTACCGCCTTCCTCGTAATGAGGCCCAAATAGTTGGAGCCACCATTGCACGTGAGATGGTAGAGCATTGAATCCAATGTTCCTGATTTTGGGCTCGGATGATTAAGAGCGAAATAGCCACTGCAATGAAGCTCTGCTGCAGTAAACCATTGCAAGGAAGATTTCCATTGGATTGTTAAAACCAGCAACTGCAAGTGAACTACATTCAAATTGAAAGACAGCCAGCAGTGAGATCACAGTGGCTGGGTTTACAGTGGGCCTGATTCTCAAAAAGGTGGACATCTCAATGAGATATGCCGTGGTGCAAAGATTCACCAGCACCGTGGCGCAACTCATAGGTGATGGCAAATTCTTTGGTCATGGCAAATTCACAAAGAAAACAATAAAAAATGCCCAGTTTGCAAAGGTGTGCAAATTGTGGCACAAAAGATGTGCAAATAAGTGGGCATGTAATGGCACATCTGAAGAAATGCGCACGTTTTTGGGGCATCTGTCATTTGCCCACTTTTTATGTGCAAATGCAAACATGAGCATCGCTTTGCACCAGAAACATGTGCATAGACACCTGACACACCCAGCCTGAGAGACAACATATTTCCTCCAGGAATAATGCTACACTCATTTTCCTTTGCCCCATGTGGGTCAGTGGGAAGGGTTGTCACGATTCAGAGTTATGCAAACCCTTCAGTTATCTCCATTTTGGTATCCCATGGATAATACAGCATGCAGTAATGTATTTGTGTGAAGGTAGTTATCTACACACAAAAGCAGGACGTTTTTAAGATGTTTGTCAATGATGTGGGAGAATGGTAAAGCAAGTTGTATTTCCAAATACTGCCTGTTTTACCACTAAAGCCAAACTTGTAATGAGGCCCGTAGCTACAAAAGGGCCAAAATGTTATAGTGCACATAATGTAATTTAATAGGGCATTTGTATAGCACATATTCCCATTGGTATCCCCTCAAAGCGCTGTAGGTGAATGCCCTCTGGGACCGAAGTCCGTGTTAAGGGAAATTTGATAGAGGAGTTTCGAATGCATGTGTGCATTTTGCCAAATATGAAGGTAGCTAGGGGTGGCCATGTCCTTGCTAACTACACATGTCGAGCTGGCTTGTGGATGGGTGCTCTGAGGTTGTCCGGGGAGTATGTGAGTCCAGGTGACTGATTTTGTGTCCAACTAGACCAAATTTATGTCAGGGGACTTAGATGCATTCTAATGGCAGAGGTGTTGTGCTATGTGTCTCCACGTAGAGGATGATAGCAGATGAGTATGGGTGGGTGGCCAAGCCTAAGGCTATCTTTCTTCGAGGTGGAGTGTGACCCATACCTGTGAGTCTTGCTGTTTTCTTGTTTCATTGACTTTGCACACAGATCCTGTCATGTGGTCTGCTGGAGTCAATTCTCTGCGTCTCTCAGTACATTCTTTGTGGGACTCATTCATACCCCAACCTGTCTGACACGTGGTTAAATTGACATGAAGGGCAGGGTAGTTTGTTAGGGCGCAGGGGGAAAAGCCAGGTCTTGAAGGCCTTTCCAAAGGTAAGGTGACCCTCTAAGCAGTGGATGCTAAGGGGAATTTCTTTCCAAATTGTGGGTGTTTGGACAGAAAAGGAGTATCCCCCTATTATGGTCAATTTGATGGGAGGGATGACAAGGAGGAGTACGTTGCCTGATCTCAGGTCTCTGTTGGGTTTGTGAGAGCTGAGTTTGTGTTGAAGGTATTCTGGGCCTGTCTTGTGCAGAGCATGGTGGGTGATGCATAGAGCTTTGAAGGTGGACTGTCACCCAACAGGGAGCCAGTAATGGATGCAGAGGGCAGCTGTGATGCGCTCTCTGGGGCCAAGGGCTAACAGGAAACTGGCTGCAGTGTCTTGGACCCATTGGAGTTTTCTGAGTTGAGATGTAGGGGGATGCAGAAATAGGGAGTTAGTGTAGTCTAGGCAGGGGAGGATGATAATTGTGAGTGCTGTGTCTCTGTGAGGGTAGGAGAGGTAGAGGAAAATGCGTTGGAGGATGAGAAGGTGTAGATAGCACGATTTAGACACAGAGTTGATGTGGTGTGAAAGTGTCAGATTTCTATTCATGGTACATCCCAGTGAGTGGGATAAAGCAGGAGGAGGGCATAGAGAGGACGGCAACAGGGTTCATTGGAGGAAGAAGGCAGTCTTACCACAGATCATGATTTCGTTTTTTCTGTGGTTCAGAAGGAGGTAGTTAGCCATCATCCAGTGCTCGAGTTTTGTGACGCAGGAAACAAGGTCGGAGGGGTGGGGGCGTGTTTGGATGAGGTTATAGGGATCTTGAAGATGATATGAGTGTCATTTGCATAGTTGTAGCAAGTTAACCTGTGTCAGCGTCTAAGAGGAGGGAGGGGGACCAGGTAGAGGTTAAGGAGCAGGGGTGATAGGGAGGCACCCCATGGAACTCCTTTCATGACAGGATGTGGGGTCAAGTTCAAGTAGGAAAGAGGTACATGGGTAATTTGCGATTGGTTGGTGATGGAGTATTTCTTCTACAATGCTGTATCCCTGATGCCGAGTGAGTGAAGTCTCTCCATGAGGGTGCAGTGGACGATAGTGCCAAAGGCCAGTGATCAGCCCACCAAGAAGGAGGCAAACTTCCCTGCCACACTACATTTACCAAGCCAAAATGTGAGCCCCTAACAAGAACACTGAGTTATTTCAAATAAATTGCTGAAATAGCATTTTGTACACAAATACCTGGGATGTCAGGAATACCATACCTCCTTCATACCAAGTCACCCTCTGTATGATCTTAGGAAAAACCTAATACCTTCAGGGCCTTCCAACCAGTCAAACTGGAGACTATCATCAGGACGTCAAGCAATTTGAAAGACTCCGCTGCTCCAAAAGTCCTGCATCTTGTATCACTATTAAAAAAACATATGATTGGGGGGGGGGGCCTGTTGCACCGAAGCAAGATGGCAGCCTGAGTGCCGAGCTCCGGACTGGGAGTGCTCATATTCCTTAATTTCTCCTCTCTAGTACAGCTACTACATACATCCGTGCTGTGGCCTCTGTGGGAATCTATATTCCGCATCTCCGCCAAGACACAGACCTGAAGCCCCTCTGAGAACATTGCTACGGCGGCCGAGGGAGCCAGGGCTGCAGACGTCTGGCTCGCCCCGTGCGGCGGCTCCAGAGGAGTCGGCGAGCCTGACTGCCATGTGCCGTGGCGCTGTCGGCCCTCCTGTGGGAGGGGCGCCCAGACCTGAAGAACGCGCCAAGCTACTGATTTTACTCCGCCAATAACTGGGATCTCTCCGGGCACACTCAGACCTTCGGAGTGCCCCCGGCCTGAGACCGCTGTGGGCTTCCCCAGCCAACCAGGGGCTGGCTCCTATCACACCTGGTGCCCCCGCACTGTGGACCCAGACGTTATGGGTGGACGCTGTCTCCGCTGCTGGTCCCGCACTGGTGCGCTTTTCGCTGCCCCCCCTCTGACTGCCCTCCTCCTGGAGAACAAATTGGACTGACGCACGACAAGGTGGGGGGATGGGGGGGAGAGAGCGGGGCGCTCCTGCGGTGCTGCGGTTCTGGCTTTGGCGGCCCCGGAGTTTCCTTCATCTTCCCCCCCCCCCCAGCCACGGGGGGGTGTCCATTGGCGACCGCATGACCAGCCCACATAGCCCTGAAACGCTGGCAGCCCGGGCGCCTTGAGGGAGGCGTCCCTGGGGCTCTGGCTCTAAGATTACCTGAACTCTGGGGAGCCTCTCCACCCTGCCTTAAATCAACATGTGCGGCGACCCCCCATAGGGTACAGCCCACTCCTCTCCGGTAGCTCTGGACCTGGTGGTGGGCTCCTGGAACTTTGGGCTGTGGAACTGACCCATGCACACTTCCACTGTGCATCTCAAACACCCGCACAACAAGCTACTGACCCCCTGGCTGCCACCATTGACAAACTGCTTGGATCTGAGTCCTCCCATAGGGCACCCCCCATCGCTGCTAATAACTCAGCAAGAAGTGGCACAGGGGCAAACATATTATCCAGTGACGTGGCCTTGATCCGACTAGGCTGGTATATATGCTCTGCTGATCAGCGGTATAAACCCTACACAGCGCCGAGACTCATTGGTCACCCCACATGGTGCTGACCGTTGACACGGCCTAGTCCTGCTCGCCAGAGCCGGTCCTGCACACGGCTGGCCCCGTTGACATATACCGCCAGCAAACTCACCAAACCTCTCCTATGGGGACTCCTACTTCTGCTCAGACGGTCTTGGCCTGATCATACTAGTGATGGCGCCACCTGCACTGAAACCACAGAGGGTCAGAACTTAAGGGCTACTACTGAGATATGCAACCACATGCTAAAAAAGAAGCCTGAGAACACAGCCTAACCAGGGGCATCTACATAGACTCAGTAAACAGAAGAACCACTTAACCACCTGCCCAGATACCCCTGGTCTGTCAATCGCCATCAAGAAACTCTGACACCTCTGACCACACATGCTCGCCATTGCTTCTGGAACCCTCTCCTTATCCTCATTATGACTAAAGGCACGGGGCAGGGAAAAAGCAAAGTTCTCTAAACATGTTTACCAAAACACCATCCAGGTCAGCGTCCGAGACTCCGGAGGAGATGCCCACCACCTCGGCCCCATCAGTCCCAGATGACTCACAGAAGATGCTGGAGTATATCCATGAGGGTTTCACCACATTGCACACTAAACTTGATGATATAAATGGCACTAATTACTCCACTCAGAGTCGAGGTGCCCTTACTTTAATGCATAGGAGCCTTAGGTTCTCTTGCCGCCATTCACAAATAGACCCGCTTGGGAGACATATACTCATTATCGGCAAACTGCAAAATCAGGAGGTAGCCATTTTGAATATATATGGCCCGAGCATTGATTATCCCGAATTCTACCTGCACATGGCCTCAGTCCTGGAGAGTTACCCCCTGGTCCCGATCATATGGGGCGCCGATTTCAACACGATATTAGACGTTAACCTAGACAGATCGGGCTCCAGACCTAGCCAGCTCTCCAGGGCAGCCCACACGATTCTCACAATTCTGCCTTGACTAGCAGTGGTGGACGCTTGCCGCCTTATGTACCCTGATTCCCGCACATACTCCTACTATTCCTCAGTCTACTATTCCTTACTACGACTCACATTCTAGGATAGATAGATGGCTCTTATCAGACATACTGATCATGTGCCTGTCCCATCTGGCTGTCCTCCCCAGAACGCTTTCAGATCATTCTCCTGTGATTATCTCATTGAACTGGGGCCAAGACTATGACAAAGCGAGACGATGGAGAATGTGGCCCCATGCCCTCTTTGATCAGGCCTTCGCCTCCGAACCCGAATCCTCCATCGAAGAGTTCTTTGAGATTAACACAGACTCAGTATCTTCACAAGCCACCCTCTGGGAATCCTTTAAAGTGTGTACTAGGGGTATCGCCATATCCAAAGGGAGCAGCATCCTGAAAGGTATCCGGACGGATATCGCTGACAGCGAATCGTCCCGAGCTAACCTAGAGACCCAATATGCCCAGGATCACTCCCCTGACACACTAGCATCACTGGGGTCGGAGCTGGACAGGTTCTGCAGCCTTGCAGAACAAGAAGTCAAGTTCCTGATAGCCCTCAGTCGGTGAGGAAATATGGGGAGGGTGAGCAGCCAGGCCGCATGCTAGCCAGATTGATACGTCGTGAATTTGGAGCCCCCAACATACCGGCGATAGAAAGGCCCGATGGAACACTAGCTACCTCACCACAAGACATCAACTCAGAATTTCTATTATTTTATACCTCCCTACATTCGAAGGTCAACGGCCCCCATATCTCAGAAATCAATGCCTATCTGGAAAGCCTCCCTCTCTCGGTCCTGTCCACTAACGCCATCAACTCCCTGGAAAGACCCTTTACTGCCGAAGAACTTACAGAAGCCATTGAGTCGCTGACATTAGGAATAGCCCCTTGGCCGGATGGCCTCCCCGTGGACTTTTATAAACATTATAAATCTCACCTAGTACCGCATTTACTGGCCCTATGGGAGGAGGCATGCGAAAAAGGCATACTCCCCCCTCTCTCCGAGAGGCAATGATAACAGTCCTTCTCAAGCCCAGCAAACCCCCCACCCAATGCGGCTCATACCGGCCCCTCTCGCTAATCAACTGCGACGTCAAAATATATGCCAAACTACTGGCCAACCGACTGGCTTCATTTATGCCCCACATCATGTACCCTGACCAGGCAGGATTCGTCCCAGGTAGGTCCACATCCCTGAACCTAAGAAGACTCTTAGTAGGATCAGTAGGATCAATCCAAAGGCACAGGCGGTGGCAGCCACCTTAGACATGCAGAAGGCATTCGACTCAGTGTCATGGGAATATTTGTGGCGAGTCCTTGAAAAATGCAAGTTTGGCCCCAACTTTCAAACCTGCGTCAGGCTCCTCTACACCGGCCCATCAGCCAGGGTCCGCACTTAGGACAGGTGTTCCACCCCTTTCCAAATAGCCAGAGGGACACAACAGGGATGCCCTTTTTCCCTGCTAATATTCGCCATAGCCATGGAACCCTTTACGGACATGATGCACCAGTCACACTCACACAGAGGCTTGCGCACAGCGGGTCAGGCCGATATTGTCTCCTTATACGCTGACAATGCCCTCCTTTACATCTGCTCCTGCTCCCCAGAAACCAATCTTACTCCAATTCTGAACGATGTAGCCCGATTTGGACACATATCTGGGTTGAAAGTAAACTGTTCTAAATCGGTCCTATTTCCACTCACAGACTCCACGCAACCACCTTCTGATCAAAGGGGATTCACTTGGTCTCAATCCAACATCACTTACCTGGGGGTGGCAGTTTCCTGGCACCAGTGAAGTTGCGCGTCGACAACTACCAGAATTACCTCACTAACCTGACCACTAAAACTGCTAGCTGGGCTAGACTCCCCATTTCCCTAGCAGGTAGAATCTGAATACTTAAAATGGTAGTGTTACCTCAACTCCTCTACTGATTCACCAACATTCCTTTATGGCCAGGCGATGAATTCTTCAAGTCGCTACGCTGCATTACCAACACCTTTCTTTGGCATTCCGGTGCAGTCCGCCTCAAACTAACAACATTGACCACCCCTAAGGAATTAGGCGGGTTTGGCGCCCCCGACTTTGTTAAGTACTGGGTGGTAGCCCAATCCCAATTTGCTTCCCATTGGTTCAACACCATAGATCCCCCTCCACATGTCCGGCTAGAGAGACTAAAGGTTAGCGAACGAGCGATTGGTTCCCTCATTCTCAAACACGTCCCACCTGACCCCGATTCAGCAGACCCCGTTGTTAGTACATCCTTAGCACTCACCAAGATCTGGTCAATGGTTGCTAAACCTCACCCATTCCACGGGGATCTCACGCTCTGGAACTTCTTCCCTGATGGCACATACATTCCTCAATCCATTGTATCTGGCTGGGCTGAGGCAGGCTTCTTGACACACCACGATGCCTATGAACAGGGCAACTTTCTTGAATGGACAGACCTCCCTCTCTCCCTCAAACGGAAGCCCTCAGCATGGCTACAATACTCATCCTTTCGGAAGAATCTCAAAGCCAGATACCCCAACTTTCCCACACTACCACCTGACAATCCCATAATTGCAGAACTCTGTTCCTCCGACTCCTTCAAAGGGAAGATGTCAAGACAAACAAAGACTTAGGTGGGGAGGAGGATTTCAGAGTCGAGATTACCGATGAACGCTGGTTCCGAATGTGCGCTCGCACCCAGGATGTGTCCTATAACTCTAGGTTTAAACTAATACAATTTAAAGTGTTGCACAGATATCACAACACGCCAACTAGACTGCATCATATGTTCCACAAATTCTCTCCCAACTGCCCCAGATGTGGCGCTGACCAAGCTTCCTACATTCACATGATCTGGCACTGCTCACACCTGACTCAATACTGGACCGAAATATGCTCCACACTGTCCGACATACTGGATTACACCATAGACCCTTCCCCAATGCGCTGTCTCTTCCACGACTTCCCCCAGTTGAGACGTGACTTTAAGAAGTTAGCAGATCTCTGTATGGTGCTGGCTGTACGCTGCATACTAATGTGCTGGCTTCGTCCTAGAGCGCCCACGTATGCACAGTGGCTCAGGACAGTCACCTGGGCGCATGATACCGAGGAGGCCTGGGTGCATTGCAACATCCCCACTCGAGACTAAGGGACATCTGGCGTCAGTTCAGTAACTACATGTCTGCCTTGACCTCAAACTCAGATTCGAAATCTTCCCTCCCTTCCCGGTCCCCTCAATAACTCCGATCTGTGAATTGTGTCTCTGTTACTCCTGATCACAATACACCCTCTCGAGTTCAACCCTTGTGGTCTGCAGGGAATGTTAACACTGTAATGTAAAGCTTCCATTTTGTAAATTGTATACTGAACTGATATCACTCTGTTTCCATCTCTGTTTTTCTGTGTGTTGTCAAGTCAAACAAATAAAGGTTTTAAAAAAAAAAACATGATTACTCTGGCCCCATCAATTGCTGGCCTCCGCAACTCTTTCTTCATTATCGGATCCTTCCAGTCATCTCTGAAAAAAGCCATGATCACACCTATCCTCATAAAGGTCAACACTATCTTACCATACCAGCAAACTACCAACTGATAGCAAGAATCCATTTTGAGGTCCAAATAATGGAAAGAATAGTGGCTTATCAAATATAACAGCATTCTGGGGATACTCACCTTATGCACAACTGCCATTCGGGTTCGAAGATGTCAATATGTGCTGAAACAACTCTGTTCAGTATCATAGGAAATCACCTCCAGACCCTTCATTTGACTAAAGCCTCAACGTTGATTCAATTGAACTCATTAGCGGCCTATGTCATGGTCGATCATGACATCCTACTCCACCAATACCGAATATTTTATTCGTCATGGGAGATGCACTTAAATGGTTTGAATCTTACCTGAAAGATCATTCATACCAAGTCAGAATGGGACACTTTTTGGCCAAACCTATGCTGCCGCCATGTGGGTTCCTACAGAGATTACAGTTATTACCATGACTCTTTGAAGCATGCATGAAATCATTAACTTTGCAGCTGGAGTTGTTTCAACGCACCCATCCATTTTTTGCAGGCAACATCCATTATCTCATTCGGATCAATACAGAACTGTACCGACTCAACTTTATCTCTCACATGATTGGATGTCGCAGAGCAGCCGATGTTTCAATAGGGCAATTTCGTATTTCTCCCAAATAATTTTTACACTTCCCTTCCCATGGTTTACATCTTTAGGCCCACTGCCAATGAAGATTATCCCTGCTACTGTGCAGGGAGTCTTCATTCAATTAAAGACACGCAGGCGAGAATTATGCTGTATGCTGCAACTTCTTTTAAAATCTACCCGTGAACAGTTTCAACAAACAAAATGAAAGAAATGACAAAACTAATTTTCTTTTTTTTCTTGTTTTTCTTTCTGAACTACATTTCCCTATCTCCATACTCCTTTATATAGTCCATTCCATTTCCTGTCCATGGCATCTAGCCTCTTCCTGTCTCCTTGCTCCACTTCTTCTTTGAATGCTCTGAAATGATCCTTAGCTACCACGACAGGAAACACAAAGTCACACAAAAAAAGTCAACCTTGTCTCTGGACCTTCTTTCGGCCACAAACTTCTCCTATGAACTAGACCCACTTGTCCTCTCCCTTGCTCCCATGGCTCTGTTCATCCACACTGTTCGATCAATTATTCTTCTGGTCATCTCCTGTCAAGCCAGAAAAGGAAACACTATTAGGGCCGGGAATGCACTGCCCTATTCTCATCACAGATGACCAAAAGTTAGTGCCATAAAATACACAAAAAAACCTCATATATAGTGCATGCGCTGCATGGGATAGTAATGCCCGCCTCCATGTCTTTAAAAGAATCAAGACTCCCTGCACAGTTAGCAGGGGTAATCTTCATTCTATGTCAAGACCGGAGGAGAACATTATGGTTGTTCAAAGCTCTGAAACATCACTTCTGCCACAGACGCTACTGGCTTGAAACAAAAAGTCCTAAATGAACTGTCACTCAACCAGTCCGCTTCCTGCAGCATGTCTACCAATGCTACGCCTCCAGTGAACGCTTTGGATGCCACAGCTCCACTTGCTGAGTGCGCTCCAAACTGCAACCGGTCTACCCCTGCTCTACCCCCGCTAGCTGCATAATTTCTCACACCCATATTACAATCGTGGCCGTTGCCGCAGCCTTGAACAGTTTCTTGCGCGCAATCAAAAGTTGCGACACTCCAGCCGGGCGACATTCTGCCATTCTGTGTTCATACTCCCAAATACATGCTGCCACACACAATTGCTGATGATTGGTTAGGTATGGATAAGAGATTGATGAGGAGTTAATCTTTGGACTGTTCTCTAGCATGAAGGTTATTCCTTCAGGGCCGTAGACTTTCCGATCGATTTTTAACACCTTGATGTCTGGAACTCGCTGACAAGATACCAGGCACAGTAACATCACTAGCTTCCCTGACAACTGCATCATGAATAAGTATTTGTTTGCTGGCCAGCTCGCTAGGAAACGTAACACTATATTCATGTCCCACAAGTGCATATATTTGGAGCCGGGGATACTCGGAAACAAGCTACCTTCATAAGTCTCACTACTTCCTGGTGCTTCCCGAGTGGCGGCCCCTCTACCGGTGAATGGCCTGCCGATATCACTGACCGATATAGTCCTATTGTCTGGAAGGCCTTGCCTTCAACCAGGAGGGAGGCAACGAAATTAAAGATTGTCACTACAGGAGCCGAAATGGGAGAAATACCTCTCCCTTTGCACGAGCTCTCCCATCTGCCCCACACCACGTCATGATTTGATTTGATTAAGACATTTATAGAGCACATATCCTGTAGGAACCTAGCAAAAGATGCATCTGGGCGCAGATGAAAAATGTATTCTTTTTAGTTACCAGATGAAGAGAACGCATACCAAAATAGAACCAGAGGCTCGCATTCAAACAGATAGGATTCCAGCAATTTTCAAAACACTGTATCAAGATTTTACCTCACGCAAAAATTGTGGGGGTGAGTTCCAAACACGAGGGCCAAAAACAGAAAACCGTCTGTCTCCCCTGGTAGAGGTTCGAGAGTTGAGGATTATCAGTAGTCCCTGTCCGTTTGATCATAGGGTACGAGTCGGGCAATAGAATAAGATCTTAGAGCTCAAATACAGAGGAGCCAGACCATCAACACATTAAAAACAAGACACAGAATCTTAAATTCTAACTGCCATTGTATCAGCAGCCAGTGTAAGCCTTTACGGAACTCTGAAATAGAGGCCCTTCGGGATAGAGATAAAATCATGCTGAGTTTTGGGCCACCTGCAGACGCTGAATTTGATATTTAGGGATACCAGCTGGAAGAGCATTACAGTAATCCAGCTTTGAGTTTGTTAAGGTGCCTACCACAATGGGGCGATCTTTCCCGGAGAAAGCTCCTGCATGTGGAAGGATCCCAAGTGTCCGAGATGAGCTGGGCAGCGTGGCCCAAAATGCCTGGCAAAGCCCATCTTCCCCTGATACCTTGCACACTATCAGCGGGAGGGTGCCCCTCTCATAGGATGAAACGACCCAGCTGGGTCCATGAGGAGGTGCACGTCTGATGGGAAATCCGAGGAAAGTTCCATCAGAGTTGGAAACCATACTTGTGACTTCCATACGGGCGCTATAGTCACTATTGTCGCTCTCTCTCTGCGGTCCTTCACCAGAACACTGCTCAGCATTACAAATTGTGGGAATGCATAGTGCCGATTGGTCCAGTCACCAGAACGGTGTCCGTTTAATATTATGGAGAAAAAAAACAAAAGGAAGAAAATGACGAATACGGCATAGAAAAAAAAACGTACCCCATAAATGTTGATCAAGTATGTCTTCTTCTGCAACCTGGCCTACCCGGTGCCTAACCTTTGAGCAAGAGAGAGAGGAAAAGAGTTAAAGTCTGCCTGGATTGGCGGTAACATGAAGAGAAAAGTAGTTTACCCTCGAGTGGACGTGACTGGAATGCCCAGGGCAGCGTGTCCTGTTCCGAACTGAACTAGCCAGTATTGTGCAGCTGGAGTTCCAGTAAAAGAAGTTTAGTAAAAGATGTAGGTAAGGTATAGCGTGTAAGAGGAGAATAGAGAAACCCACCTCAGCGCTGCCGAGTTGAGAGGATCGGGACAGTGGGTGGTTGCTGTTTGTAAGGTTGCTGTTCTCCGAGGAAGCGGAGCAGGTGACTGGGGAGATGCTGCGATGGGTGTAGGCTAGCCAAGCTAGGAAGACCGAGGATATCAGGTTGGTTATTGAACTGAGGGAAACTGGAGCAACGGGACAATTCTGTAGAGAGTGAGGATCTATTAGACGTACTGTTGCAGGGCAACCGACGTGCATCCAGGGAGAATCAGGAAGTGAAGGTGAACGAGTGAGCCGGGACAGTGGGTCAGGCGGATTCTGATTGCTAAGAGAAACAATGCGGTAAGAAACAGAAACAAAAGGCAAAAACTAAAAAGACTGTAACGCCTGGAAATTGAACTTACGAAGCGCCTGTCAATAGGAGTAGCGGCGCGCTGCATCTGAGCCCCAACCTACAGATAAACTCCATTGGCATGCAGGTGGGGTGGAGCCACAGGTGAGGAACCCAGAAATGCAATGCGCCTAGCCGTACAAGGTGCCATCTTGGGGGAAGGTGTTGTAATCATGGCCATAGGGACCATCGTCCCCTGCGAGCCATGACAGTATGCCCCCTCCAAAGGGAAGACCCTCCGGTTTGCCAGAATGCAACCGATGGAAACAGCAAAATAGCCGATCAGCATGGACTGCAGAAGCAGGTTCACAGGTGCACTCTGCCAGGGAATAGCCCTTACAGTCCACCAGGTACTGGAGCCGTCTCTGGGAATAATGGGAATTACATATTCCAGAGACCTCAAATTCGGGCCCAGAGTCCGTGAGCACCGGTGGGAGCCGAGAACCCAAGGCACGACTGAAACGATCCAGAACATCAGGCTTCAGTTGGGAAAAATGAAATACAGAATGTATCCTGGACCATGAGGGCAGAAGCTTTAGGAGGGCAGCTGCAGCCCCCTTTGTCTCTAAAACCGTAAAGTGGCCAAATAACCAAGTAGACAGCTAGGAGGGGACCAGATGTCTGGGGAGGAAACGAGAGGCCAACCACACCTTGTCTCCCGATTTGAAGTCAGGAGCCGGAGTACGATGTCGGTGTGCGGAGCGTTTCACACAATCCCGGGTCTCCTGCAATGCCATGTGGGCAGTTTTATGTTCGGTCCGAATGCGATGCATTAGATCATCGATGTTTGGAAAGCGAGTAGCCACTGGGTGGCTACTGGGAGACAGACCGGATGATAGCCATATGAGCAATAGAACGGACTGGTCTTCAAAGCTGAATGCATGGCGTTGTTGTAAGCAAATTCAGCTAGACGTAGTAAATCGCCCCAATTATCTTGAGCTGCAGTGCTGAAACAACAAAGATACCGCTCAAGGGTCTGGTACAGTCTCTCAGTCTGACCGTTAGTCTGGGGATGGAACCCTGAACTCAGAGCCCTTTTTATCTTATGAATGGAACAGATCTGCTGCCAATACTGGTAGGTGTATTGAGAACCCCTGTCAGACACAATCGATTCTGGTAACCCATGTCGTGAGAATAGGTGACCCACGAAGAGGCGTGCCATCTGAGCTGCTATGGGGACACCAAGGAGAGGAATGAAATGAGCAAGTTTTGTAAAAAAATCTGTAGTTACTATAATGACGGTGTAACTCCGTGACCTGGGAATGTCCATGATGAAATCTGTAGAAATCATCTGCAAGGGTCAATCTGGTATTGTCATTCTCACCAGACTTCCTAAAGGGGGTCTATGAGGGATCTTGGACTGAAGACAAACACGACATGATGCCACATATTCCTGTACATCCGAGGGTAACGATGGCCACCAAAAATGTCTTTGGATTAGATCAAGAGTGTTGCTCACTCCACGATGTCCTCCCATCGTGACACATCTGGGGGAATTCTCTTCTGAGTCTTTCGGTGGGGAGAAATATTCGGGATCCCTGATAATAACAGCCCTTCTCTTTTTGCAGATGTGTTTGAGACTCAGCTGCAGCCATTCATTTTCATGATTCCCTGTATCGTGTCTTATTCATTGCAGAAAATGTGTAACCACATGCACGAATAAGGCCTTAGGGAACAGCTGTTCGGAGCAAAATTGCAACGTCATTAGGGGCTCTTTTCGAGATAAGGCATCCGCACGGAGGTTCGCTCTTCCTGGAATGAACATGAATATAATATTGAATGGGGAAAAGAAGTGAGCCAACCGTGCCTGGCGGTTGTTAGGGGTCTGCGCATATTTCAGTGCTTTAAGATTATGGTGATGCATGCAGACTTCAATGGGATACATGGCCCCCAATAACAAGTGTCTCCACTTTTCAAAGGCTCTCTTAATTGCCAGTAATTCCTGTTCTAAAACAGTGTAATTGAGTTCAGAAGAAGTCACTCTTGGATAAGTAGGCAACCAGGCATTCTTCACCTTAGTTGGTTTCTTGCAGTAATACCACACCTAAGGCATAATGAGAGACGTCCGTTTCCACTATAAACTTTTTCTTTTGATCAGGCATGATCAGAATCGGGGCCTGGACAAACAAAGTTTTCAGAAACTGAAAGGCCTTTTGGGCTTCTGTGGACCAGCAAAACGAGGTATCCTTTTTTAACAAGGTGATAAGAGGACGTATGATAGAGGAGAAGCCAGGAATACATTTCCTATAAAGGTTTGCAAACTCCAAGAAACATTGGATGTCCTCTACCAATACTGGGGATGGCCAATCTACAATTGTTGCTACTTTTGCTGGATCCATAGATATCCCATGCACAGAAAGCACGTATCCCAGATAGGTGACCTGCTCCTGGTGAAATTCGCACTTCTCCAACTTGCAGAACAGATGTTCCTGTTCCAGTCGCCAGAGTACTTCTTGCACATGACATACATGTTCTCCTTTGGAGGAGGAGACTACCAGGATGTCATCTAGGTATACAATGACATAATGTAACAAGATGTCCGCAAAGATATGATCCATAAACCTTTGGAATATGGCGGGGGCATTGGATAATCCGAATGGCATCACCCGATGCTCGAAATGACCAAAGGGAGTACGGAAGGCCCTCTTCCAACCGTCCTCGGTTTTTATCCAGATCAGATGATACGCCCCCCGGAGACCAAGTTTTGTGTTTATGGTAGATCCTTTTACAGCCTCAAGGATGTCAGGATCAAAGGCATTGGGTATTTTTTGGGGCCGTGATTCTTTTTAGACCACGAAAGTCAATGCACAGATATAGTTCTGATGTGTTTTTCTTCGGAATAAAGAAGAGAGGGGCTCCTGCAGGTGACATGGACTCAGTAATCAGACCGTGCTGGAGTTGGTCTGTAAATAGTCCTTTAATACCTCCTTTTCCTTGGCTGAGAGGATGTACATGCAGCCGAAGGGGTTGGTCTGGTATTAAATTGATCGTGCAATCATCCCTTCGGTGAGGGGGCAATTCGAAGTATTGGGCAGTGGCAAATACTTCCTGGTATCGTTGATATTATTCGGGGAGTTCAAGTACATGGTTAAGCATAGTGGGTTTGGCCGAGATGGTGTCAGAAAAGGAATAAGGAGTAGAGAAACCTAGAGGACCCTGGGATAGACAGTGGGAGAGACAGTATTCGGAATCTGTAGATTTCTCACACAAGTGCTTTATTCCCGCTACCTTAGAGCCCCCTAGCTCTTTTGCTATATTTTGGGGCTTTGAACTTTTCATTTTGGTGTGTGTTTTACTTTTGTGTTCTTTGATTATGGAGTTTTGAAACAACTCAAGTGGCATCACCTTTTTTGTGTGTGTGTCACACAGCACCTTCAGTGAAGTGGCACAGGGGTGCCTTTCAGACTCCACAAGGTTTAAATACCTTCCCTGGGACTGACTACTGTCTCCCAGGGCATGTAAAGTTAAATTGACTTTGCTAGTTTTTTTAAATTCATAGACCCAGCACACACTATCTTCCTATAGAGTGCTGGAGGGGTTGCCTAGCATCCCCTATGACTAAACACTCATGTAAAAGTCAAATGTTACCCTTTCCTCTTGAAATTACTGGTGGCAGTGGTTTTAGAACAAACTACCATGATTTTTCCCGACCGCGAACAACGGTAGCTAAAAATCGGGGGAGCCATGTTTTTCAATATGGTGCCCAAGACCCCTCTGTAAAAACAGACTCTGGTCAACTTTTTTCGCCATTTCTTTTAGGAAAAGGCCTTCTGGTGTTTGTCTCTGCAAGCCAAACCAGGTTTCGTCCCTTTGTTCGTGCCCTTTGGCGGGCTTCTATACTGAAACCCTCCTCTGATGCCAGAGTGTCTGGATGGACAGGATGTGAGGGAGGTGCCCGAGACTCCCTGTGCACTCTGGTGTGATTGGCCGGCTGGCTGTCCGGCAAGGACAGCCACCCTGCTGTGTGAGTGACAGCCAGGCTGGCATGAATGGGGGAAAACCATTTAAAAGCAGGTCTCTGGGACTTGGAAAGCAGAGTTGACCACTGGAATGAAAGAACCGAAGAGGAGAGGAAGGAAGAGGACTGCTGCAACTCCTGGACAACCGGTGAAGCCCTGCTGCAGGTCCGAATTGCCTGAAACTCCGACCACAGAGAAGCCCTTCAAGGTTAACTTCTTCCCTTGAGTTTGGTGGGAATAACCTACTCGCAAGCCACCTGGACACTATCTTATTTTGTTCGAATTTTCATCAGAGTGCTGTTGAAATCCGGATAGCCAGAGGGAAGGAAACCAGCTCGTGGACTTTAAGGCACTCACACCTTAAAACGGCGTCTTGCTACAGCTTTTGGCCTCTTCCCTGGGCAGTGCAGGAACCTCCCGACGTCCTCCTTCTTGTCCCCACGACTGAAGCTCAGGAACAGCGAGATCTGCTCAAACTGCCAGGAACAACAGCCTCAGGTACAGCTTTTTTCATTATAAAAGGTACAGTGCAAACGCGGTCCGGAAATCTTTTCGGCCATCGAGAAAGTGTGTGAAACTTTCCTCAACTACGAAGGCTTGTCCTTCCCCAAACATTCGTCAAACTTTTCGACTAGCCAAATCCTTTAAAAATCTGTGGCAAAGACTTAAAGGAATGGTGCAGCCAAACTCTTTTATTGCAAACATAAATACAACGTTTTTAAAGCTGCAGTTTTATTTATAAGTTTTCCGGGCTCCTCCAGCCCGGAAAACTTAGAAAAAAAACGCAGCTAGTGCTTATTTTAAAAAAAATAAATAGCACTTACAGAGATGCAGCTGCAGCTTTTCTGCCTGTAGTCTCCGGTCTGCGTCCTCCGAGTCCCGGCACCAATGAAGGAAAAGCCACCCAGTGGTAGCTTTTGTTTACTACAGCTGGCTGGCTTTTCCTTCATTAGTGCCGCAAAAGCAAAAGCAAGAACAGGGGGCATCGATTTCACAAAATGGATGCCCCCATGTGCTTCCTTTAGCAAATTTTGAGCTTCATTTGCTCAAAATTTTACATAGGGACTTTAAAAAAAAAAAGTGCCAATCTATTTTTTTTTTATTATTGCCCATCTTTTTTTGCAATAACATTTTTTGGGCGAGCCATTCCTTTGACCATTACTTACCAGAACTGTGCTATCCTATACAAAAGACTCTGAACCATTGACTTTGGCCCAGGCCTATTGAGAAGAATTGCTGGTTGTATTTAACTGAAACGCTTTGCCCTATCTATGAATCTATTTGGGTTGTCTATTCGTATAACCTTGTCTTTTCCCTCCTTTATTAAGTAGCTAAAGTGCCATTTTGCTCACACTTCATTTTTGAGCTAAACTTGTTTAGTTACATACCGGTTGGATTTTTGTGGTGTATTAGTGTGTAATATTGAGCGGCTTATGCTAGTGTAATGTTTTATAAATGATTGAGTAAATAAATGTATATTCTTTTACTAAGAAACCTTGAGTAAGTGTTTACTTGCTTCACTGTATTGGTTGGTCCTTTGTGTAACTTGTTCTACTGCTCACTTAAACTCTTGAGATAAGTCTGGCTGCTCAGCCAACGCTACCACTTCACTGTGTAGTACAGGCTTGTACCAAAGGTGAAATTGTGCTTACACTTGTAGTCCTATTACCTGTAGTGTTCCCAAAGGTTACTGCAGGTGATTCTGCCTAACAGAATAAAGAGGAAATGTTCCTGCAGTGCATTTAATATAGGGGTTATGATCCCTAAGCCAGGGAAGACCAAGGATGACAGGGTAATGGGCTGCTCTGATTATGTCGAAGGTGATTTCTTCCTTATCTGTGGTGATCTGCATTTGGAGTGGAAGACTCTTTTCTTGGATAGGTCCGGAAGTCAAAGGACTCCCATCCACGCTCTCTACCGGGATGGACATCTTTTTGATGGTTGGAGGCAGCCTCATACTTCGTGACCAACGGTTGTTAACAAAGTTACCCGCTGCCCCACTGTCTACCAATGCTTGAATCCGGTCCACCTCAGAGAGGCCCCACTTGAATTGAATCAGAAGAACGGCCATGGTTGAGTCCGGGTAGTCAGCTGCAGGCGTATCACTGTTAGCTTTAGGGGAACCAGAGGCTTCTACCCGAATTTTGGTTCCCCCTACAACTGGGTTATAGCATTTCCTGACTTGCGAGGGGGCGCGATTGGGCATTCTCTAACAAGATGATCTTTCACCCACAATACATACACAAGCCTAAGGACAGTCTGCAAGATCGTTCCTCAGGCGTTAAGGGACCACCCGCCAACCCTAGCTGCACTGGCTCCTCATGAGGGACTGGCTTTGATACCTGCGTGGGGGTTTCTAGACAAGGGCGATGGATCCTTCCTCTCTGTTTCTCTATATGCCTCTCCTGTAACATATTATCCAATTGCATGACCAGAGTGATCATCTTTGCCAAATTGGCTGATATGGGTACTCGAGAAACCTCTTCCTTTAGCTCTTCGGAGAGACCTCAGCTAAGAAAGAGAGTAATCATGGCATCGCCCGGCCATGCTGTATCTGTTGCCATCTGTTTGAAACGAGTTATGTATGCAAGGAGGTCTTGCGATCCCTGTTTGAAGTCCAAAAGATGTTCCTGTGCCAACACTGTGATATCTTGGGCCTGATTCCGAGGTTGGTGGTAGTCATGGCGCTATTTGCGCCATGACTGCCACCAATAACGGGTCCGGCACCGGTCTAGTTCAATGGGGACTTACCGGTGTAGTCCGACCTTTGTGGAACCGGTAAGTCCCAATTGAAAATGCCATTCCCCATTCCCATTTGAGCCCCCGTAGGGCTCAATGGGAATGGGGAGGGTACAAATAACGGGCTCGCGGATGTTAAGCCCGTTATTTGCGTCTTGGTCCCTTAAGGGCTCCCGTCCATAAGGCCAGGTCAGACCAGGCGTTAAAGGAGGGACCCGCTAAGGGACCTTGTAGTAGGGCGGTAAGGGATTACCGGCACCGGTCTCCTTACTAATGCCCGGTCTCCGTTACCGCCCCACTCGGAATGAGGCCCCTTGTCTTCCGAACATGGTCTTGAGACTGTGTGTAAATGCGGGATAAGAATCTAAGATAGGATTATTGGTCATGACCAATGGTGTGGCCCAGGCTAATGCAGCCTTGTAAAGTGTGAAATCATATGCCCCACCTTACCCCGATCTGTGAGGAAGAAGAAGGCCTTGAATGTGAATTGAACAGTAGAGGATTCCAGAAATTGCTTAAGTTTATGTGGGTTTCCATTCTCCTGCTTCAATCCCTGTACTTCTTGGGTTTGTACTGCCGCCACAAGTTGCTGCATCTAGTCCATGGCAGTACGATTTGGGTTTTAGCGGGCATCGCTAAATGTGATAACTGTACTTGAAATTCGCATATACAATACAAGCCAGAAATAATTTTACATTTACCTTGACCAGATGGGAAGCATGTGCAAATGAGGGAAATCCCCTGTGACCCTGTGCCCCCCACTCTGTTCCACAGGGTGGAGGCAACAGAACCCCCCAGGGAAACCGTCTGGGGAAGAAAACCCTGATGGATTGCTGTCTTCTAGTGGTTGTTGAACGGCTGTCTTATTCTGGATGGAGGAGAATGTCTGAAGAGTCTTCTTCTGATACCTGGCCTACCTGGTGCCTAACCTTTGAGTAAGAGAGACAAAAGAGTCAAAGTCTGCCTGGATTGGCGGTACGGAGCACCATGAAGAGAAAAGAAGTTTACTCTGGAGTGGAGGTGACTGGAATGCCCAGGGCAGCGTGTTCCGTTTTGATGTGTCAGGGATCCGAACTGAAGAGGCCAGGGTTGTGGGTCTGGAGTTCCAGTAAAAGAAGTTTATTAAAAGAAGTTGGTAAGGTATAGCTTGTGAGAGGAGAATAGAGAAACCTACCTCAGCGCTGTTGAGTTGAGATGATTGCGACAGCGAGTGGTTGCTGTTCGTAAGTTTGCTGTTCTCCAAGGAAGTGGAGCAGGTGACTGATAGATGAGGCGATGTGGGTAGGCTAGCGAAGCTAGGGAGACTGAGGATATCAGGTTGGCTATTGGATGGAGGGAAACAGGAAAATTATGTACAGAGCGAAGATCTGTTAGACGTACCGGTGCCGGTCAACCGACGTGCATCCAGGGAGAACCAGGAAGTGAAGGTGAACGAGCGAGCCGGGACAGTGGCTCGGGCGGATTCTGATTGCTAAGAGAAACAATGCAGTAAAAAACAGAAACAAAAGGCAAAGGCTAAATAAACTACAACTCCTGGAAATCAAACTTACGAAGCGCCTGTCAATAGGAGTAACGACACACTGCATCTGAGCCCCAACCTCCAGATAAACTCCATTGGTGTGCAGGAGGGGTGGAGCCACAGGTGGAAGACCCGGAAAGACTGCAATGCGCCTAGCCGTACAAGTTGCCATCTTGGGGGAAGGTGTAATCATGGCCACACGTCTCCACCGATGCCACAGGGACCATCGTCCCCTGCGTGCCATGACAACATGGTCCTGCTTCCACCCACCTTGAAAAGGGGCAAACCACCAGAATAAGGTACCTAAATCCATTGCACCTTTCCCCATATCTGCATAATATATATGCAGTTCACGGAATGGCCCTATATGGCGAGGTAATGTATCTCTTAATGTCCGTAATGTCATCCCTATGCTGAAACCTTGGCATGTCAGACAATGGGCCTCATTACGAGGTCGGCGGTAAGGGTTAATGGCGCCGGTAAGGATGCCGGTGCCGTTAACCCCTTACCGCTTCATTACGAGGTCCTTTAGCGGGTCCCGGTAAGGGCAGCTGGTAAAATCAGCCACCCTTAGCGGGAGCCGCTAAAGGGCCATGGAGCTAATAACGGGCCCATTATTAACAGGCCCGTTATTAGCTCCCTCCCCATTCCCATTCGAGCCCTATGGGAGCTTGAATGGGAAAGGGGATGGCTTCCCTGAATGGGGAAATACTGGGTCCTCCAAGGTTGGAATGACTCGGTAAGTCCCCATTCAGGGAACCCGGACCCGGTATGCGGTAAGGGGGTAGCCATGGTGCTAATATCAACATGGTTACCTCCAACCTCAGAATGAGGCCCAATGTATTGCTTTTTTTTAAATGCTCTCCTGGCGGTTTGGCACAAACCAAACCTCCTGAATATCTGCCACAATATGTTTTTTGGAGCTGTGGGAGGGGAAATGTAGTTGCACAAATGCCACAGAGAGTAATTCTTGGGGCATCACCACCTTCTCAGAACTCTCCTGCCTCCACAATAGATCAGTGGGATACTGTTGGCATCCCCTCCGCAACCATAACTCCTTTTCCTCCTCAAGCACTTTCCCTTGCAACTCTATAATCTGTGGTATAGGCAATGCTGTGTATGGAACCGTGGTCTCGCTTTCTACAGAGTGGTCACTATATACTCTGTTAAAATTGTATATGGGAGATAGGCTGCCAACTTCGCCACCTGGTCGGCAGCCGCGTTGCCCTTAGAGATTTCATCCATGGCATTAGTATGGGCAGTGCATTTGACGACTGCCACAGCGGAGGGCCTTGATAAGGCTTCAATCAATTCTTCCAACAGCATTGCATGCTGCAATAGAGAACCATCTGCCCTCCGAAACCCGCTCCTCTTCCACAGAGAATGACCTGCAGGCACTGTTGTCATGACATAAAATTAAAATAAACATATGCCGAGTCTGAGTAGATGGTGACACACTTCCTCTTGACAGGCTCTCAATGCATCAATGAGAGCGACAAGTTCCGCTGCCTGAGCTGAATAATGCATGGGTAATCTTTTCATGATCAAAACTTCATGCCCCCACCTTTACCGCTCACCACTGCCGCCCATGTATGCCTCCGTCCCGTCTCCTGGTCAATTATTGATGACCCATCAACATATAGTATGTCCCCTTCTGTCAATGCAATGTCTCTAGCTTTGGATTTACCTTCATCTTCACCCTCATATGTAGCATAGTCATGCATTTTTAGGTCATCATCAGTGGGTGCCTCTGTCAAAAATGTGGCGGTATTCACCATTCTACACTTTACTATATGGATATGAGGTTTCGATATTATAATCTCATATGCAGAGGATCTCTGAGTTGTCAGGGTTGATACAGATCTTTCCAAAATGGCGAATAGTGAATGTTCCACAAACAAGATAACAGAGTACCCCATAACAATCGTGGAACTTTTCTCTATCGCGAATGCAGCCGCTGAAAATGCTTGTTCGCATGTGAACTGTCCCTGCCTGACTTAGTCGAGAGTCCCGCTATAATAGAACAATGGCTTGTGGCCCATTGTGCTCTTTTGTGTCAATACTGCTGTCATGAGCCGTCCATCAGAGTGGAAAAATAAATAAAACTCCTGTATATAATCCAGAGTTGCTAAAACAGGGGCCATGCAAATAGCTTATTTCAAGTCCTCAAATTGTCTATTCATTTCTTCAGTCCATTCCAATTTACCATTTTGTGTCTTCTGTCCTTCCCTGACTTTGTAACAGCAGCCTTGTATAGGCTGCGTAGTCTAGGATCCATGCCATACAATAATTACATAAGCCCAAAAAATACTGCATTTCCTTAACAGTCCTGGGCCTAGGGCTGGCGCATACTGCCGCTGCCTTATCTGGTAATATTATTTTCCCATTTGCAGAAATAAGTTGCCCCAAGTATAGTACCTCCTGTTGGAAGTATTGTAGCTTTTTCTTATCAGCCTTGTACCCTTTGTGAACCAGCAATTGTAATAATGCAATAGAATCCCTCCTGCAACAATGATGTTCATTTTCACTACATACCAGCAGATCATCCACATACTGAATGATTGTGCTACGCACCTGAATATTTCCCAAGTCGGCATGCAGCACTCTATTGAAAATACGTGGGCTTTTACAGTACCCTTGAGGCAATATCGTGTGCTTAAAGCACCGTTGACCATGCATAAACGCATTGAGATTCCATGAATCAGGGTGCAGTGGGATTGAGAAGAACGCATTCTTCAGATCCACCACTGTGAAGTATGTCGCTGTCTTGGGAATGCTACATAGGATTGTTGCCGGGTTTGAAATCACCGGAAACTCCTTCTGCACCACGTCATTAAAAGAACTTAGATCCTGGATCATCCTCCAACTACCCCCTGTTGCTTTCGTGACTGGGTATATGGCCGTATTAAACGGGGACGTGGATGGCATAATGATCCCTTGCTCTAATAGAGCCTGAATAGTTCATTTTATCCCTTCCTCTGCTTCTTTTGACAACAGGTGCTGCTGCACCCTCGGGAGTACTACTCCTGACTTCAGTCCTAATCAGAACATGCATTTGTCCCGGGGAATGAAAAAGGGCCGCCCTGGCCATTGTAACTCCTTGGAACGGGGTGCTTGTTCCCCCCTGCCATCCTATTAAACTGTGTTACCTCACCCTGCTGCGGTTGTTGCCCACATTGGCCTTGCCTTTCAGCACCATATGGGAACTATTTTGACCCCCTCGCTCAAATTGCTGGTGTCCCATTCCTTGAGGCCCTTGGAATCCCTGCCCTGGAGGTGATGGCCCATAATTAAATCCCATCCCAGTCCTGTTCCTGCATTCTCTTACGAAATGCCCCCATCTACCGCAATACCAGCACTGTGATTTTCCCAATCCTCCTCCCCGGGGCCCTATCCTCCCAAAGCCTCCTGCTCTTGCTCCTCGAAATCCTCCTCTTCCCCTTGGTGCTCCTTCATATTGCCACTGTGTATTGGGGAACTGTCCCCCCACCCCATTGTCCCTGTCCTACTTCACCCCATAGTGCCGCAATTGTGTATTTTGAGTTACTAGGGGCCTGATTCACAGAAGCTTTTTTTATAATGGTGCAATTGCATTTGAAAACGCTCTGTGAATCAGCCCCATTGGTTTTGCAGCACAGAAAAAAGGTAGAATATATTTACACCACCTCATTATGTTATTGTTAAACACAACAAAATGTTAAGTTTTCAAAATCGCATGTCATGATTGTATCTGAAATCTCACAAATTCTACAAATAATGACAGTACTAACAACTGATGAAGTCAGTATGCTTTCTAATGATATGCTTGGTTATATTTTTCCTAAAAAGATTTTAAACATAAATGACAAAGTGTTTGTAGAACACTTTCAGAGGCTTGAAGAATCATCTCCAATTTAGAAGGGTGCTGAAGACCTTTTTGTTTTAGGGTCACGGTGAGGGCCAGTATCTCTTCGGTTCCTCCTGCCAAGATGCCTTTGGGCGATAGTGCACACTACAAGTTCGCATAACATAACATAACATAACACAGAAAACACATAATTGTATTTGGATATTTACTGTAGCTCACTACTGTTAATTGGCAAACTGTTTTAGAATAGTAACTACTAAAGAAAGTATTGAAACACTGGGAAGTATTGGTAATGTACATTTGCAGAGTTACTTTTCATTTTAAGAATTTACCCAAAATATGTGTCAAAATAATGATGGCATTTAAGCAAATATATTTAAACAAATTCGAATTCGCCAAATAAATAGAAAGGCTCAAAACATGGAATGCACAATTTATAAGTCATTTATAGAATTCAAATAGATGTGAGACAGGTGTTTATGATAACCTGTTAAAAGGGAAAAGGACAAGTGTGTTTAATGCCAACAATATGAGTCTGCCAATCGTTTCAAAGATTATTCTAGAAAAAACCTGTATAATTAAAATTGAAGCCATTGATAAAATTCAACAACATGGCTTTACCAGCAAAATGAATGAGCAGGCACAAAAAAGATTTATAGATTTAGAATGCTCAGTTTCTCGAACTACTGGACTAGAAAGCACTTTACACATCTGTAAAAAAAAAAAAACGAACCTAATCCTGCAGAGGAGTGTAGAGGTTGAGAAACGGTTAGCAATTGGGGCCATAAGACATATAGTAGCTTTTCAAAAATCCTAATAGCAAATTTGTTATTGCCAGTACAATTGGAGGTGTGGCTTGGAGGGTGGTGAAGGCAGGTGGTTCCCTTGCTCCTATAGATACCAGGGCCTCGCCATTTCTGGTTGGGGTGGAGGTGCCAGGGTCCTTACTGTTGGCCGTCCCTCCTCTCACAATGTCTACTGTGAAGGTCTTCATGCACCTCTTCTGCACCCTGTGAGAAACCAGACAGTGTCTCACCCACTAGTCCCCAGGGATCTGTCATCCGGGTGGCCAGGAGACGGCCATCGCTTTTGTATCCAGTTCCTGGGGTGGACCAGTGCGGGAGGATCACTTGGGTGAGGGGTCTTCAGAGAGTCGGAGTGGGACACTCTATGGAGGGACGCAGTATCCCCTTCCCTGTAACACCTTTACCCCATCCACTAGGTAGGAGGCGTACCCTCCTGTCCCCATTTCCTACTCAAACACTTCCACATGGAAAGCCCGCACTGTGAGAAAACAGACTAACACCCAAGCAGCATACCTGACATGTCCCAATACGATGGTCAGATGAGGTCAGGCAATTACTGACCATCACACACACCTGACGTATATTAAACCTCCCCACATGGATAAAAGGCGGGGCAAGAAAACACTCTCAGGGTGAGGCAAAACATATGAGGAAACAGCAGCTTCAGGACAGTAGCTGAACGAGGGAGGAAAGACATTGAATTACAAGGGGTTTGCAAGGAGGGAAATTCCCCTGACCTTTCCAACAAGAAACCGATACTTTCACGAGGCCTCGAGATTGGACAGTTTAAGGCCACAAAACCAGACCGAAGAATCCTGCTTTGTGTGTTGGGCGGTACCTGTGCTCCTCCTACATGACTAATCGAGTCTGGGAGAAGCTGCAGCCACTGTGGTACCGTCCTTGGCTCCAAGAACAAAGTAGCCACAAAGAAATCAACAGAGCCTGTGTGTTGGAAAGACTGATACCAGACCGGTCTGTGTTGAAGCCAAGATTGCAAGCAGTAACATTGTAGAATGTACGCTGGAACAAATGTTGTTAAAACGTGTGTTATGAAAGACGTGAGTAAAGTTAAACTGCTGATGAATGCTTGAACTTTGACAGGAAAGTTACAATTTCATTGGTAATGGTCCGGCACCAAGTGCGTGCTCAATCGAAGGTCTCTGTAAGGTATCCAGCCGAGAAGTGACAGAAGAGAAAGTTAAAGAGTTGTAAGGAGAAAGAGTTTGTGAATCGAAGTGGTTCTGCGACAGGTCAAGGAAAACCCAGCACACAGTCGAAAGTCTTTGATATTTGATACAGAAAGGAGAGATTGGAAAATGAGATTAAGTGGTCTGAGTCCGGTCGAGGGAGGCCAATTGAGAAGAAAAGGAACTGTTAAAGTGGGTCTGAGCCTGACAGAGGAGGACCCGGGGTGAACAGTGAATCACCCGAGAAATTGTACATGTGGAAATCCTGAGAAGAAAGGAATGTTAATGTTTTGTTTGTCGCATCAGGCCCTCTGTAATAAGAGACTTTGAATGGCAAAGAGACTTTGGCACAGAAGGTCCTGATACTGAGGTTTTGAACTGCATTCTTGTGCTAGAGAAGCTAGAGTTGTGCTAAGCTCGAGTGTGCTGCCTTGTCCCGTGCTGAAAACGTGGGGCAGGGAAGCCAACTATCCTGACATATTATTTCTTAAACACGTTTCTTTTCCATAACATTGTTTCCCATACCATTTGTATTTAGAAGTAAGGATTGGCAATAGGTTTATTAGTATAGGCCCTTTTATTTTGACAAGACTCTACTAGGTCTGTGTTATAATTATTTGATGGTCGAAGCTTGGTCCCATCTTTAGATTTAGGAGTAGACAGGCGCTTTTCCAACCCATTTTTGAAAGTTAAATAAACACTGTTGAACTTGATCATTTGTGTCTGTCTTCACTGTTTGGTACCATTCCTTCCTTACAACCCCCTCATTAGTCTAAGGCTGTGGAAGTGATGGGCACCAGACCAGCGGCGGTGATGGTTGAAGGACCGAGTAGGCTCTGCCGTGGTGCTCCTTCCTGGTTGGCCTTGATAGATGTCGAGTTGGTTAACTTCCCCTCTGCCTTTTCCCCTTGCTAGCCTTGTGGGATGGCCTTTCCTCTGCCTTAGAAGGCCTCCTAGACTCAGGTTACTCTCTGCTGCTTCCCATTCAAACTTCATTGCAGCTGTAGGTTTCCTATCTCATGAAGAGAAAAAAAAAAGTGCATAACAGACTGACTACCCCTCTCTAGAGATCCTGTGCAGACACAGGTTTAGATACAGAGAGACTGCATACTTATTATACAGACTGAAACACCTTGTAGGGAAAAAAAACTATTTTGACTGAATCCAATGTAACACAATCATTTATCTCTTTAATGTTGTTTTATAAAAACATTTTAAAACACATTGTTAACTTCTACTCAAACCGATCATACCATTCATTCCACTCATACTTTTTACAAAAACGGGGTTCTACTATTTGAATTTCCTTCCAACATATTGGTTGTTTTTGATATGCATGACATAGGAAAAAACATTTTGTTTCCCTTTTAGGTCAACATATGTTTTTGCCCTTGATGGAGTACCACCGTTATCTGCGGTGGTCAGAAAAACAACTGTTGGGCCATCTTCAGGACAATCATATTTTCTTAGAAGATTAATTTCGTTCCCCAGTCACATAAAGTGCCAAATCTAAAACAAAAATTACACATATATTACAGTATGAACAAAGTTTTCCCAGGTTGATTTTCTGAAGGTGATAGCTAGTTTATTTTATTCTAGACAAGGTTACTGTACACACCTGTGATCCGCACCATCTAGTTGGGACCACTGAGTTGGGACTGCTGGGTACGTGATTTATCCAGTGTCCGGGACCCTACATTAGAGGGGACACACAAAAATCCGGACCTAGTTAGTTGCCTATTGATAACTGTAAAAACTTACGAAAAGCACCTCTTTGTAGATGTATCTTCCCGGTCACAATTTTTTTGTAGTGACAGCGTGTGATGGACAGCTTCCCTGGTATGACTTGGTCCACCGTTTGTGGCTATTCTCCTTCCTATGTCATGCATATCAAAAACAACCAATATGTTGGAAGAAAATTCAAATTGTAGAACCCCGTTTTTGTAAAAAGTATGAGTGGAATGAATGGTATGATCGGTTTGAGTAGAAGTTAACAATGCGTTTTAAAATGTTTTTATAAAACAACATTAAAGAGATAAATGATTTTGTTACATTGGATTCAGTCGAAATAATTTTTTTCCCTACAAGGTGTTTCAGTCTGTATAATAAGTATGCAGTCTCTCTGTATCTAAACATATGTCTGCACAGGATCTCTAGAGAGGGGTAGTCAGTGTGTTATGCACTTTTTTTTCTCTTCGTAGATTCTCCCTTCCAACAGACTTGACCCCCTGTCAACAAAAATAAGGGAGTACCCATATAAAGAGCCTATCTCATGAAGGTCAGGCGACAGGACCATCTCAGAAGGCTGTGCATGCAAAGTACATCATTGGTGTAACTTCCACTTCAGCATTGCAGAAGCAACACAATTCAGATGTGAAACTTCCACTGTCACCACAATAATATATAATACAGGAAATCGATTGCGAGGAAAGCAACCATCCATGAAACATGAACTTATTTATCTTTCTCAGTGTCTCTCTCACAAAAACAGACAGATGCACCTTCTTCCCATGCATTCTGCAGTGGAAAAAGTACATTTGCTGCAGGAAGATTCCTTCATAAGTGTTTACTCTGTATCCCTTAATCCAACCATCTAGGGTTTTCAAACATTCACATACCCAGGTAGCCCAAGGGGTACCATCATGCTTTTTGAGGGTCCTAAACCTTTTAAGGTACTGGGAAGGGGTCTTCCCAATTCTAGCAATTAAAGCTAGCTTCACACACTCATAATCCATCCTATCCACCTCCCCCAACTCCATTACAACATCAGATGCAGCAGTGGGTAGCCTAGAGAAGAGCCAGGGAAGCAATTGATTCCCTGTAAGACCTTGAATACCATGGTTATATTCAAACATTGCCAACCAATCCAAAATATCAAGCTAAACCTCATACATACCCACAATTTCTTTAGGCATACGTGGTCTCTTAGGACTGGAAGACCTAGAAGACTCTGGGAGAGAAGCATTTTCAAGAGACAATCTTTTCATTTCTAGTTCATGATTCAACTCCATTTCTCTGAACTTAAGTTCTTGATGTTTGTGTTCAGTTTGAGCAGTTAAACGTTTGAATTCCAGTTCAAGCCTCATTTTCTCCAGAGTAATGAATTCAGGACTGAGTGTAGAACCTGTGGGGGTCCCAGTGGACAAGGGTTGAGGTTGCTGAGCAGGCAAGGGGGCAGTGAGGTCTACATTAGGAGACACATCTGCCTCTTCCAACTCATCATTAACAGACACATTATCATCCTCAATACTTTCCACATTTGCTAGAGAGTCAGGCTTTTCAGACCCACTCCCTATACTTGGATTCTTTAACAACGTTTCAATCAATTCAGACTTTTTTCCTTTTGCAGAGAGTTTCCTTTCTTTACATTTGTTTCTTCAATAATCAGCAGTGTAGCTAAGGAGGGTCTCCTGACTGTAGCTTTCAATATCAGACATGATTAATATTGCTTTTTAGTGATGTTAGCCTTGTGGTTAGTTGATCCAAGGTAATAGCAGCACTCTAAGTGTAATTACTGTACTTTGATCCTTACCGCTGTACACCAGTGTTAGGCAGAATTATATGGAGTCCCTTTGGGAACACCACACACAATTAAAACTACAAGTGACAGTACAAATTCACCTTTGGTACAAGCCTGTACTACACAGTTAAGGTGGTAGCAGTGGCTGAGCAGCCAGACTTATATCAAGAGTAAGTGAGCAGTATCAAATACTTACACAAAGGACAGCAATTACTATGATTCAGGCAAACACTGACTCAAGGTTTTCAAGTAAAAGAATATACATTTATTTCACTCTTCAGTTGTATAACATTACACTATTACAGGCAGTTTAAAAACCACACTCTTAAAACACCACACAACTCCCAATAAGTTCCAGACAAGTTAAGCTCACAAAATGAAGTGGCAGCAAAATGGCACTCCAGCAACTTTTAAATGGGAGGGAAAGACAAAGTTAATAGAAACTGAACCACACCAACAAGTACTCAGGGCAATTGAGCAAGAGGAACTACAGTGATAGAATCAGGTAGAAAAGGCTTAGGGCCAAAGTCAATGGGTCAAAAGTCTTTTGCTCACGATCACACAGTTCAGGGTAGTTTGCGGTAAAGTTTGTGCCACGGATTCCGGACGAGGTTGGTTGGCAGAAAAGTTAGTTCAAAGAGAAGAGAAAGACAGGCCCTCAGTTTGGAGAAAGATTTCGAACACTTTCACCGTGGCTGAACGAAATGAACAACCGAATTTGCACAGTACCTTAAAACGGAGAGGAAGCTGTAGCTGAGGCGGACGTTCCTGGTAGTTCCTGCAGGCTCACAGTTCCTGAGGAGACTGCCGGACTGACAAGAAGTAGGAAGACTGGAGGGTCCTGCACTACCCAGGGAAGAAACCAGCAGCAGAGCAGAGCAAAGCAACAAATAAAAGGTGCACTCCTTAAAACCCAAGCAGGGTCCGACCTTCCTGGCTATCCGGCCCACTGTAGCTTTGTACAGCGAGTTCGACTAGAGGAGGGGTCCTGGCTTGCAGTTTGGGCAAACTGGTTGGTCCCACCAGCTCAAGGGAAGAAGTTTCCTGGAGGATCTTCTCTGTCGTCGGATTCTGAGATTCGGACCTGCAGCAGGGCTTCACCAGGCAATTCAGTCATTGTAGGGGTCCTCTTCCATCAGCTCCTCGTTGGTTCTTTCGTCCCAGTGGTGACTCTGCCTTTCCAGTCCCAGAGACCTGCTTTTTATGCAGTTTTCCCCCATTCATACATCCTGGTTGTCAATCACACAGCAGGGTGGCTGTCCTGGCAAGGACAGTCACCCAGCCAATCAAACAAGAGTGCGACTTGGGTTACCAAGGGGACCCATGGGACCCCTCCCTCACATCCTGCTACCCAGACTTTCAGTCGCCTTAAGTAGGGCTTCTGTGCAGAAGCCCGCAAAAAGACAGCGAACAAAGGGACCAAACCTGGTTTGGCGCGCAGAGTAAAACACGAGAAAGACATTTACAAAAAGAAATGGCGAATAAACCCATCCGGAACTGTAATAAAATATATATGGTCAAGCAGGTTTATGTTTGAGGCTACTATAATAGCCTAAAACAATACCATGGTTATTTAAATTAACCGCAGTATACAAAATAGGGTAGTTACCACTGCCACCAGCCAAGTCTTAGTGTAAAGGGAGCGAAACAATGCTCCAAGAGACACAGACAAAAAGGGATACAAATGAATCCTTTCCGATACTTCATGTAAGATGGGTTGTACTGGGTCTGTGGTTTAACCACTTAAGTGCCAAGGGCGAGGTATCTCGTCCTTGACATTACCTCCGTAGTGCCAAGGACGAGATAGCTCGTATTTTTTGGCACCTTTTTTTGAGCGATCCCTGCAAAGGGTGAGGGGGAGAGGGCCATCAAAAATTGTGGGACAGGCCCCCCAGGAGGTGGGGCAGTAAGGGTTGGGCACCCTAGGGCCAGATTGGCACACCAATGTGCCCCTCTGCGCCAAGGGGAGTTGGGTTACCAAAGGAAAAAAGGTGGAAATGGTGGAACACATTTTAGGGGGTGCTGTGGGGCACCCCAAAGGGACGGGAATTTTCTAATGGGATGGGGCGTTGACCCTCTCACCCGCAATGGAGTGGGTGCCATGTCATGCAGCCCTCCCTGGGACCAGATATCTGCTCCTAGGAAGGGACGCCTGAGCCCAGGGAGGAGTGCAGGACAGCCCCCCCCTTATCTGCCCCCAGGGAGGGCTAAATGAGATGCGCTGCCCTTCCAATTGGGGTGGGGATGGAGAGGTGCACCCCCCTTCACATTGGAAAATTCCCCAGCGGTGTAGGGTGCCCCTCAGCCCCCGCTAAATGGCAGCCTGCCATGTTGGTTGAATTATTTTCTTTGTTTACCAAACTTGCCTTGGCGCAGAGGGGCACATTGTGCCCATCTGGCCCCGGGGTGCCCAAACCTTACTGCCCCACCCACTGGGGAGCCTGTCCCACAATTTTTGGGGGGCCTCTGCCCCCCCACCCCAAATGGAGGGGGGGTGTACCTCACGCAGCCGTTTGTAGGAGGCCCAGGGAGGCCTGCATGAGGTGCCCCCGTCACCCATTTGGGGTGAGGGGCAGGAGGGCCCCCGATAATTGTGGGACAGGCCCCTAGTGGGTGGGGCAGTAAGGTTTGGGCACCCTGGGGCATGATTTGCCCACCAATGGGCCCCTCTGCGCCAAGGGGATTTGGGTTACCAAAGGAAAAAAGTGAAAATGGTGGAATGCTAGGGGGGGCTGTGGGGCACCCCAAAGGGACGGGGAATTTTCTAATGGGATGGGGCATTGACTCCCCAACCCCCCACCCGCAATGGAGTTGGTGCCATGTCATGCAGCCCTCCCTGGGACCAGATATCTGCTCCTAGGAAGGGACGCCTGAGCCCATGGAGGAGTGCAGGACAGCACTCCCCTTATCTGCCCCCAGGGAGGGTTACATTTTGCTGGTGTGACCGTAGGTCACACATGTTTTTTGTTTTGTTTACAGCTTTTTCTACGCGTGCAGCTGCAACGTTATGTGAGTACTGTTTTTTATTATTCTATGGTTAGGGTCCACTGTCAGTTGGGTGGGTGAGACTGGGACTGGATTGTTGGTGGGTGGGTGGGAATGGGCCGTCTGGGCTGATATGTTGGTGGGCTGGGACACAATTGCAGGGGCAGGCCACAAATTGCCCCCCATGCCAGCAGAACATTGGTGTTTCTCTGGGAGCTGATCTCTCCCTTGTGGGTTGTCTGTCTGCAAGCCCAGGTTCCACCTCTGGCTGTGCTACGTTACAGATGTCACCTCCGGGGAGGAATGGGGATCCTGCTGGGGCTCCCTGGAGCTGCTGCTGTGCTTAGGGGATGGTACACCCACATGGTACATGGATGTCCAAGGCCAGGGACATCACCTCCAACCGTCCTGGAGTTGCGGATGGGCTGCATTACAGCTTTTCCCTTCGGGGAGGTATTGGCACACTGCCGAGACTCCCTGGTGGGGAGAAGCTGTAACGCAGGGCAGCCAGGGCTCCAGCAAAGTCGGCGGCAATATCCCTGGCCTTGGGCACCCTTCTCCTTCTCCCATGTGGGTCTTTGCCGGGGGTTCTAGGTAATAAATTCTGGGCCGATTTGCGTGAAGCGGCCCATAATTTATTACCCAGAACCCCAGACAAAGTGAACATTGTGTTTTTTCCCCACCAAATATCACACTTTGTCGGGGATTGTGGCTAAAAAGAACGGGGGCAATTTGCGCATGGCAGACCTCTGTGGATTCCCACGGGTGTCCTCTTTCGGGAAATGAATGGGGTTCCCTGTTTTCCTTGCTAGCTTCGACACCCTAGGCCCAAATCTGTAGGTTGCCCACATGAACAAAATGGGCTGTGCTGAAAGGCTTGGGTTTACCAGTGGGTTACACTTTTCCTTTTGCGCCCCTGGTAGGTGCACCCACACATGTGAGGTACCGTTTTCATCAGGACACGTGTGGAGACGCGGGAAGCTAGGCCATGTGTTGTTGGCGGTGTGTTTAGGTGGGTGGCCAGAGCGAAATATCTGAGAATTGTCTTCATTTCCAGCCAATTTCAGAGACATTTCCCTGTGTCCATTCAACGAAACACGTCGCCAACAACAGATGTCATACTTTCTCGTGTTCCCACAGGTGTCCCGACGAAAACGGTACCTCACATGTGTGGGTGCACCTATCGGGGATGCAAAAGGAAAAAAAAGGGTAACCCACTCGTAACCCCAAGCCTTTCGCCACAGCACATTTTGTTCATATGGGCAACCTACAGATTTGGGGCTAGGGTGTCGAAGCCAACAAGAAAAACAGGGAACCCCATGCATTTCCCAAAAGAGGACACCCGTGGGAAGGCACAGAGGTCTGACTTGCGCGAAGCGGCCCCAGATTTATTAACCAGAACACCAGACAAAGTGAACATTGTGTTTTTTCCCCACCAAATATCACACTTTGTCAGGGATTGTGGCTAATAAAAACTGGGGCAATTTGCGCAAGGCAGACATCTGTGGATTCCCACGGGTGTCCTCTTTTGGGAAATGCATGGTGTTCCCTGTTTTCCTTGCTGGCTTCGACACCCTAGGCCCAAATCTGTAGGTTGCCCACAGGAATAAAATGGGCTGTGCCGAAAGGCTTGGGGTTACCAGTGGGTTACCCTTTTCCTTTTGCGCCCCCGGTAGGTGCACCCACACATGTGAGGTACCGTTTTCATCAGAACACCTGTGGGAATGCAGGACGGTAGGCCATGTGTTGTTTGGGGCATGTGTTTCGATGGGTGAGCCGAGTGAAATGAGCCGAAAATGCTTTTTTCCCCCACATTTTGGACTTTGCGGGGGTGTCTGGGTAATAAATTCTGGGCCGATTTGCGCGAATCATACCTCTGTGGATTCCCACGGGTGTCCTCTTTTCGGAAATGCATGGGGTTTCCTGTTTTCCTTGGTGGCTTGGACACCCGAGGCCCATATCTGTATGGTGTGCCCATCTGGACAAAGTGTGAAATTCAGCTGTCATAACAGACTTGGGGTTACCTGTGTTTTAGGCTTTCCCCTTGGCGCCCAGGTAGGTGCACCCCAACATGTGAGGTACCGTATTCATCAGGACACCTGTGGGAACGCGGGATGGTAGGCCATGTGTTGTTTGGGGCATGTGTTTCGATGGGTGAGCCGAGTGAAATGTGTGGAAAATGCGTTATTTTCCCCACATTTCTGACTTTGCGGGGGTGTCTGGGTAATAAATTCTGGGCCCATTTGCACGAATCATACCTCTGCGGATTCCCACAGGTGTCCTCTTTTCGGAAATGCATTGGGTTCCCTGTTTTCCTTGGTGGCTTGGACACCCAAGGCCCATATCTGTATGGTGTGCCCGTCTGGAGAAAGTGTGAAATTCAGCTGTCATAACAGACTTGGGGTTACCTGTGTTTTATGCTTCCTCTTGGAGCCCAGGTAGGTGAACCCACACATGTGCGGTACTGTTTTCATTGGGACACCTGTGGGAATGCGGGACCGTAGGCCATGTGTTGTTGGCGGTGTGTTTTGATGGGTGAGCCGAGTGAAATATGCGGAAAAGGCATTTTTTTCCCACATTTCGGATTTTGCTGTGGTGTCTGTGTAATAAATTCTGGGCCAATTTGCCTGAATCATACCTCTGCGGTTTCCCACGGGTGTCTTCTTTTCGGAAATGCATGGGGTTCCCTGTTTTCCTTGGTGGCTTGGACACCCGAGGCCCATATCTGTACGGTGTGCCCGTCTAGAGAAAGTGTGAAATTCAGCTGTCATAACAGACTTGGGTTACCTGTGTTTTATGCTTCCCCTTGGCGCCCAGGTAGGTGCACCCACACATGTGAGGTATTGTTTTCATCGGGACATCTGTGGGAATGCGGGACAGTAGGCCATGTGTTGTTGGCGGCGTGTTTTGATTGGTGAGCCGAGTGAAATGTGCGGAAAATGCGTTTTTTTTCCACATTTTGTAAATTGCGGGGGTGTCTGTGTAATAAATTCTGGGCCGATTTGCCCAAATCATACCTCTGCGGTTTCCCATGGGTGTTCTCTTTTCGGAAATGTATGGGGTTCCCTGTTTACCTTGGTGGCTTGGACACCGAGGCCCATATCTGTATGGTGTGCCCATCTGGAGAAAGTGTGAAATTCAGCTGTCATAACAGACTTGGGGTTACCTTGTGTTTTAGGCTTTCCCCTTGGTGCCCAGGTAGGTGCACCCACACATGTGAGGTACCGTTTTTATCAGGACACCTGTGGCAATGCGGGAGTGTAGGCCATGTGTTGTTAGGGGTGTGTTTCTATGGGTGAGCCGAGTGAAATGTGCGGAAAATGCATTTTTTTCCCCACATTTCGGACAATGAGGGGGTGTCTGGGTAATACATTCTGGGCCGATTTGCACGAATCATACCTCTGCGGATTCCCACAGCTGTCCTCTTTTCAGCAATGCATGGGGTTCCCTGTTTTCCTTGGTGGCTTGGACACCCTAGGCCCATATCTGTATGGTATGCCAGTCTGGAGAAAGTGTGAAATTAAGCTGTCAAAACAGACTTGGGGTTACCTGTGTTTTAGGCTTTCCCCTTGGCGCCCAGGTAGGTGCACACACACATGTGAGGTATCGTTTTCATCAGGACACCTGTGGGAACGTGGGGTGGTGGCCCATGTGTTGGTGGGGGCGTGTTTCGATTGGTGAGCCGAGTGAAATGTGCGGAAAATGCGTTATTTTCCCCACATTTCTGACTTTGCGGGGGTGTCTGGGTAATAAATTCTGGGCCCATTTGCACGAATCATACCTCTGCGGATTCCCACAGGTGTCCTCTTTTTTCGGAAATGCATTGGGTTCCCTGTTTTCCTTGGTGGCTTGGACACCCAAGGCCCATATCTGTATGGTGTGCCCGTCTGGAGAAAGTGTGAAATTCAGCTGTCATAACAGACTTGGGGTTACCTGTGTTTTATGCTTCCTCTTGGAGCCCAGGTAGGTGAACCCACACATGTGAGGTACTGTTTTCATTGGGATACCTGTGGGAATACGGGACGGTAGGCCATGTGTTGTTGGCGGTGTGTTTTGATGGGTGAGCCGAGTGAAATATGCGGAAAAGGCATTTTTTTCCCACATTTCGGATTTTGCTGTGGTGTCTGTGTAATAAATTCTGGGCCGATTTGCCTGAATCATACCTCTGCGGTTTCCCACGGGTGTCTTCTTTTCGGAAATGCATGGGGTTCCCTGTTTTCCTTGGTGGCTTGGACACCCGAGGCCCATATCTGTATGGTGTGCCCGTCTGGAGAAAGTGTGAAATTCAGCTGTCATAACAGACTTGGGGTTACCTGTGTTTTATGCTTCCCCTTGGCGCCCAGGTTGGTGCACCCACACATGTGAGGTATTGTTTTCATCGGGACATCTGTGGGAATGCGGGACAGTAGGCCATGTGTTGTTGGCGGCGTGTTTTGATAGGTGAGCCGAGTGAAATGTGCGGAAAATGTGTTTTTTTTCCACATTTTGTAACTTGCGGGGGTGTCTGTGTAATAAATTCTGGGCCGATTTGCCCGAATCATACCTCTGCAGTTTCCCATGGGTGTTCTCTTTTCGGAAATGCATGGGGTTCCCTGTTTTCCTTGGTGGCTTGGACACCGAGGCCCATATCTGTATGGTGTGCCCGTCTGGAGAAAGTGTGAAATTCAGCTGTCATAACAGACTTGGGGTTACCTTGTGTTTTAGGCTTTCCCCTTGGTGCCCAGATAGGTGCACCCACACATGTGAGGTACCGTTTTTATCAGGACACCTGTGGCAATGCGGGACGGTAGGCCATGTGTTGTTGGGGGTGTGTTTCGATGGGTGAGCCGAGTGAAATGTGCGGAAAATGCGTTTTTTCCCCACATTTCGGACAATGCAGGGGTGTCTGGGTAATAAATTCTGGGCCGATTTGCACGAATCATACCTCTGCGGATTCCCACAGCTGTCCTCTTTTCAGCAATGCATGGGGTTCCCTGTTTTCCTTGGTGGCGTGGACACCCGAGGCCCATATCTGTATGGTATGACCGTCTGGAGAAAGTGTGAAATTAAGCTGTCATAACAGACTTGGGGTTACCTGTGTTTTAGGCTTTCCCCTTGGCGCCCAGGTAGGTGCACCCACACATGTGAGGTACTGTTTTCATCAGGACACCTGTGGGAACGTGAGACGGTGGGCCATTTGTTGGTGGGGGCGTGTTTCGATTGGTGAGCCGAGTGAAATGTGCGGAAAATGCGTTTTTTTTTCCACACATTTCGCACTTTGCGGGGGTGTCTGGGTAATACATTCTGGGCCGAGTTGCACGAATCATACCTCTGCGGATTCCCACGGGTGTCCTCTTTTCGGAAATGCATGGGGTTCCCTGTTTTCCTTGGTGGCTTGGACACCCGAGCCCCATATCTGGATGGTGTGCCCGTCTGGAGAAAGTGTGAAATTCAGCTGTCATAACAGACTTGGGGCTACCTGTGTTTTATGCTTCCCCTTGGCGCCCAGGTAGGTACACCCACACATGTGAGGTATTGTTTTCATTGGGACATCTGTGGGAATGTGGGATGGTAGGCCATGTGTTGTTGGCGGCGTGTTTTGATGGGTGAGCCGAGTGAAATGTGCAGAAAATGCGTTTTTTTCCCACATTTTGGAACTTGCGGGGGTGTCTGTGTAATAAATTCTGGGCCGATTTGCCCGAATCATACCTCTGTGGTTTCCCACAGATGTCCTCTTTTCGGAAATGCATGGGGTTCCCTGTTTTCCTTGGTGGCTTGGACACCCGAGGCCCATATCTGTATGGTGTGCCCGTCTGGAGAAAGTGTGAAATTCAGCTGTCATAACAGACTTGGGGTTACCTGTGTTTTAGGCTTTCCCCTTGGTGCCCAGGTAGGTGCACCCACACATGTGAGGTACCGTTTTCATCAGGACACCTGTGGGAACGTGAGACGGTGAGCCATGTGTTGGTGGGGGCGTGTTTCGATTGGTGAGCCGAGTGAAATGTGCGGAAAATGCGTTTTTTTCCACACCTTTCGCACTTTGCGGGGGTGTCTGGGTAATAAATTCTGGGCCGAGTTGCACGAATCATACCTCTGTGGATTCCCACGGGTGTCCTTGTTTCGGAAATGCATGGGGTTCCCTGTTTTCCCTGGTGGCTTGGACACCCGAGGCCCATATCTGTATGGTGTGCCCGTCTGGAGAAAGTGTGAAATTCAGCTGTCATAACAAACTTGGGGCTACCTGTGTTTTATGCTTCCCCTTGGCGCCCAGGTAGGTGCACCCACACATGTGAGGTATTGTTTTCATTGGGACATCTGTGGGAATGTGGGACGGTAGGCCATGTGTTGTTGGCGGCGTGTTTTGATGGGTGAGCCGAGTGAAATGTGCAGAAAATGCGTTTTTTTTCCACATTTTGGAACTTGCAGGGGTGTCTGTGTAATAAATTCTGGGCCGATTTGCCCGAATCATACCTCTGTGGTTTCCCACAGATGTCCTCTTTTCGGAAATGCATGGGGTTCCCTGTTTTCCTTGGTGGCTTGGACACCCGAGGCCCATATCTGTATGGTGTGTCCGTCTGGAGAAAGTGTGAAATTCAGCTGTCATAACAGACTTGGGGTTACCTGTGTTTTAGGCTTTCCCGTTGGTGCCCAGGTAGGTGCACCCACACATGTGAGGTACGGTCTTTATCAGGACACCTGTGGAAATGTGGGACGGTAGGCCATGTGTTGTTGGGGGTGTGTTTCGATGGGTGAGCCGAGTGAAATGTGCGGAAAATTCGTTTTTTTCCCCACATTTCGGAATTTGCTGGGATGTCTGCGTAATAAATTCTGGGCCGATTTGCACGAATCATACCTCTGTGGATTCCCACAGCTGTCCTCTTTTCAGAAATGCATGGGGTTCCCTGTTTTCCTTGGTGGCTTGGACACCCGAGGCCTATATCTGTATGGAGTGCCCGTCTGGAGAAAGTGTGAAATTCAGCTCTCACAACAGACTTGGGGTTACCTGTGTTTTATGCTTCCCCTTGGCGCCCAGGTAGGTGCACCCACACATGTGAGGTACTGTTTTCATCGGGACACCTGTGGTAAAGCGTGGCGGTAGGCCATGTGTTGTTGGCGGCGTGTTTTGATGGGTGAGCCGAGTGAAATGTGCGGAAAATGTGTTTTTTTCCCACATTTTGGAATTTGCTGGGATGTCTGGGTAATACATTCTGGGCCGATTTAACTGAATCAGACCTCTGCGGTTTCCCACGGGTGTCTTCTTTTCGGAAATGCATGGGGTTCCCTGTTTTCCTTGGTGGCTTGGACACCCGAGGCCCATATCTGTATGGTGTGCCCGTCTAGAGAAAGTGTGACATTCAGCTGTCATAACAGACTTGGGGTTACCTGTGTTTTATGCTTCCCCTTGGCGCCCAGGTAGGTGCACCCACACATGTGAGGTATTGTTTTCATCGGGACATCTGTGGGAATGCGGGACAGTAGGCCATGTGTTGTTGGCGGCGTGTTTTGATGGGTGAGCCGAGTGAAATGTGCGGGAAATGTGTTTTTTTTCCACATTTTGTAACTTGCGGGGGTGTCTGTGTAATAAATTCTGGGCCGATTTGCCCAAATCATACCTCTGCACTTTCCCATGGGTGTTCTCTTTTCGGAAATGCATGGGGTTCCCTGTTTTCCTTGGTGGCTTGGACACCGAGGTCCATATCTGTATGGTGTGCCTGTCTGGAGAAAGTGTGAAATTCAGCTGTCATAACAGACTTGGGGTTACCTTGTGTTTTAGGCTTTCCCCTTGGTGCCCAGGTAGGTGCACCCACACATGTGAGGTACTGTTTTTATCAGGACACCTGTGGCAATGCGGGACGGTAGGCCATGTGTTGTTGGGGGTGTGTTTCGATGGGTGAGCCGAGTGAAATGTGCGTAAAAAGCATTTTTTCCCCACATTTCGGACAATGCGGGGGTGTCTGGGTAATAAATTCTGGGCCGATTTGCACGAATCATACCTCTGCGGATTCTCACAGCTGTCCTCTTTTCAGCAATGCATGGGGTTCCCTGTTTTCCTTGGTGGCGTGGACACCCGAGGCCCATATGTGTATGGTATGACTGTCTGGAGAAAGTGTGAAATTAAGCTGTCATAACAGACTTGGGGTTACCTGTGTTTTAGGCTTTCCCCTTGGCGCCCAGGTAGGTGCACCCACACATGTGAGGTACCGTTTTAATCAGGACACCTGTGGAAATGTGAGACGGTGGGCCATGTGTTGGTGGGGGCGTGTTTCGATTGGTGAGCCGAGTGAAATGTGCGGAAAATTCGTTTTTTTCCCCACATTTCGGAATTTGCTGGGGTGTCTGGGTAATAAATTCTGGGCCGAGTTGCACGAATCATACCTCTGTGGATTCCCACGGGTGTCCTTGTTTCGGAAATGCATGGGGTTCCCTGTTTTCCCTGGTGGCTTGGACACCCGAGGCCCATATCTGTATGGTGTGCCCGTCTGGAGAAAGTGTGAAATTCAGCTGTCATAACAAACTTGGGGCTACCTGTGTTTTATGCTTCCCCTTGGCGCCCAGGTAGGTGCACCCACACATGTGAGGAATTGTTTTCATTGGGACATCTGTGGGAATGTGGGACGGTAGGCCATGTGTTGTTGGCGGCGTGTTTTGATGGGTGAGCCGAGTGAAATGTGCAGAAAATGCGTTTTTTTTCCACATTTTGGAACTTGCAGGGGTGTCTGTGTAATAAATTCTGGGCCGATTTGCCCGAATCATACCTCTGTGATTTCCCACAGATGTCCTCTTTTCGGAAATGCATGGGGTTCCCTGTTTTCCTTGGTGGCTTGGACACCCGAGGCCCATATCTGTATGGTGTGCCCGTCTGGAGAAAGTGTGAAATTCAGCTGTCATAACAGACTTGGGGTTACCTGTGTTTTAGGCTTTCCCCTTGGTGCCCAGGTAGGTGCACCCACACATGTGAGGTACGGTTTTTATCAGGACACCTGTGGGAATGCGGGACAGTAGGCCATGTGTTGTTGGCGGCGTGTTTTGATGGGTGAGCCGAGTGAAATGTGCGGGAAATGTGTTTTTTTTCCACATTTTGTAACTTGCAGGGGTGTCTGTGTAATAAATTCTGGGCCGATTTGCCCAAATCATACCTCTGCACTTTCCCATGGGTGTTCTCTTTTCGGAAATGCATGGGGTTCCCTGTTTTCCTTGGTGGCTTGGACACCGAGGTCCATATCTGTATGGTGTGCCTGTCTGGAGAAAGTGTGAAATTCAGCTGTCATAACAGACTTGGGGTTACCTTGTGTTTTAGGCTTTCCCCTTGGTGCCCAGGTAGGTGCACCCACACATGTGAGGTACTGTTTTTATCAGGACACCTGTGGCAATGCGGGACGGTAGGCCATGTGTTGTTGGGGGTGTGTTTCGATGGGTGAGCCGAGTGAAATGTGCGTAAAAAGCATTTTTTCCCCACATTTCGGACAATGCGTGGGTGTCTGGGTAATAAATTCTGGGCCGATTTGCACGAATCATACCTCTGCGGATTCTCACAGCTGTCCTCTTTTCAGCAATGCATGGGGTTCCCTGTTTTCCTTGGTGGCGTGGACACCCGAGGCCCATATCTGTATGGTATGACTGTCTGGAGAAAGTGTGAAATTAAGCTGTCATAACAGACTTGGGGTTACCTGTGTTTTAGGCTTTCCCCTTGGCGCCCAGGTAGGTGCACCCACACATGTGAGGTACCGTTTTAATCAGGACACCTGTGGGAATGTGAGACGGTGGGCCATGTGTTGGTGGGGGCGTGTTTCGATTGGTGAGCCGAGTGAAATGTGCGGAAAATTCGTTTTTTTCCCCACATTTCGGAATTTGCTGGGGTGTCTGGGTAATAAATTCTGGGCCGAGTTGCACGAATCATACCTCTGTGGATTCCCACGGGTGTCCTTGTTTCGGAAATGCATGGGGTTCCCTGTTTTCCCTGGTGGCTTGGACACCCGAGGCCCATATCTGTATGGTGTGCCCGTCTGGAGAAAGTGTGAAATTCAGCTGTCATAACAAACTTGGGGCTACCTGTGTTTTATGCTTCCCCTTGGCGCCCAGGTAGGTGCACCCACACATGTGAGGAATTGTTTTCATTGGGACATCTGTGGGAATGTGGGACGGTAGGCCATGTGTTGTTGGCGGCGTGTTTTGATGGGTGAGCCGAGTGAAATGTGCAGAAAATGCGTTTTTTTTCCACATTTTGGAACTTGCAGGGGTGTCTGTGTAATAAATTCTGGGCCGATTTGCCCGAATCATACCTCTGTGATTTCCCACAGATGTCCTCTTTTCGGAAATGCATGGGGTTCCCTGTTTTCCTTGGTGGCTTGGACACCCGAGGCCCATATCTGTATGGTGTGCCCGTCTGGAGAAAGTGTGAAATTCAGCTGTCATAACAGACTTGGGGTTACCTGTGTTTTAGGCTTTCCCCTTGGTGCCCAGGTAGGTGCACCCACACATGTGAGGTACGGTTTTTATCAGGACACCTGTGGAAATGTGGGACGGTAGGCCATGTGTTGTTGGGGGTGTGTTTCGATGGGTGAGCCGAGTGAAATGTGCGGAAAATTCGTTTTTTCCCCCCACATTTCGGAATTTGCTGGGATGTCTGTGTAAAAAATTCTGGGCCGATTTGCACAAATCATACCTCTGTGGATTCCCACAGCTGTCCTCTTTTCAGAAATGCATGGGGTTCCCTGTTTTCCTTGGTGGCTTGGACACCCGAGGCCCATATCTGTATGGTGTGCCCGTCTAGAGAAAGTGTGACATTCAGCTGTCATAACAGACTTGGGGTTACCTGTGTTTTATGCTTCCCCTTGGCGCCCAGGTAGGTGCACCCACACATGTGAGGTATTGTTTTCATCGGGACATCTGTGGGAATGCGGGACAGTAGGCCATGTGTTGTTGGCGGCGTGTTTTGATGGGTGAGCCGAGTGAAATGTGCGGAAAATGTGTTTTTTTTCCACATTTTGTAACTTGCGGGGGTGTCTGTGTAATAAATTCTGGGCCGATTTGCCCAAATCATACCTCTGCACTTTACAATGGGTGTTCTCTTTTCGGAAATGCATGGGGTTCCCTGTTTTCCTTGGTGGCTTGGACACCGAGGTCCATATCTGTATGGTGTGCTTGTCTGGAGAAAGTGTGAAATTCAGCTGTCATAACAGACTTGGGGTTACCTTGTGTTTTAGGCTTTCCCCTTGGTGCCCAGGTAGGTGCACCCACACATGTGAGGTACTGTTTTTATCAGGACACCTGTGGCAATGCGGGACGGTAGGCCATGTGTTGTTGGGGGTGTGTTTCGATGGGTGAGCCGAGTGAAATGTGCGTAAAAAGCGTTTTTTCCTAACATTTCGGACAATGCGGGGGTGTCTGGGTAATAAATTCTGGGCAGATTTGCACGAATCATACCTCTGCGGATTCCCACAGCTGTCCTCTTTTCAGCAATGCATGGGGTTCCCTGTTTTCCTTGGTGGCGTGGACACCCGAGGCCCATATCTGTATGGTATGACTGTCTGGAGAAAGTGTGAAATTAAGCTGTCATAACAGACTTGGGGTTACCTGTGTTTTAGGCTTTCCCCTTGGCGCCCAGGTAGGTGCACCCACACATGTGAGGTACCGTTTTAATCAGGACACCTGTGGGAATGTGAGACGGTGGGCCATGTGTTGGTGGGGGCGTGTTTCGATTGGTGAGCCGAGTGAAATGTGCGGAAAATTCGTTTTTTTCCCCACATTTCGGAATTTGCTGGGGTGTCTGGGTAATAAATTCTGGTCCGAGTTGCACGAATCATACCTCTGTGGATTCCCACGGGTGTCCTTGTTTCGGAAATGCATGGGGTTCCCTGTTTTCCCTGGTGGCTTGGACACCCGAGGCCCATATCTGTATGGTGTGCCCGTCTGCAGAAAGTGTGAAATTCAGCTGTCATAACAAACTTGGGGCTACCTGTGTTTTATGCTTCCCCTTGGCGCCCAGGTAGGTGCACCCACACATGTGAGGAATTGTTTTCATTGGGACATCTGTGGGAATGTGGGATGGTAGGCCATGTGTTGTTGGCGGCGTGTTTTGATGGGTGAGCCGAGTGAAATGTGCAGAAAATGCGTTTTTTTTCCACATTTTGGAACTTGCAGGGGTGTCTGTGTAATAAATTCTGGGCCGATTTGCCCGAATCATACCTCTGTGGTTTCCCACAGATGTCCTCTTTTCGGAAATGCATGGGGTTCCCTGTTTTCCTTGGTGGCTTGGACACCCGAGGCCCATATCTGTATGGTGTGCCCGTCTGGAGAAAGTGTGAAATTCAGCTGTCATAACAGACTTGGGGTTACCTGTGTTTTAGGCTTTCCCCTTGGTGCCCAGGTAGGTGCACCCACACATGTGAGGTACGGTTTTTATCAGGACACCTGTGGAAATGTGGGACGGTAGGCCATGTGTTGTTGGGGGTGTGTTTCGATGAGTGAGCCGAGTGAAATGTGCGGAAAATTCGTTTTTTCCCCCCACATTTCGGAATTTGCTGGGATGTCTGTGTAAAAAATTCTGGGCCGATTTGCACAAATCATACCTCTGTGGATTCCCACAGCTGTCCTCTTTTCAGAAATGCATGGGGTTCCCTGTTTTCCTTGGTGGCTTGGACACCCGAGGCCCATATCTGTATGGTGTGCCCGTCTGGAGAAAGTGTGAAATTCAGCTGTCATAACAGACTTGGTGTTACCTGTGTTTTATGCTTCCTCTTGGCGCCCAGGTAGGTGCACCCACACATGTGAGGTACTGTTTTCATCGGGGCACCTGTGGGAATGCGGGACAGTAGGCCATGTCTTGTTGGCAGCATGTTTTGATGGGTGAGCCGAGTGAAATGTGCGGAAAATGTGTTTTTTCCCACATTTCGGACTTTGCGGGGGTGTCTGTGTAATAAATTCTGGGCCGATTTGCCCAAATCATACCTCTGCACTTTCCCATGGGTGTTCTCTTTTCGGAAATGCATGGGGTTCCCTGTTTTCCTTGGTGGCTTGGACACCGAGGTCCATATCTGTATGGTGTGCTTGTCTGGAGAAAGTGTGAAATTCAGCTGTCATAACAGACTTGGGGTTACCTTGTGTTTTAGGCTTTCCCCTTGGTGCCCAGGTAGGTTCACCCACACATGTGAGGTACTGTTTTTATCAGGACACCTGTGGCAATGCGGGACGGTAGGCCATGTGTTGTTGGGGGTGTGTTTCGATGGGTGAGCCGAGTGAAATGTGCGTAAAAAGCGTTTTTTCTCCACATTTCGGACAATGCGGGGGTGTCTGGGTAATAAATTCTGGGCCGATTTGCACGAATCATACCTCTGCGGATTCCCACAGCTGTCCTCTTTTCAGCAATGCATGGGGTTCCCTGTTTTCCTTGGTGGCTTGGACACCCGAGGCCCATATCTGTATGGTATGACTGTCTGGAGAAAGTGTGAAATTAAGCTGTCATAACAGACTTGGGGTTACCTGTGTTTTAGGCTTTCCCCTTGGCGCCCAGGTAGGTGCACCCACACATGTGAGGTACCGTTTTAATCAGGACACCTGTGGGAATGTGAGACGGTGGGTCATGTGTTGGTGGGGGCGTGTTTCGATTGGTGAGCCGAGTGAAATGTGCGGAAAATTCGTTTTTTTCCCCACATTTCGGAATTTGCTGGGGTGTCTGGGTAATAAATTCTGGGCCGAGTTGCACGAATCATACCTCTGTGTATTCCCACGGGTGTCCTTGTTTCGGAAATGCATGGGGTTCCCTGTTTTCCCTGGTGGCTTGGACACCCGAGGCCCATATCTGTATGGTGTGCCCGTCTGGAGAAAGTGTGAAATTCAGCTGTCATAACAAACTTGGGGCTACCTGTGTTTTATGCTTCCCCTTGGCTCCCAGGTAGGTGCACCCACACATGTGAGGTATTTTTTTCATTGGGACATCTGTGGGAATGTGGGACGGTAGGCCATGTGTTGTTGGCCGCGTGTTTTGATGGGTGAGCCGAGTGAAATGTGCAGAAAATGCGTTTTTTTTCCACATTTTGGAACTTGCAGGGGTGTCTGTGTAATAAATTCTGGGCCGATTTGCCCGAATCATACCTCTGTGGTTTCCCACAGATGTCCTCTTTTCGGAAATGCATGGAGTTCCCTGTTTTCCTTGGTGGCTTGGACACCCGAGGCCCATATCTGTATGGTGTGCCCGTCTGGAGAAAGTGTGAAATTCAGCTGTCATAACAGACTTGGGGGTTACCTGTGTTTTAGGCTTTCCCCTTGGTGCCCAGGTAGGTGCACCCACACATGTGAGGTACGGTTTTTATCAGGACACCTGTGGAAATGTGGGACGGTAGGCCATGTGTTGTTGGGGGTGTGTTTCGATGGGTGAGCCGAGTGAAATGTGCGGAAAATTCGTTTTTTTCCCCACATTTCGGAATTTGCTGGGATGTCTGCGTAAAAAATTCTGGGCCGATTTGCACAAATCATACCTCTGTGGATTCCCACAGCTGTCCTCTTTTCAGAAATGCATGGGGTTCCCTGTTTTCCTTGGTGGCTTGGACACCCGAGGCCTATATCTGTATGGTGTGCCCGTCTGGAGAAAGTGTGAAATTCAGCTCTCACAACAGACTTGGGGTTACCTGTGTTTTATGCTTCCCCTTGGCGCCCAGGTAGGTGCACCCACACATGTGAGGTACTGTTTTCATCGGGACACCTGTGGGAAGGTGAGACGGTGAGCCATGTGTTGGTGGGGGCGTGTTTCGATTGGTGAGCCGAGTGAAATGTGCGGAAAATGCGTTTTTTTCCACACCTTTCGCACTTTGCGGGGGTGTCTGGGTAATAAATTCTGGGCCGAGTTGCACGAATCATACCTCTGTGGATTCCCACGGGTGTCCTTGTTTCGGAAATGCATGGGGTTCCCTTTTTTCCCTGGTGGCTTGGACACCCGAGGCCCATATCTGTATGGTGTGCCCGTCTGGAGAAAGTGTGAAATTCAGCTGTCATAACAAACTTGGGGCTACCTGTGTTTTATGCTTCCCCTTGGCGCCCAGGTAGGTGCACCCACACATGTGAGGTATTGTTTTCATTGGGACATCTGTGGGAATGTGGGACGGTAGGCCATGTGTTGTTGGCGGCGTGTTTTGATGGGTGAGCCGAGTGAAATGTGCAGAAAATGCGTTTTTTTTCCACATTTTGGAACTTGCAGGGGTGTCTGTGTAATAAATTCTGGGCCGATTTGCCCGAATCATACCTCTGTGGTTTCCCACAGATGTCCTCTTTTCGGAAATGCATGGGGTTCCCTGTTTTCCTTGGTGGCTTGGACACCCGAGGCCCATATCTGTATGGTGTGTCCGTCTGGAGAAAGTGTGAAATTCAGCTGTCATAACAGACTTGGGGTTACCTGTGTTTTAGGCTTTCCCCTTGGTGCCCAGGTAGGTGCACCCACACATGTGAGGTACGGTCTTTATCAGGACACCTGTGGAAATGTGGGACGGTAGGCCATGTGTTGTTGGGGGTGTGTTTCGATGGGTGAGCCGAGTGAAATGTGCGGAAAATTCGTTTTTTCCCCCACATTTCGGAATTTGCTGGGATGTCTGCGTAATAAATTCTGGGCCGATTTGCACGAATCATACCTCTGTGGATTCCCACAGCTGTCCTCTTTTCAGAAATGCATGGGGTTCCCTGTTTTCCTTGGTGGCTTGGACACCCGAGGCCTATATCTGTATGGTGTGCCCGTCTGGAGAAAGTGTGAAATTCAGCTCTCACAACAGACTTGGGGTTACCTGTGTTTTATGCTTCCCCTTGGCGCCCAGGTAGGTGCACCCACACATGTGAGGTACTGTTTTCATCGGGACACCTGTGGTAAAGCGGGACGGTAGGCCATGTGTTGTTGGCGGCGTGTTTTGATGGGTGAGCCGAGTGAAATGTGCGGAAAATGTGTTTTTTTCCCACATTTTGGAATTTGCTGGGATGTCTGGGTAATACATTCTGGGCCGATTTAACTGAATCATACCTCTGCGGTTTCCCACGGGTGTCTTCTTTTCGGAAATGCATGGGGTTCCCTGTTTTCCTTGGTGGCTTGGACACCCGAGGCCCATATCTGTATGGTGTGCCCGTCTAGAGAAAGTGTGACATTCAGCTGTCATAACAGACTTGGGGTTACCTGTGTTTTATGCTTCCCCTTGGCGCCCAGGTAGGTGCACCCACACATGTGAGGTATTGTTTTCATCGGGACATCTGTGGGAATGCGGGACAGTAGGCCATGTGTTGTTGGCGGCGTGTTTTGATGGGTGAGCCGAGTGAAATGTGCGGGAAATGTGTTTTTTTTCCACATTTTGTAACTTGCGGGGGTGTCTGTGTAATAAATTCTGGGCCGATTTGCCCAAATCATACCTCTGCACTTTCCCATGGGTGTTCTCTTTTCGGAAATGCATGGGGTTCCCTGTTTTCCTTGGTGGCTTGGACACCGAGGTCCATATCTGTATGGTGTGCCTGTCTGGAGAAAGTGTGAAATTCAGCTGTCATAACAGACTTGGGGTTACCTTGTGTTTTAGGCTTTCCCCTTGGTGCCCAGGTAGGTTCACCCACACATGTGAGGTACTGCTTTTATCAGGACACCTGTGGCAATGCGGGACGGTAGGCCATGTGTTGTTGGGGGTGTGTTTCGATGGGTGAGCCGAGTGAAATGTGCGTAAAAAGCATTTTTTCCCCACATTTCGGACAATGCGGGGGTGTCTGGGTAATAAATTCTGGGCCGATTTGCACGAATCATACCTCTGCGGATTCTCACAGCTGTCCTCTTTTCAGCAATGCATGGGGTTCCCTGTTTTCCTTGGTGGCGTGGACACCCGAGGCCCATATCTGTATGGTATGACTGTCTGGAGAAAGTGTGAAATTAAGCTGTCATAACAGACTTGGGGTTACCTGTGTTTTAGGCTTTCCCCTTGGCGCCCAGGTAGGTGCACCCACACATGTGAGGTACCGTTTTAATCAGGACACCTGTGGGAATGTGAGACGGTGGGCCATGTGTTGGTGGGGGCATGTTTCGATTGGTGAGCCGAGTGAAATGTGCGGAAAATTCGTTTTTTTCCCCACATTTGGGAATTTGTTGGGGTGTCTGGGTAATAAATTCTGGGCCGAGTTGCACGAATCATACCTCTGTGGATTCCCACGGGTGTCCTTGTTTCGGAAATGCATGGGGTTCCCTGTTTTCCCTGGTGGCTTGGACACCCGAGGCCCATATCTGTATGGTGTGCCCGTCTGGAGAAAGTGTGAAATTCAGCTGTCATAACAAACTTGGGGCTACCTGTGTTTTATGCTTCCCCTTGGCGCCCAGGTAGGTGCACCCACACATGTGAGGAATTGTTTTCATTGGGACATCTGTGGGAATGTGGGACGGTAGGCCATGTGTTGTTGGCGGAGTGTTTTGATGGGTGAGCCGAGTGAAATGTGCAGAAAATGCGTTTTTTTTCCACATTTTGGAACTTGCAGGGGTGTCTGTGTAATAAATTCTGGGCCGATTTGCCCGAATCATACCTCTGTGATTTCCCACAGATGTCCTCTTTTCGGAAATGCATGGGGTTCCCTGTTTTCCTTGGTGGCTTGGACACCGAGGTCCATATCTGTATGGTGTGCCTGTCTGGAGAAAGTGTGAAATTCAGCTGTCATAACAGACTTGGGGTTACCTTGTGTTTTAGGCTTTCCCCTTGGTGCCCAGGTAGGTTCACCCACACATGTGAGGTACTGCTTTTATCAGGACACCTGTGGCAATGCGGGACGGTAGGCCATGTGTTGTTGGGGGTGTGTTTCGATGGGTGAGCCGAGTGAAATGTGCGTAAAAAGCATTTTTTCCCCACATTTCGGACAATGCGGGGGTGTCTGGGTAATAAATTCTGGGCCGATTTGCACGAATCATACCTCTGCGGATTCTCACAGCTGTCCTCTTTTCAGCAATGCATGGGGTTCCCTGTTTTCCTTGGTGGCGTGGACACCCGAGGCCCATATCTGTATGGTATGACTGTCTGGAGAAAGTGTGAAATTAAGCTGTCATAACAGACTTGGGGTTACCTGTGTTTTAGGCTTTCCCCTTGGCGCCCAGGTAGGTGCACCCACACATGTGAGGTACCGTTTTAATCAGGACACCTGTGGGAATGTGAGACGGTGGGCCATGTGTTGGTGGGGGCATGTTTCGATTGGTGAGCCGAGTGAAATGTGCGGAAAATTCGTTTTTTTCCCCACATTTGGGAATTTGTTGGGGTGTCTGGGTAATAAATTCTGGGCCGAGTTGCACGAATCATACCTCTGTGGATTCCCACGGGTGTCCTTGTTTCGGAAATGCATGGGGTTCCCTGTTTTCCCTGGTGGCTTGGACACCCGAGGCCCATATCTGTATGGTGTGCCCGTCTGGAGAAAGTGTGAAATTCAGCTGTCATAACAAACTTGGGGCTACCTGTGTTTTATGCTTCCCCTTGGCGCCCAGGTAGGTGCACCCACACATGTGAGGAATTGTTTTCATTGGGACATCTGTGGGAATGTGGGACGGTAGGCCATGTGTTGTTGGCGGAGTGTTTTGATGGGTGAGCCGAGTGAAATGTGCAGAAAATGCGTTTTTTTTCCACATTTTGGAACTTGCAGGGGTGTCTGTGTAATAAATTCTGGGCCGATTTGCCCGAATCATACCTCTGTGATTTCCCACAGATGTCCTCTTTTCGGAAATGCATGGGGTTCCCTGTTTTCCTTGGTGGCTTGGACACCCGAGGCCCATATCTGTATGGTGTGCCCGTCTGGAGAAAGTGTGAAATTCAGCTGTCATAACAGACTTGGGGTTACCTGTGTTTTAGGCTTTCCCCTTGGTGCCCAGGTAGGTGCACCCACACATGTGAGGTACGGTTTTTATCAGGACACCTGTGGAAATGTGGGACGGTAGGCCATGTGTTGTTGGGGGTGTGTTTCGATGGGTGAGCCGAGTGAAATGTGCGGAAAATTCGTTTTTTCCCCCCACATTTCGGAATTTGCTGGGATGTCTGTGTAAAAAATTCTGGGCCGATTTGCACAAATCATACCTCTGTGGATTCCCACAGCTGTCCTCTTTTCAGAAATGCATGGGGTTCCCTGTTTTCCTTGGTGGCTTGGACACCCGAGGCCCATATCTGTATGGTGTGCCCGTCTGGAGAAAGTGTGAAATTCAGCTGTCATAACAGACTTGGTGTTACCTGTGTTTTATGCTTCCTCTTGGCGCCCAGGTAGGTGCACCCACACATGTGAGGTACGGTTTTTATCAGGACACCTGTGGAAATGTGGGACGGTAGGCCATGTGTTGTTGGGGGTGTGTTTCGATGGGTGAGCCGAGTGAAATGTGCGGAAAATTCGTTTTTTCCCCCCACATTTCGGAATTTGCTGGGATGTCTGTGTAAAAAATTCTGGGCCGATTTGCACAAATCATACCTCTGTGGATTCCCACAGCTGTCCTCTTTTCAGAAATGCATGGGGTTCCCTGTTTTCCTTGGTGGCTTGGACACCCGAGGCCCATATCTGTATGGTATGACTGTCTGGAGAAAGTGTGAAATTCAGCTCTCACAACAGACTTGGGGTTACCTGTGTTTTATGCTTCCCCTTGGCGCCCAGGTAGGTGCACCCACACATGTGAGGTACTGTTTTCATCGGGACACCTGTGGTAAAGCGGGACGGTAGGCCATGTGTTGTTGGCGGCGTGTTTTGATGGGTGAGCCGAGTGAAATGTGCGGAAAATGTGTTTTTTTCCCACATTTTGGAATTTGCTGGGATGTCTGGGTAATAAATTCTGGGCCGATTTAACTGAATCATACCTCTGCGGTTTCCCACGGGTGTCTTCTTTTCGGAAATGCATGGGGTTCCCTGTTTTCCTTGGTGGCTTGGACACCCGAGGCCCATATCTGTATGGTGTGCCCGTCTAGAGAAAGTGTGACATTCAGCTGTCATAACAGACTTGGGGTTACCTGTGTTTTATGCTTCCCCTTGGCGCTCAGGTAGGTGCACCCACACATGTGAGGTATTGTTTTCATCGGGACATCTGTGGGAATGCGGGACAGTAGGCCATGTGTTGTTGGCGGCGTGTTTTGATGGGTGAGCCGAGTGAAATGTGCGGAAAATGTGTTTTTTTTCCACATTTTGTAACTTGCGGGGGTGTCTGTGTAATAAATTCTGGGCCGATTTGCCCGAATCATACCTCTGCACTTTCCCATGGGTGTTCTCTTTTCGGAAATGCATGGGGTTCCCTGTTTTCCTTGGTGGCTTGGACACCGAGGTCCATATCTGTATGGTGTGCCTGTCTGGAGAAAGTGTGAAATTCAGCTGTCATAACAGACTTGGGGTTACCTTGTGTTTTAGGCTTTCCCCTTGGTGCCCAGGTAGGTTCACCCACACATGTGAGGTACTGTTTTTATCAGGACACCTGTGGCAATGCGGGACGGTAGGCCATGTGTTGTTGGGGGTGTGTTTCGATGGGTGAGCCGAGTGAAATGTGCGTAAAAAGCGTTTTTTCCCCACATTTCGGACAATGCGGGGGTGTCTGGGTAATAAATTCTGGGCCGATTTGCACGAATCATACCTCTGCGGATTCCCACAGCTGTCCTCTTTTCAGCAATGCATGGGGTTCCCTGTTTTCCTTGGTGGCGTGGACACCCGAGGCCCATATCTGTATGGTATGACTGTCTGGAGAAAGTGTGAAATTAAGCTGTCATAACAGACTTGGGGTTACCTGTGTTTTAGGCTTTCCCCTTGGCGCCCAGGTAGGTGCACCCACACATGTGAGGTACCGTTTTAATCAGGACACCTGTGGGAATGTGAGACGGTGGGTCATGTGTTGGTGGGGGCGTGTTTCGATTGGTGAGCCGAGTGAAATGTGCGGAAAATTCTTTTTTTTCCCCACATTTCGGAATTTGCTGGGGTGTCTGGGTAATAAATTCTGGGCCGAGTTGCACGAATCATACCTCTGTGGATTCCCACGGGTGTCCTTGTTTCGGAAATGCATGGGGTTCCCTGTTTTCCCTGGTGGCTTGGACACCCGAGGCCCATATCTGTATGGTGTGCCCGTCTGGAGAAAGTGTGAAATTCAGCTGTCATAACAAACTTGGGGCTACCTGTGTTTTATGCTTCCCCTTGGCGCCCAGGTAGGTGCACCCACACATGTGAGGTATTTTTTTCATTGGGACATCTGTGGGAATGTGGGACGGTAGGCCATGTGTTGTTGGCGGCGTGTTTTGATGGGTGAGCCGAGTGAAATGTGCAGAAAATGCGTATTTTTCCACATTTTGGAACTTGCAGGGGTGTCTGTGTAATAAATTCTGGGCCGATTTGCCCGAATCATACCTCTGTGGTTTCCCACAGATGTCCTCTTTTCGGAAATGCATGGGGTTCCCTGTTTTCCTTGGTGGCTTGGACACCCGAGGCCCATATCTGTATGGTGTGCCCGTCTGGAGAAAGTGTGAAATTCAGCTGTCATAACAGACTTGGGGGTTACCTGTGTTTTAGGCTTTCCCCTTGGTGCCCAGGTAGGTGCACCCACACATGTGAGGTACGGTTTTTATCAGGACACCTGTGGAAATGTGGGACGGTAGGCCATGTGTTGTTGGGGGTGTGTTTCGATGGGTGAGCCGAGTGAAATGTGCGGAAAATTTGTTTTTTTCCCCACATTTCGGAATTTGCTGGGATGTCTGCGTAAAAAATTCTGGGCCGATTTGCACAAATCATACCTCTGTGGATTCCCACAGCTGTCCTCTTTTCAGAAATGCATGGGGTTCCCTGTTTTCCTTGGTGGCTTGGACACCCGAGGCCTATATCTGTATGGTGTGCCCGTCTGGAGAAAGTGTGAAATTCAGCTCTCACAACAGACTTGGGGTTACCTGTGTTTTATGCTTCCCCTTGGCGCCCAGGTAGGTGCACCCACACATGTGAGGTACTGTTTTCATCGGGACACCTGTGGTAAAGCGGGACGGTAGGCCATGTGTTGTTGGCGGCGTGTTTTGATGGGTGAGCCGAGTGAAATGTGCGGAAAATGTGTTTTTTTCCCACATTTTGGAATTTGCTGGGATGTCTGGATAATAAATTCTGGGCCGATTTAACTGAATCATACCTCTGCGGTTTCCCACGGGTGTCTTCTTTTCGGAAATGCATGGGGTTCCCTGTTTTCCTTGGTGGCTTGGACACCCGAGGCCCATATCTGTATGGTGTGCCCATCTAGAGAAAGTGTGACATTCAGCTGTCATAACAGACTTGGGGTTACCTGTGTTTTATGCTTCCCCTTGGCGCCCAGGTAGGTGCACCCACACATGTGAGGTATTGTTTTCATCGGGACATCTGTGGGAATGCGGGACAGTAGGCCATGTGTTGTTGGCGGCGTGTTTTGATGGGTGAGCCGAGTGAAATGTGCGGAAAATGTGTTTTTTTTCCACATTTTGTAACTTGCGGGGGTGTCTGTGTAATAAATTCTGGGCCGATTTGCCCAAATCATACCTCTGCACTTTCCCATGGGTGTTCTCTTTTCGGAAATGCATGGGGTTCCCTGTTTTCCTTGGTGGCTTGGACACCGAGGTCCATATCTGTATGGTGTGCTTGTCTGGAGAAAGTGTGAAATTCAGCTGTCATAACAGACTTGGGGTTACCTTGTGTTTTAGGCTTTCCCCTTGGTGCCCAGGTAGGTGCACCCACACATGTGAGGTACTGTTTTTATCAGGACACCTGTGGCAATGCGGGACGGTAGGCCATGTGTTGTTGGGGGTGTGTTTCGATGGGTGAGCCGAGTGAAATGTGCGTAAAAAGCGTTTTTTCCTAACATTTCGGACAATGCGGGGGTGTCTGGGTAATAAATTCTGGGCAGATTTGCACGAATCATACCTCTGCGGATTCCCACAGCTGTCCTCTTTTCAGCAATGCATGGGGTTCCCTGTTTTCCTTGGTGGCGTGGACACCCGAGGCCCATATCTGTATGGTATGACTGTCTGGAGAAAGTGTGAAATTAAGCTGTCATAACAGACTTGGGGTTACCTGTGTTTTAGGCTTTCCCCTTGGCGCCCAGGTAGGTGCACCCACACATGTGAGGTACCGTTTTAATCAGGACACCTGTGGGAATGTGAGACGGTGGGCCATGTGTTGGTGGGGGCGTGTTTCGATTGGTGAGCCGAGTGAAATGTGCGGAAAATTCGTTTTTTTCCCCACATTTCGGAATTTGCTGGGGTGTCTGGGTAATAAATTCTGGTCCGAGTTGCACGAATCATACCTCTGTGGATTCCCACGGGTGTCCTTGTTTCGGAAATGCATGGGGTTCCCTGTTTTCCCTGGTGGCTTGGACACCCGAGGCCCATATCTGTATGGTGTGCCCGTCTGCAGAAAGTGTGAAATTCAGCTGTCATAACAAACTTGGGGCTACCTGTGTTTTATGCTTCCCCTTGGCGCCCAGGTAGGTGCACCCACACATGTGAGGAATTGTTTTCATTGGGACATCTGTGGGAATGTGGGATGGTAGGCCATGTGTTGTTGGCGGCGTGTTTTGATGGGTGAGCCGAGTGAAATGTGCAGAAAATGCGTTTTTTTTCCACATTTTGGAACTTGCAGGGGTGTCTGTGTAATAAATTCTGGGCCGATTTGCCCGAATCATACCTCTGTGGTTTCCCACAGATGTCCTCTTTTCGGAAATGCATGGGGTTCCCTGTTTTCCTTGGTGGCTTGGACACCCGAGGCCCATATCTGTATGGTGTGCCCGTCTGGAGAAAGTGTGAAATTCAGCTGTCATAACAGACTTGGGGTTACCTGTGTTTTAGGCTTTCCCCTTGGTGCCCAGGTAGGTGCACCCACACATGTGAGGTACGGTTTTTATCAGGACACCTGTGGAAATGTGGGACGGTAGGCCATGTGTTGTTGGGGGTGTGTTTCGATGGGTGAGCCGAGTGAAATGTGCGGAAAATTCGTTTTTTCCCCCCACATTTCGGAATTTGCTGGGATGTCTGTGTAAAAAATTCTGGGCCGATTTGCACAAATCATACCTCTGTGGATTCCCACAGCTGTCCTCTTTTCAGAAATGCATGGGGTTCCCTGTTTTCCTTGGTGGCTTGGACACCCGAGGCCCATATCTGTATGGTGTGCCCGTCTGGAGAAAGTGTGAAATTCAGCTGTCATAACAGACTTGGTGTTACCTGTGTTTTATGCTTCCTCTTGGCGCCCAGGTAGGTGCACCCACACATGTGAGGTACTGTTTTCATCGGGGCACCTGTGGGAATGCGGGACAGTAGGCCATGTCTTGTTGGCAGCATGTTTTGATGGGTGAGCCGAGTGAAATGTGCGGAAAATGTGTTTTTTCCCACATTTCGGACTTTGCGGGGGTGTCTGTGTGATAAATTCTGGGCCGATTTGCCCAAATCATACCTCTGCGGTTTCCCACGGGTGTCCTCTTTTCGGAAATGCATGGGGTTCCCTTTTTTCCTTGGTGGCTTGGACACCCGAGGCCTATATCTGTATGGTGTGCCTGTCTGGAGAAAGTGTGAAATTCAGCTCTCACAACAGACTTGGGGTTACCTGTGTTTTATGCTTCCCCTTGGCGCCCAGGTAGGTGCACCCACACATGTGAGGTACTGCTTTCATCGGGACACCTGTGGTAAAGCGGGACGGTAGGCCATGTGTTGTTGGCGGCGTGTTTTGATGGGTGAGCCGAGTGAAATGTGCGGAAAATGTGTTTTTTTCCCACATTTTGGAATTTGCTGGGATGTCTGGGTAATAAATTCTGGGCCGATTTAACTGAATCATACCTCTGCGGTTTCCCACGGGTGTCTTCTTTTCGGAAATGCATGGGGTTCCCTGTTTTCCTTGGTGGCTTGGACACCCGAGGCCCATATCTGTATGGTGTGCCCGTCTAGAGAAAGTGTGACATTCAGCTGTCATAACAGACTTGGGGTTACCTGTGTTTTATGCTTCCCCTTGGCGCCCAGGTAGGTGCACCCACACATGTGAGGTATTGTTTTCATCGGGACATCTGTGGGAATGCGGGACAGTAGGCCATGTGTTGTTGGCGGCGTGTTTTGATGGGTGAGCCGAGTGAAATGTGCGGAAAATGTGTTTTTTTTCCACATTTTGTAACTTGCGGGGGTGTCTGTGTAATAAATTCTGGGCCGATTTGCCCGAATCATACCTCTGCACTTTCCCATGGGTGTTCTCTTTTCGGAAATGCATGGGGTTCCCTGTTTTCCTTGGTGGCTTGGACACCGAGGTCCATATCTGTATGGTGTGCCTGTCTGGAGAAAGTGTGAAATTCAGCTGTCATAACAGACTTGGGGTTACCTTGTGTTTTAGGCTTTCCCCTTGGTGCCCAGGTAGGTTCACCCACACATGTGAGGTACTGTTTTTATCAGGACACCTGTGGCAATGCGGGACGGTAGGCCATGTGTTTTTGGGGGTGTGTTTCGATGGGTGAGCCGAGTGAAATGTGCGTAAAAAGCGTTTTTTCCCCACATTTCGGACAATGCGGGGGTGTCTGGGTAATAAATTCTGGGCCGATTTGCACGAATCATACCTCTGCGGATTCCCACAGCTGTCCTCTTTTCAGCAATGCATGGGGTTCCCTGTTTTCCTTGGTGGCGTGGACACCCGAGGCCCATATCTGTATGGTATGACTGTCTGGAGAAAGTGTGAAATTAAGCTGTCATAACAGACTTGGGGTTACCTGTGTTTTAGGCTTTCCCCTTGGCGCCCAGGTAGGTGCACCCACACATGTAAGGTACCGTTTTAATCAGGACACCTGTGGGAATGTGAGACGGTGGGTCATGTGTTGGTGGGGGCGTGTTTCGATTGGTGAGCCGAGTGAAATGTGCGGAAAATTCGTTTTTTTCCCCACATTTCGGAATTTGCTGGGGTGTCTGGGTAATAAATTCTGGGCCGAGTTGCACGAATCATACCTCTGTGGATTCCCACGGGTGTCCTTGTTTCGGAAATGCATGGGGTTCCCTGTTTTCCCTGGTGGCTTGGACACCCGAGGCCCATATCTGTATGGTGTGCCCGTCTGGAGAAAGTGTGAAATTCAGCTGTCATAACAAACTTGGGGCTACCTGTGTTTTATGCTTCCCCTTGGCGCCCAGGTAGGTGCACCCACACATGTGAGGTATTTTTTTCATTGGGACATCTGTGGGAATGTGTGACGGTAGGCCATGTGTTGTTGGCGGCGTGTTTTGATGGGTGAGCTGAGTGAAATGTGCAGAAAATGCGTTTTTTTTCCACATTTTGGAACTTGCAGGGGTGTCTGTGTAATAAATTCTGGGCCGATTTGCCCGAATCATACCTCTGTGGTTTCCCACAGATGTCCTCTTTTCGGAAATGCATGGGGTTCCCTGTTTTCCTTGGTGGCTTGGACACCCGAGGCCCATATCTGTATGGTGTGCCCGTCTGGAGAAAGTGTGAAATTCAGCTGTCATAACAGACTTGGGGGTTACCTGTGTTTTAGGCTTTCCCCTTGGTGCCCAGGTAGGTGCACCCACACATGTGAGGTACGGTTTTTATCAGGACACCTGTGGAAATGTGGGACGGTAGGCCATGTGTTGTTGGGGGTGTGTTTCGATGGGTGAGCCGATTGAAATGTGCGGAAAATTCGTTTTTTTCCCCACATTTCGGAATTTGCTGGGATGTCTGCGTAAAAAATTCTGGGCCGATTTGCACAAATCATACCTCTGTGGATTCCCACAGCTGTCCTCTTTTCAGAAATGCATGGGGTTCCCTGTTTTCCTTGGTGGCTTGGACACCCGAGGCCTATATCTGTATGGTGTGCCCGTCTGGAGAAAGTGTGAAATTCAGCTCTCACAACAGACTTGGGGTTACCTGTGTTTTATGCTTCCCCTTGGCGCCCAGGTAGGTGCACCCACACATGTGAGGTACTGTTTTCATCGGGACACCTGTGGTAAAGCGGGACGGTAGGCCATGTGTTGTTGGCGGCGTGTTTTGATGGGTGAGCCGAGTGAAATGTGCGGAAAATGTGTTTTTTTCCCACATTTTGGAATTTGCTGGGATGTCTGGGTAATAAATTCTGGGCCGATTTAACTGAATCATACCTCTGCGGTTTCCCACGGGTGTCTTCTTTTCGGAAATGCATGGGGTTCCCTGTTTTCCTTGGTGGCTTGGACACCCGAGGCCCATATCTGTATGGTGTGCCCGTCTAGAGAAAGTGTGACATTCAGCTGTCATAACAGACTTGGGGTTACCTGTGTTTTATGCTTCCCCTTGGCGCCCAGGTAGGTGCACCCACACATGTGAGGTATTGTTTTCATCGGGACATCTGTGGGAATGCGGGACAGTAGGCCATGTGTTGTTGGCGGCGTGTTTTGATGGGTGAGCCGAGTGAAATGTGCGGAAAATGTGTTTTTTTTCCACATTTTGTAACTTGCGGGGGTGTCTGTGTAATAAATTCTGGGCCGATTTGCCCGAATCATACCTCTGCACTTTCCCATGGGTGTTCTCTTTTCGGAAATGCATGGGGTTCCCTGTTTTCCTTGGTGGCTTGGACACCGAGGTCCATATCTGTATGGTGTGCCTGTCTGGAGAAAGTGTGAAATTCAGCTGTCATAACAGACTTGGGGTTACCTTGTGTTTTAGGCTTTCCCCTTGGTGCCCAGGTAGGTGCACCCACACATGTGAGGTACTGTTTTTATCAGGACACCTGTGGCAATGCGGGACGGTAGGCCATGTGTTGTTGGGGGTGTGTTTCGATGGGTGAGCCGAGTGAAATGTGCGTAAAAAGCGTTTTTTCCCCACATTTCGGACAATGCGGGGGTGTCTGGGTAATAAATTCTGGGCCGATTTGCACGAATCATACCTCTGCGGATTCCCACAGCTGTCCTCTTTTCAGCAATGCATGGGGTTCCCTGTTTTCCTTGGTGGCGTGGACACCCGAGGCCCATATCTGTATGGTATGACTGTCTGGAGAAAGTGTGAAATTAAGCTGTCATAACAGACTTGGGGTTACCTGTGTTTTAGGCTTTCCCCTTGGCGCCCAGGTAGGTGCACCCACACATGTGAGGTACCGTTTTAATCAGGACACCTGTGGGAATGTGAGACGGTGGGTCATGTGTTGGTGGGGGCGTGTTTCGATTGGTGAGCCGAGTGAAATGTGCGGAAAATTCGTTTTTTTCCCCACATTTCGGAATTTGCTGGGGTGTCTGGGTAATAAATTCTGGGCCGAGTTGCACGAATCATACCTCTGTGGATTCCCACGGGTGTCCTTGTTTCGGAAATGCATGGGGTTCCCTGTTTTCCCTGGTGGCTTGGACACCCGAGGCCCATATCTGTATGGTGTGCCCGTCTGGAGAAAGTGTGAAATTCAGCTGTCATAACAAACTTGGGGCTACCTGTGTTTTATGCTTCCCCTTGGCGCCCAGGTAGGTGCACCCACACATGTGAGGTATTTTTTTCATTGGGACATCTGTGGGAATGTGTGACGGTAGGCCATGTGTTGTTGGCGGCGTGTTTTGATGGGTGAGCCGAGTGAAATGTGCAGAAAATGCGTTTTTTTTCCACATTTTGGAACTTGCAGGGGTGTCTGTGTAATAAATTCTGGGCCGATTTGCCCGAATCATACCTCTGTGGTTTCCCACAGATGTCCTCTTTTCGGAAATGCATGGGGTTCCCTGTTTTCCTTGGTGGCTTGGACACCCGAGGCCCATATCTGTATGGTGTGCCCGTCTGGAGAAAGTGTGAAATTCAGCTGTCATAACAGACTTGGGGGTTACCTGTGTTTTAGGCTTTCCCCTTGGTGCCCAGGTAGGTGCACCCACACATGTGAGGTACGGTTTTTATCAGGACACCTGTGGAAATGTGGGACGGTAGGCCATGTGTTGTTGGGGGTGTGTTTCGATGGGTGAGCCGAGTGAAATGTGCGGAAAATTCGTTTTTTTCCCCACATTTCGGAATTTGCTGGGATGTCTGCGTAAAAAATTCTGGGCCGATTTGCACAAATCATACCTCTGTGGATTCCCACAGCTGTCCTCTTTTCAGAAATGCATGGGGTTCCCTGTTTTCCTTGGTGGCTTGGACACCCGAGGCCTATATCTGTATGGTGTGCCCGTCTGGAGAAAGTGTGAAATTCAGCTCTCACAACAGACTTGGGGTTACCTGTGTTTTATGCTTCCCCTTGGCGCCCAGGTAGGTGCACCCACACATGTGAGGTACTGTTTTCATCTGGACACCTGTGGTAAAGCGGGACGGTAGGCCATGTGTTGTTGGCGGCGTGTTTTGATGGGTGAGCCGAGTGAAATGTGCGGAAAATGTGTTTTTTTCCCACATTTTGGAATTTGCTGGGATGTCTGGGTAATAAATTCTGGGCCGATTTAACTGAATCATACCTCTGCGGTTTCCCACGGGTGTCTTCTTTTCGGAAATGCATGGGGTTCCCTGTTTTCCTTGGTGGCTTGGACACCCGAGGCCCATATCTGTATGGTGTGCCCGTCTAGAGAAAGTGTGACATTCAGCTGTCATAACAGACTTGGGGTTACCTGTGTTTTATGCTTCCCCTTGGCGCCCAGGTAGGTGCACCCACACATGTGAGGTATTGTTTTCATCGGGACATCTGTGGGAATGCGGGACAGTAGGCCATGTGTTGTTGGCGGCGTGTTTTGATGGGTGAGCCGAGTGAAATGTGCGGAAAATGTGTTTTTTTTCCACATTTTGTAACTTGCGGGGGTGTCTGTGTAATAAATTCTGGGCCGATTTGCCCGAATCATACCTCTGCACTTTCCCATGGGTGTTCTCTTTTCGGAAATGCATGGGGTTCCCTGTTTTCCTTGGTGGCTTGGACACCGAGGTCCATATCTGTATGGTGTGCCTGTCTGGAGAAAGTGTGAAATTCAGCTGTCATAACAGACTTGGGGTTACCTTGTGTTTTAGGCTTTCCCCTTGGTGCCCAGGTAGGTGCACCCACACATGTGAGGTACTGTTTTTATCAGGACACCTGTGGCAATGCGGGACGGTAGGCCATGTGTTGTTGGGGGTGTGTTTCGATGGGTGAGCCGAGTGAAATGTGCGTAAAAAGCGTTTTTTCCCCACATTTCGGACAATGCGGGGGTGTCTGGGTAATAAATTCTGGGCAGATTTGCACGAATCATACCTCTGCGGATTCCCACAGCTGTCCTCTTTTCAGCAATGCATGGGGTTCCCTGTTTTCCTTGGTGGCGTGGACACCCGAGGCCCATATCTGTATGGTATGACTGTCTGGAGAAAGTGTGAAATTAAGCTGTCATAACAGACTTGGGGTTACCTGTGTTTTAGGCTTTCCCCTTGGCGCCCAGGTAGGTGCACCCACACATGTGAGGTACCGTTTTAATCAGGACACCTGTGGGAATGTGAGACGGTGGGCCATGTGTTGGTGGGGGCGTGTTTCGATTGGTGAGCCGAGTGAAATGTGCGGAAAACTCGTTTTTTTCCCCACATTTTGGAATTTGCTGGGGTGTCTGGGTAATAAATTCTGGTCCGAGTTGCACGAATCATACCTCTGTGGATTCCCACGGGTGTCCTTGTTTCGGAAATGCATGGGGTTCCCTGTTTTCCCTGGTGGCTTGGACACCCGAGGCCCATATCTGTATGGTGTGCCCGTCTGCAGAAAGTGTGAAATTCAGCTGTCATAACAAACTTGGCGCTACCTGTGTTTTATGCTTCCCCTTGGCGCCCAGGTAGGTGCACCCACACATGTGAGGAATTGTTTTCATTGGGACATCTGTGGGAATGTGGGATGGTAGGCCATGTGTTGTTGGCGGCGTGTTTTGATGGATGAGCCGAGTGAAATGTGCAGAAAATGGTTTTTTTTTCCACATTTTGGAACTTGCAGGGGTGTCTGTGTAATAAATTCTGGGCCGATTTGCCCGAATCATACCTCTGTGGTTTCCCACAGATGTCTTCTTTTCGGAAATGCATGGGGTTCCCTGTTTTCCTTGGTGGCTTGGACACCCGAGGCCCATATCTGTATGGTGTGCCCGTCTGGAGAAAGTGTGAAATTCAGCTGTCATAACAGACTTGGGGTTACCTGTGTTTTAGGCTTTCCCCTTGGTGCCCAGGTAGGTGCACCCACACATGTGAGGTACGGTTTTTATCAGGACACCTGTGGAAATGTGGGACGGTAGGCCATGTGTTGTTGGGGGTGTGTTTCGATGGGTGAGCCGAGTGAAATGTGCGGAAAATTCGTTTTTTCCCCCCACATTTCGGAATTTGCTGGGATGTCTGTGTAAAAAATTCTGGGCCGATTTGCACAAATCATACCTCTGTGGATTCCCACAGCTGTCCTCTTTTCAGAAATGCATGGGGTTCCCTGTTTTCCTTGGTGGCTTGGACACCCGAGGCCCATATCTGTATGGTGTGCCCGTCTGGAGAAAGTGTGAAATTCAGCTGTCATAACAGACTTGGTGTTACCTGTGTTTTATGCTTCCTCTTGGCGCCCAGGTAGGTGCACCCACACATGTGAGGTACTGTTTTCATCGGGGCACCTGTGGGAATGCGGGACAGTAGGCCATGTGTTGTTGGCAGCATGTTTTGATGGGTGAGCCGAGTGAAATGTGCGGAAAATGTGTTTTTTCCCACATTTCGGACTTTGCGGGGGTGTCTGAGTGATAAATTCTGGGCCGATTTGCCCAAATCATACCTCTGCGGTTTCCCACGGGTGTCCTCTTTTCGGAAATGCATGGGGTTCCCTTTTTTCCTTGGTGGCTTGGACACCCGAGGCCTATATCTGTATGGTGTGCCTGTCTGGAGAAAGTGTGAAATTCAGCTCTCACAACAGACTTGGGGTTACCTGTGTTTTATGCTTCCCCTTGGTGCCCAGGTAGGTGCACCCACACATGTGAGGTACTGTTTTCATCGGGACACCTGTGGTAAAGCGGGACGGTAGGCCATGTGTTGTTGGCGGCGTGTTTTGATGGGTGAGCCGAGTGAAATGTGCGGAAAATGTGTTTTTTTTCCACATTTTGTAACTTGCGGGGGTGTCTGTGTAATAAATTCTGGGCCGATTTGCCCGAATCATACCTCTGCACTTTCCCATGGGTGTTCTCTTTTCGGAAATGCATGGGGTTCCCTGTTTTCCTTGGTGGCTTGGACACCGAGGTCCATATCTGTATGGTGTGCCTGTCTGGAGAAAGTGTGAAATTCAGCTGTCATAACAGACTTGGGGTTACCTTGTGTTTTAGGCTTTCCCCTTGGTGCCCAGGTAGGTGCACCCACACATGTGAGGTACTGTTTTTATCAGGACACCTGTGGCAATGCGGGACGGTAGGCCATGTGTTGTTGGGGGTGTGTTTCGATGGGTGAGCCGAGTGAAATGTGCGTAAAAAGCGTTTTTTCCCCACATTTCGGACAATGCGGGGGTGTCTGGGTAATAAATTCTGGGCAGATTTGCACGAATCATACCTCTGCGGATTCCCACAGCTGTCCTCTTTTCAGCAATGCATGGGGTTCCCTGTTTTCCTTGGTGGCGTGGACACCCGAGGCCCATATCTGTATGGTATGACTGTCTGGAGAAAGTGTGAAATTAAGCTGTCATAACAGACTTGGGGTTACCTGTGTTTTAGGCTTTCCCCTTGGCGCCCAGGTAGGTGCACCCACACATGTGAGGTACTGTTTTCATCGGGGCACCTGTGGGAATGCGGGACGGTAGGCCATGTGTTGTTGGCAGCATGTTTTGATGGGTGAGCCGAGTGAAATATGCGGAAAATGTGTTTTTTTTCCACATTTCGGAATTTGCGGGGGTGTCTGTGTAATAAATTCTGGGCCGATTTGCCCGAATCATACCTCTGCGGTTTCCCACGGGTGTCCTCTTTTCGGAAATGCATGGGGTTCCCTGTTTTCCTTGGTGGCTTGGACACCCGAGACCTATATCTGTATGGTGTGCCCGTCTGGAGAAAGTGTGAAATTCAGCTGTCATAACAGACTTGGAGTTACGTCTGTTTTAGGCTTTCCCCTTGGTGCCCAGGTAGGTGCACCCACACATGTGAGGTACCGTTTTAATCAGGACACCTGTGGGAATGTGAGACGGTGGGTCATGTGTTGGTGGGGGCGTGTTTCGATTGGTGAGCCGAGTGAAATGTGCGGAAAATTCGTTTTTTTCCCCACATTTCGGAATTTGCTGGGGTGTCTGGGTAATAAATTCTGGGCCGAGTTGCACGAATCATACCTCTGTGGATTCCCACGGGTGTCCTTGTTTCGGAAATGCATGGGGTTCCCTGTTTTCCCTGGTGGCTTGGACACCCGAGGCCCATATCTGTATGGTGTGCCCGTCTGGAGAAAGTGTGAAATTCAGCTGTCATAACAAACTTGGGGCTACCTGTGTTTTATGCTTCCCCTTGGCGCCCAGGTAGGTGCACCCACACATGTGAGGTACGGTTTTTATCAGGACACCTGTGGAAATGTGGGACGGTAGGCCATGTGTTGTTGGGGGTGTGTTTCGATGGGTGAGCCGAGTGAAATGTGCGGAAAATTCGTTTTTTCCCCCCACATTTCGGAATTTGCTGGGATGTCTGTGTAAAAAATTCTGGGCCGATTTGCACAAATCATACCTCTGTGGATTCCCACAGCTGTCCTCTTTTCAGAAATGCATGGGGTTCCCTGTTTTCCTTGGTGGCTTGGACACCCGAGGCCCATATCTGTATGGTGTGCCCGTCTGGAGAAAGTGTGAAATTCAGCTGTCATAACAGACTTGGTGTTACCTGTGTTTTATGCTTCCTCTTGGCGCCCAGGTAGGTGCACCCACACATGTGAGGTACTGTTTTCATCGGGGCACCTGTGGGAATGCGGGACAGTAGGCCATGTGTTGTTGGCAGCATGTTTTGATGGGTGAGCCGAGTGAAATGTGCGGAAAATGTGTTTTTTCCCACATTTCGGACTTTGCGGGGGTGTCTGTGTGATAAATTCTGGGCCGATTTGCCCGAATCATACCTCTGCGGTTTCCCACGGGTGTCCTCTTTTCGGAAATGCATGGGGTTCCCTGTTTTCCTTGGTGGCTTGGACACCCGAGACCTATATCTGTATGGTGTGCCCGTCTGGAGAAAGTGTGAAATTCAGCTGTCGTAACAGACTTGGAGTTACCTCTGTTTTAGGCTTTCCCCTTGGTGCCCAGGTAGGTGCACCCACACATGTTAGGTACCGTTTTTATCAGGACACCTGTGGGAATGCAGGACGGTAGGCCATGTGTTGTTGGGGGCGTGTTTCGATGGGTGAACCGAGTGAAATGTGCGGAAAATGCGTTTCTTTGCCCACATTTCTGACTTTGCAGGGTTGTCTGGGTAATACATTCTGGGCCGATTTGCACGAATCATACCTCTGCGGATTCCCACAGTTGTCCTCTTTTCGGAAATGCATGGGGTTCCCTGTTTTCCTTGGGTGCTTGGACCCCCGAGGCCCATATCTGTATGGTGTGCCCATCTGGAGAAAGTGTGAAATTCAGCTCTCACAACAGACTTGGGGTTACCTGTGTTTTATGCTTCCCCTTGACGCCCAGGTAGGTGCACCCACACATGTGAGGTACTGTTTTCATCGGGACACCTGTGGTAATGCGGGACGGTAGGCCATGTGTTGTTGGCACCGTGTTTTGATGGGTGAGCCGAGTGAAATGTGCGGAAAATGTGTTTTTTTCCCACATTTCGGACTTTGCGGGGGTGTCTGTGTAATAAATTCTGGGCCTATTTGCCCGAATCATAACTCTGCGGTTTCCCACGGTTGTCCTCTTTTTGGAAATGCATGGGGTTCCCTGTTTTCCTTGGTGGCTTGGACACCCGAGGCCCATATCTGTATGGTGTGCCCGTCTGGAGAAAGTGTGAAATTCAGCTGTCATAACAGACTTGGGGGTTACCTGTGTTTTAGGCTTTCCCCTTGGCGCCCAGGTAGGTGCACCCACATTTGTGAATTACCGTTTTCATCGGGACACCTGTGGGAACCCAGGACGGTAGGCCATGTGTTGTTGGGGGCGTGTTTTGATGGGTGAGCCGAGTGAAATGTGCGGAAAATACGTTTTTTTTCCTCACATTTCGGACTTTGCGGCGGTGTCTGGGTAATAAATTCTGGGCCGATTTGCGCAAATCATACCTCTGCGGATTCCCACGGGTGTCATCTTTTCGGAAACGAATGGGGTTACCTGTTTTCCTTGGTGGCTTGGTCACCTCAGGCCCATATCTGTATGGTGTGCCCGTCTGAACAAAGTGTGAAATTCAGGTGTCAAAACAGATTTGGGGTTACCTGTGTTTTAGGCTTTCCCCTTGACGCCCAGGTAGGTGCACCCACACATGTGAGGTACCGTTTTTATCAGGACACCTGTGGAAATGCGGGACGGTAGGCCATGTGTTGTTGGGGGTGTGTTTCGATGGGTGAGCCGAGTGAAATGTGCGGAAAATTCGTTCTTTTCCCCACATTTCGGAATTTGCTGGGATGTCTGCGTAAAAAATTCTGGGCCGATTTGCCCGAATCATACCTCTGCGGTTTCCCACGGGTGTCCTCTTTTCGGAAATGCATGGGGTTCCCTGTTTTCCTTGGTGGCTTGGACACCCGAGACCTATATCTGTATGGTGTGCCCGTCTGGAGAAAGTGTGAAATTCAGCTGTCATAACAGACTTGGAGTTACGTCTGTTTTAGGCTTTCCCCTTGGTGCCCAGGTAGGTGCACCCACACATGTGAGGTACCGTTTTAATCAGGACACCTGTGGGAATGTGAGACGGTGGGTCATGTGTTGGTGGGGGCGTGTTTCGATTGGTGAGCCGAGTGAAATGTGCGGAAAATTCGTTTTTTTCCCCACATTTCGGAATTTGCTGGGGTGTCTGGGTAATAAATTCTGGGCCGAGTTGCACGAATCATACCTCTGTGGATTCCCACGGGTGTCCTTGTTTCGGAAATGCATGGGGTTCCCTGTTTTCCCTGGTGGCTTGGACACCCGAGGCCCATATCTGTATGGTGTGCCCGTCTGGAGAAAGTGTGAAATTCAGCTGTCATAACAAACTTGGGGCTACCTGTGTTTTATGCTTCCCCTTGGCGCCCAGGTAGGTGCACCCACACATGTGAGGTACGGTTTTTATCAGGACACCTGTGGAAATGTGGGACGGTAGGCCATGTGTTGTTGGGGGTGTGTTTCGATGGGTGAGCCGAGTGAAATGTGCGGAAAATTCGTTTTTTCCCCCCACATTTCGGAATTTGCTGGGATGTCTGTGTAAAAAATTCTGGGCCGATTTGCACAAATCATACCTCTGTGGATTCCCACAGCTGTCCTCTTTTCAGAAATGCATGGGGTTCCCTGTTTTCCTTGGTGGCTTGGACACCCGAGGCCCATATCTGTATGGTGTGCCCGTCTGGAGAAAGTGTGAAATTCAGCTGTCATAACAGACTTGGTGTTACCTGTGTTTTATGCTTCCTCTTGGCGCCCAGGTAGGTGCACCCACACATGTGAGGTACTGTTTTCATCGGGGCACCTGTGGGAATGCGGGACAGTAGGCCATGTGTTGTTGGCAGCATGTTTTGATGGGTGAGCCGAGTGAAATGTGCGGAAAATGTGTTTTTTCCCACATTTCGGACTTTGCGGGGGTGTCTGTGTGATAAATTCTGGGCCGATTTGCCCGAATCATACCTCTGCGGTTTCCCACGGGTGTCCTCTTTTCGGAAATGCATGGGGTTCCCTGTTTTCCTTGGTGGCTTGGACACCCGAGACCTATATCTGTATGGTGTGCCCGTCTGGAGAAAGTGTGAAATTCAGCTGTCGTAACAGACTTGGAGTTACCTCTGTTTTAGGCTTTCCCCTTGGTGCCCAGGTAGGTGCACCCACACATGTTAGGTACCGTTTTTATCAGGACACCTGTGGGAATGCAGGACGGTAGGCCATGTGTTGTTGGGGGCGTGTTTCGATGGGTGAACCGAGTGAAATGTGCGGAAAATGCGTTTCTTTGCCCACATTTCTGACTTTGCAGGGTTGTCTGGGTAATACATTCTGGGCCGATTTGCACGAATCATACCTCTGCGGATTCCCACAGTTGTCCTCTTTTCGGAAATGCATGGGGTTCCCTGTTTTCCTTGGGTGCTTGGACCCCCGAGGCCCATATCTGTATGGTGTGCCCATCTGGAGAAAGTGTGAAATTCAGCTCTCACAACAGACTTGGGGTTACCTGTGTTTTATGCTTCCCCTTGACGCCCAGGTAGGTGCACCCACACATGTGAGGTACTGTTTTCATCGGGACACCTGTGGTAATGCGGGACGGTAGGCCATGTGTTGTTGGCACCGTGTTTTGATGGGTGAGCCGAGTGAAATGTGCGGAAAATGTGTTTTTTTCCCACATTTCGGACTTTGCGGGGGTGTCTGTGTAATAAATTCTGGGCCTATTTGCCCGAATCATAACTCTGCGGTTTCCCACGGTTGTCCTCTTTTTGGAAATGCATGGGGTTCCCTGTTTTCCTTGGTGGCTTGGACACCCGAGGCCCATATCTGTATGGTGTGCCCGTCTGGAGAAAGTGTGAAATTCAGCTGTCATAACAGACTTGGGGGTTACCTGTGTTTTAGGCTTTCCCCTTGGCGCCCAGGTAGGTGCACCCACATTTGTGAATTACCGTTTTCATCGGGACACCTGTGGGAACCCAGGACGGTAGGCCATGTGTTGTTGGGGGCGTGTTTTGATGGGTGAGCCGAGTGAAATGTGCGGAAAATACGTTTTTTTTCCTCACATTTCGGACTTTGCGGCGGTGTCTGGGTAATAAATTCTGGGCCGATTTGCGCAAATCATACCTCTGCGGATTCCCACGGGTGTCATCTTTTCGGAAACGAATGGGGTTACCTGTTTTCCTTGGTGGCTTGGTCACCTCAGGCCCATATCTGTATGGTGTGCCCGTCTGAACAAAGTGTGAAATTCAGGTGTCAAAACAGATTTGGGGTTACCTGTGTTTTAGGCTTTCCCCTTGACGCCCAGGTAGGTGCACCCACACATGTGAGGTACCGTTTTTATCAGGACACCTGTGGAAATGCGGGACGGTAGGCCATGTGTTGTTGGGGGTGTGTTTCGATGGGTGAGCCGAGTGAAATGTGCGGAAAATTCGTTCTTTTCCCCACATTTCGGAATTTGCTGGGATGTCTGCGTAAAAAATTCTGGGCCGATTTGCACAAATCATACCTCTGTGGATTCCCACAGCTGTCCTCTTTTCAGAAATGCATGGGGTTCCCTGTTTTCCTTGGTGGCTTGGACACCCGAGGCCCATATCTGTATGGTGTGCCCGTCTGGAGAAAGTGTGAAATTCAGCTGTCATAACAGACTTGGTGTTACCTGTGTTTTATGCTTCCTCTTGGCGCCCAGGTAGGTGCACCCACACATGTGAGGTACTGTTTTCATCGGGGCACCTGTGGGAATGCGGGACAGTAGGCCATGTGTTGTTGGCAGCATGTTTTGATGGGTGAGCCGAGTGAAATGTGCGGAAAATGTGTTTTTTCCCACATTTCGGACTTTGCGGGGGTGTCTGTGTGATAAATTCTGGGCCGATTTGCCCGAATCATACCTCTGCGGTTTCCCACGGGTGTCCTCTTTTCGGAAATGCATGGGGTTCCCTGTTTTCCTTGGTGGCTTGGACACCCGAGACCTATATCTGTATGGTGTGCCCGTCTGGAGAAAGTGTGAAATTCAGCTGTCGTAACAGACTTGGAGTTACCTCTGTTTTAGGCTTTCCCCTTGGTGCCCAGGTAGGTGCACCCACACATGTTAGGTACCGTTTTTATCAGGACACCTGTGGGAATGCAGGACGGTAGGCCATGTGTTGTTGGGGGCGTGTTTCGATGGGTGAACCGAGTGAAATGTGCGGAAAATGCGTTTCTTTGCCCACATTTCTGACTTTGCAGGGTTGTCTGGGTAATAAATTCCTGGCCGATTTGCACAAATCATACCTCTGCGGATTCCCACAGTTGTCCTCTTTTCGGAAATGCATGGGGTTCCCTGTTTTCCTTGGGTGCTTGGACCCCCGAGGCCCATATCTGTATGGTGTGCCCATCTGGAGAAAGTGTGAAATTCAGCTCTCACAACAGACTTGGGGTTACCTGTGTTTTATGCTTCCCCTTGGCGCCCAGGTAGGTGCACCCACACATGTGAGGTACTGTTTTCATCGGGACACCTGTGGTAATGCGGGACGGTAGGCCATGTGTTGTTGGCTCCGTGTTTTGATGGGTGAGCCGAGTGAAATGTGCGGAAAATGTGTTTTTTTCCCACATTTCGGACTTTGCGGGGGTGTCTGTGTAATAAATTCTGGGCCTATTTGCCCGAATCATAACTCTGCGGTTTCCCACGGTTGTCCTCTTTTTGGAAATGCATGGGGTTCCCTGTTTTCCTTGGTGGCTTGGACACCCGAGGCCCATATCTGTATGGTGTGCCCGTCTGGAGAAAGTGTGAAATTCAGCTGTCATAACAGACTTGGGGGTTACCTGTGTTTTAGGCTTTCCCCTTGGCGCCCAGGTAGGTGCACCCACATTTGTGAATTACCGTTTTCATCGGGACACCTGTGGGAACCCAGGACGGTAGGCCATGTGTTGTTGGGGGCGTGTTTTGATGGGTGAGCCGAGTGAAATGTGCGGAAAATACGTTTTTTTTCCTCACATTTCGGACTTTGCGGGGGTGTCTGGGTAATAAATTCTGGGCCGATTTGCGCAAATCATACCTCTGCGGATTCCCACGGGTGTCATCTTTTCGGAAACTAATGGGGTTACCTGTTTTCCTTGGTGGCTTGGTCACCTCAGGCCCATATCTGTATGGTGTGCCCGTCTGAACAAAGTGTGAAATTCAGGTGTCAAAACAGATTTGGGGTTACCTGTGTTTTAGGCTTTCCCCTTGACGCCCAGGTAGGTGCACCCACACATGTGAGGCACCGTTTTCATCGGGACACCTGCGGGAACGCAGGAAGGTATAACATTTGTTAAGTTTGTGTGGTTTTCATAACGTTTTGACCCATTTGCTGGCGTCCTTTGTCACACAACCCTTTCATTTCCCAAAAGTGCCCTACATTTAGTCGCTGCTTTAGGCACCATACACTTTTGTAACCTGCACAAGTCACCTACCCTTGAAAAGGTCTGGCTGCGCTCTTTCAAAAAAAGTATGCTTGCCGTTTCTGACCACATTAGTTTTCCTGATTTACACATGCTAAGTGCGTCTGTTCAGGCCTTAAGCATAAAACTCTTCCTTATTTACACATGCTAAGTGCGTCTGTTCAGGGCGTAAGCATAAAACTCCTGTGTTCCATGGCTCAGTGTTTGGCTTGTGGTATTGCTTGTTTTGTAAAACACTACAAAGAATGTGTGCTTTCCTAACTGCAAGAGTCGGGGGAATGTAGCAGAGCATTGCTTTTCTCAAAATTCATAGAAGCCATTGCCGTACCAAGCCAACCATGTCCACTACATACCTTTTTTTCGGTCATTTTCCCACTTTTCCCCCAATCTATGGCATTTTCCCCTACCTAGTTGTTGCCCGACCTATGCAAATCACCCCTTCCTAAACTAGGAATTTCTTCTACTTTTCTGAAATATATGCGTTTCTGTCCTCCAATTCGGGTTTCCTACCCTTTTCTTCCATTCCGTCCATGCATGTCCAATTGGCAAAAACGGCCAAAATCGCCTACCTCTCACAAAACAGTTGATAACCACATCAAAATAATGTTATTTTGTTTCCACTCAACCTGTTCTTGAAAGCCAGGAAATTGGGGAATCCAGCAGAGCAAACCATTTGTTCCTAGCTCTTACAAGGAAAAAACCACAGGCTTCTTTGTACATCATTTTATTCGCATTATTTGAAAAAACACAACATTTTCGCCCTTTTTGGTTATTTTTTGTCACCTCCCTACAGCAACCTAGGATTTCTGGGTGGCGTTACGACCGCCTACATGTGGGAAAAAAGGATCTAAATTTGGCCGAAATATCTCATGTAACAAAAAAGTTTTAAGGCATTGAATGGCCACATACCGAAATCACCAAAAAAGGCCTTGGCACTGGGGGGAAATACCCATGGCACTTAAAGGGTTAAAGTGACTAACATAAAGTTAATGGTAACTTTATCTTTTCTGGGGGACAGTAGTCAGCCCCAGAAAATGGAGTCAGTGGGAAGTCTCAAATACAACCCTGTGTCACTGCACTGAAGATGCTGTGTAACACACATGAAAACGGATGCTATGGAGTAGGTGAGGCTCCATTGGCCAGGATCACACAAAAAGTAGAAATACACACAGCAAAACACATGTAAGAGTGGGAAAAGGGCACACACTCTTACTAGGTGAAAACAAATCAACCCTAGAAATCCAGCAAAGCTGCTGAGGGACTCATTAGGTAAGGGAAATCAGCCATTTATGAGAATTCTCCATAACACCGACCGGGTAACATTGTCATTGAGAGCAATATAGCTGGCCCACAGACCATAAGAGCACTGTGTGAAACCTGCAGAATGAATCACCATCACTGAGCCACATGTCAGCATGCTTGGCAGCAATTATGATGCTATTTTTGCAACACATGTATCGTGTGACTCATCTTTCAGGTCCATTGTTCATAGGCCTTAATGATAAGTCTCATGGAGGCATCAGCCAGTACATGCTTTCTGTCTCTACCATATAAGGCATTTACAGCAGAGAGCATTGAGACTGAACACCTACTCTCAGATAACTCAGATAAAAGGTCATTAGGGCACTGAACCTTAGTCAGCTACACTGTACGGGACACCCAGGGCATGAGTCCTGACACTTACCTTGTAGTATGCATTCTCTGCTTTCGTGTGTTGACATCTGCATCCGACGATCTGTGACCATGCAAGCCAGTGAAGCAGCCTTCACTCGAGGTACAGAGGTGTTATCAAACATAAGGACATGTTTCCATCAGCATGTGTGAGCTATGATAGGGCAAGGCACAAATCCTCCTGCTTGTGGCAACATGTACTGGCATGTATCTTCAGCGCCACAGTCAGGATGCATTCTGTCAGGCATGTTGGAATATGTGGCGGGGGCATGCAGTGTAGAAATAATGACCCATCTCCTCTCACCCATGCTTAATGTTGCCTTTGTTGGTTTTTGGCACGTTAACTCCACAGGCCATATGATCAGGGATTGCCTTCATAGGCAGTCATACTAGGGACAGAATTTAGATGTGACATTTCACATCAATCTGGTTATTGCACTCATGGACTACTGTAGTGTTGGTTAGCGAACTGCATGGAAGTCTGTATTATGTCAATGAAGGAGCGATGTAAGTGCTGTAGATAGCATGGAGTCCTGAGGACACCTTCATGGTTCTGCTAGAGTCTGAATGTATGTGGATACACTCAAATGGTGGTTTGGTATACATGGGAACATGTCGCTATATGACATATGAGCGGATGTGTTTGAGGCATGTGTACGAGGATACCTTTGTCAGGGCATTCGGCCACGAGTACAGGACATTCAGGTAGATGGTTACATAGACAAGAAGGGTTCTCACAAATGGCACTGTGCTCAGTTTGGGCATCCAATCCTGAGGCTGAATGGGCATATTAGGTGTGCTGCGTCAAGGGCTGATGCCTCTGGCAATGAGAGGGAGGTTGCACTTGATGCAAGGGGGAGTGCAGGAAGATGTGGGCATGCAGGTACTCTATGATGAGTGCGCTGTGATAGGAGGTAACATCTATGAGACATACACATGGTTGCACCCGATTCCTGACGTTCCCTTTAATAATGCTGACAGCTTTTATGTGTGGGAGGTTGGAAGGAGTTTGTGACAACTCTGTCACTCCTACAATGGGCCTCATTACGACCCAGGCGGTAAGGGGTTAACGGCGCCGTAAAAGGTGGCAGCGCCGTTAACCCCTTACCGCCTAATTACAAGGTCCCTTTGCGGGTCCCCACCTTAACGGCTGGCTTTACCAGCCGTTAAAGAAGGAACCCGCAAAGGGACTTTCGAGGTAATTACGGTACTGCAATTTGCGGTACCGTAATTACCGCCTTCCCCATTCCCATTGAGCCCTATGGGGGCAAAAATAGGAATGGGGAAGGGCCAATGGTGAATGGGGAATTACCCCCCTGCCAACCTTGGAATGGGGCGGTAAATCCACCATCCACCATGGCGCAATCGGTAAAATACCAGCATCAACCATGGTGCTAATAGCACCGTGGTTAACGCCTCGCTCGTAATGACCCCCAATGTCTTTGCAATGCAGATTGCCCATGTCCATGCCATCTTCATTCACAGGTTTTTTATTTATTTATTTTTATTGTTATCATAAACAGTACAAACGTAAAATCATTTCTTGACTCATTACATAATCTCAAATAACTCCCCACCTTCCCTCCCTTCCAACTTTCCAAGACCATTTAGTTCTGTGCGAGGATCCTTATGCACTCAAGTATATCGAGGGCTGTCCGTGTCTTCGTTGGAGGAGCTATCCTCCTTCATGTGAAACAGAGTCACTGTTAGGGCCACCCATTGTAGTAGATCTTCTGAAGTGTCTAGCTTTTGTTGTCGTTGTGCGATCTCCCAAGCCCCCGTTTCAGCAGCCGACCATCTCCGGAGGTCCTCCCACCATAGGAATACACTAGGGGCTCTGGGGCATTTCCATTCCATGGCGATTCGTCTTTTTGCTAAAATGTACATTAGGTCCTTGAGTCTATTCAAAGGCTTGTTTTTTTTACTTTTAGGGTATTTGCCCAGGATGCATGCTTTAGGTGTCTGCACGTCCAAAGTGATGTCCGCCTCGGCCACCCTAGCTTTGATTTGTGCCCAGAAAGTTTGTATTGCAGGGCATCCCCAGAACATATGGGTCATCCCTACGCGAGGTTCTAGACACTTGGGGCACACTGTGGCTCCTGCTCCGCAGAATATAGAGATGATGTCTGTGGTAAGGTATGCCCTATTAATGATGTAGAATTGTATGAGTTGCAGTCGGGCATTTCTGGATACTTTTTTGTGGCAATGTGTTATGGTCTCCCACTCTTTATCTTCGAACTGCAAGCCTAGTTCCTGCTCCCACTTCTCCCTGCTCTTGAGGTCTTGCTGGGTGGTGCAGTTGAGCAGTATTTCTTTAAGTCTCGAGGTTTCATGTCCCCCCTCTGCGGCGCTCAGCAGGTTCTCAATTACCTCGTGTCTGGTGTCAAGGTTCTCAGTTACAGGCCAGCGTATTGCAAGTCTATTCACAACTCTGCGGTGCAGTAGGAACTGTCCTGTTGGTATCCCCGAGGACTCCTGCAACTCGGTGAATGTTTGGATGCCCTGGTCGTCCACCAGATCTCCCAGGGTAGCGACACCGAAAAGTTCCCATGTGTCTCTTATCACCTTCTGACCCTCGGCCTGGTTGTCATGATTGCTGCTATCGGGATCTGCGGGGAGTAGGGGTCGGTTAATTTAGTGGTTTTGCAGGCACGCTTCCAGATCTGGATTCCGAGGTGAATTAAGTATGTGTCTTGCTGTTTAGCTCCTGGCTCGATCCACAGCAGGTCTCTGAGTAGCTTTAGGGGGACTGCAGGCTGCAGGAGGCGAGTGTCAATTGAAGTGTCATCTGCCATCCATTGGATCACGTGCTTCAATTGGCCTGCCAAGTAGTAAAGTTCGAAATTGGGGACCTTAAGGCCGCCTTTGTCATGCGGTCTTTGCGTTGTTTCTAGAGCGACTCTGTGTCTTCCTTCTTGCCATAGGAATGTCCTGCAGAGTTTATTTAGGTCTTTGAAGAATTGTTGTGGAATGTTATGCGGGACGGTGGTGAAAAAGTATAAGAGTCTTGGTAGTGCTACCATTTTGAGAAGCCCTGCTCTTCCCGCCACTGAGAGCAGTAGTTTGCTCCAAAAGTCCATAGATTTAGCCAAGCCTTCCTTCGCTCTGACTGTATTCTATGATCTTCATTCACAGCTATGTACGCACGTTTATGTCCTACCTCCTTCAGAAGACAGAGTTATGGGACTCCATTTAAAGGCTTCCATAATGTGCAAGAAAAAACACAGTATGTTTTTCCTGCGTGATTTCTAGGCCCTGGGCCTGTCCTGTGACTTGGCACGTTTGCCACATTGCCTATTCATACTAGCTGCTTTCAGCACCCATTCCAACAGCCTTCGTCACCATTTATGCTACAATGCCTTCAAAGCTGTTTTGCACACAGCTGCTAATGCAGTGTGTTTTTGAGGCGGCTCCTGTGGCTGCTTTCAAAGGGACTTCTGGTGTCAAGGACTGTTTGGCTACTGAAATTGGACGGCGACCTTCATGTGACCCATGATTTAAGTTACCAGTGCCAGTCGGTCTAGTGAGAAACCATCATCACACACTATCCTTTATTCAGAAATTACATTCCCGAAAAGGAAAAAAAAAATACACAATTCATGACAATAACAGTCAACAATGATGTCATCAACTCGGCGTCATCTCTACCGTATCATGTTTTACAAAATTAAAAATATATTTAAATCACATCACAACTACATAGAATGGAACAGAAGCTGTATATAATGCCAGGATTCCGATAAAAATGGGGCTCATTCTAAAAACACAAATACCTATTTGTATTGCCCCTGCACAATCAATAAAATCCTGGGAAGCAATGGTGGGTTATGCGGCTTGCAGTACACGGAGCAATGCATCCACCTGGATGTCCGGTTAATAACATGATGGGCCAGACTGCTGGCGTAGAGTACAGAGAGGGAGGATGGATATCAGTACAGGGACGTGTCTCTATGAAATGGTGAGAGCGCTGTGATAGCGTATGGTACACAATACTGGTGGTGTCACATCTCTGACAATGTGTGACCCACTGTGTGAGGGTGGAGATGGATCAGCAAGTGACTGTGGTCATAGGGTCAATGGAAACACCAAGAGGACTCTGTGCATGCACATGGGCCAAGGGGGTTCCTCCACGGATGTGCCTGCAGGCCAATGTAATGCCGTGAGAGATCCGCAACTGGGGGGAGGGCGGGGGGCAATGCTGTATTTTCTGCGTAGTGAATACGGTTTTTACTCCAACGCCTGACACTACCTCATTCCTCTCAAACGAGATTTATGGTCATATCACAAGGTGACAATGGGTGTCTCTTCAGGATTATGGGAAGGGGTAGTGTGGTCAGGGTGGGAGGGCAGTGGGGCACATACAGTAGTAAGAGCAAGCACATTTTCCAGAGAGAGAGGAGACTCGGCCAGAAATTAGGCTAGGGAGAGGGGAAAAACTGGGTTGGCTATGCATCCGCTGTGCCCCTAAGGCTTAGGCCTGTGACAGAGTAGCCTGTTGTGACTGGGTGGCGCTTCAAATGAGAGATGGAGGCAGCACATTTCAGCACATTTTAGGGAATGGGGGCTTTTAGCATATTGGTTGGTATCGGAAACGTATGTGGAGACTTATGCAGTGGTGAATCCACTGGAAGATGGAGAGAGAGTACCTGCACAGAGGGGGGCATATGGACACGGTAATAGGAGGACACAGGGAGAAATAGCAGACAGCTTCGACTAAGGGAGACAGAGCCGAAGGTATTGTATTGTAGTATTGCATTTTGTTAGTCATTTATATAGCACCTTTTCCCATGTGTATGGCCTCAAAACACTTTGTGGTAGGAAAGGGACCAAAGTGCAGGTATGGCAAAGTTCTAAGAGGAGGTTTAAGATGCGTGCGTGCATTTGGCCAAGATTAGGATTTAGGAGAGCTGGCTAGGCTCCAGTAAGCAACCCAAGAGGTCAAGCACATGGGCGGGTGCTGAGGGAGGTCATGACAGAGCGCTATTGCAGCAGACTCGATATGTACCCTGCTAGTCCAAATTTGTCGTAAACTGTCACTGTATTCTTTTTTTGAAAATCATATTTTATTAAGTTTTGCTTTATAACATTGCAGAGCATAATTAAACATGGGTTAACATAGAACCAATAATAACACATCCCCCCCTGTCGCTCCCCCCACCCACCTCCAGTTCGAGGTCGAGTATGCAGCTTGCCTGACGCACTCTTGAAGAGCATAGCAGTGTTGTTACGATGTGTCACTTAGCACGCCAAAGTCTTGGGCCGAGCATTAAGCAGTTTACAGTTAGATCAGTGGGCGGCGACCTGTCGCTTCTGGGGGGGGCGACCCCCAGTATGGATGTGTCACACTAGGCGGGGCGTCCGTATTTTTCAAAGAAGGGGAGCCATATTTCTTCGACATTTGACTTGGACTCATCAAGTAGATGTTTAAGGAATTCCATATCATAGGCTCTTCCATTTCTGTGCTAGACAGCACCTGGCCGCCACCAACATAACCTGTAACATGTGGTCCTGGGTGCTCTCCTGACCATCTCCAGTGTTGATTCCAAAGAGGAGGAGCCAGGGGCAAGAAGACCTTTCAACCCCGTCAACCCCCTTGATCCAAGATAATACCTCTCCCCAGTATGTCTGGACCACTGGACATCCCCACCAGATGTGAATGTAATCACCTTTCACCGCCCTGCACTTCCAGCAATGTGGGTCGTAACCTGGCCTCATTCTAGCAATCTTCTGCGGGGAGTAGTGACATCAGTGTAATACCTTGAGGGCCTGGTGGCGATATTGGAGTGAGGCCATGGAGAGGTTGGCCCGCCTGCACATTTCTGACCAACTTTCATCGTCGATTTCCTCTCCTAGGTCCCTTCCCCATTGTGTGCGTGCCGGTGGTGGATCCCTTGGGACGGAGAACAGAAAGAGTTTGTAGAGGCGGGATATTACCCATCTAGAGCCCCGGGCGGAAAGGAGGAGTTTCTCAAAATCTGTGAGGTCTCTCCTGAGGGTGTCCCCCCAGGATGGCTCAGTGAGGACTCCCTTGAGTTGGAGGTAACAGAAGGGGGACAGGGTACCTATTCCCAGAGCCTCCTCCACGTCTCTTAGGGGTAGAATCAAGCCCCCCACCCAGAGGTGGCCGGTCCTACTGAGACCGTCCTCAAACCACTTTTGGTATGCAGCTGGCTCTGCTATCTTGTCTATGAAGGGGGGGCCCAGATGCAGCTCAGTGGAGATGGCTAGGTTGTGAGCCAACGGTAGTAGCCTCCCTCTCTCCATAATGACCACAGCACTTTTAGGACTGGGTGGTTCAGGACCGTTCTAGGGATGTTTTTTCTCGGGACCCAAAGCCATTCCTTTACTGTGACAGGTGCAAGGACCTTATTGTCCATGGCCACCCATTGTTTTTCTGTACCTGGGGTGAAGTGGTCGATCAAAACCCTCAACTGGGAAGCTCTATGGTATGTTTCCAGGTCAGAGTATCCCACCCCCGTCTTCCTTTGGCCTGGTCAATACCTCGTAGGAGATCCTATGTCTTTTACCTGACCAGAGAAAGGTAAGGAGAGCTCGCTTTGTTTCCGTGAAGAATGTTTTGGGGATCTGTACTGGGAGCATTTGGAAAAGAAATAAGAACTTGGGGAGGATTAGCATTTTTATAAGATTGAGGCGTGCCATCCAGCAGAGGCCCGATCTTGCCCATCTCTCTATGTCTCTTCTAATTGCGGACCAAAGGGGGGGAAAGTTGCCTGGTAACAAGCCCTCGGGGTCGCGCATCTCCTGGACCCCCAGGTATCGGAACCCATCCTCCCGTAGCCTAAAGGGGAGCCCACTCACATAGGTTGCCTCTGGGTCCGATAGATCACCGCCTATGAACGCCACTGATTTCTCAAGGTTAACCTTGTGCCCCGATAATTCCCCATAGCGCGACAGACCCTGTAGCATCCTGGGGACCGTCTGGGACCATCTTGTGATGTAGAGTAGTGTGTCATCCGCGAAGAGGCAGATTTTACACTGTATGTCTCCTATTTGTACCCCCCTGTTGGCCTCATCGTTGCGGACAGAGATTGCCCATGGTTCCATCACCAGTGGATAAATTAAGGGGGACAGTGGGCATCCCTGTCGTGTACCTCGCTTGAGGGGGAATACTCTCGACTCCGTCCCGTTTGCTACCACTCTAGCCGAGGGAGAGGAATGGACCGCCGACATCCAGCCAAGCCACCTCGGACCCATCCCCAGCGTCGAGAAGACCTCCCCCATGAAAGTCCAACAGACCCTCGAAGGTCTTTTCTGCTTCAAGGGCCAATAGGAGTGCGCCCTCCTCACAAACCTCCCTGTAAGTGAGCATGTGGAGAATTTTCCGCATATTATCAGAGCCCTGTCTATTTAGGACGAATCCTGCCTGGTCAGGGTGTATTAAACGGGAGAGGCAGCCTTCCAGTCTGGAGGCCAGAATTCTAGCGAAAATCTTGGCATCTAAGGTTAAGAGCGAGATAGGTCTGTAAGACCCACATTCTGTCTGATATTTACCTGGTTTGGGTATTACGGTTATTAGGGCCTGTAGGAACGTCAGTGGGATTGAGTCTCGGTTCCTGATTTGGTTAAACAGTTTGGCCAGCGGCTTCAGCAAGACAGATTGGGTCTGCTTGTAAAAGTCAGCCGTGTAGCCGTCCTACCCCCTGGTGCCTTTCCCGCTTTCAATCTCTTGATGGCGCCCTCCACCTCCTCTTCTGATATATCCCCCTCCAGGGCCACTAGTTCAGAGTCCGACAGCCTGGGCAGAGGGTGATCCGCCAGGTAAGTTCGGATGTCTTCCAGTGATTCGCCCTCCTGTCTGGACTAGAGTTTGTTATAGTAGTCGGCGAAACACTATTTCCTCCCGGCCTCCACAGGTCCTGCCCTCCCCGCCCTTGAGGTGAGTGACCCCTCTCTCCACTCTGCAACCTCGAGCTCTTTGCGCCAGAAGGGACCCCACCCTATCCCCCCGTTCATAGTACCTTTGCTTGGTGTACCTCATCTTCTTGATGACTTCCCCTATGAGGACCGTGTGGAGCTCCTGCCTTTTGCCCTGCATCTCCACTAAGAGAGCCCCACGGTCTACCCCGGGGAGGCCCAGCCTGGCTCGCAGACCACCCAGTTCTGTTCGGATCTTATTCTCAATTAGGGCCCTTTCCCACTTGCGCCTCGAGCCCTCTGCTATTAGGAGGCCCCTGAAAGTAGCCTTTGCAGCCTCCCATACCACGGCCATGTCCGTCTCTCCATTGTCGTTCGGCTCGAAGTAGGCCAACATTTCTTTCTTCATGAAATCCTGAAATATGGGGTCTCTAAGGAGTGTGTCGTTACATCGCCATCTGGAAGATCTTGGGGAGACAGGCAATGACCAATTGGCCATGAGTAGTTCATGATCTGACCATGTTATAGCCTCTACCTTTGGTTGTTCAACCTCCCCATTCCCCTCCTTGGAAACTAACAAGAGATCAATTCTGGTGTAGGTGCAATGTGGGGGTGAGAAAAAAGTGTATCCACCCTGGCCTGGATGTGTTTTGCACCAGACGTCTACCCAAAAGTGTTCCCTCAGGGGGGTCTGCATGGCCAGGTTATCTTTGGAAATCCCCTTGGGTGTGCCCCCCTTCGCGGACCACCAATCCAGACGGGGATCCACTATAAGGTTGAAGTCTCCACCCAGTATCGTGGCCCCCTCTGCCCATTCATCCATTACATTAAAGATCTGAGTGAGGAAACAAATTTGGCCGGAGTTGGGTGCATATAGGGTGGCCAGGGTGATGCGCTCTCCCTCGCAGGTACCCTTAATACCCAGGAATCAAACCCTGAAACCCCTTTTGGTTTCTACTCCCGTAAGACGGTACGCCTTGCCCAGGAGAATGCACATACCTTCCAACTTGGAACTCCTGTTAGAGGCCCAATAGTTACTGCCAATCTCTTTCCCCTTAATTTTCAACTCCATTCCTTGTTTGTAGTGTGTTTCCTGTAGGAAAGGAACCATGAGGCGTTGTTTGCGAAACATATTGCTCGTAAGGGACCTCTTATTCTGGGAGTTAAGGCCCTTGACATTCAGTGTGCCTATTTTCCCTTCAATCATTATCATTTTTCATGTTCTGCTCTTTAAACCCCTTTAAGTGTTTGCTATGTAGAACCCGTTGTGGAACAAGTATCCATGGCTCGAGCTGGTTTTCCCCTTTCCCCTTAACCCCGTCAAGAAATCCACCCCCCTTCCCACCTCCCCCCTTCCGTCTCCCTTACCCATTTTGTAGGGCGTTCGTTGCCGGCTCCCAAAGTGGGGTTGAAGCAAGCAACGAACCACCAGGGTTGCTACCCTAGCCCCGGGAAAAAATAAATGTTTTGGTGTGATGCTTTCCAACATGCCCTTCTCTATTAGGTGTTAGCCCCTCTCCGCTGGAGGTGGGGACCCGGCGATGGTGCACCCTCCCCACAATTCCCCCCAACCTTGGCATGTGATCAACTCCTCTTGTCCCTCGTGGCGCATGTCATGGCGCGGGGTCACCAACCTCTACCATTTCTTAGAGGCGAATTGCCAAGTGTCACTTTATAGAACCATTAAACAGCCTCTGGGTGAGCAGCATTTCAACTTTGACCTAGGTCGTTTCAACAAAAAAAAACCACCAAGCGCGGAAAAAATATATGGTGGCCAGTGCTGTCCTCAGGTCGCAGAGGGCCCCTGAGGGACATGAATCGAGCCTTGGCGTAGTGATTAAGCCTTGGATGCTGCTTGTGTGATCAAGTAGGGTCTCCCCGGTCCGTTGGGGGGTGTCTGGTCTTCTGGAATTTAATGAGCCTTTAACTTTTAGCTTCCCTTGAGAGAGGTCTGGGCCCCGAGGAGCACGGCCGTGATCCCTGTCGGCTTCATTCTGTTCTCTTGATGGTCTCGCAAGGTCTCCCGTGAGGTTGTCTGTGGCCCTCTGAATGTCCGCTTCCGTGACTAGCTGGTACCTCTGACCCTGCCATTCGAACGCCAAGTAGAATGGATGTCCCCAGCGATAGCGGACCCCCTTCTCTTGTAGCCATCTAGTGATGGATCCGCATTTCTTCCTCATATGGAGTGTGAGGGCTGAGAGGTCTTGGTATATTGTCACCCTGGAGTTCCCATATTGAATGTCCCGCAAAGTTCTTGCCCTCTCCAACAACCTGGCTTTGTCTCTATAGTAATGGAATCTGGCTAGGACTGACCGTGGGCCCTTGCCTCCACCGCCTGCCCGATGGACCCTGTCAAGCAAGAGGGTCTCACCTGAGTCTGACCCCAGGACGATCCTACTAATATCTTGAACTTTGCTTTCAAGACCCGCTTGGGTCTCTCCTTCCATCTCCTCCAGGCCGAAAATCCTCAAGTTGTTCCTCCTCTCACGGTTTTCCATGCCATCGACCTTGAGCCGGAGATCTTCCTCACGGCGCTGCAGCTCCTTGAATCTAATTTCCATTTGCGCTTCAAGGAGGTCTGTTGATGCCTGGTTGTTCTCGACCCCCTCCATTCAGTCCTCTAGCATGGAAACTTTGGCAGGGAGGTCTGCTAGTTTGGCCCCCATGTCTGTCCTCATACCTCTGATCTCAAGGATCGTCTGTATATTACTCTGCATGGTGTTCATGTCTGGGGCCTGCGTGGCGGTGGGACTGGTCTCCACTTTGAGGTGTCCTGGGGTGAACTGGTACTTCCCAAGAGTTTCTCTCCAGCTCATGGGGTTTCAGTCGCCTTGGGGCACGGGGACCTCTCAGGGCATCTCCTGGTGTTTTCCTAGGGCCCAGAGTCGTTTGCCCCATTGATTAGCCCAACTCCTTGGGATTATCTTCAGGTAATGGGGCTGTGTGTCAGTCTCTGAGCCTTGTTCCGTGGCCCACCACTTTTGTCTCGCCAAGAGCACGCTCACCCCTGACACGGCCCTGGGTCGGTAGAATTCCCCAATCCTTTTAGGTGTTCCTTTCGGAGGATCTAGGCAGGCCTTGGTTGGTGACTGAAAGTTTGACACTGGGGGTTCCACCCCCGAAGGTAGGACCGGCCTGTTTTACTTCCCTGTGTCCCCTTAAGATAGTGAGCCCCCAGGGCTGGTTAGTTGGTTACAGGGGGGTGTTGATTGGGGTGTGGGCTTCCAGCAGGCCCCCTGGGTGGATAGTGGCACAGTTTCTCACCTGGGATGGCTACGTGGGCCTTCTTGCTGCAGGGGGCCTGGGGTGGCTCTGCAGTGTGGTGTGAGGAGTCTGGAACTCCAACTCTCATCGAGCAGACACCCCGGTGTGGGACCCGCTCTGGTCACTGAGCAGGATGAGGGAATGTGGGGACCCAGGCGCGATCCCGCGACGGGCTGAGCCTGCCCTGGTGTCGTCGTGGGTTCCCCTGCTCTATGCCGCTGCTGGCCCCCGCTATCCCTTTGATGGTTCGAGGATGTGGGGATGCAGGCCGTTGAGAAGGGGCCGGAGCGCGCTCCCGCGACGGCCTGGGCCGGATTGTGTCCGTGGTGCTGGAGGTGGTGGGGGGCAGGGGAACGCAGCCCCCTCGGTGCCCCGGCCTTTGGGTCGTGTGGCAGGACGCCGCGGGTGCTCCTCTCTCCGCCTCCCTCGTTCTGGTGGCCGTGCGCCGCTTGTCTCCAGCGGCAGGGGGCGAGGGGGCTTCCGGCAGAGATCTCCTTGCGGCCAGCCCAGCCCCGCTACGATGTGTCGGGCGCAGCTCCTGGTTCAAGTGAGCGCGGGCATGTGTCCGGCTCTACCTCCCTCAGCGCGGCTGGCCACCACGCGGCTCCCGGCTCAGAGCTTCCACAGAGGTGCTTGGGGGAGGGGAAGGACCACAGCTCGCGAGCCGCCAGCAAGAGAACAGAGGCACCTTGAGAGACCGCTCGAACTCCCTCGTGTTCCCTACCGGTTCCCCTTCTTGAATTTTGCCGCCAATTGGGGTTTGTGGACCTTTATGGCATGTTCTCTGGCTTGTTTCCCGGGGCCATGAAGGGAGTTCGAAGTTCAGCCAGCCATCTTGCCTGCGCCCCCTGGTGGCCTCTGTCACTGTATTCTAATGGTAGAGGTGTTGAGGCAAGGCTGATGTTTCAATGCAAGGCGGTTATGTGACCAGCTAGGCCAAATTTGTCATAGTCGTAGGTGCATTCTAGAGTGTGTGGATGGAGAGCTGTGCCTGCGGCAGATGTCCACCGAAGTTGTGCATTTATACATACCTTTAGCTCAGATGGAGCTTATCTCTGATGTTGCTGTGTCATCTGATCTCCTGTAGGGAAGAAAAAGCCAGCTACTTTCGTAGACTTTTCTAGGCAGTATGGACAGGCTACCCTTAAGTCTATCAAGTGCAAAAGACTGTTTGTCCTAGAACATCTTCTAGGTGGGGCAGACAGGCTACAACCGAAACTAGGCTAATGGAATCTCTGAGGGCAATAGACAGGATACCTTTATAGTCTTACTACTTAACTTTCACGTTCTACAAACGTTATCCAAAGCAGTCTAATAAGCGCAATATTAAGGATACCTACTTGTAACCACTGTGCGTTATAATGGCTAACTTAAACAGGTATAAGTGCAATGGCGGTTTACCAACATATATCTTTGAGTTTCATGGCTGGGCTAAACATTGTAGGCGTAACTGCTCTAGGTGGACCACATGTGTTAACCTGCATCTTCTAGTTTCATTGCCAGGCTACCCGCATATCTAGGTACAACCCCATGGCAGGTGCAGGATGGAACATCATGGTGATTGTGTCCTAGGACTGGCCTTCACTCATATTATGCTGGGACATTCTTCAGACTATGTTGTGTCTTTTGAACCAGCTGGAGTCCTCGTGCTCAGAGGAGCTTGGATTTTCTGTGCCTTAGATTACTTTTGCACACACATGGCCATGACCTGTGTAATGTTGTTGATATGTTTATGTCTGCCTTCATTGCACTTATGCCCTTTGGCTGCACGCACCAGGTCTTTGGACAAACAGCGTTGGAGGGAGCGTGGTATGTGTTGGCTATGCAGCTCATGCACGTTTTCTTTTGCAAACATTTTTTAAATTTTCCAAAATAAGCCCTACTACTTACAGTCATTTCTCTACCAACTCATGTCCTGGTTGTGGTTAGACATATACATCGGTCATGTACACAGTAACATTAGATCACAACATCACCTGCCTGGTCTTCACATTGCATCTAGAGGTTACTCAGCCTCCCCCTTCCTCCCACTTTCCCCATATCTTATCAGCTTTCGCTGGACTACCATGTGCTGTATATACTCTATGTTAAGTTACTGCACATACATCCATATCAGCGACCCATTGAGCCAGGGACTGCCATTCCGTGTCTATGGAATATGTGTAACTGGACATGGGGATGAGGTGGCCTACTTTTATTCACAGCTTTTGCAATATTCAGCTGCTTGCTGGGTGCTTCAAAGCTGCTGTACCAGAATCCTGAAATTAAGAAAAAGATATGTAGCTGATGTTCTAGCACTCATGCAGTTTATTTGAACTAAATGGGGATTGCTGAATTCAATATAGTATAAACTCCATTGTGAAAAATATAGACATCGAAGGTAGTATTAGGATGTTTTTATGGCTTGTTATACATTTGTTTAATAGCTAATATTTGTGTGATGAAGTAGAAGCATTTTTTGGATTTGCGCATGATTATATGTCAGGCGTTGGCAATATATCAAAATTTGATTTGACTATGTCTATATTGAAGATATTTAGGCAGATAGTTAGAAAGATAGATAGTGTTAAATCATTTCCCCTCCTAAACAAAAAGATGTTAAACAAAATGTGGATCATAATGAAAGCCTTGTTTTAGGTTGCTTTCTGTGTGGTGGTCTAAAGTGTATAAAAAGCACTGGTGTTCACTGGTACAAATCCTTTTTCTAGGACCAAATAAAATTTATCTCTTAGAACCTTGGGGACTTCTTCATTCTTAACATTTGTGAATTCCACCAGGTCCACATTATCTTTGTAGTTGTATTTTGTTTCTGCTAAAGTCCAGCCAACTAATGCTCTAACACCATCATTGAGTTGAAGGGTGCAGATGGATTTCTTTTTAAATAACGAATACTCTGAAGTCTGGAGATAAATACACATGGGATATAAATCCTCAATTGTTCTATCTACGAGGGTGAAAGAGTAAATGTTTCTGTATCCGGCTATATCCAAAAGATCAGCTTTGATTGGGAACATACTGCTTCCGTCTGACTTGGCCAAAATGCCACACTCCATTGACTTCTGTCAAGCGAAAAATGCCAGGAACCTGAGGCTGGTCCTTTCCTGATATCATCTCCACATGTTCCCACATTTGGTAAGAGGCACCAAAGCCAGCATCAACGATGTATGGTTGTCCATCAACAACCACTTTCAACATAAGGTGACTCATGTTGGGACTGTAGATTTCTTGCAATGGAAGGTAAACATTGGCTCCAAGCATTGTGACCTCATATTTCATTGTCTTAAGTACCTAAAACAAGAGGTGAATTTGTTCACATGTTTCAGAGGAGCCTTTGAAATGGATTCTGGAGAAATATTCTTCCAAATTCATTCTTGTTCCTGTGGGAGACATGGAATAAACAGTTGCATTAAATTATATGATATGATATTTTATTTATAGCGCACCCATACACAATGTAAAAATCCATAGACCGCCTCAATAAAAGTTGGTAAACATTCTAAAATATATTTATGACTTTTTACAAGATATAAAGGTTTTTGGAATATTTTAAAAAGATTAGATTTGATTGATGTTATACATAACTTTACTTCAAAAGAAGTGATTGGTCAGTAAAAAGCTGTAAAGGTTATTTGTCACCGTTTACTAACCAATCCAAACATTAGATGACCATCATGAATGTGAACTAGGAATTAAAATAAAAATAGTACTTGTTTCCAAACGTTAAAAGCAACTGTTTAACTTGCCTTTAGAAATTATGTTTTTTTCCAAAATACCTTTAATATTTTAATACATGTTAAACAATAAAATCCATCTTTTTCAAAAGGCTTTAAAGGTTAGCAAGGTGTTTCAAACATAAAATGGCAATTCCAAAAGATGTACAAATAATAAAGCAAACTAAAAGCCAACATAGTTCTCCCATATCAACACAGAGAAGCAATTACCCTTTCAACTCAATATCAGATGTTTGTTTCTTTGCTAAATAAACTAGCCAATTTATGCTCAAACCACGGCACTGAGCTTAATGGTGTAGATAGATTTCTTTTTTAATAAGGAAGTGTAGCCCAGGTGTTACTTGACATGGTGGTTGGCAGGGCCACCAGTATGGGCATCCGTATTCAATCACACCAGTCCAGCTCCAATGGGAATGCACATTAGGAAAAACTGCAGGACCAGGTGGGCAAAGGAGATGGCTACTGTGTCCCCAGTGTGGTGTTCACAAGTCCCTCAAGAAACACAACCAACGATTTCAGGAAACCAAGCACCTGCTCATGGGTGTATCTGTAGAGGGTAAAGAGATTAATCCCTACAAACATAGATTCACATGTACATTATAAAATCAAGCTAGCACCTGTGAAATAAACACACAACAAGTAACTCTCTTCTAGTCTCTAGGCAGGAGGCTTTATTTCACTTTTCTATTACACACAGACTGTAAGGTGCCATATTATTTCATTGCAACCCCGTTACTCAATCTAATTTATATAATCCAAGAATCTGGAGCAAACCAATATGGGGATACTTACCAGTAATTATATGTTTCATCCTATACCCATTACTTATATCTCATGGAAGAATCCTGGGGGCAGGCATGATGAAAGCACAACACTGGCCTGAGCTTTGCTCCACTAGTGGACATCTACAAACAACAAAAATAACTAAATAGCCCAAGCAAGGCTGCAGACTGCCAGAGCAATTCTCTCCCTGAAAGTATCCTTTGGAACCACAAGTCCAGGAACATGTGTGCCAACTTCAATGAATCCCCAGGAGGTGCTACTCCATTAGTATGATTCCTTTTCATTTATTTGCGTATTCCTGGCTTTCATGTGGAACCTTGTCTTAGTTTGTGGGTGTCAATTCAGTCTATGTGAGTAGGCATGCTTAACTCACCTGCCCTACTCTGCCATTGAGCTTTTCTGGAACCGTCTCCCAGATTTGTTCCTGTGTAGGTTAGCACCATTGAGACACTCACTGACTGACCTCAATGTAACTATAATCACTTTATGCAGGGTATTCCTCTAAACCGCACAGCCATTTTAGGTGACACCTCCTAAGCGTGTAACACTGAAGCTCAGGGCAGGCTCAAATTGTTGTTTGACATTTGCATTTCCAGGTACTCATTTCCCCTGTGGGGAGCACTTTGAGAGTTTCCTTCTGCAACATGGAACATTCTGAGAGTTCCCTGCTGCATTAGGGAGCCTGAATTCATCTCATTCCCTTTTCCTCTCACACTGAAGTGGCGCTTACAGTACTTCATCCATTGCACTGCCTGTGTGTTGTGGGACCAGCTACACTCTAGTTACCAGGGGAACAGCTTGGCAATGAGGCTACACTGTCATATCTCCACATGGCTTTTTCCCTTTATCATGTACAAGGCACTGTGGGGTAGGCACCCGATGTGTCAAGTGATCTCAGCTTCTTATGGTGCATGTAGTCCTCAGGCTATGAAGAGACTGGGGTGAGTGGGCAGACTCTTGATGATACTCTGTGCATACCCAGGAAGCTGCAGTCTTCTCCCCATTTTGCTCTCAGCCCACGTCATGGCTGCCAGAGGCAGCAATCCCATAAAGGCCTCCAATCTGATGCCTCTTCTCTCTTCTATGGTATCCTACTCACCGGTTCCTGGAAAGGTCACACTGTCTTTGGTCACACTGGTGTGGCTGACCTATAGGCCTGGTTTTCCAAGTAACCCCCACCCCTCATTGGAGCTACTATCAACTGCCATTTAAGGGGATAGTGAATTCATCCATGGTCAACAAAAGGAAACCTGGTGGCTGATTACCAATGTATTCACATATAAACACAACAGCTAGAAACTAACAGTACACCCTAGAGCATGTTATAAATGAATACATTAGACTCAAGTCACTTGACATGTACTTCTGTTGCGTATTTGTGAGTGAATTGAAAACAGTGCTTAGCAACACCAGGAATAACTGGGTTTAACTTGAATCTAGAATCTTGTGATGTGTGGAAGCTCATGCTTCTAGGCTGGAAAACATCTATCGTTCTCGTAGCCAGTGTGAAGCTGTTGATCTTTTTACATTGTACTCTACCAAGCAGATGAAGATTTTAGAAACCTTTATAAGGAACAACGTCTTAGGGTGGATGGGTATGTTTATCTTTTTAAAAACAAACCATTGCCAGGATCAGACTCGCCAGTAGGGGGAGTGAAATTGAGAGATTTTGCAGGGGAGGAGGCTGCCTCTGCCATCAAAAGATGTTTCTGAATGCCACAATTAGTCTTTTTCTCCTCATGCATTTCAGCACTCACCCCTGCAATACTTTCCCTCAGACTCCTTGTCCTGTCTTGGGTGGCCAGGCGTACCCTCCCGAGACCCCTCCTCACCTCCTTCCTCAGTAGAGCTGTTCTGGTCCTCCGAAGATTCCTTTCGCCAGGTTTTTTTTACTACCTTGACCTTCTTGTCCTTTGTCTTCTTTTCTTTCTTCTCATGTCAATAAAGCCCGGCTCCCGCGGAGGCCACCTTAACTGGGAACGAAACCCATGCCAAAGGGAACCCCAGGGAGCCAGCCCCAAACCAGGGAAAAAGCAGATGGCACCAAAAAACCCTGGTAGTGATTCGTAGAACAAGGTCCTTGGAGTAAGTCTTTCAAAGGGATCTCTCAAACATGAAGTCACCCTTTCCTTGGGTAACAAGGTGGACAAGTTCCAGGGTTGGCTACAGTGTACAAGAACAAGCCAGAATAGGAGTGCAGATGTAAAGCAGTGACCTCACAGAAAGTAGACAAGCAGAAGCCCTTGATGTGAGGGTGAGCTTTGGAACTGAACAGGGTGGAAAAAAGGAAGAGCGGTAGAAAAAGTCAGTAAAGCCAAAAGCGCCACAAGAGTGAAATCCCAAGACGTGGGAGGGTCACGCAATGGCACGGAAAGGACCAGAGAGTCAGAAAGGCTTACCAAAACAGACGTGTCTCGAAAACAGGAAGAAAACAAGCTAAGCTGCCGAAACCGAGTAAAAGACTTAGACTTACCCACACGGAGAATGCGGAAAACAGGCAGCGCAGGATCACCGGAAGGAAGAGTAAGCAGAGTGAATACTGAAAAGGGCTAGGAAGACATGACAGACAAGTTATGGGAAATTGGAATGAGAGGAATCAGAAGATAGTTTCTGCAGTCAGGAAAACTGTAGACGCTACAGCGGGCACCAATAGACGGATACAACACGCTGTGCTGATGACGCAGCACGTTGTAATAGTTACGGTGGCCATCTTGTGGCAGCCATCTTGCTTGAGTGAAGACTAGACCGAAATCGGAGTGTGTGGTTGGGGATGCACATTTCCGTATTGCAGGTAAGGTCTTGTACTGGTGTTTCCATCTATTCCAAACTTTCCACGGCCGCAGCATGACACTCCTTGCTTCCTTCCCTGGACCCTAGTATGCCTCCCCCACTGCCCCTGCTGCCTCCCTAGACTTTTGAGCTGCCACCTGACCTGTCTCCCTTACTGCTGCAGCCTATTTCTCCCCTGATTCCTAACCTCCACTGCCACTTCCTGTATTCCAAAGTTGATGGCTTCCCAGGCAGTCTGCTTAAAGCCCAGCAGCTGGTGGTAGAGGTCCTTGTTAGGGAAATATTGATATAGTAACCCTGTGGGAGACTACACCACCCTTGTCCTCTTGGTATTAGGTAACCCACCTATTGGTATAGGTCTGTACTTCACAAGTTGGTAATGTGACTGAGAAGCCAGACTTATCTCAAGAGCGGACAATGTGAGCTGTAGCAAAAAACTCCACCAATACAAGTAGCCAAGTAACACTTATACTCAAGGTTTGTAGTTAAAATAATTATTTATTTAACAATAGTTTTTAAATAAGCAGTCTTTAAAAAGGGCAATATATTCAGCAATCAAATACACTTCAAAACATTATTGTTCAGAATTCACACAACGTTAGTAGATACTTGTTAGAGATGCTTTTTACACACTTCCTACACCCTGAGGTGACATCACTATCTAGGACAGTAATGGTATTTATATATCACTAGTACACTTTGTAAATTCTGAAGTTTGTGGAAAGGAAAGGTTAAAGGAAGGAAAAAGGTTAACCGGGTTCTCAGAGCATGTGAGCACTTTAAATCTTCCAATGAAGTCTAGATAAAAACTTTTCACAGCAATATCAGTTTATAACCAATGTATGACCTATGAGGGACAGTAAGAATCAAAGTCAAATGGAATAGAAGAGTCTGCAGGGAGCCAGGACAACCAAAGTCAATTGGAGCAAAGTCTATGGACCTCAGGCACTTCTTAGATAGTAAAAATTCTTGCACAAAGTTAGAGCGTTTGTTGAAGAAATATCACTGTAGGGTCACAAACTGTTACACTTGTGAAAGGTAGAGCTGAGATCAACTCTAGAAAAGCAGCTACTGCACGTCCCAACTGAGAAGAACAAGCTACAGAACCTGTGGTAAGTACCCCAAAGTCAGAACAGTACCTTTGGTTAGAAGAAGAGGGTACAGCTGGTGTCTGTCTGGTTGCAGTGATGCAGATCCTGTGTTCCTGGGCCTCAGTCGTGGGGACAAGAGGGAGGACATCTGAGGACACCTGTGGCAGCAATTCGATGGTCGGCGATAGCTACGGGCTATTTTCGGATCAGCAGCACTTTGTGGTTTCAGCTCTCGGTAAACAGCGCCACTGCAGTTCTTGGACAACGGGTGGGCTTCCTTCACTCCTTGAGTCCTACACTCTGGTGAGGTGACTCGAGCTCTGGTCATCCTGCTTCTGGAGGGTCGTGAGGAGACTCTGTGATCTTTTGGCCGGCTTACAGACGTTGCACTATGGATTTCTCTACCCCTGGCACTTGGTTCCTGCAGCAGCAAACAAGTATAGCCAGTCGGGGAAGGTCTTGCAGCAAAGTTCGTCTTGGGGTTAGTTGGTCTCACTAACCCAAGGAAAGAAGTCGTCCCTTCCGGATCTTCTCTTGTCGATCAGAAAAAGGAGTTTCAGCACAGCAGCAGGGCTTCAGCGGGCAGTTCAACAGTCCAGGCGGATGCAGCAAGCTTTGTTCCCTGTATCTTCGTCGTGTTGTTCTTCCCAGTGGTCGACTCTGCCTCTAGTCCCAAAACCCTTGCCATTTAAGCAGGTTTCTCCCATTCATACACAGCCTAGCTGTCACCGAAACAGGAAGGTGGCTGTCCTACAAGGACAGCCAGCCAGCCAATCAGCACTGGATGCCTTCAGGATTCCCTAGAAACAAAGGACAGGGGAGTTTTGGGCACTTCCCTCACTTCCTACCTTTCCAGACACACTGGAGTCAGAGGCGGGTTTCAGTACTGAAGACTGCCAAAGGCAAAATGAACAAAGGGCTCAAACCTGATTTGGCACACTGAGTAAAACCCAAGAAAGACCTCACAAACAGAAAATGGCAAAAAAAGAATACCGTGGCCATTTTGACAAAATGGTCCCCCATGGGTGCTATACTACAGCAGAGGATTCAGCTTGTGGTACAAAAGCACAATGATAGGAAAATGAAACCGCTACCACCAGCCAATTAAAGTAGTGAGGGTAACATATAAAATGTTACATGAGTAGGTAGGAAAAGGGGCTACTAAGTAACCCCCCATCACTTCACATAAGATGATGTGTGCTGGACCTACAAAGAGAAAAAGTAAGTAAAATCAATTTAATTTTACTATTCTTCGGAACTGTAGTTCACCCAAGAAAAAGGTATTTAAACCTTATGAAAAATCTAAAGGATTTATCTGTGACACTGCACTGAATGTGGTGTGTGTCACCATACAAAAAGTAGATGCCTATGGAGTTTGTCAGACTCCAAAAACAAAGGAAACACATAATACAAATCAGATCAAAATACACGGGAGAGTGAGAAAAAGGGCTCACTCACTCCAGGGTTAAAATTAAAAAGTCCTGAAGTCCAGCAAAAGAGCTGGGGGTATCTAAGGTTGAAGGGAATTATCACAGAAATTTGAATTCTCTCCAACAGTCCTCACCAGCGCCTCCAAGTAGTAGGAACAGTCTTTGTGTCATCTGTCAGGCCCCTGAAATCTGCGGGATGGGGGCAGCTGATGTTGGCACATTTTGCTCGATTGGGGCCGGAGGTGCTGCCAGCACATATAAGCGGTCTCATGTTATGTCTTTGGTAGGCCACTCGCCTGCAAGGAAGTCATGTGGAACATAGGTGTTCTGCAGTGCAGGAGGAGAGGGACACTCCCGAGGGTCTGGTGCTGGCAAAATGTCCTGAAGAGAGGTAACACTCACAGGGGAATTTGCATCAGAGGAAGGCAACAGTGATGACATGTCCTCCAGAAGGTGGCTAAGCTAGGGGTCCTCACACACAAAGGAAAGGTGAGTAGATCGATCTGAAGGATGCTTGTGAGCATCAGCAGCCAACTTCCTAGACCTGAGAGATAAGGTTGCGGTTAGGCAGCCACTTTAAAGCCGCTCAGTGTTGCATTTTGATACATTTGATGTAATTTTAAATTGCTACTCACCAATTTTATAACTATTGTATTTATTTTACCACGTCTTGAAACTCTTTGCTTAATTGTAATACTGCGTGGGTTCTTCAGTGATTATCCCCCTCCCCGCAAGTCCTCTTTCTTTTTCTAAGAGTAGGTGGGGCTTCACCTGACTCATTATCCTTGCCGGCATTTATGTGCCGGTGAGAATGCCTGCTGTCCTGAGAGGTGAGGTTGCGGTTAGATAGCCACTTTAAAGCCTCTCAGTGTTGCATTTTGATACGCTTGATGTCATTTTAAATTGTTACTCACGAATTTTATAACTGCTCTATTTATTTGACTGCGTCTTGAAACGCTTTGCTTAATTGTAATACTGTGTGGGTTGTTCAGTGATTTTCCCCCTGACTGCAAGTCCTCTTTCTTTTTCTAAGAGTAAGCGGGTGTGATGCTGGAAATGCATTGGAGGGACAGGGCCTCCATGTCCTTGTCCTGTACTCCTTTTTCATTTGTGTTCTGTGTTGTATTCTGCACAGGAGTCCATGTGGGACTCCTGGCAGTGCAGCTCTTCCTCTTTTTGGTTGGGGTGAACAGACCCTTGGGATACCGTTATGGCAGCCATGGGTGGGGGTACAACCCTGTACCCGTAGAGTATGTTTTTGGGCACCTGTGTGTGGTCCACAGAGCAGGGTATCGGCTGGTGGCAGCTCCATGCTGAATTTGACAGGTGCTCTGAGTATCCTCCATTTTGGGATACCCAGGCCCTGCCATAGGAATCAGTGGATTCCTGATAGGAGACAAGATGGCTCCTGTGGCTTCTTGGTTTCTATTACCTGTTACCTTGTTTTCCCAATGTCCCAGGAAACCCTGACTCTGTCCCTTCCCCTGACTGACTGTTGGGTGGAAGAACCATATATGGTATTGTGAGGAAGTCCAGGCCAGACTGGCTGGAGCCTTTCCACTGACTGTTTGTTGTGGGTACACCCTTGGGGTGGGACCTGGGTGAATGGAGTGTGCAACCAATATGCATTCATGTTGTGCGTGTCTGGTATATATGTATGTGACACAAAGAATGAGACAGCCCTGCCTGAAACTGACATGAATGCAGTGTGGTGTGCTGAAAGGCTTGGTGCTTGTCCCAATCCACATTCCTTGTTATGGATGTCTGGATGGAAGTGAATGGCCTGAATGCACTGTGAGCCTGATGGTTACCAGACATTTGATCGAAAAAAAATTGGTCGACTGGACAAATGGTCGAACCAATTTGGTCAAAAACCAAATGGTCGAATTTTTTATTTTTTTATTTTTACCCCTTTTTTTTGGGGGGGGGTCCCTCAACCCCCATTTTTTTTCTAAAAAAAAAACTTTTTTTCCCTAAACTACTACCTAAAAAATATATATATATAAATGAAAAAATAAAAAAAAATTGACTATTTGGTTTTCGACGAAATTACGTCAACCAAATGTCCTGTCGACGAATTTCTTTCGATGAAATGTCCGGACACCGAGCCTGATTGATGCCTGCCTGCATGAATGCCCTTCTGAATGATTGGCTTCCTGAGCCTGGCTCAGCAGTGTGAATGAGAGACAGAACAGTATATCTGGGGACCTCTCACTGACCAGAATTGTTCAGAAGCTAAAGTCAAAACTTGATGCTTAACCTTGCAGCCCAGCTGGAAGAGGAAGGCTTTGCTGCTGCTTTCCTTCGACGCAATCTGAAAGCTGTTGTGTCTCCAAGTATTGGCCAAGAGAGGACCTGGCTAGGAGACCCCTTACCAAGGTATGAGGGAACATCGTGCACCAGCTCATCTTCACCAAGGCTCCCTGGAAGTCAGTCCCGAAAGACTGCCGACCGGAGACGGGGACCACTCAGGAACCACTGAAGTAAGCGCCAGGATGTTGGGCCGTCAACGACCATCACCGTCGACCGAGGTTCCGAGGACTGCTGTAACCACGTTGACCGGAGCCACAACGCTCCATTGCCTAAGACACTTTGAAATCAAGGTCTCCCTTGCCATCATCGTCGACCACTTTGTCCCGCCGGAGAAAGTCGAGGTCGCTGACGAACCAAGGAGAATCCACCAGTGGGCTCCCCGCCACCCGAAAGTGCACAAAGACGCCGACGAAAATCCAAAAGCCAGCCGTGGTCGATTTCCGATCGTCTACTCCAACGCTAACACCCGACGCCTACTGCCAGGCCTACGTTCTTCATCAAGTACTCTTTGCGCACACTCTTAGCCATGTGATAGGATGCGATTCTTCAGTGCTCCTGCTGATCCGGAAAAGAAACTAAGGCTAAAAGTCGGCTGCAATGCATACTTCGAGGCTGTGGATGCATGAAGGAACAGAGAACAACATGAGCATGTTTTCGTAGTGGAACGTAGCACAATCCGTAAAGACACAAGATGGCGGCTGGTCGAGAACAAAGAAGAGTGCCGACAGGCACAGTAAAGTATGGAGAGCAGCCGTGGCACAGAGTAGGCTGATAAGACTCCAGCAGTCTGGAAACAGGGATCAGAGAGAAACCGAAGAACATGCTGTCACAGGAGCCCTTGCAATGAACGTGAGACAGCTGACAGACAGGGACTAAGTGTGAAACATACGCAGATGGCCTGAGGGGACTAGTCCCTGCACCGGAGCTTGTGTCAATGAATGACCAGCGAGAACCAACATGCAAGGATTACCTCAAGTGCCCAATAATCTCAGCACACCACAAGAGCAGAGAAAACGAGTGCATGCTCATGCACGGGGTGCCGGTGCACCAGCGTGACATATGAAACTACATCACAGTGTATTATACAAAGGATTGGAGGTGTCCTATAGAGGAAAGCACATACACAGAATTTGTGAGTGAAGACGCGGCAGGACCCGGCATAGAACGGATGTGTTGTAACATTGGCACTCTGTAAGGGATACTTTAGCCAGCACAAGAAGCGAAGACCGAGCTTCCAGTGATGTGAAACTGACTACCAGCCAAAGTGCGACGGCTCCCACGCGCATGGCAGGCACTGAAAGCGCACAACACCGGTCGATCTCGCTGGATGTAGGAGACAGCTGCATAAGGCGAAGTGGGACGGAACGAAAGTTCGGAACACTAATTACTTGGCTGCTGCCACCTCTACACACGCAATTGGAGCAGCGACCACACAGAAGAATGTGGTAGCTGGGACTTTGGAAAGTACGGCAACCCGGCCCCGGTGAATAGACCCATGCAGATACATTAAAGAGAGCGGAGTGATGCTCTGGAACTGGGCAGTGAGGACTTGAAGGAGAAAATCAGGACGGCAGCCGATGTAGGGGTTGCCGACAGCGCCAGGGGCCGACAACGTTGGTGAGTTTGCGGCAGAGAAGGAAGAGCTGGGACGCCTGGAATAGCTAACTGGCTGCAGCTGGATTGGTCACAGCTGCAATTTCTACGCAACATAGCGCAATTCTTTTTTTTGTTTTTGTAAATTATATAGTTTAATTACAAACGTTTTCATTATTCATCCTTAACATTTTCTGCATAATCTTTACAGGTTCTGTCCATTTCATCAGGTATTTTCACCATATCAAAATAAAAAATTGAAACATGCAAAAGAAAACTTTCATTTTGTGTTTGCATATACAGTTAGAACAATTCTCAAATTGACAGTCTTTTTGAGTCTTGGGGCCTCATTACAACTTGTCCGGAATGGGTTTAACATCGCTGGTAATGGTGCCGGTGCCGTTAAACCCACTCCGCACTATTACGAGGTCCCCTCGCGGGACCCGCTCTGGACGTCTAGTTCTTCCAGACGTCCATGGCGGGTCCCGCGAGGGGACCAGGGAGCTAACAACGGGCCCGTTCGTAATGGGCCCGTTGTTAGCTCCTCCCCATTCCCATTGAGCCCTATGAGGGCTCAATGGGAATGAGGAAGGACCGGGCCCGGGTTCCCTGAAGGAGGAAATACCGGGCCCTCCATACTCGGAATGGCCCGGTATTTCCCCATTCAGGGAACCCGGGCCCAGACACCATTTTGGAGGCAGCCGTGCCCTTATTAAGGGCATGGCTAATCCAAAGTCGTAATGAGGCTGTTTGGCTTTTCTTAGGTCACGATCGTTATGCTATTCCAAAATTGCATAACCCTAAAAATAAGGGCTTTATTGTTTCCTTTTAATATCTGTGACCATCGCTTTTTCACACTATGATGCGTCATCTCTTGTGGGAGCATGTCACTGTCACATGTCACATGTCCTTTTGTCGTTGAGGATTGGACATTCCATCATAAGATGGCATATTGATTCTATTTGATCTATTTGTTGACAACATTGACAATATATGTCCTTATCAGATAACTGTTTTGCTTTAACAAGGACTTCCCTTGCGGGTAGGACATTCAGTCGCATTCACATGAAGGTATCTCTCAACCTTTTCTCTGGGAAGATTGGCAAATATTGCGGTAATTGATTTAGTGCTCTGCTTTTAATTTCGCAGTTTATCGCTAGCTGGTACTGTGCTTTCGCTTGTACAGTTTGAATCCAATCATGATGTTGGATTCTCTTTTTCACCTCCAACGGTCGGTTTACAAGCATCTCAACGGTCGCATCTGCGTTACTTGGTATCTGCATACATGTCTCTTTCCAAAAATGTAAAACTTTTTACATTTTAAGCTTTAGGTTTGCATCGTAGTACATCTATCGCTGGTATCTCTTCGTCTGATATAGTCTTCCTGAATAAATCTAGATATTTCCAGTTTATGATGGACTCTATCGATTGGATAGCCAGTTCGAAACGAATCTGTGGCATCGGGTAAGAGGGTGGGAGTGATAGTATCTTTCTCCAGAAGATCCCTTCTACTTGATTCCATTTTTGGCGAGGCAAGTTAAGTGAGGCTTCGCTCCCATAAGTATGATAGCTACCACCTTCTGTCTCCAAAATGTAATTATCGGTTTCATTGAACATTTTCCATATTTTCTGTGTATTGATATGCCTTGGCGGGCTAGTGAATGCGTTTTGTTTTTTAGGTGATCAGACCAGTTTTTTCTATCTCCGATTGGTTTAGCCAGACACCAAGGTATTTTGTCGCTTTTACCAATTGTAGTTTTTTCCCTTTGAGGAAGATTGTCAATGGTTTCTTATTTTGGTTTGGATGGTATGCCAGGGTCATCACTTGGGATTTCTTTGCATTAATCATTAAATCATTCTCCTCAACATATTTTTCAAGTATTTCCAGTCTCTTTTGCAATCTCACTTGGGTTTTGTCTAATATGACCAAATCATCCGCATACATGATATATGGAATTGGTACCGCATTCAGTTTGGGGGGTTTGCAATTATGATATTTTGGTTATCTGGTAAACCAGATGTGTACAAGTGGAAAAGGGTGGCTGCCAGAGGGCAACCTTGTTTTAGACCATTTCAGGTTTGGATCTCTGTTGATAGTAGGCCATCTCGAGTCCGTCTAATTCTAATCTTTGTATCTGAATAGAGTGCCTTTATCGGCTCTAGTATGTCCATGGGGCACTTCCATCGCGTTCGTTTTTCCCATAACTTAGCCCGATTTACACTGTCAAAAGCTACCTGCAGATCTATAAATGGTGCATATATCAGTGTTTTCATCCTTATGGATTCCAATTTTAACAGGTTTAAGAGTAATAGGTTTATGCTTGTTCCTAGTTTCTTAATAAAACCTGTTTGTCGTGGATCCTGCCTCTGATTTGTTATTGCCCATTCTGTTAATCTTTTTAGCAGTGTTAAGGCAAATACCTCTCCTAATGGATCTAAGAAAGCTATTGGGCGATAGTTCCGAGGCAATTTCCTGTCACTATGTTTTAAAATTGGGATCAGTATTGCGGATTTCCATGTCATCGGGAGATAGTTGTGTTCTGAGATGTTGTTGAACATCTGTATACACAAGTTTGCCCAGGCTTCTGGCTTCCGTTTTATAATGGCATTACTTAATCCCTCCGAGCCGGGGGCCCTGGAATTATTCAGTTGAGATATGTGCTTCACTATTTCTTCATAGTCCCATCTAATGTACCATTTTTCTTTGTTTTCTGATGGCTGTCTCTGTTTAATTTCTTTTCTTGTATAGTACAGAAAAGTAGTCTACCCATTCTGAAACTGGAACATCTATCATCAGGCGCTCCTGTTCTTGGTAGTTTTCATTTATCAAATTCCATAGCTCTCTGGAATTTTTGTTTTTCATTGCTCAAAGCATACATTCTACATCATTCTGCGCTATGGTTGCCTGCATGTTTTTGATTCAATTCCTATATTGTTGTTTAAGGCATTTGGACTTTTTAATGGCATCTTCTTGACCCATCTTTGTGGTCGCTTTTAAATTCCTTTTCAGCTGTTTTTTCTTTACCGTAATTTGATTGTTATATGTATGGGTTTATTTCATTCTTTCATTTCGTCTATCTCTATTAATAGACTTGTACGGTATGAGAAGCCATTATAGTCAAGTTTCTCTATCTCGGTCTTCCTTGAGGTGGAGAATGCTTCCTTCAGTCCCTCTATTTGGACATCGCTTATGCATAATCTATTAAACCCAGTGTTAAGCTCAAGGGCAGCTATTGTGTGTTTCTTCGCATGCTCTTGGTTGATCGTCCGTGTCATCGTTATTTTGTGATGATCGCTCTGCATTGACGGGATGATTGTCATCTTTTTGATTCTATCTGTTAGCGCAGTTGATGTGAATATCTAATCTAAATGAGCAACCGATGTGCCTCTTGTCCAAGTTGGCCTAGCCAGTATATCATCTCTTAGCGTTCCATTTAATAATGTTATGTCTCTTTTTTCCATCTCTTTCATCTATATTTGCACTTTAGATGTTAGTTTTTCAACTGGGAATTTCCTTCCTTTAGGATCGAAGAGGTCAATGTTCAAATCGCTGCATAGAATAATTTGTAGCGACTTGTGTCATGACTGTGCCTCATCTAAGTTGGTGAGCACTATGTTGATGAATGCTGCATCATTAATGGGTACTGTGTTCCAATATAGATTCATAATCCCAAGTCGCATTCCTTTTACCTTCCCGTTTCTTTGCATTCCTTCTGATGGTTTATTTCTTTTTGTTCCAGAATCGTGAGTTGTATCTAAGGATTAGGGTTATATGACTCTATGGGCCTCATTACACGGATGGCGGTAGGGATTTAACGTTACCGGTAATGGAATACCGGTAACGTTAAATACCCATGCGGATTACGACCCGGCTCACCGCCATTAGCGGCACCGCTAAGTACGGTGCCACTAATAGCGGTCAGTCCGCGTGCGCGCGACCCGCCATCCCGTAAATAACGACATGCCGCTAATAGCACACCATCACACGGCAAGTGCACATGGACATAGCGGCATGGTAAATCCCCCAAAACACCTTACCGGCATGGCACTAATACCGCCATCGCGAACCATCCGTTAAAAGAACTAAGCAGTGTTAACACCTGCCACAGGTGGCCAAAATCAGCACAGGTGGAGGCAATGGAGACTGTGGCTGCTCAAAAGAAGCACACCACACCCCTTCCCACACCCCTTCCCACACCAAGATGGTTCCAATACTGGCAGCATTACATGGCCTGGAGGACCTGATTGCAGCGCTGCTGCTACAACAACAGGCAGCACAGAGGAGAGGCAGGAGGAGGAGGAGGGCTAGACAGGCACAGCAAGCACAACCACGCCACCTAATCATACCACAGAGGCACCCACCAATTCCCCGGATCAGAGCCAGTCCATTTAACCTAACACCTGAGCAGATACACACCCTGTACCGTCTGGACCGGGACACCATCACCAGCATCGTGGACATGATTCACAACAACATTGTGAGCCTCATAGACATCAGAACTGCCATCCCCCCTCTACTCAAGGTGGTGACAGTGCTCCACTTCCTGGCCACAGGAACCTACCAGCATACAGTGGGGCAGATGCATGGCATCTCCCAACCAGTATTCTCACGCATACTGAACCAGGTACTCAATGCCCTCCTGAAGCATGCACCCGAACACATATCCATGCCACGGACTGCCCAGGAGATTGCAAACACCAAAGTTGGCTTCTATTCACTGGCAGGCATCCAAAGTTGCATTGGGGCCATCGACTGTACACATGTGGAATTGGTCGTCCTACATCACAATGAAGTAGTGTACCGAAACAGGAAGCAATTCCACTCCATCAATGTCCAAATGGAATGTGACGCTAACAAGATAATCACACATTGCTGTGCCCGATTTCCAGGATCTACCCATGATGCCATGGTCTTGCGGAACTCAACTATCCCCCGCTACATGGAGCGACAAATGGGACAACGATCGTGGCTACTTGGTGAGTAGCAGGCCAAGCACATGGCAGTGTGATTGGGGGGGGATAGAGAGATACTCCAACTGGGGGTGCATTGGGGGGGTGGTAGATAGATACTCCAACTGGGTGTAGCCTGTAGTCCGTCGCCCAAATGCATCTACAGATGTACGCTAATGTCCATCTGGGAGGGCAGCAACGTACTTGAGATGAACGGACATGCAAGTATATGCTACACAACACAGCTGACAATCCAATTCTAGTAACATCAAACATCAATCCTCATCCACATTGCACGACTCTCCACGCCACGAAATACACAAAATGTCATCCATGCCGTCAACATAGTCATGCAGCATTCCTACAGCACAACATCAACAATGCATTGTGCCCTTCGATGCATGCGAAGGGATACCCCCTAGCCATGGCAATGCACCACGAACCCATGGCACACTGAAGTGATGCCTCTAAGCATGGCAACATCAATGTTGGAAGGACAGTACACCACCAGTGTGGCACCAAATGTGCCTGGCCACAGGGACACCTATGACCTGGCCTCACCCAGCACATGTCAATTACAGTTGGAGGCATCAATGGGGCATGTCTACTTGCAGGCTTGCGCTCACCTTTGCACAAAGCAGTTACACAGACCATTTTCATTTATGCAGTTGATTTTGTACATGAATCCCAATTATAGGTCAAAGTATGTGATATGAACAGGCCACACTTGTGTTGAAAAGTAACAGGACCCCATTCCTTCCCCCATATAGGTGATGCCGGCTATCCCCTGAAGAGGTGGCTCCTCACACCTGTACGGAACCCACAGAATAGGCACGAAGAAGAATACAATTGTGCACATACCCGTACCCGCCTCGTGATCTAGCAGACTTTTGGACTTTTGAAGTCATGGTTTAGATGCATTAGCAGGTCTGGTGGCGCTCTCCTGTATGGCCATGATAAGGTGGCAAAGATCACCATGGCATTTGTCATGCTGCACAATATGTGTATCAGACGGAATGTGCCACTGCCCCCTGACGTTGAAATGGAGGCACCTGATGAGGATGATGATGGGGATGAGAATGGAGGTGAAGGGGATGCAGGTCATGCAAGAGGGGATGGCCAGGAGGGACGTGCTGTGACACAGCATTTGATCAACCAAATCTTCTGAGTAACATGTACTCGTACTGTCACCTGTATATGGCCGGTGATACACTGGTGTCTGTTTGCTAGCTCACAATGGAACTTGGCGTCAATATTGCACATACACAATGAAGGAGTCCAGGCCTGTGTTTTGCTCAAACAACAGTGTATTTATGAACTGAAACAGAAAAATGTGCAAGTCCCCAATCATCCCACTACCCTTCCCCCCACCCCCCACAACTGTCCCATCACACCCTCCCCCACCCCCCACAACTGTCCCATCACACCCCCCCACCCACCACAACTGTCCCATCACACCCTTCCCCCCACCCCCCACAACTGTCCCATCACTCCCTTCCCCCCACCACCCACAACTGTCCCATCACACCCTTCCCCCCACCACCCACAACTGTCCCATCACACCCTTCCCCCCACCACCCACAACTGTCCCTCATGAGTCTCCAACAATGTTTGCGTCCAGGCATGCACACAGGGGAATGGGCATTCACACCCTATTGGTCATTGGCAGGACCAGCATTTGGGGGCTGGCTGGAGGTGCGCCTGGTGGTGCGTGCAGAGCGTCTGAGTGGCCTTGTCTGCCGCGAACTGGTGGACGAAGAAGTGGCAGACTGTCCTGGTGCTGGTGGTGGTGGGAATTGGCGGTCCATTGCATCCGCAATGCGTGTGAGCACCTCCCGGACGCGTATGAGCTCCCCACACAGCCTGTCTGTGCACGACTCCATCCCCTCCCTGGGGTGCCTGGATGTCTCCCCGAGCTCCGCCCTGAGACGGGCAGCCTCCTCGACATGCTGACCAACCAGCACAGTGAGAGCCTGTTGCCGCTGGATGATGCTGGCCAGGTCAAGGGCAGTGTCGGGATGTGGGGGTGTGGCTGCTGCACATTCTGATGCTGGCCGGTGTACAGATGTAGGCTCCGGGGGGCTACTGAAGGCCTCCATGGTCTCATCACCAGTGACGTTGGAGCCAGGTTTGTGTTGGGGTGATGGCTCTGGGGTTCCAGCAGGGCTTGGGGTGTGCATGGCCAGGTCGAGATCTGTAGGCTCATCCACATCAGACAATGGGGCAATGGCTGCCGCCTCTCCTGCCGAACTGGCTGCAGCTGAGGGTGGAACCTCGGTGGCTGTGATTGGGGGTGGGGGGGGGGGGAGTGAACCTCCAGAGGCGGGGCAGTAGGGTTTGGCGTGGCACTGACGCTCAAACGATGTTTTGAACGCTGAAAATGGAGCCTTGAGCCTTTTCCCCTTGATGTTGTTGGGGTGTCCTCGCTGGGCTGTGGCCTTTTTTTCTTCTGCCCAGGGGGTGCCTGGGATGCTTCCTCGCTGTCTGTATGTGACCCTGTGTCATGATGCCTACCTCCAAGGAGCCAGACCAGGCCCAGCTACCCCAGTGGCAGACATCATGTCCCTGAGGGAAGTCTCAGCAGCCCCAAGTAGGGGCCCTTTGGACTCAGTCCTGGCGCCTTTGGCGCCAGGCTCATATTGGACAACAGTCCTGGCGCCATAGGCGCCAGGCTCATAAAAGATTACTTTGTGTTTAAAGGTGCTTGGTGTAAACTTACCTGATGCAGACCATGCTGCAACATCCGGGCCATCTAGAGGCCTGAATGGGACTACTTTCTCTTTGGGGACTACTTAACCACACGGGTATGGCCGGAGGAAGAATACATACCTGAGAGGAAGGATACACACCTGGAACTACTTTGAAGGCTATTTAAGCCACGCCCAAGCAGCAACTCACGCTTCGCGTTGTTCTACATCTAGCAGCTGGACGCTCACCGTGTCTGCTCCTGCATCCTGACTTCTGCCACGCCCGCCAGCCTCCTGGAACACCTGCAAAGGGAGAAGAGAAGAGAATAGGAGAAAGAAGAGTTCTTACCTGCTAAACCCGCATTCCGGAGACATTTCGCCAACGATCCTGAAAAGGAAGACATTCATTTTAAAAGCACATCGCATCGATCGCTGCAGCGCCGCATTCCACTCACCTTTACTAGGCGCCTCCATGTTCATCAGCGACCATCTGGATCCGCAACCACATTTCAGCGCCTAGGGAGAAAAAGACAAGAACAAAGGTGAGCTAGGGAAGAGAATAAGAAAACCTTAATTTGCCATCATAAGATTTACCTGTTGGGTCATTCCCACTTCATTTCGGGTCGGTGCCGCATCCTCGCATTTCCGGACCCTGGCCCCCAAGGGGAAAAAGAGACATCAGCGTTAGTGAGCGAATGCTAAGACATTACCTGAACGCTCATTAAAGACTTACCTGATATCTACTGGGACTGCACCTTTCACTTCGGGTCGGTGCCATATCTCCGGCATTTCCGAACTCCGGCCCCTATGGGGAAAAAAGACATAAGCATTAGTGCATTAATGCAAGGACACTAAAGGAACCTCTCATCAAACAACTCACCTGAGTTTCCTTCGTGGGTTCCATTGCTCATCTCGCAATCTTTGTTCTGCACCTGAAATAGAAACAACGGACAATTATTATTTCGGGCTCATACTTATAAACAGAATTCTCACAGTACTTTACCCGGATGGTCAAGCAAACTTGAACTCTCTACAATCCATGATCCAGTGAAGTAACTGGATTACAACGCGCCCCTGCATCTGAAGCAGGATGGAGAGCTCGTCCTTTCAGACCCTAAGGTGAGACTCCACGGGGAATCGCAGAAGGGTTTCGTGGAGGGTGAGAAGGGAGTGGGAGCCTTACAAATTATCCCGTAGATTGTTAATACTCCCTTTTCACACACAGAAGGATATTTCTGCGAGTCAGACAAGCCAGATTTGAGGGTCCAGTCCTGTCCATCTTCCGAGTCCTGCGCTTCACCATAGAAGAGGCAACAGCACTTCAAACCAGGCCTGCGCCTCCGTGGGAGTCAGGTGAGCGTAACACCCTGTCGGGGACAAGAAGCGGGATGTCATTGGTTATGGTTCAATGTACTCAATGCAGGCTACATCATGAATTCAGTTGGGGCCGTTTGGACTTCATTGTGAAGGATGCAGGTGATGTGTCATTTCAGTGGCTCATCCATGCAGTGTTGTGTGTGGCACTTGGCTCTGTTGATGTGTGCATGTGTGTGTGTTTGGGTCTGGCACTGACATGGGCAGGGTGGGATGCACGTGTGGATGTTTGGCCATCCATGAGGTGATCCAGGGCTGACATTTGTGGGGACCTGTACATTCACATTGCATGCTTGCATCAGTGCACTTACCTCCATCAGAAGTGTCTGCCACGCCATGCTCCATCCTCCCAACTCCCTCAATACATTCTACTCCGATGAGGTTGGCGCATGTCTCCTCCCACTCCTTTAACTTGATTGGCGACCCAGATCCGCCAGCGGTGGCAGTCTTATGATTCTCTGCCAGGATCATTCTGACCCGGAGTCTCAGGTCATCCCATCTTTTCCTGCACTCACGTACAGTGCGCGTGCTGCTGCCCACAGCACTCACTTTCATTGCCACTTCGTCCCAGATAGCCTTTTTCTTAAGGAGGGTCTCCCGCCGCATGTCATTTGCGAAGACCACTGCAGCATTGTCTGATAAGGTCTGAGTCAGCATGAGTAACTCCTCATTAGAGAACTTTTCCTTCCACTGGCGGTCTGTGGTTTTTTTTAAGTGCCTTGGGCATGGTAACGGTGTTGCAATGGATCTCAGACAGCAAGGTAACACAAACAGGTCCAGGGGGCAGAGGATGGCAATGGATTGGGTTTTTAAAGATGGCCGCCGTGCTCTTTCCCATTCCTGTGCGATGACGCTTTTTCCGGTTCCGGTATTTAACGGTCACCGCTATTAGCGGTGACTGCTATTTGCATGCTGCGTCGAGGCAGAGTTGCTATCTGCACTGTCGAGGAAGACGGTAAGTGACTTTTGGGGTAGCAGGGGCTTTACCGGCATGGTGCAATGCTCGTGTCAGCGTACTCGTAATGGTACGCTATTAGCGCCCTCCTGCGAGGGCGGACACGTTAAGGGTGCCATGCCGGTAATTTACGGATTTTACCGCACAACGTGTAATGAGGCCCTATAATTTCCAAATTGACTTCTGTTTTTATTAAGGCTACTAGCCCTGCAGAAGGCCGTCGTTTTTCTCTCATTATGGCTGGATTCATGTAAGTTATGTATCCATCGCATATTGGCTGTTTGTGTATCCATGTCTCTTAGAGACACACTATATCGTATTTTGATAGATCATTCTTTACATTTCTAAACAAATATGACAAGCTCTAGTGTTCCGTTACCATGGGTTGTGGGCCGAGCTCTTATTTGTTTGTGATAGTTATAAAGGTAGTTTCTTTGTAATCTCGTGTCTGCTTTTCGTGTATCGGTTTCGTGTTGTTTCTGATGCTTTCGGTCCCAAATTTGTGCCGTCCTTTCTGGCGAATAGCTTCTACTCTATCTTGATCGTATCGTATCTGGCTGGGCTTGTATGTATCTGTCTCTGTTAGAGTAAGGTCCTGGTGTTGAGTTCTTAATCAGGCTTTCTCGTTTCCCAGTTCTTGCTGTGCCTGTTCCATTGTTGTGGACCATGTACGTCTCATAGACTGACTCAATGTACAGTGGAAGCCTAGGGAGCGGAGTTGGCTAGAATTCTCCATCGCTCTCTCTAGGGTTTGTCGTGATTTAAAGTGGACACCGACTCTGTCCGTTATTTTCTCTTGAATGAATTCAACCAATTAATATCTTCAGATTTGATAGATTGTAGATGAGGTATCACATGCAATAACCGTAGACAATTGGTTCTGTTCAGGATTAGCCCATTGTTGACCTTGTCAATTCTCTCTATGATTAGTGTATTAGTTGGTTCTTTACTTCGTGGCTTTAAGAAGGTTGGTAATAAAAGGCGCTGCTGTTCTTTTTTTCCCTCTAATTGGAAGCTGTGTTTTTCACCTGTATCCGCTCGATTTGAGGTTCTAGGTTTTTCATTCCTTGTGTTTTGGAAGCTTTCATTCCTTTGGTATTTTGAGTGGTCGGCTTGCCACGATGTCTCATTTATTAACATACCCGATTCCACCTATAACTCAAATTCTATGTCCGAAATATCTTCACAAGAGCGGTCAAAGCATTCATTATATGTGGAATGTCCTTCTTCATATTCATCAATAATATATAGCACTGCTTCTTGTTCAATAATAATACATTCCTCTAATATACTTTGTTGGTCTCCTTGTGTGTATGTCGACAGGTTCATCAGGAGTTCGTATTGCTCTCTTTCTTCCGTTGTTTGTCTCCTGTCTCGATCTTTCTGTGATATGTCTATTTCATGTTTTGATGTTGTATCTTTGTTCGGAGCAATTTCTTTTCTTTTTTTTGTAATTGTTGAGTAGACGTTACTGGTATAGTTAGGTTTCTCAAGAAAGCCTGCTAGCCTCTCTTTGTTGGTTTCGGTTTCTTTGCGGTCATTTTCTTGTTTCTTTCCTGTTTATTTTCCGTCTTTGACTGTTAGCGATTAATGGCCTTCCCAGCATAGTCAAAAATCGGGAATATCTCTGCATCAGTTGTTATTGGTTGGTTTCCTTGTTGCAAATATTTATGTCCGCGTTCAATGTTTCTTTGTTTGGGTGCAGTACCTTGTTTGATTTTTGTTATAGGTAAAGGCTTTTGTTGATCAGGTATCGTCTTTCCTGTGTCTTTCGATGTCAGCTTTATGGGGGCAACTGTTGATTTTATACCAGTTTATATTGTTGGATACATATCCAGCTTGTCCAAGGGTTTATAACGTCTTTGTTCCGTGCCAAACTAAGCATCTTTCATTTGTTTAGGATCAGGTGTATTTACAGTTCCATGCTCTAAGTTGTCTCGGTTTCGTATCTTTTCTTGTTGTTTATTGCACATAACATCTCTCAGAGCTGTTGTCATTAAAGCTTTATCAACTTGGTCATTCCTTGCTATATCAAACAATCGTCCCTGCCATTGAGTTGTGGCTTCAGCCTCTGTATCCAGTCTGTTTTGGATTTTGTTTGCTAATGCTTCTATGAATATCTACTTGGCATACCATATGCATTAGGGCCAATAACGTGGCTTGATCTCTCATTGTATCACTTATTGTTTCATATAGCTTAAGTAAAGGTGTTAGGGCATGAGTTGAAGCTGCCATGAGTACATTTTGTAGTTCTACCATTGTGGTAGGAATTGTTGCATACTATTCATCTCTCTGCGTGTCACATTGGCATCTGTTATCTGCCTTATCAGTCTGCTTCCTTCCTGCTGTCATCTGGGAATTCAGTGTATTTGGGTTGTCTGTTTCCAGTTTGATTAGGCCCATAACCTGAGATTCTATTTGAATATTGGATCTTGGTTTTGTAATTAAATCCCTGTACCATCAATCGGAGTCGATTTTCTGTCTGATTCACGTTGTTTTATTTTTGTCAGTGGGAGGTTACCAAATACCTAATTTCTTTTTTCATGGTTCTATTTCTGTAATATCCAATGACAAGTGAGCCACACACCAATTTTCTGGCATTGGAGTTGACAATGAATTACTTATATTCCTGTACTCTTGATTAAACTTATGCTGCCACAATAATTTCGCCTTAGCAGCCCTTTTCCTTTGTAGCATCGTCGGTGTCATCTCGCCTTCTGTTGTGTGTGAGATAAGATCTTTCTCAATCATTTGAGTATCCCCATTTGTCCAATTTAATATTGTTATGTTTATAATCTTTCATTTTTAAGTCTTTGTTTGTGGTTGCCTATTGCTCTCGCATTCTATACAGGAGACCTGTAGTTTCTATGGAGGATTTTCCTAATGAGAGCTCTTTCTCACCAGTTGTTTCTTGTCGACTCAACTGCTGATGGTAAATCCACAGAATCTTTTGTTGCAGCTCGTGTTAGATATCTTTGTAGTTGCTTACTTGAGTTTCTGTATGTCGCAATGCCTTGTGTGCTGCTCTCGTCTTTATGTTATTTATCCACGCTGAGTCAGTGCTAAAGTCTTGGGTAGTGAAGCCTGTAATTGTTTGTTGCTTATCCATAATAATTGTTGTGTAGTTAAGCGTTTCGGTCTCGGTTTTTACCCCCGCCTGTGTATGTACACCCTACACCCCTTCCCCTTCCATACTTTTCCCCTCCCTGCATGTCTCACTTATGTGCTGTGCTTGCTCACTCACCTTCACAGCAAGGTAATCTTCTTAGTTCATTTTTGCAGTTGATCGTGTCAACTTTCAGGGGGGAAAGAGGTGGCTGTAGCAGGGAGGGGGGGTCGGGTTGGGAGGCGGCTTCCGGAGAAGGAGGTTTCTTTGTCCTGTGCCTCGTTTGGGGTCCCATTGATGCTACCATTCTAAGTTCGCCTTATGTTAATATTGGTGATGCTCCGGCACCGTGTCAGAAGTTCCCACCTCCCTCGTCTTTCTGGATGCACGTTAATGAGTTACCTCGCAGCAGCGGTCACGCTGCACTAAGCATTTGTCTTTCCCCAAGTATGAGCCGCGTTGTAATCTGTATGCAGTCTGTATGAAGTCTGTATGCACAGGTTTGCTTCCAAACAAAGTTCTGTGTAATGTTAATGCCTCCCCTACAACACCTAGGACCAGATCAATACCCAGAGGGTGCCTAGCTTCTAGGATAGACCTGCAGCAGCCAGCGAATCATGTGAGCTAGGACATAGTTGGGACAGGACCCTGAGGGGTGCTGGAAAGTGTACAAGCCCCTGCGGCGAGTGGCAGACCTTGAGAAGGGACGTAGCAGTCAAGAACGGTCCTTGGAACGCTGGCTCTTCCTTAGAACAGTAACCCCGAAGCAGATGGGATATATGCTTATGTCAGTTAGAACGGAGACATGAAGGGCTAACTGCAAGCAACACCAAGCACAACAAGGTTGTCCACAGGAGCAGTCCAACACTAACAGCAAACGCTGAGACGGAACAGAGGCGGGACTCAAGTGCAGTGCGGGTAATAGTGAAGCTTGGTTGCCCGAGCAGACTTGAACATTGCAATGGACATGGGGGCACCTGCCGAGGCACTTATAAATATAGATACAAAAGTAGAGGTGCCATAGAGGGGAAACATTGTACCCACCGTCAGACCTAGAAGTACCAGTTGTTAGCACACGGACAAAAGGAGGTGAAGAGGAACAGGCGAAGCAAGAAGCAAAACAAAAAGCTCCCCACTACATGTAATGTTGAAGAGAGACACTGAATAAAAAGTCCGGAGCGAGGGCAAAAGGCAAAGTTAATACTGAACGGGCCGCTATACTTACAGCAGAAACACTCCCCCGACACAGTATAGTGATAGACAAGTGGCTGCACCACGCACACTGGAGCAGAAAGGATTGCAGAAGAACTAGAAGGCGCTACAATGGCATCTAAAGCAAATAAGGGCAAAAGGAAGCAGTCGTCGATGGAGGCATTCGCTAAACCTACTGAAATGACAGACGGCATGAAAACAACAACGCAGGATGCACATGAGGGCAAAACACCAGGGCGAATGGACCAGCAAATACTAGAGGCAATAGAAGAGCCAAAGCTGACGCTGGAATTTAAAATCAACGCAATGAATATCGATGTGAACCTCTTGAGACAGGATGTCAGAGCACTGACGGAACACACTGATGTGTTAGAGAAGGAGGTGAAGACTAATACAAGCAGTTGCAATGAAAACTCTCAAGAAGTCTCTGTGCTGAAACAACAGGTGCGGAATCTAGAAAACAAAGCAGAAGGTCGGGCACGAAAGAATAACCCAGAAGGCCAGGAAGGTCAGAACACGACCAACTATATAGAAGAGATTCTTTTGCAGGAAACAGGAGCTGGCTCACTCACCCAAGGGTTCACTGTAGAAAGAGCGCACAGGGTCCTAACAAGGAGACCGCCGGCTGCAGCCCCAACCCGGCCGATAATTGCCAAGACATTAAATTACAAAGACAGGGAGAGAGAGAATCCTAGAACACTTCCGAAAGGAGGGACGATTAACTGGGCATCAGCATCCATTACAGCATACCCTGATTATACCTTTTTGGTGCAAAAACAAAGGATGAGCTACAGGGCCACTAAAAGGAGGCTACGAGCCGCCAATCTCAGATATATGTTGCTGTATATGGTGAAGATGAAGGTTCTGCATAAGGATTGTGCTGTTTTTTTTAGTCCCCAGAAGATGTGAGCAAATGGATGGACTTTCAAAACATGCCGATGGAGAAAGAACACCAGATGGGAGATGGAAGTGATAAGTGAAGCTGCAATTTGTGATTAATGTATTCTTGGGTGACATGGGGGCCAATACATAATGATTCAACAGAGACTGTCCAGCTTAAAAATGTATGCGTTTCTCACTGTAGCTAAATGCAGGAGGCACAGGTGCTGCTTAGCCATAAGCGGCGCTAGGAATCACATTATTAACCCACATTAGGTTAGTTTAGTTAGGATACTGGTAGATCAGTATCCTCCTGCTGCACTCCGAGTACCGGCTACGGGCTGAGAAAGGAGCGAGATGCGGGGAAGCCGGAGATTCAGAATTGGAGCTGGGCAAAAGTTGGGAACGGTTGGGGAGGGGTGAGAGAGGGGAGTTGGGGTAGTTAGAGGGAATTTGGCCTACAGAGACGCACCTCAAAATCAGGGTGGAGGGGTCAGGGGAGAGACGAGAAGAGAAGAGACTGGAAAATATGGGTGAACTGAAAATAGCAACCTGTAATGTGAGAGGCTTGAACAGCTATATTAAAAGGTACCGGACATATTTGAGATGGAAAAAATAGATATAGTGCTTCTGCAAGAAACCCGTTTGACCAAGGAGAAACACGATAGCATGGAAATGGAGCGGGGTGACTCTGGGCTCAACATACTCGGCATATGCTAGAGGGGTCCTAATTTGGGTAGCATCAACGGTCCCATTCAAGATCCTCCAGACCTTTCTAGATAAAGATGGCAGGATGGTAATAATTCAGGGATTGGTTGAAAGTAAATACATATGTGTCATAAATATGTATGCCCCGAACCAGGACCCTGCAGCTTACTTTAAATCTGTGGGCCTCATTACGAGTCAGGCGGTAAGGGGTTTACGGCGCCGTAAACAGCGCCGACCCTTACCGCCTGATTACGAGGTCCCTTAGCGCCATGGCGGATTTAACACCTGCTTTTAGCAGGTGTTAAAATCCATGGCGCTAAGGGACCATGGAGTTAATTACGCCACCGTAATTTACGGTGGCGTAATTAACGCCTTCCCCACTCCCATTATGCCCTATGGGGCAAAAATGGGAATGGGGAAGGGTAAATGGGACATGGGGATTTACCGCCCCGCCAAGGTCAGAATGGGGCGGTAAATCCCCATTCCGCCATGGCGTAAACGTAGTTTACGCCATGGCGGTAAAGTCACGGCCCAGGCGGTAACTTACCGCCTGGGTCGTAATGAGGCCCTGTATATCCTAAGATAAGTCCATATAGAGATGGGGCAGTGATATGGGGTGGAGAGTTTTCGCAGTATAAACATAATGCAATTAACTAGGTGTCATTCCCGCAGCTCCCCATAAAATCCCCCCCCACTTCCACCCCCTTCCTGAAGATGTGCTCCAAGTTCCGGATATTCTCGGGAAGTCTATGATGGGAATATGTCTGCAATTCTGATATTGTGTGGGCACCATTGTTCCATATAGTCCGATTGTAAGTATTCCAGGACCACCCCCCCATTCCTTCATGAAAGATCCATTCGAGCCATGTAGATGGTGTGTGATCTTTTCCATGGTCATTTGTGACCAGATCTTTTGTAGCCAAGTGAATATTAACGGTGGGTCCTGCTTCGTCCAGGTTTGGGCGATTGTTGCCCATGCCGCGATGACCAGGCCCATGAAGCTTCTCCGTTGTGCCTTGTTATATTTCTTGGTATGATCATCTATCATTCTGCATAAACAGACTTTCTCACCCAGTTGGTCCGCCTCTGGGAACATCTTTGTCATTTCCGTTATCAATTCCGACCAGAATCCCTTGACTCCTTGACACTCCCACCCGATGTGCCTCCAAGTGCCGGCTTCTGGGCAGCCTCTCCAACAGCGGTCAGATGTTCCCAGATACATGTTGTTGAGCCTCTCCGGTGTGTAGTGCCATTGGGTGAACACTTTTATCCACATTTCCCTGGTCTGCACTGCTCGTGTTAGTTTTGGAATGCCCACCCATAACGCCTGCCATTGCTGTATTGGTATTTCTACCCCTAGCGTTCTTTCCCATCTTTTCATGTACGTCCATTTTATGTCTTCATCCTGTGTGTTGATGAAGTTGTAGAGTGTAGAGACCAACTTCTTAGTTCCTGAATTGGATAAGATGTATTTTTCAAAAGGTGTAATTTCCCTCATGGCCGCCTGAGTTATCTCTGGTGTTGCCAGCCAATGTCTGAGCTGTTCGTACTTGTACCTGTCCGCCTTTGTTCAGTTCCACATTGTTTTACAATCTGTAAATGACCTTACTCCTTGGTCATTGAACATTTTCCCAATTTTCCTGCACCCTGCCTCTTCCCATTTCTCAAAAGCCCCATGTTCTTGTCTTGGTGGGAATTGTGGGTTCCTGCAGATGGGCGTGAATGGGGCTGTCTCCGTGGTCATGGTACCCTTCCGAGTCTGTTCGTCCCAGGCGTTCAGTGTGGATTTCAAGATTTCACTAATGCGGAGATTCGGGTGTCTGTGTTGCTTAAGCTTCCATAGAACTTCTTCCAGCGGGGTTCTAGCGACCACCCTGTCTTGGGCTACCCAGATCGTTTGTTGGTCATCCCCCAGCCATTCTTTCAACACCCACAGTTGCGCTGCTTGGTAATATTTCCTGAAGTGTGGGAGTGACAATCCCCCCTGTATGACGTGTGTCGTTAGGACTGATCTTGCGACCCTAGGGGGCTTCTTATTCCAGATATATGAACAGATTGTCTTTGATAATGTATTGAAGAATGAGTTAGGAATTGTTATCGGGAGGGCATGGAAATGGTACAGCAGCTTGGAGAGAGTGTTCATTTTCACCGATTGGATTCTACCCCACCAGGATATCATTAGTGGGCACCATCGCTCCGGGTCCTTCTTCACTCTGGCTAGCAGTGGGGGGTAGTTCCCTTTATATAGAGCTTCCACCCTGTGTGTTAGCATAATACCCAGGTACCTGATTTGTTCGCAACTTTTAAGCCTAGGGATCCCGCCTCCCTTTCCAAAGTCTCTCTATCCCTCGCTAAATGAAGTATTTCCGAATTGTTCCTATTAATTTTTAGGCCCGAGATTCCCCCAAATGCTTCTAGTTCTTGCAATGTGAGTGAGAGGGTCCTCCCAGGGTCCTCCAGGGTCCGTAGCATATCGTCCGCATAGGGTATTACCTTATGTTGTCTGCCTGCCATCTCAATCCCCCTTATTTGGAGGGTTTCCCTAATTTTGATTAGTAGTGGGTCCAAAAAGATGGCATACAGAAGGGGGGAAAGCGGGCATCCCTGTTTAGTTCCCCTGGTAATCGTTACCCTGTCTGTGACATCCCCATTGATCGCTATCATTATCGATGGGGAGAAATAGTTGGTTTTGACCATATTTAAGTAGTGTTCCCCAAAGCCCATATGCTCTAAAGTTTTAAAGAGTATGGACCATTCCACCCGGTCGAAGGCCTTTTCGGCGTCGAGTGAAAGTAGTATTGCTGGCGTGTGTGTTATGCCCACTTTTTCTATTAGATGTATCAGTCTTCTTAGGTTATCGTGTTTTTGCCTGCCAGGGATAAAGCCTGATTGATCGGGGTTTATTAGGGAGGGCAATAGTGGTGAAAGCCTGGCGGCCAGGATTTTCGTGTAGATCTTTGAGTCCAAATTTATCAGGGCTATGGGACGGTATGAACCTAGGAGGGAGGGATTCTTGCCGAGTTTGTGGAACACCAGGACCTTTGCTTCGTTCACGGACTGTGTTACGTTTCCGCTTCCCTTAAAGGTGTTTAACAATCTAGTAAGAAATGAGATTAGGATGTCTGCATATTTTTTGTAGAATGGGGCCGTAAAGCCATCAGGGCCCGGTGCCTTGTTATATGGGAGTCCTGATATTGCTTCACTTCTTCTTCCGTGATTTGGGTATCCAATGCTAGTTTGTGTTCTTGGGAGATCTTTCGAATGGGGAGTGATTGCAAGAATCTGTCTTGATCGCCCTCATCTGGGTGCTCAGTCCGAGCTTTTGATAAAAAGTCTTGAATACCTCCCCTATATCCTTGGTGCGTGTTAGTGAGTCTCCCTGCGCATTTTTGATGTTTAAAACGGTCAGTGAGTTTTGCTTTGCGGAGAGTTGTCTTGCAAGGTATCTGTCTGCCTTGTTGGCTTTGATATAGTATTTCTGCTTAAGATAGAGGAGGGATTTCTCTGCTCTTTTATTGCGAAGCAGTTCTAGTTGGCCTTGCGCATGTTTCAGTGCTTTCTTAAGGCTTCTGGTGGGGTGTGTTAGTAGCTCTTATCTTATATCTGTGGGTTTCTTCTCAAGTTCTCTTTCCCAACCATGCCTTTGTTTGTCTTTGGTGGCTTTCAGAGCTATCATGTGTCCCCGAATTACTGCCTTAAACGCCTCCCATACGGTGCCCAACGGGACGTCCCCTGTGTCGTTATGTTCAAAATACTCATTTTGTCCCTAATTGCTTCACCAGTAACTAGGTCTAAGAGAAGATCCTCTGGTAGTCTCCAACGCCATAGCCCCCCTCCCTTCCCCGGGGTCCTGATGTCTAGCCAGAGAGGGGCATAGTCTGACAGTGCAATGGGACCTAGCTCCATCCCTTGGACTTTGCCCATCATCCCCACCGAGACCCAGAAGTAGTCTATTCTCGACATAGTATTATGCACATGCGAGTAGTAAGTGTATCCGTTGTTTTGACCCTTCAATTCCCTCCAAGCCTCACACAGCACCATCTGTTCCATTTTTTGCTTGAGGTGTTTGGAAGGGGCGCCCTGGTTTTGCGGTCCCCCCGCACTCCTGTCAAATCGAGGGTGCCAAGCCATGTTCATATCGCTCCCCAGTATTATCCCTCCCTTCGTAAACCCCTCCAATTTCCCCATCGTATCTCTCATGAATCCGTCTTGGCTTGTGTTTGATGCATATATTGATGCCAGAGTGAGCCTAGCACCCTCTAGCATAATATTGGCAAACGCGACCCTTCCCTCCCTGTGCGTCTGTTTATCTAGTAGTGTTGCATCAATTCCCCCCGAGGATGCTATGAGTACCCCCGCTCTTTTTTCTGTTGAATTAGATTGTGCCAGTACATTATAGCCTCTGAGACGTACCTTCCTTCTGTCCAGGGCCCTTATGTGTGTTTCTTGGAGTAGCAAAATGTCTGCCTTTTCCCTCCTAAGCATATTCTCTACTTTCTTCCTTTTCACTGGGGAGTCCAGGCCCCTTACATTTAAAGTTAATATTCTAATTTTCCCCATTGTTTCTGGCCCTGATTGGATGCCATGTGTACCCGAGTGCCGTGATCTCCGCTAACTTCAGGAGTAACCCACCCCACCCTCCCCCATGAACTTACTAACTTCCGCCCAACTTTAAACAAACCATCAACTTTGATCCCGAGGATGGCCCGGGTACCTATGGATGCTAGGGCGTTGCACCTATCGCTCCCTGTCCTCTGTGGACTCGGGTTGAACTTTGCGGGGAGTCCTAAACCCTGCATCTACCTCAGACCTACTTTGTGTCCGTACCTAATCCCAGCCGAGCTGCTGAGAGTTGCTGTTCCGAGTATCTTTGTTGCATGTCTCTCCAGGTTCTGTGGTCTAGGGAAGCCCCTGTTTTCGCCTTGCCTGAGTGTTACCTCTACTCCACTGCTGTTGGTTTGGAGTTTCCCCATCCAGTTAGTTTCTTTTTCTGCCGAACCACTTCCCAACCTCTCAGCCTTTTTTGTTGTTCCCCCTTTGCTTTTGTGCCCCTGTTACCTTCCTCCTCTGCTTGAATGTCCATTATATGGAGCCCTTCTTCCCAGGTTGTCACTCTCCTTTGCTTTCCTTCCCACTCAAATAGTAGCCCAAATGGGAAAGTCCATTTATACCTTATTTCTTTTGCGAACAATTCTCTTATCAGTGGTGCCATTTCTCTCCTTTTTAGAAGCGTCACTGATGCCAGGTCCTGGTATAACTGTATATCTGCCCCATTCATCCTTATATGGTCAACCTGCCTCGCTCTTCTCAGGATGAGTTCTTTCTGTGGATACGAAGAAAGGGCTGCCAGAACATCTCTCGGTCTTTCCCCAGGGGCGCCTGTTCTTTTTGGGCCCACTCTATGTATGCGGTTGATCCCTATGCTGTCCGCTTCTTGTGCTTCTATTGTGTCTCTGAACACTTCCTGTACCGCTTTCTTGAGATCCTAATCCAACACGGTCTCGGAGATATTTTTAATGCGTATATTCGATCTGCGGGACCTGTTTTCCAGGTCCTCACATTGGATTTCTAGGTTGTGAGTTAACCGCACTAAGTGTTCTTGGGTTTCACTGCTCTGTAATGCTTCTTCTTCTGCGTTCTGCACAATTTTCTCTAGGGTGTCGGTCCTTTCTTCCAACTTGGCAACATCCAGTTTCAGGTCTTGCACTACCTGTTTCATATCGTTCCTCATTGTGGCGAATTGGTCTTGTACCGTCGACATGAATTTATCTTGCAGCTCCACAAACCAGGCGTGCATGTCATCCTTTGAGGGGGGTAGATTGCTTGTGATGGGGGGAATGGAGTCAGATGGGGGGGTCTTCCTGTGTCCTTCCCCTGGTAGATAAAGGGGTATCGGATGCCCACATTTGTAATATGCTTGTGTCTTGTTTAGCCGAGGGGTGGAGATTTTAATTGTACTTTGGACCCGAAGAGAGATAGATCAGACAACAAGTTTGCTTATCCAACACCGTCGCCAAAGCTTTGAACACGCTGTTACTTACATTTAAGTTAGCTGATGTATGGAGAACAATGTACCCACAAGACCGAGTATACTCAAACTATACCGCCCCGAAGAACCTATACACAAGGTTAGATTATGTGTTCGTGGGGGAGGAAATACTGAGTGAGTTCACAAAGGCTGAGTACAAAGCTAGGGTCCTGTTGGATCATGCCCCTTTGGTTGTTAGATGGCAGGATCTCCCCCCACGAGCGAAAACACCGACCTGGAGACTTAGGGTTGAGGCACTGAAACACACAGGATTCTGAGAACACTTGAGAGCTGAGGTGAGTGAATATTTTGAGAACAATACTGACAGTGTAAACTTGTCCGGTACGCTGTGGGAAGCCTTTAAAGTGGTGGTTAGAGGGACGGCCATAGCCAAGTCAAAGGGGATGCAAGATGTTATTACACGGGATCTACAAAAGACAGAGAAGAAACTAGAAACCATAATGCGGGCAGGAATTAGATCCCTAGGAAATGTCCTGCCTACAGCAGAAGTGTAGGGAATAATGGGAAAGGTTAGGCAAATTAAGTTACAAGAAATATATTGAGAAACATCATGCTGGGGGGGACATGCCGGGCAGATTATTAGCATGGCTGTATAAGAGTGAGACCACACAGCAGACAATTAGAGTGGTGAAGGGGATTCATGGGAAGCTACGGGAGACCCAAGAAGAAGTGAATAAATGTTTTTATGATTATTATAGGCACCTCTACAATGAATCCGCGGGAGAGGAGGGGGTGAATATAAAAGAAGCTTTGACTGAGATTAAGCTTCCCAGACTAAATGAGGAGCGCGACAGCCTAGAAGTTCCTATCACTTTTGAAGAACTAGAGAGTGTGATAAAAGAACTACCAACTAATAAAGTCCCAGAAGTAGATGGGCTCCCCGGAGAATTTTATAAAGAATACATGGCCGAAATACTTCCCCCATTACTAGCAATGCTAAACGAGGCACTGGACACGGGTAAACTGCCAGTGTCCCTCTGAGAGTCTATAATTATCCCACTCCTCAAACAAAATAAGCCAGATACAGAATGTGGCTCATACAGGCCCCTTTTTTTTTGCTGAACCAAGACTGGAAGATTCTTACAGCAGTCATGGCAAAGAGGCTCAGACCGGTCATAGGTAAACTCATACACCCAGATCAGACCGGATAGGTCCCACACAGGGATATAACTAATAACTTGCAGAGATTACACCCATAGGGATACTCGGGAGGTGGCAGTAGTGTCACTTGACGCAGTGAAGGCATTTGAATCAGTCAGATGGCCGTGGCTGCTAGCGGTCCTGAAAGAATTCGGTATTGGGCCCACATACACTGAATGGGTGAGGCTGCTGTACAATGAGCCGATAGCAAGAGTCAAACCTGGCTCTATGGTTTTGGAGCAGTGGCAACTAAGTAAGGGCACAAGACAGGGATGCCCATGGTCTTCGATGCTCTTCATTTTAGCACTGGAACCACTAGCAGTTTATTTAAGGGAGGAATATGGAGAGGTGGGTATAAGTACCTCTGGAGGGAGGCACCTGATCTCGCTGTATGCAGATGCTCCTATACTTAAAGTACCCAGAGGAGAATTTACAATATGTCCTAGACGTGATGGAATGGTTTGCGCACAGTCGGGTATAACTGTCAACCCCCAGAAGTTGAGTCTGTACCCCCTGGGAGTGTAGGTGGGGAAGCCTATACACAAACTGCCGGTGCTACAGATTAAGAGGGAAGTAGTGACGTTTAGATACTTGGTTGTAGATATACCACAACCCTCAGATAGAATATATACATAACACAGTAAGGGCGGTGAACAAGATTGAGAACTGTATGGTATTTTGGTCTAGGCTACCATTGTCCATGATGGGGCGTGCAGCTTTATTGAAGATGGTGGTGCTACCAAGACTTTTAATTACTTCACAAATCTTCCGTTTGCGATACCTAAGAAGTTCTTTAGGAAATTACATAGCATATTGTTGTGCGTTGAGAGTCGTGAAGATATAGGAGACCTCCGTCCCCAAGTGCCGCACAGGGAGAATCACTAATCACTCCCTGTGCAACCTTTGAGGCCACAGGTGGAGAAGATCCGAAGCCGGAACCGAAGTACTAGGAACCCCAAGGCAGCTGTGAAAGAAGGCAATGATTATATACCAAGCAGGCAGGATACTGCATGTATTTAAACAGAGAACAATCAGAGTCTTACCGGGGATTTGATGAAAGGGATGTTGAACCTGAAAGGGAGGATGGTTCCGGGACTCATGTAGGGATAGGTCCGAATGTCTTTCGCCAGTCTCCACCTGGAGAGTGTTGTATTGGAGAAAGGGCCCCAATTAGTCAGATGACGACCACCAACTGGGAAGTGTGACCAACTGTGCAGAGAGGCAATCTGGGAGATCCAAGAGAGGTCCGTTGAGCAAAAAAAGTCTGAAGCCAGGAAGAGCCGTCCGAATCAATGGAAGAACAAAGCAAGATCCAGAGGAAGTCCGTGATTCAGTCCGAGGTCAGAAGCCGTGATGAACAGAAGAGCCGATGTAGCCGTAGCCAAGTGTGATCCACAAGAAGTCCAAAAACAAGAGCTAGATTCAAGGAAGCCGGGTAAGTAACACGGGTAAGTCAGCCAGACAGAGTCTCCAAGGAAATCAGCTGTGAAGCGTGGTGTACAGGCACTGCACAGTTTAAATACCGTTTACTTCCTGGTCATATGACACTGAATGGAGTCACGTGACCGCGAACCTGGGGCACATGACCGTATAGTCAAGTCACGTGACCGGGCCACAACGGTACGAGCGCGTGTGTTACTGCTCGAGCGGCTGCCTAATCTCCATGGCAACTGCCAATGGAGAAACGGCCGTAAGCGCGACTGTAAAGTGTATGGCGATTGTTTTGCCAGCGCGCGAGCCAAACTGGGTTGCCTGCGTGAGCCCCGGGAGACAGGTGAATGGGAGAGAGTGGGTGAATGGGAGAGAGTGGTCATGTGACTGGGTGACGGGACATGGCCGGAGGAACGACCCGAAGGCATGACAGAGCCCCCCCCAAAAGGCCCACGACCCCGTGGGCACGAAGGATGCTCCCGATGAAACTGAGCAACCAGCCGGGGGGCCTGGACATCCGAGGCAGAGACCCAGGAACGCTCCTCCGGACCATAACCTAACCAATCGACCAGGTACTGCAGGCGACCCCTAAGGAAACGGGACCCCAGAATGTCCGAGACCTCGAAAACATCAGGTGCATCCAGGGATCAGGGGCAGGAGAGGGGCGAAGACGTGTCGAGGAGGGACAGGGCTTGAGGAGGGAGGTATGGAACACAGGATGAACCCGCCAAGAGGAAGGGAGAACAAGGCGATAGGCCACCGGATTGATGACCCGGGAAACAACATAAGGACCCACAAAACGGGGCAACAGTTTGCGACAGCCCTTCAAGTGAAGATGTCGGGAGGACAACCAAACCCGGGAACCAACGGGATACAAAGGGGCCATGGTGCGCCTAGCGTCCGAGGAGGCCTTCATGGAAGCCTGTGCTTCCTGCAGATGAACGAGGACCTGGGCATGGAGGGTCGCCATATCCCTAACGCAGGCCGCTGCGGCAGGGTTCTCGGAGGGTGAAATGTCGGGGACAGGGAGGAATCGGGGATGCTGACCATACATGGCGTAGAACGGAGAGAAACCAGTGGAAGAGTGTGTAGCGTTGTTATAGGCAAACTCAGCATAACGGATGTTCTGCAACCAGGTCGTTTGCTGCTGCAGCATCAAACAACGCAGATACTGTTCCATGGACTGATTTGTTCTTTCCGTCTGACCATCGGTTTCTGGGTGGTAAGCGGAGGAGAACCGTGCATCGATACCTAGCAGAGTGGTCAAGGCACGCCAGAAATGGGAAGTGAACTGAGAGCCACGATCGGACACCAGGACAGATGGAAGGCCGTATAGACAAAAAATGGAGTCAAAGAAAAGCTTGGCCAAGGTAGGGGCAGAAGGGATACCATGACAAGGGACGAAACGGGCCATCTTGGTGAAGACATCGACCACTACCCATACGGTGTCATAACCTTGGATCCTGGGTAAATCGGTCACGAAGTCCATGCTCAGGGTGTGCCAGGGCTTTGGTGGCATGGGTAAGGGGCGCAAAAGTCCCAATGGACGACCCCTACGATGTTTTCCCTGAGCACAGACTGAGCATGAGTCTACGTAACAGCCCACGTCACGTCTCATGGAAGGCCACCAACACCAGCGTTTTAAGAGGTCCAAGATACGGGCCTGGCCTGGGTGACCATTGATCGGGGCGTCATGGGACCACTCCAGGGCTAGGTTTCTGGTGTCAGTGGTAGGGAGAACTAGGCGGTCCTGTACATACGGCAGACCGTTGTGATAGGTGGGATCCCATTCCGACAGTTGATCGGGGTGTTTTTTGACCCAAGAACGAATCTCCTCTAGTAGTGTCAGAGGAGGTGTACAAGTGCAAACAACATGCCCCCGGGGTAAGAGTGTGTCAGGAAACACCGGTAACAAAACCCCCCCAGGGGAGCGAGACAAAGCGTCGGCCTTGCTATGCTCAGAGCCAGAGCGATGTTTAATCTGAAAGTCAAAAGCGGCGAAGAACAGGTGCCATCTGACCTGTCTACTGTTTACGCATTTCAGGGCTGCAAGGTCTTGCAAGTTTCTGTGGTCTGTGTATACCGTGACCTTATGTTTGGCCCCCAACAGGTGATGACGCCAGGTTCGAAAGGTGTCCATTACCGCCAGTAGGTATTTTTCGGTTACGGTATAGTGGGTTTCTGCAGGGTTGAACTTGCGTGAATGAAAAGCTACAGGATGAAGCCGTCCTGTAGTGGGACGGGCTTGTGACAGGATTGCCCCCAATGCGAAAGAAGAGGCGTCAGCCTCAACAACGTACGGCTGGTCAGGGTCGGGGTGCTGGAGCACAGGGGCAGTGGTAAAGGCGTTCTTCAATGCCTCGAAGGCCTGTTGGTGTATCTCCTTCCACTTGAACGGAACAAGAGGACTGGTAAGGGATGTGAGAGGAGACACAAGAGAAGAGAACCCAGAGATAAAACGCCAATAAAAATTAGCGAAACCCAAGAAGGATTGCAAGGCTTTTAGGGTTTTTGGTGTTGGCCATTCGAGGAACGCCCGTACTTTGGTGTGATTCATGGCCAGCCCACCAGGTGTAATGTTAAACCCTAAAAACTCCACGTTAGATACATGGAACAAGCATTTTTCGGGTTTCACAAACAACGAGTGGTTTCGCAGCCGGGACAACACTTCTCGTCATGTTGTATATGTTCTTTCAGAGTGTGAGAAAAAATGAGTATATCATCAAGATACACCACCACAAACATGTCTAATATGTCCGAGAAGATGTCATTCATGAAATGCTGAAAAGTGGCTGGGGCGTTGCATAGACCGAAGGGCATGACCGTATACTCATAAAGGCCATACCGCGTACAGAAGGCGGTCTTCCATTCGTCTCCCTTTCGGATGCGGACGAGGTTATAGGCCCCCCGCAAATCCAACTTGGTATGTATGGAGGCATGGGTTAACCGGTCTAGAAGAGGAGAGATGAGTGGAATTGGGTAACGGTTCTTAACAGTGACGGCATTGAGCCGACGATAATCGACACAAGGACGAAGGTCGCCCTCTTTTTTGGGCACGAAGAATATGGGGCTAGCTGCAGATGATTTAGACGGTCGTATGTGACCCAGGCGCAGCGCTTTATCGATGTACTCTTTAAGAGTCAGATCCTCCGACAGGGACAAAGAATAGATGCGGCCCGAGGGTACCACAGCCCCGGGAACCAAGTCAATTGGGCAATCATATGGGCGGTGAGGAGGGAGTACTTCGGAGGAGCCCTGATCGAATAGCATGCTGTAATCCTGATAAACCACAGGAATGTGATTGGTGACTAAACCCACTATGTGTGAGGCAGGGGGAATTTCGTCGCCCAGTATTGATAGTTGGGCAACCGCACTAAGAGCTAATGCTGGGGTGTCTGTCTCTCTGTCCACAGGTAGGCAGAAGTTTTGACAGAGCTCGGATTCGAAATGTATGTGTCCCGTTCCCCAATCGATATGTGGGTTGTGTTCCCGTAACCACGGTATTCCTACAATGATGCCAAACTGGGGCATGGATATTAAATCAAAGTGGAGGGTTTCCTTATGGACTGATTGGATGGTCAGGGCGAGGGGAGCGGTATGTTGCTTAATGGGACCAGAAACAAGCTCTGTCCCGTCGACTGCTTGAACCGGTTCGGGTCGGGGTTTGTTGATCAAAGGTAGGTTCAGTGTTTGGGCTAGAGTGATGTCAATATAGTTCCCGGAGGCCCCGGAATCAACAGTGATCTGTACGGGATGAATGATACCAGGGGCAGGCTGTATGGTGGCTTCTACTTGAATAGGCCTGATTCGACCAAACGATGGAGTGTGATTCGGGGAATGGCATGGAGAACTCGATCCTACCCCCGTATCTAGGATCGAGCTGGACGAAAATCCGGTTTCTTGGATTTGGGTTTCCGAGGACACTCCTTCACTAAATGCCCCCCCAAGCCGCAGTAAAAGCAGGCGTTCTCAGCCCTTCTGCGCTCCCTCTCCCTTGAGGTGATGGGACTCCTAACACCCCCTATTTGCATAGGCTCGCCGGTGGACTCAGAGTAAGACGATGAGACGGCAGAGCTGGCAGACTGGGAAAACCCGGCCTCAGCCCTGCGTTCAGAGTGCCGTGCGTCCACTTGGAGAGCCAAATCCACCAGGGCCGGGAACTGAACTGGTAGGGATGGTACCATAGCCAAAGCGTCTTTCATAGGGTTGCTTAGCCCTCTATAGAATACAACCGATCTTTTGCTTTCGGGCCATGAGGTCTCAGCTGCCAGTTGATTGAATCGTGTAATGTACTCAATGAGGGAGCCCTTACCCTGGGACAGGTCCAGCAATTCTAGATCATGGGATTGTGCTTTATATCTGGTGTCAAACACTCTGGACATTTCTGATACTAACTGGTCAAAATCATAGAGGGCAGGATGATCGGTTTCTAACAGTGGGTTTGCCCAAGCAGCAGCCGTGCCGGCTAGGTGAGATAGAGTGAATGCCGCCTTGGTGGTAGGGTCAAGAAAAGCAAGGGGTCGACACAAAAAGTGCAATTTGCACTGCTTAAGGAAAGTCCTAAACTTCCTCGGGTGCCCATGGAACTTTTCTGGGGCAGCCAAAGGAAAGGGAGAGGGCAGGACCACCGGAACGGGAGCCGGGGGAGTCGGGAGTGGGTGTGCAAGGGGTACTGGTGCTGGAGTGGCGTCACCAAGCTCCGGATCTGTGGGTAAGGGATGCTGGGCGCTCTGTAATAGGTCGAGACGCTGATGGACTGCTGCATTAGCAGCCACCTTGTCGGCCCGTAGTACCGTAAGTGCTTGGATGACAGCGGCCAGGGGGTCTTCAGCGGCACCCTCCATATCTTACACGACAGGCTTCACAGTCTGTTGTGCGTTGAGAGTCGTGAAGATATAGGAGACCTCCGTCCCCAAGTGCCGCACAGGGAGAATCACTAATCACTCCCTGTGCAACCTTTGAGGCCACAGGTGGAGAAGATCCGAAGCCGGAACCGAAGTACTAGGAACCCCAAGGCAGCTGTGAAAGAAGGCAATGATTATATACCAAGCAGGCAGGATACTACATGTATTTAAACAGAGAACAATCAGAGTCTTACCGGGGATTTGATGAAAGGGATGTTGAACCTGAAAGGGAGGATGGTTCCGGGACTCACGTAGGCAAGGGACGCACCCTAAGGGATAGGTCCGAATGTCTTTCGCCAGTCTCCACCTGGAGAGTGTTGTATTGGAGAAAGGGCCCCAATTAGTCAGATGACGACCACCAACTGGGAAGTGTGACCAACTGTGCAGAGAGGCAATCTGGGAGATCCAAGAGAGGTCCGTTGAGCAAAAAAAGTCTGAAGCCAGGAAGAGCCGTCCGAATCAATGGAAGAACAAAGAGCAAGATCCAGAGGAAGTCCGTGATTCAGTCCGAGGTCAGAAGCCGTGATGAACAGAAGAGCCGATGTAGCCGTAGCCAAGCGTGATCCACAAGAAGTCCAAAAACAAGAGCTAGATTCAAGGAAGCCGGGTAAGTAACACGGGTAAGTCAGCCAGACAGAGTCTCCAAGGAAATCAGCTGTGAAGCGTGGTGTACAGGCACTGCACAGTTTAAATACCGTTTACTTCCTGGTCATATGACACTGAATGGAGTCACGTGACCGCGAACCTGGGGCACATGACCGTATAGTCAAGTCACGTGACCGGGCCACAACGGTACGAGCGCGTGTGTTACTGCTCGAGCTGCTGCCTAATCTCCATGGCAACTGCCAATGGAGAAACGGCCGTAAGCGCGACTGTAAAGTGTATGGCGATTGTTTTGCCAGCGCGCAAGCCAAACTGGGTTGCCTGCGTGAGCCCCGGGAGACAGGTGAAGGGGAGAGAGTGGGTGAATGGGAGAGTGGTCATGTGACTGGGTGACGGGACATGGCCGGAGGAACGACCCGAAGGCATGACACATATGCAGGAGCTTCATATGGCACAATTCAAGGTGTAGAGTGGCACTGCGGAAGCTCAAGAATCCATATGAGCAAGGAGGTATAAAGTTATCAATTTTTGAGGTATGTTTTTATGAATAGCTAGCTGCAATTTGTGGCCAAATGGCTGTCAGACAGACAGACACCTGAATCAAGGAATGAAGTGATATGGTTACCCGATTTGCACACGACCAGCGAGAATCTACTGTTGCGCCTGGGGAGCACGATATGGCACAGGGCATGTCGAGTGATGGGTAATGCAACACGGTATTCCCCACAGATACCACTAGTGGCGCTGGAAGGGATAGACAAACAAGTCAGGCTGAGTGTGAGAAGAAGGTGGGAACCCATGGGGGTAGCAACGGTGGGAGACATACTAAAAGAGGGGAAGCGCAAGGATTTTAAGAAGCTGATGGGAGACACAGGAGTGCATCGAGGGCAACACATCATGTATTCCCGACTCTTGAAGAGCCTCAGGCGTAGGTGGCCAGAGACTGAGTTGTCCCTACAGCCGGACGAGATTATAGAGGCATTTTATGATGTGTCGGAAGGGAGACACAAAGTCTCACGTATATATGAGCTATTGATGTCTAAGGTTGGGAAAGAAATGGATCAGACGAGGCAGAAATGGGAGGCAGACTTAAGGGAGCCAGTGTCAGATGAGATGTGGAGCAGAGCTATGGGGTATCACAAAAAGGTGTCGAGGAATGCGTGACTACAACTAATCCAGATGTACATTACCCATAGAGCATATCTGACCCCGAACAAAATAGCCATGTTCAATCAAGCAAATGTACAGACATGCCCGAAGTATGGGGAGGTAAATGCAGAACTGGTACATATATTCTGGGCATGCGCAGAGATCAGCAGATTCTGGGGAGAGGTTGCCCAAACACTGGCAAAAGCAGAGATTACCCTGGATGTGCGATCTCCCATGTCTTGTCTGTTAGGAGGTTTCTTCCTAAAAGAGCAAAACAATTGAGCAAATTCAAGGACTTAGCATATATACTAGCAAAACGCAGAATAGCGATGGGATGGAAGGCTCAAACGAGACCGGCAGTGGAGGGTATGTGGAGGGATCTGTTAAAATGGATCTGTTAAAATGGGCCAATGCAGAGTCTGTGGTGTGGCGGGAAAATGAGAAGAAGGAATGTGAAACAGGAGGAGGGAGTATTGGAGACTTGGAGGCAATTGGTAGCTGACCTGGCCATCTCGGAACAGGGTGCTCAGGACTTGAAATGGAACCTTAGACAGGATGATGCTGTTGAGGGTTGAGTTGCTGATGGGGAAGAGAGACATGGAAGGATGGGTGTGATGTGGGCCGGGATGGGTGTGGGGAGTTTTGGGAGGGAGAAAACAGACATATAATCGAAGGTGTAATGTTTGTGCTGATCCGCAGTTGTAATGATTGGCTGCCTGAGCCTGGCTCAGCAGTGTGAATGAAAGACTGAACAGTATATCTGGGGACCTCTCACTGACCAGAATTGTTCAGAAGCTGAAGTCGAAACTTGATGCTTAACCTTGCAGCCCAACTGGAAGAAGGCTTTGCGCCTGCTTTCCTTAACGCAATCTGAAAGCTGTTGTGTCTCCAAGAACTGATCCAAGAGAGGACCTGGCTAGGAGACCTCTTCCCGAGCTACGAGGGAACATCGTGCACCAGCTCAACTTCCCCAGCTCACCTTCAGCAAGGCTCAGTGGAAGTCAGTCCTGAAAGACTGCCGACCGGTGTCATGATGCCCGCTCCCGGGGTGCCGGTTCAAGCCCGGCGTCCCCGAAAGCGGACATCCAGTCCCCAAGGAAGGACCCAACAACCCCATATAGGGGCCATTTGGACAGTGTCCTGGCGCCTATGGCGCCAGGCTCATAAAAGACATCAGGCGCCAGGCTAATTATGGGAATGCTTGGGTGCACTTACCTGATGCAGACCATGCTGCAGGATCCCGGCCTCCTTGAGGCCTGAAAGGAACTACTTTAGCTGTGGGACTAATTTACCATCCGGGCGTGGTCGGGGAAGGATACATACCTGATTGGAGGAAGGATACATACCTGGAACTTCTTCCAAGGCTATTTAAACCCCACCCGAACAGCCACACGTGCTTCGCGTTGTTCTGCATCTAGCAGCTGGACGCTCACCGTGTCTGCTCCTGCATCCTGACTTCTGCCACGCCTGCCAGCATCCTGGATCACCTGCAAAGGAAGAGAAGAAGAGAACAGAAGAAGGAAAAGTCCTTACCTGCTAAAACCGCATCCCGGAGACATCTCGCCGACAATCCTGAAAAGGAAGACTTTAATTTAAAAGCTCATCGCGTCGATCGCTGCAGCGCCGCATTCCACTCACCTTTACAGGGCGCCTCCATGTTCAGCAGCGATCATCCAGATTCGCAGTCACGCCCCAGCGCCTAGGGAGAAAAACACCAGAACAAAAGGTGAGAGAGAGAGAAGTGAATAAGGAAAGCTAAATCTCCATGTTAAGACTTACCTGTTGATTCATTCCCTCTTCATTTCGGGTCCGCGCCACATCCTGGCATTTCCGGACCCCGGCCCCTAAGGGGAAAAAGAGACATCAGCGTTAATGAGCGAATGAAAAGACATTACCAAAAAAACGCTCATTAAAGACTTACCTGATTTCTACAAGGATTTCACCGCTCATCTCGGGTCGGTGCCTGTGCCCCGGCATTCTGTACCCCGGCCCCTATGGGGAAAAAGACACTAGCATTAGTACATTAATGCATGGACACAAGGGGAACCTCTTATCAAAAAACATACCTGGAAGCCAAGCAAGTTTGGTTCCCACCAATCCGAAAATCCAGTGAAGTAACTGGATACCAACGCGCCCCTGCATCAGAAGCAGGATGGAGAGCTCATCCTTCCAGACCCTAAGGTGAGACGCTACGAGAAATCACAGAAGGGTTTCAAGGAGGGTGAGAGGGGAAAGTGGGAGGCCGATTGCATTACCCCGCAGACAGTTAATCCCCTATTTTCGCCTACAGAAGGATACTTCTGCGAACCAGACAAGCCAGATTTGGGGGCCCGGTCCAGTCCGTCTTCCGAACCCTGCGCATCACCTTAGAAGAGGTCACAGCAACGCGAACCAGGCTAGCGCCTCCGTGGGAGTCAGGTGAGCATAACAGAACGCGAAGCCTTCCTACAAATTCCCACCCAGGCGCTATGGAAAGTTCTGAGACTGATCAGTTGGCCCAATTACTGGGGGAATTACGGGCCAAAGTACATGCCGCTCGTCAAGAGACTAATGCCCTCAGAAGGGAATTAATAATATCAAAGGAAAGAACTGATGACCTGGCCACACAGCTTTTGCAAGGTCAAGCTGGGCAAACTCCTCTACCCGGTTCCGGAGGGAACCCCGCTCCTGTGGTTTCCAGTAACCCTGTGCAGATTAATCTACCTGGAAACATGCTGCTGGCCCCACCCGAACGCTTTGCTGGGGACCCCAAACGATTCGCCGTATTCATGAATCAGTGTCGTTTGCACTTCCTATGCAGACCTGGGGCCTTCCCTAATGATCAGACCAAGGTAGCCTTTGTATTGTCATATCTCAGCGGCTGCGCTGCCGATTGGTCAGTTCCACTGGTTACTCAAGATGACCCGATTCTCCGTGATTTTCAAAGGTTTCAAGCAAGCATGGAAAGGTTATTTGCTCGACACTCTCAGGGGCAGGCTCTGGATGACGAACTTCTATCCCTGCGACAGGGCAATCAGGACCTCCTATCCTATGTTGCAACCTTTAATAGACTAATTGTGGAAACGGGATGGCCAGAGGATAAAAGAGTCACGTTGTTTTATCGAGGCCTTCACGGAGAACTTAAAGATGTCTTGGCCCAAGTTGTAAATCCGCCCCAAGAATGCACAGAGTATATAGACTTAGTGGTCCAATTGGATCACAGACTTCAAAACAGAAAAGCAGATCGGTCCAGGTTTGAGACCCGGGTGTTGGTCAAGACCCATGCTAATCCCAAGGGAGTTGATGTCTCTGAGCCTATGCAAATTGGAGGGGTTAAAGGACCCTTAACTCAAAAGGAACGTGAAAGGAGGCGGCAGTTAAAATTATGTCTTTATTGTGGGAATTCTGGACACTTTCTACGAGATTGCCTGGCAAAACCGCCCCGAAAGGCGGTAGGAGCCGCTGATAAAAACCATGAAGACTCTGTTTCGGGAAACGACTCCACCTGACAAGTGTAGGGGTCCGCTTGCCGAGCTTGAAAACTAACTCTCAGACCTCGCATTTCATTGTGCCAATGGTTCTCGTAGATCCAGAACAGCATAAGCGGTTGCATGCAATAAAGGCATACATCGATAGTGGGGCTATTGGAAACTATGTGGATCGTGAATTGGTCTCTAGGATTAACCTCCCTCTACGTCCTAAAACCAGCAAAGATGTCATCACCACAGTCGATGGAACTGAAATTGCCTCTGGACCGGTAACACATTCCACTACTGAGGTGACTCTTATTGGTCCCGACGGCCATCGGGAGGGTGTTGTGTATGATGTAATCAAGGCTCCACAGTTTCAGGTTATTCTTGGAATCCCTTGGTTAGAGACACATAATCCTCGAATTGATTGGCGAGCTAAGAGAATAACCTTCCCGGATTGTACACAAACCTGCTACCCAGAAAAACTGAAGATTAATCTAGCATCTGTAACCTCTGCCTCCATGCAACTACCTCCGGAATACCAAGACTTTCAGGACGTCTTCCAAAAGGAACAGGCCTACACGTTACCTCCTCACAGATCGTACGATTGCCAAATCGATCTGGTGCCCGGTGCACAACCCCCTTGTAGCAGGATTTATGCCCTTACCGAACCTGAGAATCTGCATTTGAGACAATATTTGGGTCAATACCTAGCTAATGGTTTTATTCGCCCGTCAAAGTCCCCGGCATCCTCTGCTTTGCTCTTCGTGCCCAAAAAAGAAGGCGACCTTAGAACTTGTATCGATTATCGCGCATTGAACCAGATAACGGTTAAAAACCGTTATCCTCTGCCTCTGATCCTTGAACTCCTTGACCAGGTGAAGGACGCTTGCATATACACCAAGTTAGGTCTCCGGGGGGCTCATCATCTGGTACGAGTTAAAGAAGGCGACAAATGGAAAACTGCCTTCCGTACTAAATACGGATTATTCGAGTACCAGGCGATGCCTTTCGGATTGTGTAACGCGCCGGCTGCCTTCCAATACTTCATGAATGATGTCCTTCGGGAACTCATCGATGTTTGTGTTGTCGTATATATCAATGACATTCTGGTGTACTCCTCTTTGGAATCTGATCACAGAAAACACGTCAGGGCAGTACTTGAAAAACTGCGCCAACACAAACTATTTGCTAAATTGGAGAAATGTGTTTTCCATACCACAGAAGTCGGGTTTCTAGGTTTCATCCTGACACCCAAAGGAGTCCGAATGGACTCAAGAAAAGTGGATGCCATCCTCAAATGGCCATCACCTAGCTCTGTAAAAGGGGTTCAAAGCATGCTCGGCTTTGCCAATTTCTATCGCAGGTTTATCCCGGAATTTTCACGCGTTGTACAACCCATTACTGCACTCTTGAGGAAAAATAAACGTTTTGAATGGTCTGAAGAAGCCGAGCAGGCCTTTCAGGATTTAAAAGCTAAGTTTACCTCCGCACCTATATTGAAACACCCGCGTCCAGATCTCCCTTATGTCGTCGAGACTGACGCATCCAGCCTAGCCATGGGAGCTGTCATGTCCCAAAGAGATCCCGAAACCAACCAACTGCATCCCGTAGCATTTTGGTCCAGAGAATTCTCGGCACCCGAGATTAATTATGCAATCACGGACAAAGAACTGTTAGCCATTAAGTCCGCTTTTAAAGCCTGGCGGCATTATCTGCTTGGCGCTCGACATACCATCACAGTGATCACTGATCACCGGAATTTAGTATTTGAAAACCGCCAAGGCTCAGTCATCACGGCAGCTCCGATGGGCTTTGTTTTTCGCTGAATTTGATTTCGTGATTACCTATCGACCTGGCTGCAAGAATGGCAAAGCAGACGCCTTATCCCGAATTGGAATGGGAGAATCTGATACAAACTCAGAACCAGTACCAATAATTCCCGAACAGAGGATTCTAGGCATGACTTTGTTACAGACGCTTGAAGACATTCAAGCCAGAGTGAAACAACTCCTGGATCCTACAACCTTACAGGAATGGATACAAAAGGGATCAGACTTTACCATAGATAATGGTTTACCTTATTTCCAAGGACGCTTATTCCTGCCACATAAGGAATTACACGAACTAGTTATTTCCGGTTATCATGATACATTAATAGAGGGACACCCCGGTATTGCCAAGACAGAGGAAAAGGTGAAACGACAATTTTGGTGGCCCTCTTGGCGAAAAGATGTTAAATCTTTTGTGATGTCCTGTGGTGTTTGCGCCCAAAATAAAAGTCAAAAGAAAAGACCAGCCGGTCTCCTTCAACCTCTAGACATACCACCAGCACCCTGGCACACCCTATCAATGGATTTTATTACGGACCTGCCTCCTTGTTCGGGGTACAATACTATTCTGGTAATTGTAGATTTGTTTTCCAAAATGGCCCACTTTATTCCTTTGAAAGGTTTACCTTCAGCTTCTGTCCTAGCCAAAGAATTCCTCGAAAATATTGTTCGGCTACATGGATTCCCATCTATACTAATCTCTGACCGGGGAAGCCAATTCATTTCCCACTTCTGGCGCAAATGTTGTCAAATAGCGCAGATCGACGTAAGATTATCGAACAGTCACCACCCTCAGACCGATGGTCAGACCGAGAGGACAAATCAGACCCTTGAACAGTACTTACGGTGTATGTTACAGCAATCTGAAATCAACTGGAAAGACATTCTTTGGATAGCCGAATACGCATATAATAATTCGGTACACTCTGGATCTGGCCACAGTCCTTTTTATACTTTGTTTGGGCATCACCCTCGAACCTCAAACCTTGACTCACCTCAGAACCTCAGAATGCCTGCAGTAGAACATCTGCATTCTACAATTACCCAAGCCTTCAAAGAGGCAACTACGCATTTACAACAAGCCAAGAGAAAATACAAGGAGAATGCTGATCTACATCGGAGTGAAGCACCTCCATATCAGATTGGGGATCAAGTGTGGTTAGCTACCAGACATTTACCACTCAAAGGGCCTCGAACTTTTAACCCAAAATATCTGGGCCCTTATTCTATTACGGCAATAATTAACCCAGTGGCTGTTAAACTTGATTTACCAGCTAGTATGCAAATTCACCCTGTTTTTCATGTGTCACTTCTGAAACCAGTGGTACCCGGAACCCGACTACTCAAACCTCCAGGACCTATTCTAATAGATGGGGAGCCCGAATTCGAAGTGAAGAACATTTTAGACTCAAACATGTTTAGGTCAAAACTGTTCTACATAATTGATTGGAAGGGGTACGGACCTCAGGAGAGGTCGTGGGAACCCAGCGACCATGTGCATGCACCTCGATTAGTCAGGAAATTCCACTGACTCTTCCCAGACAAACCAAAACCCCCGGAGGGAACAACCTTGTGAGGGGCCTTGGGGGGGAGTGCTGTCATGATGCCCGCTCCCGGGGAGCCGGTTCAAGCCTGGCGTCCCCGAAAGCGGACATCCAGCCCCCAAGGAAGGACCCAGCAACCCCATATAGGGGCCCTTTGGACAGTGTCCTGGCGCCTATGGCGCCAGGCTCATAAAAGACATCAGTCCTGGCCCCATAGGCGCCAGGCTCATTATGGGAATGCTTGGGTGCACTTACCTGATGCAGACCATGCTGCAGGATCCCGGCCTCCTTGAGGCCTGAAAGGAACTACTTTACCTGTGGGACTAATTTACCATCCGGGCGTGGTCAGGGAAGGATACATACCTGATTGGAGGAAGGATACATACCTGGAACTTCTTCCAAGGCTATTTAAACCCCACCCGAACAGCCACCCGTGCTCCGCGTTGTTCTGCATCTAGGAGCTGGACACTCACTGTGTCTGCTCCTGCATCCTGACTTCTGCCACGCCTGCCAGCATCCTGGATCCCCTGCAAAGGAAGAGAAGAAGAGAACAGAAGAAGGAAAAGTCCTTACCTGCTAAATCAGCATCCCGGAGACATCTCGCCGACAATCCTGAAAAGGAAGACTTTAATTTAAAAGCTCATCGCGTCGATCGCTGCAGCGCCGCATTCCACTCACCTTTACAGGGCGCCTCCATGTTCAGCAGCGATCATCCGGATTCGCAGTCACGCCCCAGCGCCTAGGGAGAAAAACACCAGAACAAAAGGTGAGAGAGAGAAGGGAATAAGGAAAGCTAAATCTCCATGTTAAGACTTACCTGTTGATTCATTCCCACTTCATTTCGGGTCCGCGCCACATCCTGGCTTTTCCGGACCCCGGCCCCTAAGAGGAAAAGCAGACATCAGCGTTAATGAGCTCATTAAAGACTTACCTGATTTCTACAAGGATTTCACCGCTCATCTTGGGTCGGTGCCTGTTCCCCGGCATTCCGTACCCCGGCCCCTATGGGGAAAAAGACACTAGCATTAGTACATTAATGCATGGACACAAGGGGAACCAGTTATCAAAAAACTTACCTGGAAGCCAAGCAAGTTTGGTTCTCACCAATCCGAAAATCCAGTGAAGTAACTGGATACCAACGCGCCCCTGCATCAGAAGCAGGATGGAGAGCTCGTCCTTCCAGACCCTAAGGTGAGACGCTACGAGAAATCACATAAGGGTTTCAAGGAGGGTGAGAGGGGAAAGTGGGAGGCCGATTGATTTACCCCGCAGACAGTTAATCCCCTATTTTCGCCTGCAGAAGGATACTTCTGCGAACCAGACAAGCCAGATTTGGGGGCCCGGTCCAGTCCATCTTCCGAACCCTGCGCATCACCTTAGAAGAGGTCACATCAGCGCGAACCAGGCTAGCGCCTCCATGGGAGTCAGGTGAGCGTAACAACCGGAGACAGGGACCGCCGGGGAACCGTTGAAGTAAGCGCCAGGACATCGAGGCCGTCGATGACCATCACTGTCGACTGAGATTCGGAGGACCGATGTAACCTCGTCGACCGGAGCCGCAACGCTCCATTGCCTAAGATACTTTGAAATCAAGGACTCCCTTGCCATCATCGTCGACAGCTTTGTCCCGCCGGAGAAAGTCAACAAACCCAGGAGAATCCACCGGTGGGTTTCCCGCCACCCGAAGTCCATTAAGACGCAGACAAAGATCCGACAGCCAGCTGTGGTCGAGTCCCGATTGCCTACGCTAACGCTGACACCCGACGCCCTCTGCCGGGCCTACGTTCTTCATCAAGTATTCTTTGTGGCAACAAACTCTCGTCATTGAGGTGTACCTCATGTCTCATCTTTCGCAGGACATCCACGATCAATCGTCGACGAGCACCGCAAAGGCCGAAGCCGGTGCCTCAATGACATTGTTCATCTTTTCTTTGAGAAAGCTTGACGACCCGTGGCTCCTGCCACTCAAGAGGGATCCATCAATAACCCGTCGAAGAACTCTGCTAAACCAGGTACATTGGTGTAGTGGAACATTTCTAGTTGGAGCCTAGACTATTTTAAACATATATGGACTGGGCTTGTTGATACACTTTGTTTACAGGTTGTCCAGGTGGGAGGATCCTCATACAGAACTGTGTCTAGTGGTAGAGACCCAGTATTCTGCTATGTGCTTATCCCAACTTGCCTTCCTCCCCATGTCTATTATTGATTCACTTTAGTGTTTGATTTGTATGCCATTGAGACTGTCCATAGTTGGTGCCTTTTAATGGAGTCAAGCGTTAACTGTGGTACCCCATAGACATTGTACATATTTATCATATTAGTATTGCCAAAGCACAAAGTGTGTTATTGATTGTGTATATATTCTGAACCTTATGTGTATAAAGAACTGTATTATCACATGACATAGGGCCTCATTACACGGTAGGCGGTAACCATGGCACTATTGGCGCCATGGTTGCCGCCGGTATTTTACCGTGTCCGTCTTGGTGGATGGCGGAATTACCGCCCTACTCCAAGGTGAGCGGGGGCGGTAATTCCCCATTCACCAAGGCACTTCCCCATTCCCATTTTTGCCCCCATAGGGCATAATGGGAATGGGGAAGGAGCTAATTATGGCACCGCAAATTGCGGTACCGTAATTAGCACTGAGTTCCCTTTGCGGCACCCTACTTTAACGGCTGGTAAAACCACCCGTTGAGGTCGGGTCCCGCAAAGGGAACTCGTAGTAAGGCGGTAAGGGTTTACCGGTACCGGTGCCCTTACCGGTACCGGTAAACCCTTACCGCCTACCGTGTAATGAGGCCCATAGTGTGTGGATATTCCTTTGTTGGGGGCTTGGGGGCTACACTGTACTTAAGAACCAGCCTGCATCACCTCCTGAGAGCTAAGCCTTGATTGCTCATCCATTGCTCCCAACAATAGAGAATATTGGCTGGGGTGCTCTGTGCTTCTACTCTGCCATATAGAGGCAGGAGTACAGATAACCCACTTCAGTCTTTACAGTGGGGCCTCGCCTGACCCATTATCCTCTTCAGCATTTATGCGCCAGAGAGAACACCCGCTGTCCTGAGAGGTGAGGTTGCGGTTAGGCAGCCACTTTAAAGTTGCTCAGTGTTATTTTGATTCTCTTGATGTCATTTTAAAATGGTTTGTCACAGGGATGTGTAGAAGGTGATGAGATCTTGTACAGTCGTGAAGGTAGGAATGAAATGAGGTTTGTAATGTCGAATTACAAAATGGAGGATTACAAAATGGACGATGTAATGTTTGCATTGTCTCAGTTAATTGCTGCAGGACTCGGGGAGACAATGACAAAGGGTGGTAATGAGGAAGCTGGGGAATAAGAAGACTTATCACGACAGCATAGTTGTATAATTTTATTAACTTGTTATCAATTGATAAGTATACCCCAAACGTCTACAGTGCTGCCTTCCAAATCCGTCCCACTTCTAAGCGCTGTAAAGTGTTAAGTCTGACTACAAGACTCAGATTCTGTTAACAGGGGATTTGTAGGGGTAGATGAGGGTGTATAGACATTGGTGGGCTGGTATTAGCAGACAGTCTAAGTCACAGTGAATTCAATATACGCCTCTGGGTTGGATTTAATGACATCCACATTGACTGGATAGAATTGCTCAAAATCACACTGAAAAGAACTACAAATAATCATGCCTCACTGAGCTTCAGCAGGTCCCTCTGAATATTAAGAAAGCTCCTGGGTTTGTCTGACACACCTCACAAGCATCTGGATTAATTATCTAACGTGCACATTCCGCTAACACACATCACTACCACAGAGAATATGTTGACATGTGGATCATGGTGCCAGTCTAACTGGGTAAGATCTGTACACAACGCAGAAACCACCACATAAGTTGATACCTTAGGACATATGACATGCACATGTTACATTGAATGCTTATCGGACACTTAGGCTGTTTTCCGTAGCCGTTTCTGGCACATATGACCTCCAGATACCTCTCAGACGAAATGCTCTCACCTAGACAGACTGCCATGACCCCAGGAAGCCAGTCGTCCCATTTCAAGGCCCAGCAGAGGTATTGTCAGACCAAATGTGAGCCATCCACTTGAGAAGGAAGGAGTACACAGTGCATGGCTTTTGAATGGGGATGCCATGAGCACATGAGCAAGTCCACACGGCGGCTCTGAGCCATCAGGCTTTTGCTACTTATGCATACTGCATGATGAATGTGACTACCACGTGACAGTACTCCTCCCCACTTAGGATATGTCATTTGGGTGTACTCCCCTCACATACCAAGACTAGAGTTGATAGGTTTGACCAGAAGCCAATGGGCAGCAAGCTGTGACGTATAGCCTATTATATACCCTATTATTCAACCTGCCCAGGCACAGAAAACGTGTCTCCCTGACATGATCTACACATGTGCTCACCATTTCGAGGGTACATGCCAGGCAACCTGTACACTGACAGAGGTCTTGGCGGACACATCCCTAGCGTGGTAGTGTGCATGTCCCCTGAAAAAAGAAGGTGGGGTGGCAATCCCATTATATGTACATAAACAATCGACAAAGCCTGCAGAGTTTACCATAAGGCTTGAACACGCTCACACCCAACAAAGCAATACCCTTTGCACCAGTGTCTGCAACATGGGGCACTCGACGTGGATGCACATTCAGATTACGAGGGGAATGCAACATGACATAGTAAACAGACTAGCACTTACCAAGCACAGACAGGGGCCTCTTCAAGTCTTCGACCCTCTGGTATTCCTCTTGGCTTCATTTTCTGGTGTAAGGGTAGCTCCAGAATACTGATGTGGGCCCTCGCCCATCTTTGCAGTGATTTCCGGTTCCCCAGTGGAAGACTAGTGTATGCCTTCGGACCAGGAACGCACATGAGGGGATCCTACGATGGTCATCCTCATGAAACATGAAACACAGCATACAATCCTCAGAATTAAAGTCTACCGCACATCCATAAACATCATGACTATTGCCCATGACTTGTGGAAGGCCAGCACACACATCCAGTTTGATGCAGCAAATTGCATTGCTCTCAGCAAGTACATAACCTCTTACATAACCAAAGCATACCAATGTCACTACCACGATTTACGAGAAGGCATGTTCACCAATGCAATGCATCCATATCAGTCAGACTAAGGTGACTGTGGAACCAAGGACACAGCTGACACAGTGACTGTCACTAGCATCAATGTCAAAAGTATAGATATGAAATCAATAGGTCTAGGATATTCCAAAAACAAATGCACAGTATTGAAATCATCCCTTGGTAGTGAAATGATCACCCAGAGAAATCTTAATAGCGTAGACAATCCAAACAAGCACTAGCATCGTCAACAGTTTTGGCGCTTGCAGTTCATTGTGTTTTACGTTTAGAGACAAGAACGAGCAAAATACTTACATTCCCAGCAATCAGGGGTGCAATGAAAACTGCATTTTGGGAGTGCGGGGACTAACTGGTGATGGGAGGGGCCACTTCAGAAAATAGGTGTGGTAAACTGGGAGGCTCCACCCCCTCTGTTCCACCCCAAGGGTTGTCTGGCATGGGGCCCAAGTATCAAATGGTAGCAGCCCAGCATTACACATAGGCACACATACAAATTACACAATCACTCACTCATTGAAACATCCCATTTACCATACACTCACTCATTTTCCATGCACACCCAGCCCCCAATACATCATACGCTCATTCACACCCACTCACTCAGTCACACATACATTACATACACACTCTTGCACACATGCATATATACACAATGAGCTAATATGCACTGCTAGTTTCAGAAAAGGCTTTCCTCACGTCTCTGCCTAATAAAAAGCAAGTGTGCACATCAGCCCTTTCCCCCCAGATCTGAAGGAACATATAATGTTCGCACACATCCGTGGGGAGGGGGTTGATGTGTCCATTAGAGTTTTGTTAGGCAGAGAGTTGAAGGAAGCCTTTCTTGAAACTGGCAGCTTTAAAGTTTTGCTGCGTTGGTGCAAATACATTTTTCAGCACAAACACAGTAAACCATTAAAGTCGCTGGTTTCAGGAAAGGCTTCTTTCCCCTCTCCGGCTAACAGAAAAGTATGGCATGCAGCGCCATTGAGCTAATCGGGCTTCAGCCCCACCCCTCAGCTCACATTTGGGGGAGGGAGGTGTTAGGCAGAATTATATGCAGTACCTTTGGGAACACTACACACAATTAAGACTACAAGTGACAGTACAATGTCACCTTTGGTACAAGCCTGTACTACACAGTTATAGTGGTAGCAGTAGCGGAGCAGCCAGACTTATCTCAAGAGTAAGTGAGCAGTACAAATGGTTACACAAAGGACAGCAATTACTATGATTCAGGCAAACACTGACTCAAGGTTTCTAAGTAAAAGAATATATATTTATTTACTCAACAATTGTATAACAATTCACTATTCTAAGCAAGTAAAAATCACCATCATAAATACACCACACCACTTCACTTAAATTCCAGACAAGTTAAGCTCACAAAATGAAGTGGGAGCAAAATGGCACTCCAGCAATTTAAAAAGGAGGGAAAGACAAAGTTATTAGAAATTAGGCAAAACCAACAGGTAAGTACTCAGGGCAATTGAACAAGAGAGACTACATTGAGGAGATCAGCTAGAAAAGGCTTACGGCCAAAGTCAATGAGTCAAAAGTCTTTTGCTCAAGATCACACAGTTCAAGGTAGTTTGCAGTAAAGTTCGTGGCACAGATTCCGGACGAGGTTGGTTGGTAGAAAAGTTAGTTCAAAGAGAAGAGAAGGACAAGCCCTCGGTTTGGAGAAAGATTTTAAACACTTTCACTGCCGTTGAACGAAACGGACAACCGGATTTGTACAGTACCTTAAAACAGAGAGGGAGCTGTAGTTGAGGCGGATGTTCCTGGTGGTTCCTGCAGGCTCACGGTTCCTGAAGCGACTGTCAGACTGACACGAAGTAGGAAGACTGGAGGGTCCTGCGCCACCCAGGGAAGAAACCAGCAGCAGAGCAAAACAACAAATAAAATGTGCGCTCCTTAAAACCCAAGCAGGGTCTGACCTTCCTGGCTATCCGGCCCACTGTAGCTCTGTACAGCGAATTCGACCAGAGGAGGGGTCTTGGCTTGTAGTTTGGGTGAACTGGTGTCATGATTCGCCGTTCACGCCCACTTTTGGACTTCCTGGTCGATGGTGCACCGCAACATTGGAGCCGCAATCCTCCCAACATGGTCGGCGGCTCAGACACGTAGCGTTCCAGCGTTTATGCAGGAACACTGGCTTCCTAGAAAATGGGCACGTCCCCGCGGCGCTGCGCGTCTCAATGCTCCCTTTCGAGTTCGTGGCTAGTGTGCTCGCTGTTTCCTTCCTTCTTCTTGTATCAACCATCCGATATTCTTTCCTCCTCTTCCTTCCTGGACTTCTATGTGCAGCCTTCGCCTCCGCCTGTACCCGCTCATTCCTTCCTTCCTGGAAACCTCCCGTTTTCACATGCTCCCAGCCATTTCCCTGTCTTCTGCAAACTGAGTCATTTCCTTCCTGGTTCCACGCTTCATTCCACACATAGACTACCTGATTCCTACCTCCTGAAATCCTGATCTCCTGTTTCCTTCCGAGTCTGCCTACGGTCCCATGCTGGATACGGAAGATCATCGCCCTTACCTGTATAAATCCCAGACATCCCGGAACACTGAAAGATCTCCAAAGAAGACGACGACTAAGGGCAAACAGGTGAGAACAGGGGCTGAGTGTGACAGTTTGAGACGCCCAAAACCTGATACAGAGTTCGACATGGAGGCTGCTGTCCAGGACCTCATGAGAGGAATGCAAGAATTGACCACTGAGGTGCAAGACCTCAAAGCCGAAAATGCTGCGCTAAAACAACTCGTGCTCTCCAGAGACTCGGCATTCCAGGAAAGTGCCCTGGTAGGGGGCATAGTGGACAAATATGATGGTTCTCCAAGACACTGAAATCCTTCCTTGATTCTTGTTTGGTGCATTTCACATTTCAACCCTACTATTTTTCTACACGCCGGGCCAAGGTGGGATTCATAATATCACATCTCTCCGGCAATACTTTGGCATGGGCAACTCCCTTGGGGAATGCGGGAGACCCACTCCTGGACAATATGATGGATTTGTAGAAGCCTTTAAAACCATGTTTGACCGCCTTGAACAAGTCTACAGTGCTCAGGAGAAGCTCCTGGAGTTTCAACAAGGGAACCAAGACATGCTGTCTTATGCAAACCGCTTTTAGCAATTGGCTAAAGAGGCCGATTGGTCCCAAGAGGCAAGTTTTACCTTGTTTCAGAGAGGGTTAGATGACGAAATCAAGGACGAACTAGCCAGAGTAGCCCGTCCAAGTTCTTTCCAGGCTTTAATAGATTTGTCCCTACAAATAGACTTTCGCATCCAGGAAAGGAAGGCAGAGAAAAGAAAGACAAAGACTGCTTCTCCAAATGTTTCCATGGATTTGCCTTGCCCAAGGGGAACGACTGCATAGCACTCTCCTGACCCAGACCTATGCAATTGGGCTCCTTACGGGGTCCAATATCTTCACAGGAAAGAATGTGTAGGATCAATACTGGACTCTGTATGTATTTTGCCTCAGATAAACATCTCGTAAGGAATTGTCCTATAGCTCCAGCCAGGCGTTCGGGAAACGCCAGCTCCCGATCTTGAGCGGAGCCCATCTTCGGGAGTTACATACTTGCTCCGCTTCTGTTCCTTCCTTGAATTCTCCCCGTTTGAACATTTTGGTGGTCCTGCAAACATCCTTGTCAACCACCAATAAGGAAACTCATTCTATCCTGGCTCTAGTGGACTGCGGTGCCATGGGAATGTTCTTGGACCATAAATGGGCCTTAAAGCACAACATTCCTCGAGAATCCAAAGATTCTATCCAAGCTGTCGAAGGAATTGATGAGAAACCACTGTCTTTAGGACCCATAACCCAGCAAACCTCGGAGTTAATGCTCTCAATAAACAACCATCAGGAGATGCTTTGTTTTGATATAATCAAGGCAGCACACTACCCCATGGTTCTCGGAATGCCTTGGCTACAAAAACACAACCCTTATATCAATTGGGCAGCCGGATCTCTATTTCTAGGTTCTGAATTCTGCTTGTCTCATTGATTATCCCGGAATATAGTGCAGACCTTATCTATGGAAACCCAGACCCTCGAACAACCATCCATTTGTGTTTCAAACATTGCCCGAGTACCCGAGATCTACCAACAATACTCGGATGTATTTTCGACAGCAATTGTCCAATCTTTACCACCTCATCGACCAGAAGATTGTGCCATCGATACAGGAGATTCTGCAGTGATACCGTTTGGAAGAATGTTTATCCTTTCCGAACCTGAGAAAAAGGCATTACGAGAATACTTGGATACCAATCTCGCTAATGGAACCATTCGACCTTCTAAATCTCCAGCCGGTGCCTCCTTGTTCTTAGTGCCCAAGAAGGACACCAAGGAACTCCGACCATGCCTAGACTATTGAGGCCTTAACCAATGCACCCTTAAGGATCGTTACCCCCTGCTGCTCATTTCTGACATACTGGAAGCGGTCCGAGGTGCTGTAATCTTTACTAAACTTGATTTACGGGGTGCCTATGATCTCATCCGAATTAAGGAAGGCGATGAGTGGAAGACTGCCTTCAGGACCCCCTTTGGGCATTTTGAATACCTAGTAATGCCATTTGCTCTTGCCAATGCACCTGCGGTTTTTCAACGTTTCATGGACAGAGTTTTTTTGGATATGCTGTTTCTCTTTGTCATAGTATACCTGGATGACATACTGATCTATTCCAATGATTCCCAGTTACATCAGGAACATGTGACATCAGTCTTACAACGCCTACGAGAGAATAAACTCCTGGTAAAACCAGAAAAATGCATGTTCCATGCCCAAACTGTTCATTATTTAGGTTTCGTTCTGAGTTCCAGGGGGGTATAAATGGATCCCGCCAAGGTCGACTCCATTCTCTCATGGCCAGCCCCTACAACAGTGAAACAGATTCAATCCTTCCTGCGACTTGCCAATTTTTACCGGATATTCATTCCAACCTTCTCAGACATTGTACACCCGATAGTAGCATTATTAAAGAAAGACATTCCCTTCATTTGGTCAGATGTTCAAGAGACAGCCTTCCAGGAGTTAAAATGAAGATTTACTCAAGTTTCCATCCTGGCACAAGCGGATATCAATAAACCCTTCCTGGTAGAAAATGATGCCTCAGAGCATGCGATTGAAGCTGCACTAAAACAAGAATCTGAGGATAAGGTGAACATCCCATCGCTTACTTGTCCCGAACACTAACTCCCAGCGAGACCCACTACTCAATCCTGGAGAAGGAATTGCTCGCCATCCGGCAAGCTTTTACTGAGTGGCGCCATTTGCTTCTGGGTGCCAAATTTCCTGTCCCAACTGCGAACCGATCATAGAAACCTGCAGATCTTGCAATCCTTAGAGTGCAGGAACAGTCGCCAAGCTTGTTGGGCCTTTTTCTTTGCTCAGTACCAGTTTTGCATACACCATGTCCCTGGCACTAACAACGTAATCGACGATGCACTATCCAGGTGCCCTGATTACGAGCCGGTTGAGGCCCGCGCCTTCCCAAAGATGTTTCCCGACATGGTTTTTGTGGCCCAAGCCAACTCCTTATTGGAAAATATCCGTGCGGCAACACCACCTTCTGATCTCTGGAAGGATTACATCAAGACAAACCAATGGGCCCTAGTCACAAAAGATGGCTACCTCTTCACAGATAAGAGACTGGCGGTACCCACGCAATAATTGAGAACCAAGGTTATAAACCTTTGTCATGATACCTTCCATTCCGGGCATCGAGGCGTTACTGCAACTCTTCGCCTCGTTCAGAGACAGTTCTGGTGGCCTAACATGATCCACGCTGTAAGGGCTTTTGTCCAAATGCCCTGTCTGCAGTCAGAATAAGAGTGATAACAAAAACCTGCAGGCCTTCTCCATCAGCCTACCTTGCCAAAGCGTCCCTGGGAAGTGATAGCTACCGACTTCATTGTGGAGTTACCCCCTTCCAAGTGGTTCGCTACCATCATGGTTACTATCGATCTATTCACCCACATGGCTCACTTCACCCCCTTGTACAAATTGCCAACAGTAAAAGCAATGGCAGGAATATTTTTAAATCACATCTTTAGGCTGCATGGTCTTCCTTCCAAGATAATTTCAGACTGTGGTCCTCAATACATTTCCCAATTTTGGAAATACCTATGTCACATGTTAGGTATTCAACGTGCCTTGTCCTCTGGATACCCTAGACTAATGGAATAACAGAGCTAGTGAATCAGATCCTAGAACAATATTTGTGGTGTTTTTCAGACAAGGTCCAGGATGATTGGTCGGTTTTGATTCCAGTTGCCGAATTTGCCTACAACAATTCTGATCACTCCACCATCAAGACAAGCCCCTTCTTCTGCAGTCAAGGTTTCCATCCATCTGTCCTACCAACAATCCTACCTCATTCCACCCCGGTTCCATCGGTTGATTCCTGGATTGACAGACTGGTCACTGTACATAAAGATGTAAAAGAACACTTAGAAAAGGCGAGGATGGATGTCAAAAGACATGCTGATGCTAAACGGAGACCTGGCCCCATGTATGGAATTGGTGACAAGGTCTGGCTATCTTCTGAACTTTTGCCTCGACATCTACGACCTAATAAACTGGCACCCAAATTCTATGGACCCTTTTTTATCAAAGAGATTATCAACCCTGTGGCATATCGACTTCAGTTACCAGACACCTAGAAGAAGATACATCCCATTTTTCATACTTCTTTGCTCAAGCCTTACATCCAATCCACCAGATCCACTCATCGCCCTAACCCTGTGATTGTCAACAATCAGATTGAATTAGAGGTTTCCAGGATTTGTGACTCTAGATATAGAAGAGGTCGGCTACAATACTTAGTAGAATGGAATGGATATCCCCCCAGCGAACGTACATGGGAACCTGTCTCCCACATGAATGCCCCTCGTTTGGTGCAGAGGTTCCATCTAACTCATCCAGGCAAGCCCGGTGGAGCACAGTTCAGGAGGGGGCATGCTGTCATGATTCGCCGTTCACATCCCTTTTGGACTTCCTGGTCCATGGTGCACCACAACATTAGAGCCGCGATCTTCCCAACATGGTCGGCAGCTCAGATATGTGGCGTTCCAGCGTTTACGCAGGAACACTGGCTTCCTAGAAAAAGGGCACTCCCCCGCGGCGCTGCGCATCTCAATGCTCCCTTTCTAGTTCGCGGCTGGTGTGCTCGCTGTTTCCTTCCTTCTCCTTGTATCAACCATCCAATATTCTTTCCTCCTCTCCCTTCCTGGAGTTCTAAGTGCAGCCTTCGCCTCCGCCTGTGGCCGCTCATTCCTTCCTTCCTGGAAACCTCCTGTTTTCCCACGCTCACAGCTGTTTCCCTGTCTTCTGTGAACTGAGTCATTTCCTTCCTGGTTCCACGCTTCATTCTGGACATAGACTACCTGATTCCTACCTCCTGAAATCCTGATCAACTGTTTCCTTCTGAGTCTGCCCACGGTCCCACGCTGGATACGGAAGATCATCGCCCTTAACTGTATAAATCCCGCACATCCCGGAACACTGAAAGATCTCCAAAGAAGAAGATGACCAAGGGCAAACGGGTGAGAACAGGGGCTGAGTGTGACAACTGGTTGGTCCCATCAGCTCAAGGGAAGAAGTTTCCTGGAGGATGTTCTCTGTCGTCGGATTCTGGCAATTTGAACCTGCAGCAGGGCTTCACCGGGCAGTTCAGTCGTGGTAGGGATCCTCTTCTTCCAGTTGGTTCTTTCGTTCCAGTGGCAACTCTGCTCTTCCAGTCCCAGAGACCTGCTTTTTATGCGTTTTTCCCCCATTCATACAGCCTGGCTGTCAATCACACAGCAGGGTGGCTGGCCTGGCAAGGCCAGTTACCTTAGCCAATCAGACAAGAGTGCGACTTGGGTTACCAAGAGAACCCATGGCAGGGGTCCGAAGATCCCTCCCTCACATCCTGCCTACCTAGACTATCAGGCACCTTAAGGAGGGCTTCTGTGCAGGAGCCCGCGAAAAGACAGAAAACAAAGGAGTCATTGGCGTGCAGAGAAAAACACGTGAAAGACTTTAACAAAAAGAAATGGCGAATAAACCCAGCCGGAACCAAAATAAAAAATATTTGGTCAAGCGAGTTTATGTTTGAGGCTAATATAATAGCCTAAAACATTACCACGTTTATATAAGATAATCGCGGTAGACAAGTTAGGGTAGATACCACTGCCACCAGCCAAGTCTTAATGTTAAGGGAGTGAAACAAGGCTCCAAGAGGCACAGACAAAAAGGCATAAGAGTTAACCCTTTACAATACTCCATGTAAGGTAGGATGTACTGGGTCTGTGGTTTAAAGTGACTATATAAAGTTAATAGCAACTTTACCTGTTTCTGGGGGACAGTAGTCAGACCCAGAAAAATGGAGTCAATAGGAAGTCTCAAAGACAACCCTGTGTCACTGCACTGAAAGTGCTGTGTAACACACACAAAAAGTGGTGCACATGGAGTAGGTGAGGCTGCAGTGCCCAAGATCACATAGAAAGTAGAAATACACATAGCAAAACACATGTAAGAGTGGAAAAAAGGCTCACACTCTTACCAGGTGAAAAAAATAAATCCTAGACATCCAGCAAAGCTGCTGAGGGACTCATTAGGTAAGGGAAATCAACCATTTATGAGAATTCTGCCTAACGGGGTCTGAAGCCTGATTAGCTCAATGGCGTTGTGTGCCTGCCAGCAATTTAAAACTTATTTGGTTAAATATTGCAGACCCTTAAAATTGCTGAAAGTCATAGCAGATTTGCCTCTGTTAATTTCAGTGTATGGAAACATTTTTACTGTTTCTATTACTAAGGTTACGTGCCAGCAAACACTCAATTATAGATATGACACTTTTAGTGTGAGCATGATATTGGGCCTCTGCGAGGGTGGGAGGGTGCAGGGGTGTGCATGTTAGGCATGGGTGAGCTAGTGTGGGTGTGTGCTGTGACCAGATGTGGGCAAGGATGGGTTTGGTAGGGTAAGAGAGGGTTTAGGTAGCTAAAGTTAAAGAGTTAAACTGGGGAGGGTGGGTGGTAATGGGCACGGGTGTGGGTAGAGTGTTGAGGTAGGGAGGGTGAGGGATAGAGAGGGGTGGGGTAGAAAATGGTTACAGGGGCTAGGGTATGATGGATGAGATAAGGTAGGGAGAGCTGGGGTAGTGTGTGTGATTGGAGGTTGAGAAGGGGGCACAGTAGAGAGGAATAAGGTAGGGAGGAGTATGTGGGTTAAATAGTGGTGAGGTAGAGAGAAATCCAGATGGTGTGTTGGGGTGTAGAGGGGTGGATAAGGTAAGCGAGCAGAGGATAGATAGGTTTGGAGTAGGGTGAAAGGGGTAGAGAGGCATTGGGATGGTGCCTTTGAGAGAGGGGTGTTGTAGGGAGTGCTGGTAGTTGAGGGTATACTCCCTCCGTCTTTCACCAGCAGCCCCACTAATGACGCTCAGAGCCACTGCTGATATGAACCATCTTTATTCTCAAACGTAACTCGACTGACTTTCCCTTCCCCTGTCCCTCCCCTTCTGCCCTGTTCCCGCCTTGGGGGAGTTGAGGGTGTGTGTGTGTGTGTGTGTGTGTATTATTCAGATACAACACCTCCCCCGTGCTTAACATGAAAGCCAGGGTCACATCTGTTCAATGAGTCTCACCGGTCTCCTCACTGTCCTGTGGGGTCTGCCTGGAGACCCTCTGCTTTCACCAATCGCTTCAACCGGGGGGTTTGCGTCTTCCTCATCTCCTGGGTCCTCAGCGACCGCTTCTAGTGACTCTTGATAGTTGAGATACAGTCTTTTGAAGAATGACGCATTCATAGTTATATCTCCTGGTTCTCCTGTTGCAGTTATCATGGGTCCCTTTATGGCTGTGATGATTCGAGGTTCCTGGTCATAATGGGTGTCCGTTTTCCTCCTCTGGTTTTTTCTTACTAGGGCTATTTGTCCTATTTCTAGCTGGGGGTCTTTGCATTCCTCTTTTTGTCAGCCCACTCTTTGGCTTTTCTCTTTTTCTAGGCATCTCGTTCCCTGATAGCCTCATCTTCTTCCGGTGTGTAGTCTTCCCAGTGGGGAATGCGTGTTCGGGGTCGGTACCTCACCATTAGTTCTGCTGGTGTTTTCCCTGTCGCATCATGCTGTGTGTTCCTGTAGCTTCTGAGCATGCCACAGATGGCTTGTGATTGAGATATTTGTTCAGCTAGGGCCTTCTGTCTGTTTAATTTTATAGTGGCCATGAACCGTTCCACCATTCCGTTGGCTTGGGGCCAGAGTGGGGTAACCTTCTGATGATGGAAGCCGAGATGGTCTGCGAGTTTGGCGAACTCACATCCTTGGAATGGGGACCCATTGTCCGTCTTGACGATGTTGGGGATTCCCCATTCACTGAATAGTTCATCTATGATGGGTGCCGTTTCAGAGAATGATGTCGAGGGTATTTGTTTGATGAAAGGAAATCTTGAGTATTCATCGATGATCATGAGCAGGTATCCACCTTCTTCCAGGGGTCCATAGAAGTCCATTGCAACCTTTTGCCAGGGCCTCTGTGGAAGTGTCGTCGGCTGTAGAGGGCTTGGGGGCGATTTCCTCGCTGCTAGTTGGCAGGGTCTGCAGTGTGCCAGCATGTCTTCCACTACGGTATCCTTGTAGGGGAACCAAATGTGGTTTCTTAGGATCTTTTTTGTATTGTCAATCCCTCTGTGGCATTCATGGGCTAGCGCTACTAGTGTCTTCCGTAGAACTTTTGGGCCCACTAGCCTGTTTCCTTGTAGCAGTATGTCTTGATCAGTAGCCACCAGTTCCATGTGTATTTTGGCTAGGCGGTCTAGGTCTTTCTTGTCCGCCCCCTCCCCTCCGCTTCTTCTTTCTTGGCATTCTCTCCATTTGTTGGAGCGGGTGAAACGTACGGCAGCTTTAATTGTCGGGTCGGCCTTACTTCGCTCTGCAAATATTGCTGTTGAGATTGTTGGTGGCATAGCGTTGGAAGATAGGTATGAGATGTATTCTTCGGCCTCATGGACTAGGGTGTCATCACTTCTCAATAGTGGGTGTCTTGACAGGTAGTCTGCCGGGTTGGCTTCTCCTCCAGGCCTGTGGATGATCGCATAGTCATATTCTTGTAACCTTTTCCCCCAGCGCTCTATTCGGGGAGGCATTTTTGTCTTGGGGTTCCCAAATATCGAGAGGAGCGCTTGATGGTCCGTTACAAGGGTGAACTTTCGCCCAATTACGAAATGGTGGAACTTTTCGCAGGCCCATACAGCTGTAAGTCTTTCTCGTTCAGCTTGGGAGTAAGCCTTTTCGGTGTGAGATAGGGCTTGGCTGCCGTAGGCTACAACTGCATGTTGTGTGTTGTCCTTGGTGTCTGTTTGGGCTAGGATGGCTCCTAGGCCAACTGGACTGGCATCAACTGTGATGATGGTGTGCCACTCCGGGTGGAAGTATGCCAGCTGGCAGTGGTTGGCGAGGTTCTCATTGATGGTTCAAAATGCCGTCTGGCAATGTACATCCCAGAGGAATGGCTGGTCCATTTTGAGGAGAGCTCGGAGCAGGTCGGTAACTGTGGCATAGTTTGGGAGGTAGAGTGCACAGTATCCTGCCATCCCTAGGAACGGGCGTAGTTCCGCAGTTGTCGTGGGAGCTTGAAGGTCAGTGATTGCTTTTATCTTGTCCGGGTCAGTCTTTATGTATTTGTCTGAGAATATATGTCAAAAAAATCTGAGGCTAGTTTTGTTGGTGTCGCACTTAGGCCCATTCAGCGTTAGGCCCGCCTCTTGGAGGGTCTTGCAGACAGCTGTGAGTGCCCTGTCATGTTGTTCTTGGTCCTTCCCGAAGATCAGGATATCATTGCTTCAGTTTAGGGCATTTACCTTGGACGATATTAGGTGTCTGATTGTCTCTTGAAAGATTTCTGCGGCGGAAGATATGCCAAAGTTGAGCCGTTCATATCTAAACAGCCCTTTGTGTGTCGCGAAAGTGGTGATTGCTCTTGAAGCAGGGTCTATGACCAGCTGGTGATAGCTCTGATTGAGGTCTAGATTTGAACAATGCATCGCTTGGTTCAGCCTGATAAGCACATCTTCTAGACTTGGTCCTGGGTGCATCTCCCTTTGAATGGCGGATGTTGGGGATGCGCATATCGACGCATATGCGTAGGCGTCCATTCTCTTTGGGCACTTTTACTATGGGGGACACCCATGGGGTTGGTCCTTCTGCCTTTTCAATGATGTCGTTGAGGAGGGGGAGTTGGATCTCCTTTGAGACTTGGCCCTGGAGGTGGAAACCCACCTTGCGGGGGAGTTGTGGTACCGGCGTGACTTTGGGGTTGATCTGCACCTTAACGACAGAGTCTTTGAGCATTCCTACTCCTTCAAACAATTTGGGGAACTGAGCCTTGAGATCTTCTTTGGTGAGGGGTCGGCATGTTATTGACATGATGGCATCGCATTTTGATGGGTGTCCCTTTATTATTTCAGTTTGGTCGCATTGCAGGTCGATGAGTGCTAGGGCTCTGGCTGTTCTGTAGCTGAGAAGGCAGCGTTGACGGAGGGATTCCTTACGACATGTATTGTGGTGGTTACTGTGAGGTCGCAGTGCGTCAGGTCACATTGAAATTGTCATTTGGACGTCATGGGCAGGGCTGCTCCCCATTGGAAGATGTGAGTTCTGGACTTCCGCAGAGGGTAGAAGGCCGCAACCTCATGGTATAGTTCTTCATTCATGACATTCACTGTCCCCCTGGTTTCAACGACAAATTGGTTCCTGCTGTCTCCCATTTGTATCATGACCCTGGGGGCTGGCGTATCCTCGGTATTTACACTGAGGAGTCGGAAATACTCCCTATCATATCCGTCTTGTAGGTATTGGAATTGTTGTACTTCCTCCTGATGATATCTTGGCGGAGAGTTATCATATGGGTCGATGTCCAGTCGGAAAGGCAGGACATGACTGTCCTGTTCGTGAGGTGGCGGGAGTTCTCTTGTATACGTTCTCTCTTGCGCAGCTAATTGCACCGGGTCACGGTGACGGAGGTCGTAGAGATCATGAGCTTTCCTGTCGGGTTCAATTTGTAGTCCTTCTAGTGCTCTCACTGTGTTCGGGCGTTGGTAGGCGTTTGTGGGGTAGGTCACACCTCTTTCGATGGGGCGCTGTTCATGCTGTTCTCTGTGTGTCTCCGGTGGGAGACTGGCATTCTGTTGGCAGATTGGGTTCACCTCAGGGAGTTGTTCCTTGCACGTGGCTTGAAAGTAGTTTTCCTGTCCATATCACATGCATCGTTGGCCAATCACAGGGCATGGTCCCCTGTGTGGGTACTCGAACCCGCAGCAGTAGCATTGTCGATCACTTTGTGTACGTTGCGAGGAGTATCCGGTAGTTGGTCTGCTCTGGGCATTCAGGTATCAGGTGTAAGGGGTTATGGCTGCAATGACGTCACCCTTTTTGGGGTTTTCTATGGCTGCTGCCTGAACATCAATCCTCTCATACACCCTGGCCAAGTCCAGTACTTCTTTGAGGGATAGGGGCTTTTTCAGGAGGTGTTTCCTGAACATTGAAGATATACATCCTTCTATAATGCGCAGCCTAATCGATTCATCGTCGTTGAAGTTGGCAAAGTCACACTTTATGATCTTCCTTTGGAGGCGGATGACAAATTCCCCTATCGATTCGTTGGGAAGTTGAGCACATTGATTGAAGGAATAGCGTTCTTAATCATGATTGGGTGTTATGACAAGTTTTTCTTTAATGGCTTCCAGAAGGGGCGGATAGGTGGCGTGGCTTTTGCGGGGGAATTGTGCGGATTATGTTTTTAATTTCTCTTCCCACAACTTTAGTGAAGATGCTGCATTTGTTAGGGGGTCTTGGGTGCCAATGGCACCTAAAAAGTCTTCGAATTCCTCAACCCACTCCTCCCATCGCTGACCTTGGTCATGGTGTGGGTTGATTGTGAATGGGCTTGGTCTCCTCATGAGGCTGGCATGCTACGTGAGGCTGGCAGCGGCGGCTGTGGGAGCGCCTGCATCTGCTGCGGCTTGTGCTGGATCGGTCATTATTGCGCTGTAGTTGGTTGGAGCTGTTGACAGTGTTCAAAGAGTGTTGTATTAAGGTCTTCCTGTATGATGGCTGTCTCTTATTACTTATTATTATAATTTTTTTTGTTGAAATTCAGAGTCCTGGGCTTTGTAGCTTGAGAAGTTTATGTTCTGGATGAGGGCCCCGTTTTTCTCTTCTTTGCCTTGTGACTTTATTGTTGGCAGTGTTAGTTTCAGAGGCTTATTGTCCACTCGGGGCTTAACTTGTTGCTCTCTTTTAATGGGGGGCCCAGTGTCTGTTGGCAACGTTTCATTAGTAGGCTGGTGGCCTTCTTTTAATGAGGAGCCCAGTGTCTGTTGGCAACATATTATTGGTAGGCTGGTGGCTTGTGGCGGGATACACACGTCGCGTGTTTCAGAAGGAACGTGTAAACGTTTGGAGACACGCTCCGGGAGGTTATGTATCTGTACCTTTGGTGCGCGGAGCTCCTTCCCTCGTCGCTCCTCCACTGCTTCTGGCTCCTGGATCTGGCGGTGCTCCGTGCGCGTAGTTCGGTGAGTCTTCCTGTCCCGCCCAGGGTCCAGCGACTGGTGGCTCTTCTTCTTGTTGCTGGGTCGCTGTCCGGTGGCCCCTCCTTCCAGTTGCTGGGCTCGCGGGTTCATGGTCCGGCAGCCCTTCCTTCCAGCTGCTGGTCTCTTGGTCCGGCGGCCCCTCCTTCCAGTTGCTGCACGGTCTTGTCGCCGTGGGCGGCAGTCCTTCTCCGTTGCAGTTAGGTGACCGCTTCACAACCTCGTAACTGCGGTTACTTGTGACAGTTGTGACCTACCACAGGTCTGCAGGGTACGGTGACCCACCACTGCCGCAGGCGGCATAGCCTGCTTCCTGTCTTCGTGCCTGCTGGGCACATAGCCCACCCTGCTGGGTGTCCCACACCCTTCTATGCTGCTACACGAAGCAGGTCCTCCTCGGCTCCGTCGCCAGTTGGATACAACACTGGTGAGGGGCAGATGGGGATAACGTGATGTGTGTGAGTGGGGGTATAGAGGGTTGATGTTGTGAAGTTAGGTTTGAGTTTATGTAGAGAGGGATGAAGTTGGGTGGGTGCTGTAGGGTGAGATTGGGTCGATGGCTTGTGGTATAGATGAGTGTGTTTTGAGGGGTGAGATTGTTTAGTGTATGGTGTTAGATAGGTATGAGGCTTGGTGCGACAAAGACGGGTGAGTGAGAGGCAGGGAGGTGCAAGCCTGGGTGGGTGGTAGAAAGGCATGAGGTGGAGTGGATTCTGTTGGGTAGGAAGGGGTGATGTTTTATTTAGAGGAGTGTGGTTGGTGAGTGGGGAGAAGTGAGGGGTAATGTTGAATGTCATTTTGGTTTTCAACCTCAGAATAGTTAATTGTTTCAAACAAACTACAAAAGTATTTGCAGATGGTACAGTCCGAATGAACAAGGTGGTGCTAGTGAAATCTGCCCCTAGGAAGGGGTACAAGTGATGCCCTCCCATCCATTTGGGGTGGGGGGGGAGAAAGTCAGCAGGGAACTTTGCAATGGGAAGGAGGTGGTAATTTCCCTCCCCTCAAACCCCTTGGAGCAGATGATGCACAGTAATGTGCCCATCTACCCTATGGAAGAGGCAACAAAAGAAGAAGAAAAAAGCTGTCTTTTGTGGGGATGTTGTGGGGGGGTGGGAGGCACACTAAACCACCATGCACATTGGAATGGAAAGGGGGATGGCCTTCTGCCCCAACCCCAAATAGATGGGGGGCATCTCATGTAGCCCTCTCTGGGGGCAGATTGCTAGTGCAACCTGCCCCTATAGTGCAATCTGCCCCCAGGGAGGGTTACATGTGATGCCCCCCATCCTTTGGGGAGGAGAGGGCCACCAGGGAACTTTACAATAGAAAGGGGTGCCCCCCCAACTCCCTGGGGGCAGATGGGCACAGTAATAACAACAAAAAATTGTATTTTGTGGTGGGGATGTTGTGGGGGTTGGAGGGCACACTAGCCCACCAGGGAACTTTGCAATGAAAAGTGGGGTGGTCCTTCCCCCACCCCAAATGGATGGGGGCATCTCATGTAGCCCTCCCTGGGGGCAGATTGCTAGTGCAATCTGGCAATCTGCCCCTAGGAAGGGGCAAATGTGTATTTACTGGGTTGTGGGGGTCACTAGACCAGCAGGGATGGCATGAAAGGGCGGGGTGGTGATCGGAGCGTGATAGTTGCGATTTGTTTTTGCTCAGCTGACCATAGATAATGAATATTTTTATTTTGTTTACAGGTTTTCTACGCGAGGAGCTGCAATGTTATGTGAGTAGTTTTTTTTATTATTCTATGGTTGGGGCCCATTGTCAGCAGGGTAGGTGGGACTGGGGCTGGATTGTTGGTGGTGTGGGTGGGAATGAACAGTCCGAGGCGGTATTTTGGTGGGCTGGGACAAAATTGTAGGGTCAGGACTCAAATTGCCCCCCATGCCAGCAGAACATTGGTATTTCCCTGGAAGCGGCTGTTTCCCATGTGGGTTGACCATACACAAGCCCAGGCTGCACCTCTGGCTGTGCTGCATTACAGATTTTACCTCCGGGGAGGAATGGGGACATTGCTGCTGCTCCGAGACTTGGGGACGGTCGACCCACATGGGAGACAGGCGCCGAGGCTGAAGACATCACCTCCGACCATCCTGGAGTTCTGGTTGGCTTGTGTTACAGCTTTTCCCACTGGGGACCATCCCCAAACACAGCAGCAGTCCCAGGGTGCCCCGGCAAGGTCCCCATCCAAGCTCTGGGATTGTCAGGGGTAATGTCCCCAGTTTTGGGCACCCGATTGCCAGGTTGGCACATGGGAAACGGATCTCCAAGGCCTGGGACATCACCCCTAACCATCCTGGAGTTTTGGCTCGGCTGTGTTTCCCCACCAAGTAGGCCCGGCAGTGTGCCAATCCCTCCATGGAGGGAAATTCTATTACGCAGCCTAGCCAGATCTGCAGGATGATTGGCGGTTTCAGGAAGCCCCGACAGGGACCCAGTCCCTCGGGCAAGGGATGGGGACCCTGCCAGGGCTCCCTGATATAGCCACTGCACTTGGGGATGGTTGCCCCATACGGGAGATAGCCGCCCAAGGCCAGGGACATTACCCCGACTATCCTGGAGATTTGGCTGGCCTCTGTGACAGATTCTCCCTCCGGGAAAGGTTGGGACCCTGCCAGGGCTCCCTGAGAGTGTTGCTGTGCTTGTGGATGATCGACCAACATGGGAGATGGATTGCCAAGGCCAGGGACATCACCCCCAACCATCATGGGGATCTGGCTGGGTTGCGTTACAGAATTTCCGTCGGGAAACGGATGTGGACCCTGCCGGGGATGTGGGAAGGAAGGACATGTGTTGTTGGTGGTGTGTTTCAGTAGTTTCCAGGTGGGAAATGTCTGTAAATTGTGTTTCTTTCCCCTTAATTTCTGAGTTTGCCGGGGCTTGTGGTTAATAAATTGTGGGGCGATTTGCGCAAGTCAGAGTCTGTGGATTCCCACAGGTGTCCTCTTTTCAGAAATGCATGAGGTTCCCTGTTTTCCTTGGTGGCAGCGACACCCCAGACCCCAATCTGTAGGTTGTCCACAAGAGAAAATTCCTGCAAAATATGCAATGCCGAAACACTTGGGGTTGCCAGCAGTTTAGCCTTTTACCTTTACACCCTGGTAGGTGCAGCCACACATCAGAGGTACTGTTTTCATCGGGACACATGTGGGACCGCAGGAAGGTAGGAAGTGTTGTTGGCGGCGTGTTTCGTTGGTATGGAAGTGGGAAATGTCTGAAAATTGTGGGTTTTTTCTTAAATTTCAGATTTTGCCGGGGCTTGAGGTTAATCAATTGTGGGGCGATTTGCGCAAGTCAGACCTCTGTGGTTTCCCACTGGTGTCTTATTTTCAGAAATGCATGGGGTTCCCTGTTTTCCTTGATGGCTGCGACACTCCAAGCCCAAATCTGTAGGTCGTCCACAAGAGCAAATTCCTGCGAAATCTGCTCTGTTGAAACACTTGGGGTTACCAGTGGTTTAGCCGTTTCCCTTTGCGCCCAGGTAGGTGTGGTACCATTATTGTCGGGACACCTGTGGGAACGCAGGAAGGTAGAACATGTGTTGTTGGCAGCGTGTTTTGGTGGTTTGGAGGTAGCAAATGCCTGAAAATTGTGGTTTGGACTTTTGCCAGGGCCTGTGGTTAATACATTCTTGGGCGATTTGCGCAAGTCAGACCTCTGTGGATTTCCACATGGTGTCTTGTTTTCAGAAATGCATGGGGTTCCCTGTTTTCCTTGGTGGCTGCAAAACCCCAGGCCTAAATCTGTAGGTTGTTCACAAGAGCAAATTCCAGCAAAATCTGCTCTGCTGAAACACTTGGGGTTACCAGTGGTTTAGCCGTTTCCCTTTGTGCCCAGGTAGGTGCACCCACACATGTATGGTACCATTTTCATTGGGACACATGTGGGAACAAGGGATGGTAGGACATGTGATGTTGGCGGTGTGTTTCGTTGGTTTGGTGGTGGGGAAATGTCTGAAAATGGTGGTTTGGACTTGGCCGGTGTCATGCCCCTGGCCCTCACTGGCAAGTCAGCCTTCCAGTTAGGGCTAGGTCAAAGGCCTTAAAACCTCATCCAAGACGCTCTTGAAGTCAGTCCTGGCACCTTTGGCACCAGGATCATAACCATCATGAAGACCAACATTCGAATGGGACTATTTCCTTGGGACTATTTAACTTGGGGGTGTTCAGCCAAAATGGAGGCACACACATAGCTGAGTTACAAGGAAATGAGCTATGGGGTCTAGTCTTTTGGGTGTGGCAGGCCTGGGACTACTTTACCTGGACTACTTTGGGTGTGGCAGGCCTGGGACTATTTTACCTGGACTACTTTACCTGAGACTATTTAAACCACACCCAAACAGCAGAACATGCTTTGCGTCATTCTGAAACCAAGTACCTGCAGAGAGAGAAAGAACACTACGAAACTTACCTGGAACATATCCTGTCTTCAATCCATCTCTGACTTCAGTTCCACTCACCTGAAGGTACGAACTCCATCATCCGGCACCTCATGCATCCTGGAATACCATAACCTGGAAAGAGGAGAAAGAAAGACAGCATTAGTAAGCGTTTACTCACATTTCCTCCCGAATGAAGAAAGCCACACAATTCTTACCTGGGTAGTCATCTCCTGGTCAGTATCATTGCTGGAACATTACGGCGCTCGGCGAGGAACATCGCAACCTGCAAGCAGAGAAAAGACACAGGTTAGCAATATAAAAGACAAAAAAGCGCTGCGCATCGCGCATTACTCGCCGGACAGCATCGCGCACACCGCGCTTTCGCCTACCGGCCCATGCTCATCTTCAAACTGCATGACAACACCAAAATACCTTTCCATACCTAAAAGGAAAGTAGCAAGACATTATTATTCGAACTAAGAGGAACATAAGAACTGCATATAAAGACTGTAAAGCAGCAAACCTACGGAGTCGCAGCAGGCCTGGATTCCCACAGGGGGGCTTGCACCAGTGAAGGAACTTGGTCGCTGCTCGCCCCCACATCTACGCGCCCCTGCCACGAGGAGCAGGATGGAGAATCCACCTTTTACAATATTAAGACCCATCTTTAACCAGAGGCATTACCAAGGGACTGGGAGAGGGTTTGAGAGTGCAAATCATCCAAACAGGGCTGGGTGGCGTCCCCATGGATACCAGGTAAGCGTAACAGAACGCAAAGCCTCAATAATATTATCCACCTCATGGGCGTCATGGAGACTTCAGAGACTGACCAGTTAGTTCAGTTGTTGGGACAATAACACGCTGAAGTACATTCAGCCAGGCAAGAAACCAACGCTCTTAGGAGGGATTTGATTGTTACTAGGAATCGTACCGACGAAATAAGTAGACATTTGCTCCAATCACAGGCAGGACAGACCCCATTGCCTGGTAACATTCCGCCAGCACCTGTACCAACTTCTTCCACAAATCCAGTACAAATAACCCTTCCTGGGGCAGTTCCTTTAGCTCCACCTGAACGATTTACAGGGGACCCCAAGAAGTACGCAACGTTCATGAACCAGTGTCGTCTTCATTTCCTTTGGGGCTTTTCCTAACGACCAAGTGCGGGTTGCTTTTGTCTTGTCATATCTGAGTGGCAGTGCTGCGGATTGGTCGGTACCATTGGTAAGTCAGGATAACCCGTTGTAACATGACTTTGGGGGTTTCCAGATGGAAATGGAAAAACTCTTTGCTCGTCATACCCAAGGCCAAGCATTAGACAGCAAACTTTTGTCACTCCGTCAAGGAAGTCAAGACTTGCTTACATATATAGCAACATTTAACAGACTAGTCGTTGAAGCTGGGTGGCCTGAGGAAAAAAGGACCACGCTATTTCATCGGGGTCTACGAAGGGAACTAAAGGATGTCCTTGCTCAAGTGGTTAACCCACCTAAAGACTGTGGAGAATTCATCAACCTTGTGGTGCAATTAGATCACAGATTACAAGACCAAAAAGCGGACCAGATAAGATTAGACACTCGAGCTGTGTATGTCCGGTTAAAGGATAATGTTGCACGTACATTGGAAAACATGGTAGAACCCATGCAAATCGGAGGTGTACGGCCCCCTTTAACTAAAACTGAAAGAGACAAGAGAAGGCAACAACCATTATGCTTCTATTGCAGAAAATCAGGCCACTTCCTCAAACAATGTGCAGTGAAACCAGCAAGGAGAACTGCTGGAGCCACAGAGAAGGAAGATAATAACAAGGAATCGGAAAATTACTAAGCCCGGCAAGCGTAGAGGTCTGCTTGCTGAGCACGAAGGATGAGCCACAGACCTCACACTTTAATTACCAGTAATTTTGATCAATCACCAACAACCGTCTCGGATGCATGCTGTCGAAGCATACATAGACAGTGGAGCAGTTGGGAATTATGTAGACCAAGATCTGGCAGCAGAGATGGGGCTTCCTTTATGCTCTAAGTCGACTACTGAAAAAGTTACTACTGTTGATGGGACAGAAATAGATTCCGGACCAGTTACCCAATGTACAGCAGCACTAACCCTACTGTGCCAGGATGGACACCGAGAATCTATTGCATTAAATCTCATCAAAGCTCCTCAGTTTCGACTAATCTTAGGGATGCCATGGTTGGTAGCTCACAATCCTCTAATAGATTGGCGTGCCAAGAAGTTGGCCTTTTCCGATGATTGTGCTCGCACCTGTTATTACCAAGAAAAGGGGAAAACAGACTTATGTACATCTGCTACCCCCAGTACGGCGGCGATTGTACTAGGTGTGACTAGTACTCTACCAAATGAATACCAAGATTTTCAAGACGTGTTCCAGAAAGAACAAGCCAATACTCTACCACCGCATAGGCTCTACGATTGTCCGATCGACCTCATACCTGGTGCGCAAATTCCTTGTGGTCGAATCTATGCACTTACTGAACCAGAAAACCTCCATTTGAAATCTTATCTTGATCAGTACCTGGCAAATGGATTTATCCCCCATCTAAATCACTGGGAGCCAGTCCCTTATTCTTCATACCAAAGAAGGAAGGCGATTTGAGGACTTGCATCGACTATCGCGGATTAAACCAGATCACAGTAAAAAACCATTATCCACTGCCCCTTATTCCCAAATTATTGGATCAAGTCAAAGACACCCAAATATATACCAAACTGGACTTTAGGGGGGGCGTACCATCTTGTCCGAGTGAAGAAAGGAGACAAATGGAAAACCGCCTTTCATACCAAATACAGCTTGTATGAATACTAGGGAATGCCTTTTGGACTTTGCAACGCTCCTGCTGCATTCCAGTACTTTATGAATGATGATTTGCGGGAGTTCTTCGACATTTGCACCCTGGTTTACATTGATGTCATCTTAGTGTATTCTGCTACAAAAGAAGACCATGTCAGGCATGTCCGCTCCGTCCTTGCTAAACACCACCAACATAAACTGTATGCTAAACTCGAAAAATGCTCTTTTCATGTCACAGTAGTGGAGTTCCTCGGTTTTATCCTCACACCAAAAGGTATCAGAATGGATAGGCACAAGGTAGATGCCATTCTTAACTGGCCGTCACCAACTTCATTTAAAGGAATCCAGAGTATGTTGGGCTTTGCAAACTTTTACCGCCAATTCATCCCAGATTTTCCCAAATAGTGCATCCAATTACATCACTATTGAGAATAAACAATAAAAAGTTCAATTGGACCGAAGAAGCAGAGAAGGCCTTTCAAGAACTTAAAAAAAAATTCACTTCTGCTCCAGTTCTACTACATCCTCGCCCAGACCTCCCTTATGTAGTTGAAACAGATGCCTCTAGCATGGCTATGGGAGCTGGTCTCTCACAAAGGGACCCAGGAACTGGCCAGTTACACCCTGTGGCCTTCTGATCACGAAAATTCTCATCTCCCGAACTCAACTACGCTATCACAGACAAAGAACTCTTGGCTATAAAATCAGCTTTCAGGGCATGGCGACACTATCTCCTTGGTGCTAGACATACTGTCACGGTCATAACTGATCGTCGAAACCTGCAATACTTAAAAACAGCAAAGGCTCAATCATCCCGTCAACTGCGGTGGGCTCTTTTCTTCGCTGAATATGACTTTGTGATCACCTACTGGCCAGGAGTCCGAAACGGAAAGGATGACGCCTTGTCCCGCATGGGTGTTGATGAAAAGGTATACATAACTCCAGATCCAGTAGCCATCATTCTAGAAGACAAACTCCTGGGTCTTATGACAACGTTGACACAGGGTGAACTCCAAAACAAGATCCAATTCTTAATGGATCCCACTTTCTCACAAGAGTGGTGTACTCAAGGAGATCATTACACCATCAAAGACCAGTTACCATATTTTAGGAATCGTCTATACTTGCCAAGTAAAGATTTACAAGAGCAAGTTATTTCGGGTTATCACGACTCTCTGGTTGACGGTCATCCTGGAATTGCCAAAACTCTAGCTAAAGTAAAAGAAAACTATTGGTGGCCCACATGGCGTAAAGACATCATACAATTTATTCAATCTTGCGGTGTGTGTGCACAAAACAAGTCCCAAAAGCAGAAACCAGCTGGTCTTCTCCAACCATTGGAAATTCCTCCCACACCATGGCAAACACTGTCCCTTGATTTCATTACAGATCTACCTCCCAGTCAAGGATTCAACACCATCTTAGTAGTTGTAGACTTTTTCTCTAAAATGGCACACTTTATTCCTGTTAAGGGTCTTCCAAATGCATCCAATTTATCTAAAGTATTCCTAGAGGAAATCGTACGGCTACATGGCTTTCCATCGGTCTTGATCCTAGATCGAGATAGTCAGTTTGTATCCAATTTCTGGAGGAAATGCTGTTCAATGGCCCAAATTGACATTCCACTATCCACAAGTCACCATCCTCAAACAGATGGTCAAACAGAAAGAACAAACCAAACCCTCGAGCAATACTTACGTTGCATGTTACATCAAGTGGAAAGGAATTGGAAGGACTTGTTATGGATAGCTGAATATGCCTATAATAATTAATTACACACCAGCACTGGATAAACCCATTTCTACACCATATATTGTAGACATCCACGTACTTCAGAATTGGATCTCCCAACCCCTTTGGAAATGCCAGCGGTTAAAACCCTACATATGACTATTTCCCAGGCCTTCAAAGAAGCAGCAGAACATTTACTCCAAGCAAAGAACAGACAAAAGAAATTTGCTGACCAACATCGTAGTAAAGCCCCCGCCTATTGAATTGGAGACAAGGTCTGGTTAGCATCAAAATATGTGCCCATAAAAGTGACTCAGACCTTTCGTCCCCGATATCTGGGACCTTATTCTATTGAATCCATAATAAATCCAGTGGCAGTTAAATTAGCCCTACCACCCACTATGCAGATTCATCCTGTGTTTCACATATCACTCCTGAAACCGGTACAACCCGGTACTCGGGTTACAATTCCACCAAAAGCAGTATTGGTTGATGGAGAACCAGAGTTTGAAGTAAAGGATATCCTAGACAAAAAATACACCAGATTCAAACTATACTACTTAGTTGATTGGAAGGGATACAGCCCTCAAGACAGATCATGGGAAACTAGTGAATACATCCATGCACCTCGCTTAATTAAAAAGTTCCATCAGAATTACCCAGCAAACCAGGACCAGGCAGAAGTGCCACCGTGAGAGGGGCCTTGGGGGGTGGGGGGGAGGGAGAGTGCTGTCATGACCCTTGCCCCTGGCCCTCACTGGTAAGTCAGCCTTCCAGTTAGGGCCAGGTCAAAGGCCTTAAAACCTCATCCAAGACTCTCTTGGAGTCAGGCTCATAACCATCATGAAGACCAACATTAGAATGGGACTATTTACTTGGGACTATTTAACTTCAGCCAACATGGAGGCACACACATAGCTCAGTTACAAGGAACTGAGCTATGCGGTCTAGTCTTTTGGGTGTGGCAGGCCTGGGACTACTTTACCTGGACTACTTTGGGTGTGGCAGGCCTGGGACTATTTTACCTGGACGACTTTACTTGAGACTATTTAAACCACACCCAAACAACAGAAAATGCTTTGCGTTATTCTGTTGTGGGCAGCGTGACGCTCACTGTGTCCAGTTCTTTGATGCCATCTTACCTGAAACCAAGGACCTGCAGAGAGAGAAAGAACACTATGAAACTTACCTGCAACAGTATCCTGTCTTCATTCCATCGCTGACTTCAGTTCCACTCACCTGAAGGTACGAACTCCATCATCCGGCACCGCATGCATCCTGGAATACCATAATCTGGAAAGAGGAGAAAGAAAGACAGCATTAGTAAGCGTTTACTCACTTTTCCTCCCGAATGAAGAAAGCCACACAATTCTTACCTGAGTAGTCATCTCCTGGTCAGTATCATTGCTGGAACATTACGGCGCTCGGCGAGAAACATCGCAACCTGCAAGCAGAGAAAAGACACAGGTTAGCAATATAAAAGGTGAAACAGCGGCGCACATCGCGCATTACTCACTGGACAGCATTAGCACACCGCGCTTTCGCCTACCGGCTCATGCTCATCTTCAAACTGCATGACAACACCAAAATATCTTTCCATACCTAAAAGGAAAGAAGCAAGACATTATTATTCGAACTAAGATGAACATAAGAACTGCATATAAAGACTGTAAAGCAGCAAACCTATGGAGTCGCAAAAGGCCTGGATTCACACAGGGGGGCTTGCACCTGTGAAGGAATTTGGTCGCTGCTCGCCCCCACATATACGCGCCCCTGCCACGAGGAGCAGGATGTAGAATCCACCTTTTACAATATTAAGACCCATCTTTAACCAGAGGCATTACCAAGGGACCGGGAGAGGGTTCGAGAGTGCAAATCATCCAGCCAGGGCTGGGTGGCGTCCCCGTGGATACCAGGTGAGCGTAACAGAACGCAAAGCCTCAATAATATTATCCACCTGGGCGTCATGGAGACTTCAGAGACTGATCAGTTAGTTCAGTTGTTGGGACAGTTACGCGCTGAAGTACATTCAGCCAGGCAAGAAACTAACGCTTGGTCTTGTGGGTAATACATTCTAGAGAGATTTGCGCAAGTCAGACCTCTGTGGATTCCCACGGGTGTCTTATTATTTTCAGAAATGCATGGGGTTCCCTGTTTTCCTTGGTGGCTGCGACACCCCAGGCCCAAATCTGTAGTTTGTCCACAAGCGCAAATTCCTGCAAAATCTGCTCTGCCGAAACGCTTTGGGTTACCAGTGGTTAAGCCTTTTCCCTTTGCGCCCAGGTGGGTTCACCCACACATGTGAGGTACCGTTTTCGCTGGGACACCTGTGGAAACGCGGGAAGGTAGGACATGTGTTGTTGGTGGCGTGTTTCGGAGGACTTTGACATGGCCAGTGGGTAATACATTCAGGGGTGATTTGTGCAGGTCAGACCTCTGTGGATTCCCAAGTGTGTCTTCTTTTCAGAAATGCATGGGGTTTCCTGTTTTCCTTGGTGGCTGTGACACCCCTGGCCCAAATCTTTAGGTTGTCCACAAGAGCCAATTCCTGCAAAATCTGCTCTGCCAAATCACTTGGGGTTATCAGAGGTTTAGCCTTTTCCCTTGGAGCCCAGGTAGGTGCACCCCCACATGTGAGGTACCGTCTTTGTCAGGACACCTTTGGGAATGTGGGAAGGTAGGACATTTGTTGTTTTCTCTTAGTTTTCATAACATTTTTATACATTTGCTACTTCACTTTGTTACACAACCTTTTCATTTCCCAAATGTGACCTATATTTCGTCTCTGCTTTAGGCATTGTATACTTTGGTAACCTGCACAAGTCACCTACCCTTCAAAAAGTCTGCCTGTGCTCTTTCAAAAAATGTATGCTGCCATTCCTCACCACATTTGTTTTCCTTATTTACACATTATTTACACATGCTAATTACTTCTGTTTAGGCCGTCAGCATAAAAATCATGTACCATGGCTCAGTTTTTGGTTTGTGATATTGCTTGTTGTGTGAAACTTTATGGAAAATGTGTGATTTCCTAACTGGAAGAGTCGGGGGAATGTATTGGGGCATTGCTTTTCTCAACATTCACAGACGCCATTAGTTTACAGGTTTAACCTTGTCCAGTCCATACCTTTTTTCAAATTTTTCCCCAAACTATGGGAATTTTCCCTACATAGTTGTTGCCTGACATGCGCACATCGCCCCTTCCTAAACTTGGACTTCTGTCTACTTTTCAAAAATGTATGCCTTTCTGTCTTCCCATTCAGCTTTCCTACCGTCCTATTCAATTCCTTCCATGCATGTCCTATTGGAAAAAAAGGGTAAAATTGCCTACCTCTCACAAAACTGGTGGTAACCTTATAAAAATATGATGTTTTGGTTTCCACTCCACCTGTTCTTGAAAGCCTTGGAAATGGCAAAGTCAGGACAGCAAACCATTTGTTCCTAGCTCTTACAAGGAAAAAAAACACATGCTTCTTTGTACATCATTTTATTGGCATTTTCTGAAAAAACACAAAATGTGTCCCTTTTTGTTTATTTTCTCTCACCCCCATGCAGCAAACTGGGATTCCTTGGTAGAGTTATGACCGCCTACATGTGGGAAGGAAAGGGGCCATATTTGGCCAAGATATCACATGTAACAAAAAGGTTACAAGGGAATGAATGACGACATACCGAAACCACCATAAAAGGGATTGGCACCTGAGGGGAAAACCATTGGCTAATATAGACCTAGTAATGATTTCCAGCATTCTCCACTCAATATCCTTGGTTTGATTATTTATTTTTTCTTAAGGCCATATTTCACACACGTACACTATTAGAAGTGCAATGTTTGAACTTTAAGCCTCAATTATGGGTTTTCATTTAAATCCACTGTGTGCGTCATCTAAGCACCATCCAGCGTGCATGTGCTGCTTAACTTTCTCAGCAATATATTTGAAATGAGCGTTTCAATTTAACTCCTTGTTACTATTTAGGTCAGAATTCCATTTTTTGGCAGTTCTGCAGTCCCATTTTCCCCTTTTGTGTTTTCTAGGCTCTCTGACTTACTTTTGTTGTCTGAGAGACTTCTGCTGTCAGAAGGACTTCTACTAAAGTCCACTTGTCACAGCAACCCTTATGTAGAATATGGTCCTATGGCAGCCCATTTCACTCTTAGGACCGATGCGCATTTTAAAGACCACATTTTGGCCCTAGAGTGATTATACCACACTCAAATTGTTTCATTTAGTAGGCTGGTGGCGGCTGTTTGGCTTCAACAGGGATGCAGCTGGTTTTTACCTCATTAGTAGGCAAATGCACCTTTTTGGTAGCCATTGGTGACTAATGCATTTTCAAAGCCCCACTCTCTTTATTTAGGGAATCCATGAGGTAGTCCTAAATGTCGCCCTTGTGCTCATATGGGCTGACTCTGAGCCCAGCTCTGCACCCTATATAGTGGATTGGACTGGCTTAGACTGGTCCCTAGACAGCCCAATACACAAAAAAGTGCTGGGTGTTTTTTTAGTGCCAGCCAAATTGCCTGGACACTACATCCTTTGTGTGACTGCCTCTGGAGTGATTGGGAACCGGCTTACACCAGCCCATCAGTGAATCAGCATATTTAGGGGAGACCATAACCCTTCTTCAACTCGGCTGGGATTTAATAGGTTTACTTACATGCTGCTTGAAGAGATTTGCCTTGAAGCCTTGTTGCTGCTTTTAAGGACCAGGTCTGATCCCAATGACTGTGTCCTGCATCCTTTCCCTTCACTCCAGTTTTTGATTTGTGCTGCTGGACAATCTTCCTGCACTGTCCCTCTACCGATTGTTCCTAATTGGATGGGCTGAATGTCCGCTGCTGGGACAGTTTCTGGAACGTTTTCCCACTGTCTTCCCAAACTATCCCCCTGGTTATGCATCTTGAGGTAGGAAGCTGCTATTGTCCAGAACTGTGGTGGGACACCACTAAGCCCTTCTGCTGTTCATTTGGGCCATCTTGGGTCGCCTCTTGCACTCTTTCTCTTGTGGCACCATTTTCTTCTGGGTTGATACCCATATTTCCCTCTAAGCCATCTGTATCCACTTGGTCCGATTTCTGTGTCTCCTTGATGTCTTCCTTGCCATTGTTTCCAATCCAGGCTAGTGGATCACTCTTGTGAGAAGGAAGATTCTTCTTCTTTTAGAGAGTCTAGGTTGTCGTTGGTCTGGGGTTCAAGTTCGTAGGCGACCAGATTCGGTAACTCTACATGAAACCGAATAATTTCTACTCTCTGCAATATTTGGCCACTGCAGAGGTGTGTTCTTTGAAGGTGCAACCATGAATACTTACATTTGGGCACTGGGATGTCGGGTTATTCTTTGAATGTATCTTTAGGGTTCCTGTGGGTCCGGGGTAAAGGGTTGTTGCATGTCCCCTTCTACTGCGGTTCACCATTTGTTAACATTGGCTTGAATCCTTCTTTGCTTCCTTTCCTCCAGGCACTGATGGGTCTCGAACCTGCTACTGAAAGTCTTTGAGAGGGTCTTCTCTGGCATCCCCTGGGGCTGGTTGCTGTTTTTTCTGCATCCGTGGGGTAGAACCCAAACTTACCTGAATTCAACCCCAAACTGCAGTTCGGCCCACAGTCTTTGGGCCTCATCACGAGTTGGGCAGCATTCCGGCGTATTTTCGTTGCGCGTTATTTGCGCTAATGCTACGATGCTTGGAGGAAAGTACGCCAGATCATAAGTCCGGGTGCACGCGCACAGGCACATGGCGTTAACGCAGATAGCGCTTGGCAGAAAAAGTGTGCAGGAACCCGTAAAATCCAGCACGCATTGCACTACCACCGATCTGCGGTGCTAATAGCACACAGGAAACGCGTCACCGCCGGAACGGGAAATATAGCGGCGGCCATTTTGGAAATCACAATCCGTTGAAAATCACAGCCCCTGCAAGCCATCCACTCCGGTAAACATAGGAAAATGTCTCAGAAACGCACCAGGGGCAAGTCAGCCCTAGATAGAGTTTAGTGACCAGGAGCATGCCATACTGGTAGAAGAGGTACTGGCCCATCAGGATGAGCTGTATGGGCCACAGCAGGGCAAAACAAGTGCTCAGCGGCGAGCACAGATATGGAGGCAAGTCAGCCAGAAGGTGTCTGCGGTGGGCCGTGTGCCCGGGGATGGGGAGGACTACCGCAAGCGCGTAAATGACTTGCGGGTCCATGTTCGTGGTCTACTCGCCCAGCACAGGTGTGAGAGCATGGGGAACTGGAGAAGGACCAGCACCACCACCACCGGAGCTCACCCCCTGGGAGGAGCAGATGACAAAACTCTTCGACATGGGCACCATTGAGGGAGTTGGAGGAGCAGAGGCTGGCACCGGTACCCAGGAGGCTGCAGGTGAGAACCACCCCCTCCTGAAAATGCATGAAACTGAAAGGGCCACGCCTCCAGACCATGAGTGAATGTATGTGCATGCAATATGTGTGAGGCACGCAGCCACCCATCACTGGCCCCTTGTACCACTGTGCTGTGGCGCCCCCTTGTACCAAAAGTACGCACAATGTGTCAACCCAAGGCCCAGGGGAAAGATATCCATGGCACAGCAACGTGATGTGTGAGTGTGTATGAAAGCCCCCCACATCAATATGTGATGTCTGCTTCCCAACACACAACATAAGATGTCACAGCGACATGTCCAAACAGTGTCCCTCCCATGTACCACGTTCCACCAATCACAACATGGTGACTCACTGAAATGCAATGGCCAAGCATGATACAAACTGTGTCCAAACCCACTGTAAGGCATGATATGCATGTTACAAATCTAAGCTGCCCTCAACTCATACAACATCCTATGTACCCCACAGGCACACAGCGCTCATCACAGGCCGATGACGACGGGGAGGAAGCTACAACATCTGCCCACAGGTTCTGACGCGCTTCTACCAGCACCACCACCCTGCAAAGGGGCCGGAAAGAAAAATGAAGAAGCAGGACACATCCGAGTTTACCCCACTGTGGCCCAACCAGACAGGTGCAGGGTCCACATGGCCGCAGGGCGACAGCGCCTCAAACACCGCAAGCCACCATGGGCACTCAGGATGTGGAGGGAGCCACCAGTGGGACTGACTCTGATGAGGCCCACTCATCAGCACGACACACTGCACTGCTGTTGTCACCCAGCGTCAGTGTCACACAGGAGATGGGCACACCCCAGAGTAGCCCAGAGCAGGCGCCAGTGGATGCAGACGCTCCACATGTACGTGTGCGTCGTGTCGGCACACCTGAACCAGATGTGGACACACCATCTTATGGCACCCTGAGGATGGGCACTCCAATCGCAGCAGCCCCATCAGAGGTGGCACCATATCCCCCAACAGCTCCCCTCCCATCCCGGGCAGAGCTCACACTCCTATCCGCAGCACATCTGAAAGACCCATCATCACGGGAGCAGCAATGATGGGGTGGCTGGAAATCATAGATGCCCGACAGCGGCAAATTGAGGCCATGTCAACAGAGCACACCCACCACATTAAGGCAATCAACCGTGCCATACGGAGTGCAACAAAGTCCATGGCACGTGACAATTCACGGACCTGCCGAGTCGTGGAGGGCTGTACAGCAGCCCTGACAGGTTTCGGTCAAAGGGTACAGGAGCTGTGCGAGGTCCAATCCGCACATGCAGAGCAGATGTGGGAGTCAACGAATCTGCTCCGCCAGCAGCTGCAGGTCTCAGGAGCATTACCATCTGCCTCAACAACACCCACAGAGGGTTCCCTGGAGGCTTCGCCCAGGCGCCGTTCCCTGCGAAATCCCCCCACCCCCTTCTGTCCACCAGAGGGACACGGCCATGGGAAGCGCCCCTTGTAGATCCTAGATCAACATGGCACAGTTGTGCCGAGCCCTGGGCACATGGACCCACTAGCACTATTTTGGGGCGTTCTGAGGGGGATGTGGGGATTGTGTGATGGCGAGTTTACAGGGGGGCAGGGGGATTGTGTGATGGGGAGTTTACAGGGGGTTGGGAGGGTTGTGTAATGGCGTTTACAAGGGGTTGGGGGGGATTGTGTGATGGGGAGTTTACAGGGAGAGGAGGGATTGTGTGATGGGGAGTTCACAGGGAGGAGCAAGGTTGTTAAAAGAATAATAAATCCTGTTCATAATGCATACAAAGCATGGACATTAATGATTGAGTTGAAGTGCTCTTTATTTTACAAGTGATATGTGTCAAATGCATCAATCCACCAGATCAAAAATAATTGGCCAACCTCCCCTCCCTCACCCATCCCTGTGTGCATGTGCCCCGGATTCAGCCACATTTTCCTTATCACTCCCATCCCCAGGGGGCTGCCCATCAGCATAAGGGGGCAGTGGCACATGCCTGCGACAGCAAATGTTGTGCAGCATGGCACAGGTAAGTATGATTTTGCCAACCTTCGCTGGTGCACACATCAAGGCCCCTCCCTTACGGTCTAGGCACCGGAAGCGTGCCTTCAACAATCCGAATGCCATTTCCGCACAGATGAGTGTACGCCCATGCGCAATGTTGTATGCCAGCTCTGCTGGAGTGTATGGATTTCGCACAGGGGTCATGAGCTATGTTTACTGCGGATATCCAGAATCACCTGCAGGGGAGAGAATGCAGACATTAGGACAAGGTTGGTTCTGTGGGTGTACAAGGCTCAGACATCTGTCACATTGGCAGCTGAGTCAAGTAGGTGTTGGAAAGGCTAATGCTATCTTGGTGCATTGCTCTCATACATCCTTCAACTTCCTGGACATGCATGGGTGGAGGTTTACATGCATCAGTCTATCCATAGAAATGCAAATGCTTATGTGTCACACTCATGTCCTGCACTTATGCAGTTTTCCATATTGCTACTTTCATAGTGGTGTGTTTTGTGCAAGGTGCTATTTACAGTCAATGGACTACTCACTGCAATCACCACCCCTGTATCTGCATGCCACTGTACTCTTGTCCCTTGTGTCATGATCAGGGTACCCTCATATCTGCATGTTCGGGCGACATGCTGTTAGGCATTTAGTTGTGGCATTCATTATGGCTGGTTTTGCATTTGCTACTTGGCACATTACTGTACATTTGGCCAGGCATGTGAATGTACAATCAGGGCTCACTATCTCAGGGATGGTCATTGTTGGAACTACAACTACTAGTGTATGGTGGTTTGGCCGCAGTGCCTACATTAGGTCTATATTGGCATGACTGGCTGTTGCCCAGGGTGGGATGTCTATTCGGTGGCAGGGTGAGGAGCAGCACTGCGACACACACAAGATGCTTTGTGGTAGTTGGCCTTCAATATGTGTGTGTGCTTTCACAAGTGTGTATCATTCAGGGTGTGTTGTGCTGTGTGGTATGTGTGCAAGGGTTCTCATGCGAGGAACATCCATGGGGATGTGGCTGTGCTAGTCCTCCTGGCATGCAGGGATTCCTGTGTGTATGCCCCCCACCCCTAATTTGGCATGCATTTCTGAAGCATTTGTACTCAACCAACATCCATGTGTTTTGGCCTCAGTACTTCTCCATGTAGGCTGGCAGGGTAGTGTTCCGCTGGACCATGGAGTCGTGGGTGGACCCTGGGAGGCAGGTGCAGCAGGGGGTGAAGGTTAGGTTGGGGCTACACGTCATCTGCACGTTCATGGAATGGTAACTCTTACGGTTCCTGTAGGCTTCCATGTTTGTGGGGTGCTACTAGTGCTACATATGTTCAGTCTAGGGCTGCTATGACGTTGGGGACTTGGGCAATGACATGGAACATTGCCTTGAGCTGGTTGACCTGTGCCTGTGTAGCTGGCAATGCAATGTGCTCATTGACATGTAGCAGCAGTGCATCCAGTACCTGTCATAGCACGGCACTGAAGGAGGACTGGGCCATACCATGAATCATGGCAACAGTGTGTTGGAAGCTGCCAGTCCCAAGGTACTGTAAAACAGAGTCAAGCTTGACAAGTGAGGGCACAGAAGTGCTGATGGCTATACGGCTGCCTATGTCGGCCTGGATTGTATCCAGCAACTGGGTGATGGTTGCACTGTCCAGCCTGTACTCAGTGACCAGCTGCCCATCAGTCAGGGCCCAGGGAGTGGGCCTGACCCTAGAGATGGCTGGCCGCCTTGCTGGTGCTGGTCGCCTCCTCCTCCTCCTCATCCCCACCGCCCCCTGCTCCCAGGGCCCTGGGCTGGTTGGCAGGCCTCTGTAGATCCAGCCGCAGCAGGTACAAGTCCACATGCAAATGGCAACATGATGTTGGGGATGGTGTGTTGTGAATGGGTGGGCCTTTAGTAGGCCTCTGGTGTGCATTGTTTTCACCTGGGCCCTTGTTGCTGTTTCCTCCCTGCTCCTGATGCTGTAATGGTGTTCGGGAGGGTGTGTTGTTCATAGGTAGGTCTTTAGTAGGCCTCTGAAGTGCATTGTTTTCACCTGGGCCCTTGTTGCTGGCTCCTCCCTGCTCCTGATGCTGTAATTGTGTTGGGGAGGGTGTGTTGTGCATGGGTGGGTCTTTAGTAGGCCTCTGGTGTGTATTGAATTGAATTGGGCCCTTATTGCTGTCTCATGTGTTCTTTTACCTCCAGCATTTGGCATGGGGTAATTTTGGCAGATTATCTGCCTGTTTCTGGCACTAAGAGCGCCAACGCCGGACTTGTGATAGATCTGTCATTGTACGTTTGGTTGCCGCCGCTATTACAGCCGACGCTATTAACGCCGGCGGTTTTGCCGTCAGCTGTAATGGGGCCGGCGGATTTGGCACTCGTTATCCGGTGGAGCGGTATTGGCGGCACTAAAACCTTTTCCGCCAGATTCATGATGAGGCCCTTTGTCCCATTATTTCCTATGGGAACCTTTTGTACTAACCAGAGGGGATATTTCTTTAAATAGTGTTTTCAAATCAGAAAAGTTGTGCACAAACCCAAGAATCGATGGCAATGTTTTCCCTGGAGAGCACAGCTCCAATATGAGACATTTCACTCTCAGTGGTTTGTACACTTTTTTTTAGCCATGTGGCTAGTGAAGTGCCTGACCTGGCGACCGCAAGTTCGAATTCCCACCTGCAGTTGTGAACAGGGAGTATAGTCTTAACATTCAAAGCTAGAGTGGCATTTATCGCTCTGCTCAAGGGCTCTAAAATTTCCACATTCTGTCCACCCTTGCGCGGTCTGAACTTGAGCCCAACAATTGTATATGGAGCTCAAAATCAGACCCTCGTGTCAGCGATGATGCAGTGCTTACTGTATCTGGCAGCCTGAAGGGTGCGGCCACACTGTGGCCAGGAAGCCCCACTTCACCCCTCGCCCCCTCAGAGGCTACAAGCATAGGCGTCCATAGGGAGTGACAAAGGAGGGCAATCGCCATCCGCTATTTGCTGTTTGCCCCCCTATTTCGTGCCCTGACTCCCTGGCAAACAACTCTTTTGTGGAGCTCTGAAGGTGCTCCTTGACCAGCCACAGGTAATCACATGTTTACAACTACTTGTTTACTGAGCCTGCCCTTTCTTCTGGCCTGAAGGGGACATAGCAGGAATAGATGGACCATGAACGTCACTGTGCTGGGGCCAATCTGTGCTAAAAGTAGGCTTCCCACGTGCTGGGCACACTATTGTTTTAGCAACTTGAAGCTTACAATTTCATTGAAACCACAAAACAAGATAATTCCTAAGTGAAGCATGCTTCCTAAACTTGGCTTTCTTTAAACTGTTTATTTATTTATTTGCATATTTATAATGTGCCTGCAGGCATCAGGGCGCAAGAAGACAGAGGGATAGATCAACTAGAAGTAAAAAATTGATTATTCAAAAAGGACTGTTTTCAGCCGTTTCCTAAAGGATATGTGATTCCTATCTACAGAGAGATCTTTTGGGAGATTATTCCATAGACGTGCCACCTCTGCCTGGAAGGACCTTCCCCGACCCTTCACTCACTTGCGCTTGGGGATGACCAAACGAGCAGAGTCACTGGATCTTGTTATTCTCTTGGGACAAGTGACCCTTATTGAGTCTTTAAGGTAACTCAGTGCGTGACCATGAAGGCATTTATGCACAACAGCGCATACTTTAAATCGAATTCTGGCTTCTACCGAAAGCCAGTGCAAATTTATACGATGCTCTGTGATGTGTTCTCTACTAGAAACACCTTTTCCAATGCGCACTGCATCATTTAGTAGGATTTGGAGTCTTTGAATAAAGCCCTTTCCTGCACCAGCCAATAGTGCACTACAATAGTCAGTACGTGGCATAATCAGTGCACAAACTATGGTGGTGCAATTGGCTTCTGAAACTAACCTAAGTAATCTCAAGTAATATTGAGCCTTATTTGTGGTGTGATGAATTTGAGCATCTGAATTAAGGGAAGCCTCTAGTACGACTCCCAGGGTCTTACCCTTCGAAACAGTATTTACTTGATGGTTCTGGATAACAAAGCTTGAAAACGTATCGTCCAGTTTCGAGCGAGTCTGAGCAGAACCAAAAATAAGAAGCTCTATTTTAGCCGCATTAAGACATATACCATTGTTGGACATCCAGCTTTGAATACTAGTGTAGATCCTTGAAATAAGAGACACATCTTTTTCATAGTTACCACTGATATTTATAATTTGTATTGATATTTATAAACTGTGTTTATTTTTTTATTGGACTACACACACAAATACCTTGTGATTTGTGTGGACCTACTTTTGAGTTTTATGGACCAGTATACTTCAAAAGATGTTATTTGTTTGTCAAACTACTCAATTGAAAGTAAATGATTTTATTGTGCTGAGCTGTGGGTTCATGGGTGTAGGACATGGGGGTGCATGATTTTATGTGGGGGGGATATAATGGCATATGTGCCCCTCAGAATCTCTTGTTGTGCACAGACAGTGCACTGCCACTGTCTGCTGCTGTTGCACATATTTCCTGGCTCAGCCAGGAATGGCTGCCCGTGCCGGGCACAGGGCTGTCACGAGGGGGGTGCAGGAGGAGCAAGCTGTCCCAGGCCTCGTACTTGGGGGTGGGAGGCCTCGCAGCACATTCAACGACAGACCGTCATTCCATGCCCATAGAGGCCCAGGGAACACAGTCTCAAGGAGCTCTGGCAATGCTGAGCGAGCTTAGCCGCTATTGGACAGTGGCCCATCTTTTGGCTTGACTGCTTTATATCCCTGATAACTAGGGCAGTAGCAAGTCAAAGACTCTGAGAGCTTGTATACTGTGACTGAGGTGACACATAACACACACATACACACGCGCGTGCTGTGGGAGTTAGATCCACAGGATGGCGTAGGTTTTACTAACCGATTACGGACCATCATTTTCAGAAGGAACAGCGTCTCCTATTAAGATAAAGAACCAGAAAAAATGTACCTGCTGCTGGCCTTCCACACCATGCTTAGAATGAGTGTTGTCGACCTTCCAAAACTCTTACAGGGTGGGATGTACTCTTGCCAACCTTCCATACCACTCAGGTTTAAGGCACATTTCTCCTCTTATACACACTTGAAATGGGTGAAATATAAACTTTCCATCTTCGAATGCATTATAACATGGAAACATTATATGCTCTGTATGAACCCACAATAACACGGAAGAGTGGTATGTACTGCATGAAACCACTATAAACGAACATTGAAAAAGCCAACAGATTTGGCTTTTGTATAGCCATGGGATAGGCATTTGGCATGCACTGCGTGAATGGTGATACTTGACCATGATACGACAACGGCTGCAAAATGGTGTGAACACCTGGGCAAATGATACCAGTGCTAGGCAAACGCCTATGATACCTATACACAATCCATCCAAAACTGTTGTTTTTCGAGAATGCTTTTTTTCATATGACTTTAGTGCAAGGAAGAGATGCATGGACACACACACTACTTATAAATCAAGTGGCTGAAGGCACACTTGGTTAAGACACATTCTATTACACCAGTAGCACATTTACAGCTGCCATTATTATTTGTATTTCTATTATTGTTATTAGGGTATTTATTGAGCACAGACCGAGCATCGGCAAGCAATTTTACAAGTCTTCAGAGAAAGTACACACTGAGGAAAGCAGAGATTCAACGTATCGGGGAGCGAAGAATGGGGGTGAGGAGGTTAGGCAGTTTGGCAGCAATGACTATGCAAGCAAACAGGGGAGGAAGAAGGAGAGAGCAGATCCCCCAGTCTCAGGATAGGTGGGGAGTTGAGCCAATAACTCTCAGAAGACTTCTTAGAAATAACATTGTAAGGCCCTCTACTGCACAAAGCGTGGTATTACTGTTTGATATAGATTGCTCAAAGAGTTCTCATGAGGATATGTTTTGGTTTGGAAAATGCAGGTAGTGGCTTGGTATGGCGATACAGATTATTAGCATGGGGTAGTCAATGGGTGAGTCAATAAACAAACAACACCCACAAGCTATGTGCTTCTCCTGATATCCTATATCTCTCCTATATGTAATCCAGTGTAATAGTTTGGGCTCATTGGTGGTGCTTAGGCACCACCTAATAACCAAAACTAATAAGGGGTGCCTCCTACCACTCCGAAACAGAGGGAAGAACCCACATATTGCATTAAGAACACTTATATTGAAATAAGCTATAGCCTTCCACCTTTACAGCAAATCTGAAAATGTAAAATGTGCCTACTTCAAACCTCCCAGGCATCTCACCCTGTGATCCACTCTGAGAACAATCAAACATGTACTGGCCTAAGAATAAATATATTGACAGACCAATCCCTCTGAACGACTTAGAGGGCTGTTGCAGAGTCTGTCAGTGGTTAATCAGAGCCTGATGTGAGACTGGCAGAGTCTATCCCAACCCTACTGACCTCTCAGAGGCACAGACCCTTTGAGAAATGCCCTAATGTGTCCAGCGGTGGAGGAGCCAGCTTTGCCCCCACACTGGGCTCCACAGTGCAGAAAACCTCCATGGCCATGCTAATCCCTATGGCAATTCCCACCCAGTTCTTGCCTACCCCCACCCAAAACACCTCCTCATTGGAACTCTTTGAGCTAACGTCAAACAAGCCTTACCATCAAACTTTTCCCTCAAAGTGTCTGCGAGTGGTTTCTCAAAGAAGTCTGAGAGATAATGATTAATTGAAGTTGTAAACACGCTACTGATGTAAAAAAAAAGTCTTGACCGGGTCTGCCTTCAGCCACTTGATTTTAAAGCACCACATGTCTTTCACTGAAGTCCTGTCAAAAACAAGCAATGGCAAATCCAACCGTTTTGGCTTGTGCATAAGTATTAGGCATTTGCCAGGCACTGCTATTAGATGCTCAGGTACTCAAACCATTTTGCACCTGCTACCATCAACGGCCAGTTAATACCAATACAGCAGTACCTTTCCCATGCCTACCCAAACTGTTAGCATTGCCAATGCATGTTTTGCTTTGCCCTTGATTTACAAGTGCAAGCATCAAGGTTAAAGCAAATATATTACTTGGCTAAACTGAACCACATTGGATATAGGTGGGTCTAGTCAGGAATAATATTTATGGTGCATAGTCAGCCTGAACATACTTTCTTTTACTGGCTGGGAGTCCTTATATGGTAACAATGGCATAAATTGGTGCAACCTGAATGGACATACATGGGAACAACCAGCACAAATATATTTTAATATTAGCATATGTTGTGTGCAAAAATGGCATGACATGCATTGGAAAATGTTCCTGTGCATGTTTGGTGGCTTGCAACTATTGGGGTTTTTCATGTGCTTCCGTACAAAACCAATTGCAAACTGTATGCATTTCTACCCAACTTTGCAAAGAAAGTGCCGTAAAATGCATAATTTTAACCCAATGTTTCAAACATTTTCTTGGGAATGATGCACCCCTCAAACTCCCATTGTTTGGTTTGGTCTACCTCACTGTGCTTCGTCAATCCTGCTAATTGATGCAAACATGTAAGCCCCTTCAGTTTAGAAATTCACTAGCCCCCACTTTACATGATCTATCTGTCACTGTTTATGATGTGTGTTTTAATGTGCACACAGGGGCATGATGCTCCTTAATGCTGGTATGACGCACTACAGGCCATCATACCATCCTATAAATTTGTATGCATATGATACAAAAGTTAGTCTGGCATAAACCTTTCTTCAATAGAGAAATCTAATTTTGCTGTAGTTGATTTGCAGTTTAATAATTACCCATATTTGGGTTCCTCCATATAAACTCAAGGAGAGATTTCTCGCGTCTCCTGTTTGCGGCAGTGCCGCCGCTGGCCCAGTGCAAAACATGGTAAGGGGGCCTCACCCAATTTTTTTCCCCCGGCCTCACCACATCTTGTGACAGCCCTGGCCGGGCAGTTGTTTGCAGCTTCACTTGCATGCAAAGACGAAAGTTCTGCTCGTGGCGTGCCACGGCCCGAGCCACTCCCCTGCACATATGACTCCAGGCACTGCCTGGGCAAGAAATAAACTGCACGTGCCCCTGCGCAGTGCACTGCTCCGCAGCCTCTGGTGTCCAGTCACAGTGCTGCTCACTATTGCCATTGAAGCAAGCACGGAGCATGAGCGAGCAGGCTGACTGAGGCAGCGATGCCGCGTGCTGAGTCTCAGGCTGGACAGGGACGGTCACATCCTATTTGCTTTTGCAGCAGGGACCAGCGAAATTCAAGTGTTTGCAGTCTCACTTGCTGCTTGCTGGACTGTCTGGTGTTGGCGGAGATAGCCCTGCAGCAGGGATTCTGGTGTGGACAGAGGGATTCCTGCAGCAGGGGTTCTGGTGTGGGCTTGGGTATGCCTGTAGCAGGGATTTAGGTGTGGGCAGAGGTCAGTCGTTGTTCATTGGATAGGTGGACAACTGTTTAATTTGGATCCACCATTAAAAATATAGAAACTGATTTTTATTTCTTCCACATTTGCTTATGTGTCTCCCGGCCTTCTCTGTCCCAGTTTTCTTCTATCCTGCATCTTTTTCTCACGCCCCTCTGCTTATGGGTGTGGTGATGGGTCGGGTCGGCTGCCTAAAAGGAGAATAGTCGTACTCCTACCATAACCCACCCTGGCCCCATGCCACATCAGGGACCAGGTCACGGTGACCCGGTCCCCCGCTGCTACCCAGAAACGCAATAGTGGAACTGCAGCACAGTGCGGACATTAGGGGAGGTGTGGTATTCGGAGGATTACTGAAAAGCTTAGCACTGGCTACTGGTTTAAGAGGTGCTCTTTGTGTCTTTTCAACACCTGTGAAACTGGCAAGGCAAAGAGGCCAGCCGGTAATCTCACAGCAGCCCACTGGTTTGCACCCCTTGCATTCTTTGGTGTGCACGTGCACCACCTGTCAAAAGGCTGTCACCAGCCCCTAACTGATGTGCGTGCATAACGGGGGCCTAGAAAATGTCCAGGCTTCGAAAGCTATGAACCGCCCATGTCTCTTGTTCTAACCATTAATGGTCAACAATGGGAATCGCCAATGGTGGAAATTTGGGAAAGAATTGGAAGTTACCTACCCTTGTAATCAAGGCACATTGGTGGAAGGGAACTTCTAGCTGGAGGGATGTTGAGAAGAATACATTTTAGGACTAGAAACTCTTTTTAAGTATCTTAAATGGGGAAAGGGAACAGAGGCACGTGTGTTCTGCAACCTGGCATAACTGCCACCCTTAATCCAAAGCTTACCGCGCTACACAGGACAATGTTTCACTGTAGCATGTAAGCTTTCCCAGGCTATGCCACACTTTCTCGACAGTCGTAAGGAATTGCTCTGTGGAAATATCCCTGACAGTGGCACTCAAGCATTGCTTGCCTGAATGGAAGATTCTAGGAGTGCCCTCACAATGCTACCCACATCCAGCCCAGACTGAGCCAATTCTTAGAGCGCTGGCATTCCTCTGCTTTTGGGGTTCAGCATGTGCTGGGTTTGTCACCTCTGCTGAAAGAATATGTGTTTGCTTGAAAGCAATAGTTCATTAATTACACACTCCTATTTCCTGTAATTTGTATTTTGTATTTTATTTATTTGTAATGCGCACCAGGCCGTGGGCATCCGGGCGCAAACTTAGAGGACAAAGTTACAAAGTGACATCATATACAGGATATACAGTGAAAACGTAAATTTACATAGGTACAAAAGTTGTATATATAAAATATATTATAATATACATAATTACAGAAAGGGGTGGAATATGCAATCAATCGTAAACTTACAGTGAAAGCATACAAATATACATCATATACATCATACACAGCAGAGTGAAGGCTAGGCCACTCTGAGAGTAGTGTCAGGACCAGACAGTAGTGAGTAGGTTGGAAAGCAGTGGAGCATAGTCAGACACAAAGTGTTGCAAAGTCAGTCGCTAAAGCAGTTTATCAAGGGACAAAATTAAGTGAGGCACAGTTTAGTGGGGGGCAGAAGATTCTGGGGGCAGAAGATTCTGGGTGGATGCTACAGTCAGAGGCAGAGTCAGATTTGAGCATAGAGCCAAGATTTTGTTTTCCGTTTGAAGGAGTTGAATGAAGGCTCTGATCTGATGTTGGACGGAAGAGTGTTCCAAAACTTAGTAGCCAGAACAGGGAAACTCACGCCCACAGCTTTTTGAAGTTTAAATCTCGGCAGAGATAGGCTGTGTGTCTGAGTAGTTCTTTGGGGTCGTGAGGGGGTGTGGAGGGACAGGCGGTTGGAAAGATAGCGTGGGGCCTTGTTAGTCAAACATTTGTGAGTAAAGGCAAGTGTTTTCAGCGATATTCTCTGTTTGACAGGGAGCCAGTGCAGGTTAGTCCTGACATCTGAGATATGTTGGTTTCTTGGAATATTCTGAGTGATTTGTAGTTTGTTGAGGTTAGCCTGGTGAGTCCCCAGACAAAGGGCACTACAATAGTCTATTCTGGACATGATGAGCGTTCTAACTAGAGTGATGCTATTAGGGGTGGTCAGAAAAGGTCTGCAGGCTGCGATGAGTTTGCAGGTGTATGCGGATGCTGGTCTGACTGCATTGGTTTTTCTTGTCAATGACAAGGTAGAGTCAAGATAGATACCCAAGGTTTTAGTGTCCTTGGATACTTTAATGACGTTGCTATCAATGATGAATGACTGATAGGAGTGATCTAATTTGTTAAGTCGCTGAGAGGAGCCCAAGATGAGGAGCTCTGTCTTATCATCATTGAAGCAAAGTTCGTGTTGGGCCATCCAAGCCTGAATTACCAGATATACTTCGTTCAATGCCTTGGTGTCCGCAGTGTGGTCACCAGTGATAGGGATGAGTATCTGGGTGTCATCCGCATAATTAGTGTAGGAGACACCCAGATAATCCAGAACATCAAAGAGAGGTTTGGTAAACACATTGTAAAGTGTAAGTGACATGCACGAGCCTTGGGGGACCCCGCATTGGATGGGGGCAGGGTCAGCAACTTCTGAAGGGGAGAATACCCTCATGTTCCTGTTACTGAGAAAGGAACTGATCCAGGCAGTGGCTGAATCAGAGAAGTGGGCGGCAGAATGGAAGTGCTGGCACAAGCTTTTGTGATTGACCAGATCAAAGGCTGCGGACAGGTCTAGGAGCAATAGCAAGGCTAATTTCCCATTATCTTTCAGGACTTCGATTTGAGTTTTCAAATCTAACAGGGCCGTTTCAGTTCCATGCCTAGGACGGAAACTGGATTGTCTAAGTCCAAGGAGGTTATTAAGTTCCAAATAGTCTTGAGTCTGCAGGTAGGCTGCACGGTCAAGTATTTTGAGCATGAACGGGACAGTAGTGATGGGTCTGTAGTTGGTTGGTATACTCAGGTCTAAAGAAGGTTTTTTTAGCAAAGGGATCACCCAAGCGTCCTTGAGGTTGTCTGGAACAATGCCTGTTTTAAAGGAGGAGTTGATAAAGGCAGTTATAAAAGGGGCAAGGTCATGGGCAGATTCCTTGATGATAGGTGCAGGGCAGGAATCACCTTGGCAATTAGAAGGTTTGATTTTATTGATGATGACTTCCACTTCAGCAATGGAGAGTGGAGTGAAGGCGAACGGTTTGATCAGAGGTGAAACCGAGGGGCCAGTCATTAGTGAATTGGACTGATGATTATCCAACTTCAGACTATTTTGTTTGTCTTTAATTTTTAATTGGAGGGAAGAGATTTTGTTCAATAAGGCTGTCTGGATATTTGCGCACCATTCGCTATCTTTAATACAGGTGTCAGGCGGTGTGGCAGGTGATTCGAGTTCCTTTAGGATCTTGAATATTTCTTTGGTGTTCGGGTCAGCTTGCATGATGCGATTATTGAGAGACTCTTTTTTGGCCTGGTAGATGGCTTCTTTATAGTTGAGTGTGGCTAGGATGAGGCCATCCTTGTGAGCCTCTGACAGAGCATCTTTTAGCTTTACGGAGCACTCTTAACTGAGGTGTAAACCATGAGTGGAGGTGCGCATGAGGTTTAGGCTTTCTGAGTTTGATAGGGGCGATAGCGTTTAGTGCTGAGAGCATCGCTTGGTTGTACGAGTCTGCTAGGATTGTAGGATCAGAGCAGGAGTGTGTAATCTTGTTAAGGGAGGGGAGTAAGAGAGGGAGTAATTTCTCTCTAGTTATGTCCCTTTTATTTCTAGTAGGGAGGGCCGGGGCCATAGTTGGTAGGGGGTGTGCAGCTGCTTCAATATTAAAGGTGATGATATGGTGGTCAGACCATATGCAAGGTGCATTAGAAATTACCTTGATATTACAATTGGTATCGGCTTGCCAGTCAAGTGTCCTTCCTTTACTGTGGGTAGGTTCTAGGATGTGCTGAGTGAATCCGAAGTCAGTTAGGGTATTGGCAAGGTCAATGGCGGTAGGGTCATTAGGGTAGCAGAATCCCAAGTTAAGGTCACCCAAGAGAATGATTTGCAATTTATCTAGTAGTATGGTGGAAATCTCATCCACAAAGGAGGAGGCTGGGCCAGGTGGTCTGTAAATAAGGTGTGTGGTGGTTGTTTGGTTAGGCGTTAGAGGAAGCTTGACTGAGAGTAATTTTGCAGACTCCATATTGACATTAGGGACCACTCTTAGGCCAAGTGAGTTTTTGTAAATGAAGGCAACTCCACCCCCTCTGGATTGAGGAGTGTTACAATTGCAGCGCGTAATACTGTAATCTGGAGGTATGGCTAGAGATAGTGTGGGTCCAGATGCTGCATGTAGCCAGGTCTCATAAATAGCAATAAAGTCAAGCTTTTGGGTCATGATGAGGTCAGCAATACCAAGTGTGTGGGCTGTGACTGATCTGGCGTTGATAAGTGCGTCCATGATCTGTGCAACTTCGGCTACTGGGGCTGCAGTTTTGGGGTTGTTGATTGTGATGGGAGAACACAAGGCAATGGGGCTCAGACTAGGGGAGGGGAGTTTAGGCATGGTGCGAGTAAACGTGTTAGTGCGCATGTGCGCATGACAGAACCTGGATCCTAATCTCTTATTTCTAATGTGGAGGGAGCAAGGTTGATTAGGTGTAGGTTTCTTTGCGAAGTGTTCCAGCCAGAGGGCAGGGGCATTAAGGTACTGGTTAGTAGAAGCATCGTTATGATTATGCTCATTGGGCACTATCAAGTGGCAACCCATAGTGTGGTGGAGTGGTGGCAGTAGCTGGTGGTGTGTAGAGTATACAGGTACCACAATAGGTGAGGGAGCGCAATGAAGGTGGGCTGGTGATGCTGGAATAAGCAACCTGACCGAAATGGATAATAGTGAGAGCAATAGGTGGACGTGAATTAAAGTGATACAAGAGAACATGATAGATAGAGGTTTTAGTGCATTAAGTACTGCAAATGAGCCAGATGACAGAGCATGCATGTGGTTCAACCACTTAGTGGTACTAAGGCAGAAACAGGTGTGCACCAGGATAAGATCCTATGAGGCACCGATAGTGTCAAACGGGATCTGGATGGTATATGATCCATACAGATCCAATCAATATATGTACCACAGAAGCCGCAGGCTTACAAATATTGGGAAACAAATGCAAATGCAGCGAGGCAGAGGTGCTGGCGCAATTTTGCACAGACAGCAAGAGCAACATTGTATAGGTAACCTACTAAGCATGACTCAAAGTTTCTATAATATCAAGAACTCAGACATGCAACTAGTTAAGTGGCAAATGAAGTACAATCCTACAAAGTGGAACATTACGACAGGACAACTGTAAATATAAATTAGATGCCAAGGAAGTACGCCTCGTGAACAACACGGCTGATATATCAGGCTGAGTAGGCAGTAACAGGCAGCATTAACCAATGGTACAAGGGATTGTTAACAGCCTAAACATTATTTGAGCAAATCACTAGTATACATTACAATCGCGGCAGTAATAGTATGATAAAGCAGAATGAAGGCAAGAGAATGTGACCCCACAACGTCTGATCAAGGTAAGGGTGGTACTTAAGCAAAAGCACGAGGCGGTTGCAGAGTGCCAGCTCCGTGTCACAAAACAATGTAAGCAGGGAGGTGCAAGTCAATCGGAGTATGAACAGGGTTAATCTTACCCAATTTAGTCCAGTAACAGGCAGCGTTGGACACAAGCAGGATGAAAATGAGATGAAAGGAGCAGAGTTCCAGGTCCTGGCCTCTGTTGCCTCTGGACAGGCTCAGGACAGGGCTGCCTTGTTGGGCAGCCTTAGTGGGTGGGCCGGCGTTTGCCTGCCGGCATCAGTAACTGGTTGAAGTAGGTACAGGGAGCCCATCACTGGAAGTCCAGCCTGCAGAAGGCTGTAATTGCACACACAAAGTTACCGGCGGCCATCTTGGAAAAGAAACTGCCTCATGGAGGCTAATGGAGTCTGGATGCCAAAAGCAATTTTCACAGGCATCACAGATAATTTTTGTAAAGCGCTGTCTCCATGCAGCTTACGGCGAATTCTTGGGGGCAATGCAGATTTCGAATCTGCTCAGGATGAAAAGAGTCCCATGAAGCAGCTCCGGGTGCTCTCATTGTAGCCTCTTTCACAAGCACAGTTTTCACCTGAGTGCATTGATGTGCGGAAATCGTCTCTGGGGGCTACATAGGTAGGTTCTCATGCTGTGTAACATTCACTCTCTGTGGATTACCCTGCATTCCTGTTGAGGCTCTCCCTTTGTCCTCCTATATTACCTCTCACAGTTTTGGGCGTTCATGCAGACTGGACTAAACAAGGCAGCACAGATCTGCCCCCCGCCCAATGTGCTCTGGGTCTCTGCCAGATTCTCTGCCACCATTCGAATTTGTTTGCAAATATTAGCAGATAGTGGGGTGACCATGAATCTTAAGCGGTCGTTACTGTGCTACGACACACGAATGTTTAGTATAGTGTATGTTTCTTGACCTTGATTCGAGCTTCAGCCTTTGTTCCTGTATGTGGTCATGGCTCTCCTCGGTCGGTGACTGCAATATATTTTATCCCATGTGCAATTCACATGTGCTCTGATTAAAAACACACCGCTGTTGCAAACATGATTAATCTTTGGCCCTCGAAACACCAGTGTTTCTGCTGTGGGTACTCATGTTAAAACTATAATTTGTCTGTCTTGTATCGCTTGCATCCGAAATTGCACAGATAAACTGGGTGTCTGTCTTGAGCCACCTCGCCAATATTAACATTACACATTAGACTCAATCATGTTTGTGTGTGCAATATTCACAAAGATATAATGGATCTAGTTGAAATACAAAAAACGCAAACAGAATTTAACATGTTTACAGAGCGTGCAAAAGAAATGTGTTTTTTTGAATAATTGTGCGTGATCATCACTCACTACAAATGCATTGACAGTTCATTTTACTCTGTGGTTCGAGTCTGTAGCAAAGTCCCCAAGGTGTTCCCTGTCCCCCCCAGATTTTATGTGTCTCCTACGCCCCTTTGTGGGCGCTAACTTTTGATTTTCACTATGGGACGTGTGACTCTACTTTCAAAGATTTCAGCATCCGACCTGGATGCCTTATTGGGCTCAAAATCACTTTATTACCAACAGTGCAGTTCAAATACATGACTTTAAAGTCAATGGTGTTTCATCTCTAGCCCCATGCACCCTGTTAGACGGACTCATTTTTGAGTGCGTATTGTTTGAAGCTCAGCTGCGAGCAGTGTCTCTTCTGCTAACCCCCATCTCTCTTACTACATATTATTTGAAGCTGAGCCTGGAGCGATATCGGCTTAGTTAAAAGGAAACTGTCTTTTGCTGAGTGCAAACAATTAGGTGGTTGAACTATGAGTGATGTATCCACTTTACAATGCATATTACTCACAATAATAACATGCTGCAAGCCTTTTTTCAAACAACGAATAAGAGCAGGTGACTATCACATGTATAACCCAGTGGGAAGATTAAACACATCTAAAATTGTCAGGTGTTAGATGCTAAACTATTGCGATCCTCTAAGGCCTGATTAAGAGTTTAACAGTATTACCACGAGGAATACGACCAACCTGTTACCTTTAAACCATGTGGTAATTAAGCAGTGCCCCGTTCAGAACGCATGATTCTAAGTCATGTTAAACTTTCCATCATTCCCCATTGTGGAGTCACAGTAATTACGGCATATGGTACTGAATTTGTGTGGCGGTAATTACTGCCACATAAAAGCTGCCAGTAAAAATGAGACTTTGATTTTGGTGGAGTGGTAAAACACGCAGTAATGGTGTACCTTTGATCTGGCCCTTACTGTTCAGAAAATCTCTCAAAATCTGTCTGTTCAATAGACTTCAACAGACAAATTAGCATGACCCCTCCAAAGACCCAATAAAGGAAACCTTTAGACACACCAGGCTGGGACTTAAGGCACGCCAGAACCACTCAGATGAACCAGCATGTTCCTGTAACTCTCAATGCACAGACCACTTGGATTTTAACAACATGATAGCCATCAAAATTATTTTGCACCCAAAGATTGATCGGTTCATCAACCTCAGCAAACCAGAAAGAGAGACAGAGGGCCTGATTCAGTGGTGCGTGTTATCATGGCAAAGTGCAGTGTCTGAGTTGACAAACACTTTTCCATGAAGACATGCATTCCGATGTATTACGGGAGTGGCGGCAATAAACAAAGTCTGCCACTCCTGCAAAGCCGTGATTTACTGCATGGCAACAACCTTGCCAACCACCTCACATCTAAGGGTGCACCAGCCAAAAGAGACGTTCATTAACGGTGCCCTGGGAGGTGCCGTTAAAGACCACAGTACACTTTTTCACATTTTAAACATAGCATGTCTCAGACTGCAGCACCGCTTATCTAGTTTAATTAAAGTTTTCATAAACCTTCTTAAATTAGAAACGTGGCAGTCTTTTGGAAAATGTTTGCTATGCCACGGGAGCACATGTTTCCCCGCAAAGGGAGATTTTAGCAGCTCTTGCTGCTGGAAAGCATGACATTTCCCCTCCAATATTTCCACCCATCTCAGAATGATGGTGCTGGAAACTGGAGGGGAGAATGTCGGCATTCCACAGTCTATTTATCGCGAGCTCTGGAACAGGCCCTCAGACATTTGTGGCAGCTTTATTGACATAGCTATAACGCCTCTGTAGAACACTCAAATCCATTAGTGCAGGTTCTCACCAATCTAGGCTTTTAGTGCACGGGGGTTCAGCCCAAAGAGCGCCCAAAAATTGCTCTCATTCTCGGGTCCTACCAGGGCTCTTCAATCCAATTTCTACTAAACTCACTCTGTATGTCAATTTGCATAGTTTCTCTTTTTCACTTTCCTTGTGTGTCTCGAACTTTTAGTCCCTTTTTATTTGTCTCCTCACCAACCCACACCCCAAATTCCAGTCCTTTTCTGACCCCTCTTCAACTCTTTGTTTAAGACCTGGGCCTTGGGAGCATGATGAGATGAAGCATCTCAGTCAGTGATTCCAACATAAATCTGATCATGATGGTTTAATCTTCAATCATTAACTTTAAATGTGCTTTCTGCCTAACGCAGAAATCTCTAAAAGATGCTTGTCAATCACTGACCGATTTTACCCCCTGTTTAAATCAAGTATTGGGATATACAAAAGTATTGAGAGTTTGATTACTCCCATTTTTTGCAGGTAAGGCACATTGAGATTACATTATTTGCTTAGGAATACACAGTTTCTTAAAATGTTAAATGGCATTTGAACCCACTGGGCAATGTAGGCACCTGACCAAATACCTTCTGAGCTGGCATTGGGATACAGATTTAGGTTTTGGCTTTGCAAAGCACACAAATCACATAGTAAATCAACCTGACAATGTATTCATCCTTGTAAAACATGTTAAGCTAAAAAAGAATAATTGCAGCTTTATTTTACAAAGCCTAAAAGACAACTACAAGTCCCAGAAAACAAAGTAATATGACATTAAAAAATCCCATCTTTTTTACACCACTTTACTTTCAGAACTTAAAGACACACACAGTAAAGATTGCGATAAGGTCACTTGCCTAAACAATTGTTTTAGACAAACATTTTGCTTAGTTATGCGTGGTCTTCAAAATATTTGCATATTCGCTTAAAAACAAATCCTTTTTTGCATGTCAAACTAGCAGTCATCATAGTAAAAACTAATACTTATAAGGTGAGTGTTTTATTTTTTGGTCACTTTCATGTCCTAGTATGAATGTCAATATTGGGTATATAACTTGAGTGGTGTGTGGTCTTTCAGTACGAAACATCCCATCCCAGTCGCAGTTGCAATCACCTAAACATTTACACATAAGAAAAGGCACTGCTAATAAAAGGTAAACAGGTTAAAAAGTAATTGCCAGGCAGGTCTTAAGGTGCTGCCTGCACAGGTGTGTCTTACACTCCATTATCATGAATATGTCCCCCACATGAAAGCTCTGCAGGGCCCTGTGACTGGCAGGTACAGCTCAATTAGCCAAATGGTGTTGCATGCCCAGTGAACACACTAGCGGCCTGTAGTTGTATGCTTGGTTCTCCTTTTGTTCTGCATGGTGGGCCCTGAAGGAGCCCTGATGGGCACTGTGGGTGTGGGAGAGAGAGAAGGAAGAAGTAGGCTCTACCTTTGAAGGGAGAAATATAAAATAAAGATGACTCGTTTTAAAATATTGTGATGTAAGTTGGGTGTTGTTTTCATTCACCTAGCATCTGCTCTATGTTGGTTATTATTGTTAAGCTTGCTAAAATATATATTTAGTGAAACCATTTTTCCCGGTTGAACCTTATTTGATGTGCCATCACGTTGTCCCCTCCCTGTTGTATGTGTGCTCCCTGGTTTGCCCCCCTTAATAATGATTTCTAGGGACACTATTGTCCACCAGCAGGAAATCAAGACGAGAGGGGCAGGGTTGCTAATCTCCGCAATTTCCCCACATACAAATTAAACAAAGGAATCTTGCTGTGCCTTGTATTTGAATAATCAGGCCTGGGGGCCCCGATACTCCCAGTTGCCGAAGGTACAGTCTCCATGCACTGCAAAAGATATCGAACCACTGTCTGCCTGGTTGGAAAAAGTGCATGATGCCTGGCACAAACATACACAAAACACACTTTATTTTGATTTGGCTACTTTCTATCTGATTACAGTGAAGTAAGTAGTACTTTACATGCCTGTGGTGCAGACTGGTTGCAAAAGCAAGTGACAGTGTTTGAAAGATCCCGTGCAACTAGAAAAAGAAAAGTGTGCCAAGCTGCACAAGTTACAGGGAACATTGCCCCCCACCCGTTTAGTTCTGGCGCTGGCACTGGCATGCTTTTTTGCTCATCCTTCACACCTCTCGGGCCCACTGCCTCCACTCCTTACATTTCTCTCCTTTGGGTACCACTACTCGACATTTACTAGACCTTAATCCATCGCTTTTCACATCATTTACTGTCGCTCGGGTTCCTTTTCCGCCTTTTGTGATGATCTTGACATTCTTCTTTCTTCAACTTTCCCCTTCCTTTCCTTTTTCTTTCTTTCTTCTTGGCGATGTCAACCTGCACCTCTCGACTGCAAATGCATACTGTAATGTTCTTCCTTGCCTTCATTCCTATGAACATACACTTTTCCCCTCACATATTTCTGGTTCCTCTCTTATTTTATTCTTTTAGTCGACCTCTTCTCCATCACCCATTCCACCATCCCCCTTTAACTCTTCTCCTCTCTTGTTACTCTCTTACTTTCTCTTCCTACATCTTTTCCCCCCATTTCCTATGCTCCCAATCATACTCATCGCAATCACAAAAACGTCAACGCTCCTTCTTTCCTCCTGTCTCTATCTACACTCTTACCCTCTTTCTCCCTCCTACATGTCAATAATGCTCTTACTTGTCTAAACGCTTGACTTAGGATTCATTCTATCCTCTTGTTTCTTTCACACCTTCCCATAGGCCATCACAGCCTTGCCTATCACCACAGATTCACTCTTTCCACTCTTCTTTCCACTGTGCCATGCTCAGATGGAGGCAGTCTTATTCTGCCTCTGATCATCCTCGACTCTCATCCATACACTCTTCTGATGATTCCACCCTTGAAGCAGCCAGAAAGCTCTACTTCTTGGATCTTTTCCGATCCAACTGCCATCATGCTTGTTGACTCCTTTAACTTGTGAGAGTATCGGGTTGGTAGTCCCACAAATATGCACTGTACATCACAAAGTGATTGTTCAATGTATAGCCCAAAAAAAGGACACTTTTATTCAATCCAATTGGACATTAATCCAGACAAGACAACGCATTAACAAATTAAACAAACAGAGGTGCCCCAGGCAATATACGCTGAATAGTTGATAATGCATACACTGCAGGGCATTAGTCCAAACTGGACATGAGTCAATTATACAAATGTCAAAAAGAAGTCCTAGATTCACTGTTAGACTGTTAAACAAGGGTGCCTATCACAACAAAGGTGCCAAGACGTGTTTCGACCTGTACTGTCTTCCTCAGGTCACACAGCAATATTCCTGATTGGTTCACAACAGAATCATAACAAAAATATATCACTGCTTAGTATAGCACTTCAAATATCAATGTTTTTAACATGAGTCAATGTTATGGTACAAAAGGGAAAAGAGAGAGTTAAAGGGAAGGGGGGAAAAAGGGAGAGAAGACATTAAAGTAGCCAATGGTAAATGACCATTGTCAAATTATACAATCACATTGTGTTAATTTGTATTGTATATTAAATACCCACTTCTTGTGTATGGGCTACAAAACCAGTGATTACGGTTGCCTTAATGAATCGCATCATACAGCACCAAAAGCCATTACACATAGTTATGAGGGATCTAACGGTTAGTGGGATGTGGGACACCAGGTGCAGAGTTAAAGCATGCTGGGATACGGGTTAGCAAATCTCTTGGTACCCCATTTAGACAAACCCCCTTGCAAGGATCTAACATGCTTATAATTATGCTGTGAGGCTATATATGACCAAAGAACCATTTAATGTTCCCCATATATCAAAATACCTTGTGAATAGCGTTTGTTAGAACTTTTCCTGTTTATTAGGAATGAATATCACCGGTCCTGTTAGGACAGAGTTACGAAATTCTGTAAACTAAGAATACTTCATGCTCATATGTGCGGTTTTATTAAAGATGTATATGTGTATCAGGTTTTGCCAATCCGGAGCCGAAGAACTCTCGACGTGTAGCCGTAGAATTCTCCCTGCCAATGTATCCCTTTGCATTCCAAAAGGAAAACTACAAAGGTAGCAATTAGCCGAAAGACAGGATCGCTGCAGCAGCCGATGAGCAGGAGCCGAAAGGTGGATCCTCGTAAACCCGGAGGATGACAGATGAAGACCCCCCGAATGGAACTCAGGAGACAGGATTCGGATGCAACTTTACAAGAGCAAGAACAAAATATAATAAACAGAGGGACCAAACCTAACTAGGAAAGAACGTGACAGTACATCAAAGAACATCAAATGAATGGGTTTAGACACTTACCAACAGCTTTCCGATGTGTAGATAGTGAGGAGCTCTGCACTACGCAGCCTACCCTATACCCGATGGCACGAGGACGCTTAAACGGTACAGCACGCAGTCTCTAGTCCGAACCTGTCCCGCCGGAATGAGGACGCCTCTCGAGCTAAAGCACCAAGTGGAAGTCTCTAGTTCGGGTGCAATTTACTGGGCAATGCAGGCTCTCTCCAGGTACTAGGTCAGAAAGCTTTGACAACAATTTGACAAGTGGCGGGATGTTCCAGTTGCAGTGTAGAAATGAAGTTCGAGTCAGTGATGTGCGGACACAGAGGTAACCAATTCGATAGGCGGGGCAAGTCCAGATGGCATTCCGAGTTGGCAATGTGCGAGCAGCGAAGTACAAAATCAGCAGGCAGTAGCAGGTAAGATAACGTTCCGAGTCGGCAATGTGCGAGCAGCGAAGAATCAAATCAGCAGGCAGTGGCAGGTAAGGTAGCTATCCAAGTCGGCAGTTGCAGAAAGACTCAAATCGAGGATCGAGAATACAGGGTGGTTCAGGAAATGGTCGAGGACAAGGTAGGGCAGAACAGGGTAACGGGGACAAAGGGGAAACAAGAACAAGAGTTGGAGCAAACCAGCTAGCGCTAAGATTGAAACAATCAGAAGCGGCGAGTGCGGTCACCCGGAAGTGTTTTAACGGGTGGCCGTACGAGCGCTTGACTCCTCCCCCATAAAGCACGATAACGTTGTTTGTGGAGCGGCAGCCATAGTCACCATGGTAACGTGGTCGCTGAAGTCTTGCGGTGATATTGGCGTTGTGGAAACATTATGGCCTTACGTGTAGGATACTTGGAAGAAGGCAAAGTTCGAATGGGAGCCTTCTTCGTGGTATTCATGACAGTTCCCCACCTCAAATAAGGCCTCCGCCTCTCCGACCAGAATTCAGCAATAAGCAGAGGGGCATGGATGTTCCTTACCGACTCCCAGGTTCAGTCCTCCGGACCGTACCCTTTCCAATCCACCAGATATAAGCGGTTCCCATTATGAACCTTAGTGTCCATAATGCGGGACACCTCATATTCCTCCGAACCCTACACGTTGACAGGTAAGGGGCGGCAAGGCAACCTGGTGGTAGACAGGCACGGTTTTAGCAGGGAGACATGAAAAACCAGATGTATGTGCCAATCCCTAGGCAATTCCAAGCGTACGGTTACAGGATTAATGACAGCAGTCACCCGGTAAGGCCCAACAAAGCGTGGTAAGAGGAACTTGCGGCCTGGTATGTGTAGATTCCGGGTTGCTAACCAGACCTTGGAACCTATACTGTACACGGGTGCCGGGGCCCTGTGAAGGTCTGTGTGGATTTTATGCTGCAACTTGGCTTTCTGGAGTTGCGCAGACACCCCATCCCGGATCTTGGTCAGATCCCTTACACAAGCAGTAACAGCAGGGCTAAATGGTAAGGACAGTGGTTGCAATGGAAGCGTGCGTGGGTGCCGTCCGTACATAGCATAGAAAGGCGAGGTTCCAGTTGAAGTATGGACTGAATTGTTATAAGCAAACTCTGCCATATCTAGGAGAGAGAACCAGGATTCCTGATATTGTATCGTAAGGCATCGTAGATATTGTTCCAGTGTGGCATTTAACCTCTCTGTTTGACCGTCCGTCTGGGGATGGTAAGCGGTAGAAAAATGGTCTTGTATACCCAGGGAGGCGGTCAGAGCACGCCAAAAACAGGAAGTGAATTGTGATCCACGATCAGAAACGATAATGTGAGGCAAACCATAATGCTGGAAAACATGGTGTAGAAAGTGCGTAGCTAGTGCTGGAGCCATCGGAAGTCCTTTACATGGGATGAAAAGAGCTAATTTGGAGAAGTAATCCACTACCACCCATATAGTATCATTTCCATGGATGCAAGGTAAGTCGACTATGAAATCCATTGATATCATTAACCATGGTTCACTGGGTAAAGGTAAGGGTTGCAAAAGGCCAACAGGTTTGGCCGAGGCAACCTTGCACTGAGCGCAGATGGCACAAGAGGCTACAAATTCTAGGATGTCTTTGGACAATTGCGGCCACCATGACCAGCATCGTAAGAGTTCTAATGTTTTCCTACCGCCTGGGTGAGCTGCAAACTTGGTGTCATGACACCAGTGCATGGCTGCAGTGCGAGTTCCTGAGTCGGGTAGATATACCAAACTGTTGTGATACGGAATGCCCTGAGACAAAGTCAGACCCAGGTCTTGAACCGTTGGGGCGTTCTCCTCTGCCCACTTGATAAGGGTGGAACGCAGAGGGTTTTGTATTCCGCATGCACATACCACCTGCGAAGGAAGCAGAACAGTACGTTCGTCCAGAGCGGGTGGAGAAGCACTATGCATTCTGGAAAGAGCATCGGCTTTGGAATGCCGAGAACCAGGCCCGGTACGATACTTGAAAGTGGAACATGGAGAAAAACTTGTGCCAGCGAGCATGTCTGGCAGTGGTGCATTTCACCGATTGCAAGGCCAATAGGTTACGATGGTCGGTGTAAACTTGGACCGGAATTGCGGTTCCTAGTAGGTGATGGCGCCATACTAGGAAAGCATCCCGAATGGCCAGAAGCTCTTTTTCCATGATGGTATAGTTGGCTTCATAGGCTGTGAGTTTTCTAGAATGGAAAGCTACTGGGTGTAGCTCTCTGTTTTCCTTGCACTCCTGTGACAATATAGCACCAACAGCTCTATGAGAGGCATCTGCCTCCACCACAAACGGGAGATCAGGGTTCGGGTGCATCTACACAGGGGCGGTTGTGAAGGAGGATTTGAGATGATCAAGGGCCACTTGGGTAGTTGGATTCCAAGAGAAACGAGACTTTGAACTGGTGAGTGAGGTAAGAGGGGCCGCAATACTAGAGAAGGCTTGAATGAACCGTCTATAGTAATTGGCGAAACCCAAGAAAGACTGTAGTTGTTTCAAGTTTGAAGGTGTTGGCCATTCCAAGACTGCCTTGTCTTTAGTGTCGTTCATTTGTATTCCTTTGTCCGTAATGTTGTACCCCAAGAATTCAACGGATGTCACATGGAATACGTATTTCTCTAATTTGGCGTACAAATGATTTTCCCTGAGTTGTTGAAGGACAGAGGACACATGATCAACGTGGGTCTTATAAGATGGGGAATATATGAGGATATTGTCTAGGTAGACCACCACATATGTGTCTAAAACATCCTGAAACACGTCATTGATGAAATGCTGAAAGGTGGCAGGGGCATTACAAAGGCCGAACGGCATGACACAATACTCATAGAGACCGTATTTCGTCTTAAAATCCGTCTTCCACTCATCCCCTGTGTGCATTCTGATGAGATTATAGGCACCCCTTAGGTCCAATTTCGTGAATATCTTAGCCGTGCCTAACTGGTCCAAGAGCACAGATATCAGAGGTATAGGATATTGGTTTTGTATAGTAACTGCGTTCAGTTCCCGATAATCTATACAGGGACAGAGATCCTCTTCCTTTTTTGCAACAAAAAACATGGGTGAGGCCGCCGGGGACCGGGACGGGCGGATGAATCCCATATGAAGGGCCTTGTCAATGTATTCCTTTAAAATGGCATCTTCTTTGGTAGTTAAAGAATACACCCTGCCATTAGGTATCTTTGCACCCGCAATTAGCTCTATCGGGCAGTCATATGGGCGATGAGGTGGCAATATATCGGCACTCTTGGCATTGAACACATCCTGGTACGAGATGTACTGTGAAGGCAATGTCATGTTCACCACCGCTCCCACCGTGGGTGCTACCCCAAGAAGAGCTTGACAAGGCTTCTCCCCACACGGGCGGGTGGAGTGACATTGTTTTGTGCAGTACTCTGATGGAAACGACACAGTACTCTTGGTCCAATCGACACTCGTATTATGTTTCTTAAGCCATGGTAAGCCCAGAATGAGCTTAAACTGGGGTGCCGCAATGACATCAAAAACAATGAGTTCAGTATGGCCTGTGTCTGTCTTCATGGAAAGCGGTTCATTTTGTTCTGTAACCAACCCTGACAAAAGCGATGAGCCATCCACCGCGCTAACCATTTCCGGGGAACTCTTGGCGTTGAACATGACCCCTTTCTCACAAGCGTAAGAAAGGTCTATGAAATTCCCGGTAGCTCCGGGATTCAGAATGGGTTCCCCAACCCACCTATTGCCTGAGACAGTTTGAAAAACCGCCGTGACCGTAACTGGAGAGACGCCTAGGGGTTCTAGGTCTGTCGGACTCAGTAGAGGAACCCCAACTACTACCGAGTCATGGCGTTTCCCGATTTCTTGGGTTTCTTTGGGCACGCCTTGAGGAGATGGTCCGGAGACCCACAATAGAAACAGAGGTTATGCAGACGCTTTCTCTCTCTTTCACTAGGCGTTAGTGGATCTTTAATGGCTCCAATTTGCAAGGGTTCGGGTGCATTAGACGAGACCACAGAGGGGGTAACCAAGACAGGCATGGTTTCCCTCTTTTCACCCTTTCTTTCCGCCCGTCGGGCATCGATTTGAAGAACCAAATCCAACAGTTCATGAAACCACCGGAACCATAGCCAGAATATCCTTCAAATTCTCTGATAGTCCTCTGTAAACAGAGAGGACTTCTTATCCTCTGGCCATGCCGTTTCAGCAATCAACTGGTTAAACGTAGCTATATAGGTAAAGAGGGACGAATCACCTGGCTTAATCCCCAAGAGTTCCAACACGGTAGCTTGGTTTCGATAGCGGGTATAAAAAACACGTCCCACTGCTTCCAACAAAGCATCGCAGTCAAATAGCAGAGGACTGCCGGCTTCTAGTAACGGATTCGCCCATGTGGCGGCGTTACCAGCCAGATGGGACAAGACAAAGACCGCCTTGGTGGCTGACTCAGGAAAAGCAGAGGACCTACGCAGAAAGTGAAGCGGCACTGATTTAAAAAGGTGCGGTAAAATTTGGGATCCCCGTGGAACCTTTCTGGAGGCACCAGAGGTTGAGGCGAGGCCACTATCAATGAAGGCTGAGCCAGACCTGGGGAGGCCGCGGCAGTTGAACCAGAAGGAGCCGAAAGGTGGGGTGTGGCTGTATAGGACGAGCCTGTAACTCATCAATCCTGGCTTGGGTGGCAGTATGTGCATATCGGTCCACAATTCTGCCATGGGCTGCATAATATTGACCAATGTGTCACTGACATCCATCTTTCGGCTATGTTATATGAGGCTTCTGATTCTATCAGGTTTTGCCAATCCGGAGCCGAAGAACTCTCGACGTGTAGCCGTAGAATTCTCCCTGCCAATGTCTCCCTTTGTATTCCAAAAGGAAAACTACAAAGGTAGCAATTAGCCGAAAGACAGGATCGCTGCAGCAGCCGATGAGCAGGAGCCGAAAGGTGCATCCTCGTAAACCCGGAGGACGACAGATGAAGACCCCCCGAATGGAACTCAGGAGACAGGATTCGGATGCAACTTTACAAGAGCAAGAACTAAATATAATCAACACAGGGACAAAACCTAACTAGGAAAGAACGTGACAGTACATCGAAGAACATCAAATGAATGGGTTTAGACACTTACCAACAGCTTTCCGATGTGTAGTTAGTTAGGAGCTCTGCACTACCCAGCCTACCCTATACCCAACAGCAGGAGGACGCCTAAACGGTACAGCAGGCAGTCTCTAGTCCGAACCTGTCCCGCCGGAAACGAGGACGCCTCTCGAGCTAAAGCGCCAAGTGGAAGTCTCTAGTTCGGGCGCAATTTACTGGGCAATGCAGGCTCTCTCCAGGTACTAGGTCAGAAAGCTTTGACAACCATTTGACAAGTTGCGGGATGTTCCAGTTACAGTGTCGAAATGAAGTCTGAGTCAGTGATGTGCGAACACAGAGGTAACCAATTCGATAGGCGGGGCAAGTCCAGATGGCGTTCTGAGTTGGCAATGTGCGAGCAACGAAGTACAAAATCAGCAGGCAGTAGCAGGTAAGGTGGCGTTGTAAGTCAATGTGCAAGCAGCGAAGTAACCAATTCAGCAGGCAGTTTCAGGTAAGATAACGTTCCGAGTTGGCAATGTGCGAGCAGCGAAGAATCAAATCAGCAGGCAGTGGCAGGTAAGGTAGCGTTCCGAGTCGGCAGTTGCAGAAAGACTCAAATCGAGGATCGAGTATACTGGGTGGTTCAGGAAATGGACGAGGACAAGGTAGGGCAGAACAGGCTAACGGGGACAAAAGGGAAACAAGAACAAGAGTTGGAGCAAACCAGCTAGCGCTAAGATTGAAACAATCAGAAGCGGCGAGTGCGGTCACCCGGAAGTTTTTTAACGGGTGGCCGTACGAGCGCGTGACTCCTCCCCCATAAAGTGTGATAACGTTGTTTGTGGAGCGGCAGCCATAGTCGCCATGGTAACGTGGTCGCTGAAGTCTTGCGGTGATAATGGCGTTGTGGAAACTTTATGGCATTACGTGTCGGATACTCGGAAGAAGGCAAAGTTCGAATGGGAGCCTTCTTCGTGGTATTCCTGACAATGTGATACTACGATGACATATTCGTAAAAAAGCTGAATGTATTCTTACCATTAGTTGGTGATGAATTAGGTATGCATCGAATTACAGGCGTCTAAATCGCTTGGTATTCAATGTTGGATCAGTAGATGGTGCGATAGTTTACTTGTTGTCCGTTCACTAATGAACTGCGGACATTGTTTTAGATAGAAACCATAAGGAAGTTATGTGTATCAGATACGGTGTGGCCGAGCCTATCTAATCACATTATAAACATGAAGACCACTTTAAATGCAGTCTTACCATTGATTGACTGTTGAGGGGAAATAATGCGTTCTAAATTGCAGTCTGTATCACATACAATATTGACTTTTAGATATCCTTGCAAGGCGGTAATGAAGAGACGAGGCTTCCCGAATGGACATAACTACGGCATTCACAATGGTCTGAAATATAAGTCATGAATAATACATCTGTCAGAATATTTAGTTTTAAGAACTGCCCCAATTTTGGCTAGTCCGCAATAGCATTCCTCTCTCATATTCCTTATCCGTGGGAGCGATGTCTGATCCCTAGTTCACGCCCATTGCATCCTCAGTATAACTGGTAACCACTGCAACCAGTCATCTGATGTTCCTTTGCTATGACTTATAGACGTTCATAAATTAGTCATGTGGCAAATCACGTGATTACAAAGAGCCATTGTTAAGGTGCGTTTGAATTACAACTAACTGTAATAGTTAGTCCACACTCTTCCCTGTAATGGGAATTAGGTGGGAATTAGGTGGTATGCTGGTAGTGGCGGCATAAAACCATTGCATTGTTCTTTAATTTTTGTAACGTTTCACCCATTTAGTCACATGATGTTGTCGCACAACATATTTGCTTTCCCTTTTTTAATATTTGTGATTTTCGATCAAAACTCTCATATTATGTGGTGAAAATACAGAATTGATTTTATTACGGTGAAGTTTCACGCCATCCAATTCCACTAATTATTTCAACCATGTATATGTTATTTTTTAACTCAGGATTTAGATGCAAGGTTAACTCTCCCTTGATGGCTATAATATATGAGATTAGATAAATCATATGCGATAACATGGTGTCACACATACTCCTCATACCGGCAAATCTTATAGGCACTATATATTGACATTAGAATAAATACATGCATTGTATTCTTGGAGTGCAAATGGTGCCAAAGATATGGCAAAGTCTCTTGTGCTCTCATCATTTCAGCAGTCCTAAGCAATTCCATTGGGTCCATTATGAGTTAACACTGTCCCCCTAGAAATGTATGAAAAAATATGCTCTCCTCATTTCAACAGCCTTTGACGATTCCATTGGATCCATTATGATTTAGCACTAGCCCCCTAGAAGAACATAAGCAAAAGTGCAAGTAATGGGAGAACATTACATACTTGGAACACGTCAGGATACATTAAATATCGAACCGCCTTAGCATAAGTTGCAAATACAGTAGATCATAAAAATATGCTTAATTCATGTTCCTTATTAAGGCCAAGTTTTACACATCTCTGGTTAAAGATGGTACGAGCCTCCAATTGTCGCAGATGTAATTCACAATTGCTTCCTTTGAGATGTGCTGAGGCCTGTTGAAGGCCTACAAATCAGATGTCTTTGCTATTATCGTTTTGATGAAACGTTTGCCAGTGAGTAGCAAATGGAAGTTTTGGGTGTTGGCTATTCAGATTGGCCAAATGTCCACAAATTCTAATTCTTAGTTCCCGAATGGTACTTCCGACATAAACTTTCTTGCAGACACACACCACTGCATAATCAATGTATTTTGTTCTACAATTCATGAATTATTTGATCTCCATTGTGAGTCCTCCATGACATGCGAAAGTTCTCATAGGCGAAAGGGGAAATTTGCACAAATTGCAATTTCCACATTTGAGGAACCCAGTCATGGTATTACAGATACAATTTAGAGTACCCTGACTGTCAGAATTCGATTGAAGAAATGAGGGACTCAATTTATTTTTCAAAGTTGGTGATTTGGTGAAGATTATTTTAGGCCGCAATGTAATATATTGAGACAAGTCCGGGTCCAGCTTGAGAATGTGCCAATGTTTGTGTAGTAGTCCATAAATGTGGCTACTATTGCAGATATACCTGGTAATAAAACTGATATGATCAGGTATTTCTCTTTCTGAGATTGTTCTTTGTTCAATAAGGTATTCCTAATCAGGAGATTCGATTGGGACCTAGCTTTTTCTATGTATTTGGTTGAGTAACCTCATTTCTTAAATCTCTGTCCAAGCAGTTCACATTCTGATTGGAATGCACTTTGAGTGTTGCAATTCCGACTGGCACGATAGAATTCTCCCATGGGTATATTGCTAATCATTCCCTTTTTGTGGCAGCTGGTGGCATGTAGAATCGAGTTCCCTGCCATTGTTTTTCTGTGTGTACTCATATGCAGAACATTGTTTGTAATATGAATATGGAGGTCTAGGAAATCAATTGTGGATGTCTCTATTTGTCCTGTAAATTCAATACCAAAAGTATTTTTGTTTAGGTATGCAAAAAAGCAGCACATTTTTCACTGGAGGCATCCCATATTACAAAAACGTTGTCTATATAGTGTTTCCATAGGAAAATCTCCTTGGAATATTCATGTTTGTTGTAGAGGATATGTGTGTTCATAAAAGTCCATAAAAAGATTTGAGAGAGACAGAGCATATTTTACACCCATGGCAACACCACTGGTTTGGAGAAAGTATTGATCATTAAAGAGAAATTAATTATGGCTACGGGTGAAGTTAAGAAAAGATTTATTCATTTTAATATGAGTAGTATGTGAGGCTGACAAATTCCAAAAAGAGAAATCAATATTGTCTAATGCCAGATGGTGCTGGATCAAAGTATATAAAGATTTTACATCTAATGTGGCCAAATGAAATTGTGGTTGCCATGCAATTTTGTCTAACAAATTCATGGTGTGAGTAGACTCTCCAAGGTATGCTGGAATTTGAGGCACAAGATTTTTGATTGCAGAATCAATGTATTCCGACAGGCCCTTGGGTGCCCACCCTTGCCTACTCATAATCGGTCATACTGGAGGGAGGTGAACAAATTCTTTAGGAACTTTCGGTAGAAAATATATAGTAGGCATTAGTGGTTTAAATTTGATTAGGAATGTTTTTTCATTGTTGGTTAATAGTCCTTTGGAAAACCAGTTTTGCGATAGAGCAATGAGCTCTTGAACTGTTTGTTTGGAAGGATTAGTGCTTAGTTGTTTGTAACATCCTGGTGTTGCTAAGTGATCATTGGCCATTTGAAGATAGTCTGCCTTATTAAGGAGAACGATATTCCCTCCTTTGTCTGCCTCTTTAATTATGATCTCCGTGCCCCAAGCTAATTCTCGTAGGGCTAATCTTTCAGCCTTTGTTATGTTTGATTTAACGCTTTTGTAGCCCCTGGCTTGACTGTGAATATAGTCATGGATATCGCTAGGAACCGCTTGATAGAAAATATCAATTACATTTTCATTTGTCGGCGGTGGGTTAAACTTGGATCTTGGTCAATGTTTATGAATATTGAGATTCCTCTGGTGCACTCCTAACTCTTGTATTTCTGCAACAGTTTGAGATCTATTGCTTTCAAGAGAAAGTACAAGGCAAGTATTCTCAATGTCTGCAATGGTTAGTGCACTAGGTGGTTCCACTCTGGTCATCGGTTGATACATTTATACTTTACTGTGGACTTTTTTTTATTTTGAATTTTCTTACAAATTTGTAAAGGTCAATTTGGAGAGTTGTCTATCTGAAAGGTTAATTATGAGGTCTTCAGAAACTATTTCCACAGTTGATTTATTGTGCTTGACCTGGTAAGCCTGTTGTTGGTGTTTTCCCATATACCTCCCCCTTGCTCCCCTTCTTCCTCTTCTTCCTCTGAGGATGTTGGTGTTCTTGAGGTATTTAACACTAAAGGGGCTTGCAATCTGACTTGTTTGGTCATGGTATTATAGTTTGCCTGATTGCCTTTCTTGTATTGCTTGATCTCAGCAAGAAAGCCTCTTTGAATAGATTGTGTCCTCCCACGTATTCCTCATCTTAGATATGTCCTTACCTTCAGCTTTGCTGCTTTTGAAATGTTTTTTCTCTCCACCAGAGGGCGCTCCACTGGAGGCTGGGGCGTCGATGTCCCTCGGTGGCACCCGTCGAGCACCGACGTCATCCGCTGTATAAATGCCTCGAGCGCGCCCGTTGGCCTCAGTTCCGTTTTTCTGTTAGCTTCGCTTCGGATCGAGATAAACGGCGCTTCAGTTCAAACGATTATGTCGTCTTCATCTAACCCTCCCACACTGAAAACTGGTTTTAAGAAATGCCAGAAACGTGGGAGAAAGATGTCGCTGACCGACCCTCATCGAAATTGCCTCTGGTGCCTCGGATCCAGCCATCGGATTGATGACTGCGGTTGTTGTCAGTCAATGATCCATAAGGCCTTAAAAGAATGAAGAGGTAACCTGGCAGTGGGGAGGAATCCTCAAAGTTTTCTTTGAGAGGGAGGAAAGACTTGGCTGAGTCTTCAACAAAACATCATAAAAAATCTAGGTCGAGGAGTAGATCCAGGAAGTTCTCTTCTTCCTCATCTAAAAAAGCAAAGAAAAGACGACACCGGTCTCCCTCTTCCTCTTCCTCAACGTCATCTGAGGAAGTTATAACACGTCCGACAAGACATGACTCCCCTAAAAAGTGGGAAGCTTTCAGAGCATCTATGTTGAACATTTTTGAGAACGCGCCCCAGACCCCCTCAAAAATGTCTGATGAAGACCATGCCGCCCCTATGCACAAGAAAAGTGACAGGGGAAGGTCCAAGATGAGGAAATCCGACAAAAATTGTCAAGCGTATCTTCCAGGTAATCTTCCCAAACACCTCAAAAGAAAACCCTTCCGGTGCATAAATCGGAGGTAGAACATAAGAAAAGGGCGTTAGATTTTCAGACGTCATCAAAGTCCTTGTCCAAAACATGTCCGAAGCCTCCATCGAAGCCTGTCGAGCACAAGGGGTCGATAACCCAACCAAAAAAGGTTAAGGCATGTACACAATCGAAGACTCCTTCGATGGCGTCGATGGTCTCAACAACTCCTTCGACGACATTGATTCCTTCGAAGTCATTGAAGACTACCTCGACAACATCGAAGGTAGTAGCTACAACATCGACACCATCAACGCTTCTGTCGACGTCGACACCCATTACAATGGTGAAATAAACACCAATGTTAAAACCCATACCCGAATAGGTGTTTCACCCAGAAAGTAGACATGATTTTTTTCAGACCATGTCATCTATATATGAAGCAATGTCATCAGGAGAAGGGGAAGAAGATGAAGAAGAGGTTTCATCTGCAGGTATTAAATTTGGTACAAGACAGGTCCCTGAGGAATTAGTTGATCCTCAATCCAAGATGCAAGATCTCTATGAGTGCTTGCAATCGGCAAGTGGACTGGATACTTCTCCAGAATACGAATTTGAAAAGCCTGACCCAGCAGAACATGCTGATTTAGGTTATAGAATATTAATGAACAGAGTTACGGAATTCATGGGATGGGGTAGAACCCACCTTTCTATCAGGACGATGACATGACTGATATTCTGTCAGGAGGACCTCAGCCAGACCCCATACTTCCTTTTCATATAGCTTTACAAAGGAAGTTTAATTCTGCTTGGGAAAAACCTGAAACTATTCCTACAGTAAATAAAAAATATGTGGCAAAGTATAGGCCCTGTAATTCTCCATCTCCAGAAAGTCTGGTAGTTCAAGCAGCTACATCAACTAGGAATGCTGCATACCCTACAATTCCCCCTGATAGGGATGATAAAAAGATTGATGCATGGTCTAAAAAGATTTTTACATCAGGGAGCATGGCTCTAAAATCCACAAATGTATCTTTCACTCTGGCGAGATTTACATATACCCTGTGGGACTGCATGTCAGCGGCAGATCAACACATCCCAGAAGGTGAGGAACGTGATGGGTTCCTATCCATAGTAAAGGATGGAAAGGAGGCTTCGGGAGAATGCCTTCAAGCAGGTTTGGACACAGCTGACAGTATCAGTAGGCATCTAGCGCAGTGCTACTCATATTTGCATGGCTAAGAAAGTCAGGTTTTGCACCGGATGTACAATCCAGACTTCTTAATATGCCATTTGATGGCTCAAGGTTGTTTGGCAGCAAGGCAGACGAAAGTTTGGAAAAGCTGCAGACCTCCAAGGCAGCAGCAAAATCAATCAGTGCCGCTATAAGACAAGCTCAACAACGCCCCTACACAGGCTCATTCCTGGAGGGGTCGTCCATTTCTTTTTTACTCCTTGTTTGGGAAAGGAGGGGACAGGCCAGTGAAAGAGGACAAAAGAGATTTCCTCAGGGGCGAGGAAGAGGTGCTAGATCTGCCCTGGCAACGGCATCTGACCCATCAAGCCGCTGCTGCCGCAAAGCCACTCTGAGGTTTTGATCCACAAGACCCTAGTGGGAAGCAGAATCTCACAGAATCTGCAGGAATGGCGAGGCATTACCTCAGATGTTTGGGCTCTGGAAACAGTATCCCAAGGTTACTGCCTTCCTTTTCAAAAGAAACCTCAGAATCACCCACGGGGATACAACCCTGCCAAAAATCCAGACCCGCTCCTGTTGCAGGAAGTTTTAACCCTGGTACATAAGGGTGCAATAGAACATGTACCTGTAGCGGAGAGGAACAAGGGTTGATATTCCCCATATTTCCTCATACCAAAGAAAGACGGAGGATTGAGACCCATCTTGGACTTGAGAGACTTGAACAAGTTCCTCAGGATGGACAAGTTCAAGATGGTTATTCTTTCTCAGATTCTTCAGGCTCTCCAACTCCAAGACTGGTTTGTATCATTGGACCTTCAGGATGCTTACTTTCATGTGCCAATACATCTCAAGCACAGAAAGTACCTGAGGTTCGCGAATGGCAATTCTCACTATCAGTTTCGAGTTCTGCCATTCGGGTTGACCTCCGCCCGAGAGTTTTCACCAAGTTGATGGCGGTAATGGTAGCGAGTCTCAGAAGAGGGGGGATTCACGTCTACCCCTATTTGGACGATTGGATGATCAGGGTACGTTCTCCAGAACAAGCCGAGGATCATCTACCCAAGACTTGCTACTTCCTTCACAAACTAGGGTTTTCTCTGAATTTAAAAAAGTCAAACATGATAACATCACAGAAGCTCCAGTTTATCGGAGCAGTCTTGGATACTTGTTCGGGCAAAGCCTCGCCTCCCGAAGAGATAGCTCCCCACATTCTGCAGATGGTAATAAAATTCCAGAATGCCCATTATCTACCGGCCTTCGATTTTCTCAGGTTGCTCGGTCTCATGGCATCCTGCATTTTTCTGGTGCCAGAAGCCAGAGTGAGGATGAGATCCCTTCAATGGGCCCTCAGGACTCAATGGTCCCAATTTTCAGGGGAAATATCAGATCTTTTACAAGTTCCAACCAGGGTAGTACAGGATCTACAATGGTGGGCTTGCAAGGAACATATCCTCAGGGGAGAATCTTTTTGGCAACCATGGCTGGAGATAACAGTAGTAATGGACGCCTCACTCACGGGGTGGGGAGCTCACACCAACAATCAGCGGTCGTTGGTCTCCATCAGAGTCCAAAATACACATCAACCTATTAGAGCTGAGGGCAATCAGACTAGCGCTGAAGGCCTTCCTGCCCTCTGTACGGGGAAAGAATGTCCTGATAATGATGGACAACACAGTGGCTATGTACTACCTCAGCAAGAGAGGAGGAGTAGGGTCACTACCACTGTGCAGAGAAGTAATGCAGCTCTGGTTCTGGGCAATACAAGAAGGGATCTCTCTGTCTGCCATTCACCTAGCAGGAGAGCAAAACATAGCGGCAGTCGCTCTGAGCAGGCAGAGCACAGTCTCCCACAAGTGGGAACTAGCTCAGGAAGTCCTTCAAGAGATCTTCGCCCTTTGGGGAACCCCACAAGGGGATCTGTTCGTGACCATTGTCAACAGGAAGTGCGGACAGTACTGCTCAAGGGAATTTCCACCGAGAGGAGCTCTTGGAGACGCATTCGTAGTGGAGTGGGAGTTTCCTCTTCTGTGTGCATTCCCTCCAGTCCCTGTGATCCCTCAGTTAATCAGGAGGTTGAGAAAGTTCAGGAAAACCATGATCCTAATTGCCCCGGATTGGGCCAGGAGAACGTGGTACGTGGACCTTCTGGACATGTCCATCTGCCCTCCAATACATCTTCCAAGAAGAGAAGATCTTCTCTCGCTAGAGGGAGGTCACGTTCTCCATCCAGAGGTCAACATGCTCAACCTTCACGCATGGCTTCTGAGAGGTTGAGATACAAGTATTGGGACCTTCCGGATGACACTATAGAGATTTTGTTTTCGGCCAGAAGGCCAGCAACTAAATCTCTGTACCGGTGTCGTTGGAACAATTTCAGTAACTGGTGCAGGGATAAGAATGTGGACCCTTTTCAATGTAATATTCCTAGAGTATTATCTTTTCTGTTACATTTGGTTAATCTGGGGCTCCAGGTTAGTACGATAAAAGGATACTTTGCAGCGCTTTCTATTTTCAAGCTCTCGTCAGAGGAGGACTCTTACTTGAAGATACCTTTAATAGCCCAATTTTTAAAAGGTCTAAATAATGTGTTTCCTCCAATTCCCTTTCACGTTCCTGTGTGGGATTTAAACTTGGTACTAAAGTTCCTCACATGTGCTCCATTTGACTCTTTACATTCTTGTCCATTAAGGCTTTTTACTCTGAAAGTAATACTTCTAATTGCATTGACATCAGCCCGCAGGGTAAGTGAGTTGCAGGCACTTTCTAGTGGGCCTCCTCACACCATCTTTTATAAAGATAAAGTTGTCCTTAGGGTCAAACCCTCTTTTTTGCCAAAAATCATCTCAGATTTTCACCTGTCACAAAAAATAATATTACCTACTTTCTACCCTCCTCCTCACACAAGTAAGGAAGAGGAACGACTACATAGATTAGATCCTAGAAGGGCTCTTAGCTTTTATATTTCAAGATTGGCAAAAATACGTCAGTGTGACCAACTGTTTGTGGGATACACTGGCCGTAAATTAGGACTAGCTGTTACCAAGCAAACATTATCCAGATGGATAATCTTAGCTACAACTGAGTGTTATAGATTGGCTGGGAAAGATCCCCCGATGGGTTGAGAGCTCATTCAACTAGGGGCATGGCAACTTCAACAGTACTTCAAAGGGGTGTCCCTGTACAAGATATTTGTGCAGCAGCCACATGGTCATCCATGCACACTTTCTTAAAACATTATGCTCTGGACTCAGCTACCTCTCAAGGAGGTCTGTTTGCTAAATCAGTACTTCATTCTGTACATGATTAAAGAATGTATGTACTCCCACCTCCAATACAAAACTGCTTTGGGAGTCTATCGAAGGTGAGGAATACATGGGAGGACACAATCCATTCGAAGAACAAGTTACTTACCAACTGTAGCGTTCTTTCGATTGGATGTTCCTCCCACGTATTCCTCATCGACCCTCCCAGCCTACCCCGCAGTACAGTTTATGTGCTTTACACTCTAAAATATGTTAAGGCTTGGGTCAAAAGAGGCACGCCTTTAACTACAATCCATGGGCTTTAATACACGAAAAAACAGAACTGAGGTCAACGGGCACGCTCGAGGCATTTATACAGCGGATGATGTCAGGGCTCGACGGGTGACGCCGAGGGACATCGATGCCACCGCCTCGAGTGGAGCGCCCTCTGGAGGAGAGAACATTTTTTTCCGAAGCAGCAAAGCTGAAGGTAAGGACATATCTAAGATGAGGAATACGTGGGAGGAACATCCAATCGAAAGAACGTTACAGTTGGTAAGTAACTTGTTCTTCTATTGTATTGTAATCCTGAGGCAGTAATAGATTCTCCTAATTCTGCTGCTTCTGAGTTTTCCAGTCCAGAGTAAGCATACGAAGTGACAGGTCTACCAGTCAGTGTCTTAACTTCACTTGATCTGTTGTCAAAGTCATACTTCGATTGGAAGGTATATAGCCTGTCATTATTATAATCTTGTTTGTCCCAATACTGTTTGCAAAATGTGCTAAGTTTTATCACGTCCTGGTAATCTTTCAATAATTGACGTATTTTTTTCATATTTCTTGACTTTGGTAGGTTCTAGGTTACTCATTTTCTCTATTTCTTTTTTTTACTACATCTATCTCTTTATAGAGTGTTCTCTTTCAGCATGTTGTAGTAAGAGTTTGGTAATCTTTTTGGAACCCAAAGTGATATTTTCTTCCCATTGCTGGGCTAGATCCTGATCTTCAGGATTCGTAAAATCAGGAAATATTAGAATTCTTAAGCCTCTTGTTATTATATTGTGTTCTAAATAATTACTGAGAGACGCTATCTCCCAATATTTGTTGATTTCACGTTTGGAAAGTATTTCTAACTTGAAGAATTTGTTAGCAAGGGTATCTGGAGTAACATTGCGGTTGGTAAATGCACTGGCCATACTGCCTCGAGGTGAGAAGAGATCTTTTCTGTCCTCTTCTCTGGTCCGAAGATAATCCACCATTTGGTTAGCTTGATGAGTCCCGCTGCACTCCCCTAGAAAATTAATGAATGTGTGTTCAGTTGGGTAACTAGATTGGGAGTGTGCTGAGTCTTATATAGTTATGCTTAAATGTCACTTGATCTCAGTTATATTATGGAGGAGAGGGACAGCTGTGGATAATGTGGAACTGAGAGGCTACCCCAGCCTCAAACTGTTAAAGTATCAGGTTGGTAGTCCCACAAATACGCGTTGTACATCACAAAGTGATTGTTCAATTTATATCCCAAGAAAGGACACTTTTATTCAGTCCAATTACAAAGAACCTGAGCAGCTGGTAAAGCAGACAATGCTGTAAATTAATCCAGACAAGGCAAAGCATTAACAAATTATACAAACAGAGGTGCCCCAGGAAATATAAGCTGAATATTTGATAATGCATAAAATGCAGGGCAATAGTCCACACCAGACAGGAGTCAATTATACAAATGTCTGAAAGAAGTCCTAGTTGCACTGTTAGACTGTTAAACAAGGGTGCCTAACACAACAAAGGTGCCAACACGTGTTTCGACCTGTACGGCCTTCCTCAGGTCACACAACAATATTCCTGATTGGTTCATAACATTATCATAACAAAAATACATCACTGCTTAGTATAGCACGTCAAATATCAATATTGTTAACATGAGTCAAAGTATATGGTACAAAAGGGAAAAGAGAGAGTTAAAGGGAGGGGGGAAAAAGGAGAGAAGACATAACATTTGCCTTAGTAAATGACCATAGTCAAATTATACATTCACATTGTGTTCATTTGTATTGCTATATTAAATACCCACTTCTTGTGTATGGGCTACAAAACCAGCGATGATGGTAATGAATTGCATCATACAGCACCAACAGTCATTTTATATAGTTATGAGGGATCTACTTGTTAGTGGGATGTGGGACATCAGGTGCAGAGTTAAAGCGTGGTGGGATACGGGTTAGCAAATCGCTTGGTACCCCATTTGGACAAATCCCCTTGCAAGGATCCAAAATGCTTATAATTATGCTGTGAAGCTATATCTAACCAAATAACCATTTAAAATGTTCCCCATATATCAAGATTGTTATGAGTCAAAATACCTTGTTAATGCTGTTTGTTAGAACTTGTCCTGTTTATTAAGAATGACATAAGTCCCAGAAAATGTTTTCGTGCGGATATCAGTTTTGTTGGAGTAGTCCCTGATACCAGAAACTGTCATCATCACCAGTCCTGTTAGGACAGAGTTACGAAATTCTGTAAACTTGCAATACTTTAGGCTCATATGTGCAGTTTTATTAAAGATATATATGTGATAGTACGTAACCCCCGTATTCCAGACCGAAAAAAGGTCAAATAAATTCGATCAAATTTCATTAAGTTAAATGTTTTAGGTCAAATAGACCCAAACCTTCCAACTCCTTACTCTCTCATTTCCATTTTAAACATCCCAATCCTGTTTTGTGAGTTTCCTGTGTCTTTTCACACTGTAGATTATCCTTCTTTCCTAACTATATTTTCTACTCTTATCTCTCAGATCGCTCCTTCTCTGTTTCCTGGGCTGGCACTCACTTGGCTTCACTTCCTCTATAATTTGGTGTTCCGTAGGGCTCGGTTCTCTCTCCCCTTCTAGACTTAACCTTTCTCTTCTATTTTATCCAAATTTGAGTTCTCATTCCACTTTTATGCAGATGATTTACAAATGTTTCTTTCCTTCTCCAACTTCTCAGCCCACCTTCATTCATCTCTCTATGCACATCTTGTGGACATTCAACAATGTGCTATCTTCATCTGAACCCCTCTATAACCAGTGGACCCAAAGGTAGACAGCGGAGACCCAATGTTCACCCCATGTAACACACAAAACATGATTGAGTGTTGGCAATAAGAAGGCTGTGGGTTTTCTTTTTTTTTAAAAATAATTTATTCTGAACTGTACAGGTACCAAGGCAGCAGTTTAGATCTTGTTGGCCACATCCAATGCATCGTATTCCGGAGGTAGGCGCACGTATGCTTTCTTCTCACCTTCAGGCCTGATTAGCGTGTTGACCTTGGCCACATCAATATCACACAGCTTCTTTACTGCCTGCTTGATTTGATGTTTGTTGGCCTTCACATCAACAATGAAAACCAGAGTGTTATTGTCCTCAATCTTTTTCATGGCAGATTCTGTAGTAAGCAGGAACTTTATGATGGCATAGTGGTCAAGTTTGTTCCTGCGGGGAGCATTCTTCTGAGGATACTTTGGTTGTCTTCTCAACCTCAAGGTCCATTGGCCTCCTAAACGTGGGAGCAGTCCTGATTTATTTTCTTCTTGTGACAGTGGACCCCCTTTAGGACAACCTTTTTGGCTTTCAGAGCCTCAGATTTGGCCTCTGTTTTGACAGGGACAGCCTCGTTCTTGGCCTTTGATGCCATCGTGGGGGAAAAAGAGCAGGCTGTGGGTTTTTATTGCACATCACTATGTGATAATAAACAAAACAATCATAATCATAATAACCATAAACATAATGTGTACTTTTGGGCACAAGGTCCTGAGGTTACGCCCCCTGGCATGGGCTGCCACAGCTGGAAGGGTTGACGGACTTCCAGGTTCCCCGAAAAGTTGCTACCAACATCCCTTTGCTGCTAGATTGTCCACTATTTCCCTGTGGAAATGCTCCATTACTGTCACTGATAGATGTGTCCGTCTTTGTGAAAAAGCTCTGGGTTGGCTAGGGAGATCAAGCAGTGTTTGATGAAGCCAAATCCTCTGATTGCGGAGAATTTTTCTATCTCTCTGTGCAGTTTTATTCTGGCAATGTCTATGGCTTTAAAAGAGTTTGCCCCCACCCATGTTTTCCTGGGCAGGATGGGAGAGTAAAACATTCAGTGTCTTTCCAGTTGTGACCTATGCCTGCTAAGGAGGCGCATGTGTCTTCCAATACGTTTCTCTGCCCCATTGTGACTAGGTCATTGCCTTCTAGGAGTACAATCAGGTATTCTGGGGGATCCATGTATGCTACCAGGTCTGCCAGTTTTTCATGAATGTCTGGCCAAAGTAGCCCCCTGTAACCTCACCATGAAGTGATTGGTATTTTTAAATGTTGGTTCCTCCTTCGTCTCTTCTGCCCATCTCCCTGTTCTTTTTTTTTTTTTTTAATCACTTTATTTAAAGATTTGAACAACAAACAAAGAAAAAACGATCTCCATTACATTGCATCATGTTCAAATCGTAAAATCTTGAAAGAAACTTAGAATAAATGAACAGAAAAATGCTGAACACATGAACCTCGATAATAATTGCAAAAAACAAATACAATTTGAACAAAAAATTCTTGATATTCAACAATTAAGACAGACAACAAGAAACCAAAACATATAACAAACACATAACGGAACAACTCCCCAACTCCAGACATATCAAAGCATCCCCAACTCAAGGAAGGAATTACCCCCCCAGGTTTAGATCCCTGTTCTGAACACACACGAGTGCCCTATTATACAGGTTGATTTGAGTGGGGCTTAATGATCTGTTTGTGGGAAAAAACGATTTCGATTAGTTTCGGTCTTATGTACCTTTTGAAACATTCTGACTTCGATCCTCCTATGTTTTTTACTTGTTGGACCCCCAACCCTCCTTGCCATGCTGTTGTCGCCACGCCTATTCTAAAGGAATGGATCCCAAATTCTCTAGGGTCCCATCCTGCCTTACCAATGCCCTTCATTAGTATTCCTTAGAAATGAAAATGACTCAGGGCAGAATGTGTCCTGTGGATCAAAAACCGGCCTCCTACCAGTGGGCGCTGCATACAATATTTGTTGGTGGTGCACACCGGGTAGTTGTCAGAATCATTGATACAATATATATTTATTTCCCTTTTGTAGCCTGTTTTGGACTTCTAGACGTCAATGGTGATGTTGTCTGCCCTTACCCTTATGTCCATCATCTCTAGTCCATTGTTGGCTTTGATGCTCGATGCTATGAGCTTGCTTAATCTGAACGCCCCCAAAATATGCTAAAGAGAAAGCTGTTCTGAACAGCAGGTTTTCATAGGGGTGTGAGCATATCTCCTCCAGTAAGCCAGTCAATATGACTAGTTTCTGGAAGTCCAGTGGACGCCTTTTGTCTTTTTGTGGCCCTTCCCCTCTCCCCCAACCTTTTATGGCGTATGAAATTAGGGAACTCCGGGATGGGTCTGAGTCTGCCTGCAATTTTGAAATAAAGCCACAGCTGCCAGGTGCCTTTTCACCCATTCCCTCTTAAATCCCTGTCTGTAGGCCCAGTCTAAAAATGCATTGGTATCTTTTGTTGTTAGCAACTCTATATGGGTTAAGCCCCACATTTTTAGCACCGTTTTCAGACACTTACTATATTGTGCTGCGGTGTTGTCTGCCAGGGCCATTTTGGCCAGTTCTAAAAGTAACCCTGTGTCAGGGTCTTTCTTTTTTGTTGGCATTATTTGTCTGCATTCACCTGTGTTTAAGGTGTTAGCAACTGCTGGCTGTGCATCCTGGCCCCGGCTGTTTGGCGTTGGTGTTGATGCTGCTCTTGTTATTTTTCCAGAACATCCCAGCAGTCCTTTGGGATAATTGTCATCTCTTTTTGGGCATTTGGCGCCATTTGGCGAAATCGTGTCCACTGAAAACAAGATAATGCATTAGCAATGTTACTGTCTGTTCCTGCAATGTGTTTTGCTCTGACCACAATATTTTACAACAGTGTAATTTTAGTGATGGCTCTTAAAACTTTCAGCACTATGTTGTCCTTCTGTTAATAATTCCCACCACTGCCATGTTGTCTGACCATGCGTTTAGCTCTGTGTTTGCCAAGTGCCTGCCCCAGATATGTAATGCTAGCCAGATAGGGGTGATCTCCAGGGGCGTGATGTTTTTTGTCCAGCCCGCCGGATGCCATGTGGCTGGCCATTCTCCGGCGACCCGTTTTGTTCCCAGGATGGCTCCAAAGCCTCTGTTCCCAGCTGCATTGGTAAAGAGTACTCCTTTGTCACTTGTGTTCAATGGCATGCGCCAAAGTGTTGTTCTGTTGAAATATTTGAGGAACTCTAGCCATATTTTTAGATCTTTTTTTATCTCTTCCTCCACTCCGATGTGCAGGTGTGGCCTGTTACAGCCTTTAGTCCTTAGCTCTAGGCTCCTTGCAAAAGCCTTGCCTTGACTTATCACCCTGGCTGCAAAGTTCAAACTTCCTGCCAGTGATTGTATCTCCCTTACCGAACATTTTTCCATTTTTATAGTTTTCTTGATTTTTTCTAATAGTTCCTCTACCTTTAAGTTTGGTATTCTACAAACCCCTGCTTTGGTGTCTATTTCTATTCCTAAGAAAATGATGTTTGTTGCTGGTTTAGTTGTTTTTTCCGCTGCCAATTGTATACCCCATTGTGCTGCCATTTCTATTATGTTTGTAAGTGCCCATTGGCACTCTCCTGTTTCTGTCTGCCCTACCAACATAAAATCATCCAAGTAGTGGACTACGTGTGCTTCCGGTATCTGTTTTAGGAAATCCCACTGAAAAAATGAACTGAATTGCTCGAATAGTGCGCAAGATACTGCATACCCCATTGGTAGGCACCTGTCCACATAAAACATTTCATCAAAAGTAAAACCTAACCAATGCTATGAATTTGGGTGGACCGGTAACAACCTAAATGTTAGCTCTATGTCTTATTTGGCAATCAGAGCCCCCTTTCCGCATTTCCTCACTATTCTGAGTGCCTCCTGGAAATGGGTGTAGGTCACTGCAGTTTCTGTTTCTGAGATTCCGTTGTTCATGGACTGCCCTTTTGGGTATGATAGATGATGTATCATTCTCATTTTCCCCGGTTCGTTCTTGGGTACTAGACCTAAAGGAGAAACCATGTATTTTTTTTATGTCATTTATTCCCATGGCCCCCCAATTCTCCCCGGCTCCAGTTCTTTTTAATTTTACCCTTATTATTTTGGAGTTTTCTCTTGCTGAGTTCAGATTTATTGGGATTTTGGATGACCCTTTGCCCTGAAATGGGATGCGGAAGACTTCCTTGAAACATATTTCAATTGCTTGGCTGATATTTTTGTCTGGATACGCAGCTAGTGCTGTTTTGAGTCCTTCTATAATGATTGGGGATTTCCCTGGCTCCATTCTAATGTTGTGTCTTGTTTCATTGTTCTTTTTTGGGTCCTTTGCCTGGCAGGCAGGTTCAACCGTTACTGGGATGTTCTCCCCCACATTTTGTGCAATTGTGCCTGTATCTGCATTCCTTGCCCCAGTTGCAATGCCCTTTCTTAAAATTCCAGCAGGTGGTTTTCTGGCGTTTTGTTTTATATATATTGGCTGCGGCTATTGGACTTAGCCCCCCAAGGCTGCTTCTCCCGAAAGGGCTGCTCCCCCTTTCTGTGTTTCTCTGGTTCAGTAACTTTATTGTTGTTTGCATATGCTGTCTAGTTATGGGCCTGTGCTTTTTCCTCCTCGATGGTGGTTTCCCATTCATTAGGTATAAATCATTTTTAACCTCATCCCATTCAATCTCTGGTCGCTCAGACATGGCCCTCATGAACTTTTCATCATGTGCGAGCCATGTGTCTCCCCCATAGACTTCCCTTTATTTCTCTGATTTGGTTTATGTAGGCCAATAATTTTAACCCATCCCTTGGAGTTTTCTCTAATATTATGGTTGCTAAAATAATGAAAGCCTTCAACCACTTCTGCGCGTTCTTGTTATTGCTTTCTCTTCTATCCTTTTGGGATCCTTAAGTGCATCCAAGCCTCTTCTCTGCGCTTCCATCAGTGAAAATAATTCTAGGTATCTTTTTTCCAGATTGCTTCTTTTACCATTGGATCAATGTTCCAAGCTAGCGATTTTTTGTATCTGTTCGACATCCCAGTTTCTAAAGCTTTCAGCATTTCCCCTAGTTGTGCACTTGTGACTATTGTGCCATCTACTTGGGCTGCAGTTGCTAACACACTAGGCTCGCCTTCCTTAGCTAATGCCAAAATCCCTAATGTTGTTGGAGCTGTTGGCAAGGTGTGTGGCACCCAGGTCCTGTTGTCCCTACTTGCCCCTGTGTGTGGTTGGGGCCGGTCCATGCCTTTAAAGGCCCCCCCCCACTTGCTCTACAATTATTTCTGCCTCTATTGGTTGTTGCTGTTTCTCTCTTATTTCAGACATCATTTGTTTAATTGCATCACATTTTTCATTTACTATGGTTTCTTGGTGAGTCAAATACTTGTTTGCAAAGTTATCAAACATATCAGACATGCTGGCCACTTTTTTTTACCTTTCTTGCCGCCCTTCCCCTCTTGTGTCAGCGTGGTCTGCTTGCTTGCCTCTGCATTTCATTTAGCTTTCTTTGTTGGTTGGAGCAGTGGTGTCTTCTACCACTGTGATGTTGCTTTCTTCTCCGTCTGAGTCCTCGCTTAGCTGTTTTCTCACCCATGGCCACACATGTATTTCTTCTGCCTCCTCAGCACACAGAATGAGCTTGTTTTTTGTTCTTTGTTGCTGGTGGCATGCCTGCATAGCCAACACGCTCCTGGTGTGCCCCGTATTCACGGCAGTCACTAACTCAGCTGCTTTAACCGATTTTGACATGCTCCTCGTGTTCTTTTGCTTAATTAATTTTCTCTCCATTGGTCATGCGATTTGACCTAATTTGTTTTGCTTCTGTTGGAGGCTGTCTTTAGCCGCTCGTGTTCCCTGCTATTGAACCCACTGTGTGCTGTCCTGCTTGCAAATCGAGAGTATTTCCCAGTCAGCACTCGGGTCGTGGAGCTTTGCCTGGCATTTGCTTTTCCTCTGCTTTAAAAATGCGTCCACGTACCTTTTCTTATTTGTTTCTTGTGTACTCTCGTACGCTCTTTCCAATAATAACATCCTTCCTGGATTTCCCTGTACGGCTGCCCTTGGCTGACTGACAAAATCTTTGCTTCGCGTCGTCCTGCTTCCAATTGTTTTCTATCGCAAAACGTTCCACTTGCAAGAATCGGACTCTTTAGTTACCCTTTGCTTGGTAACCTTCGCCAGGTCCTGTTTCCCTTCTTCAATTGTCAGCCTCACTCAGCTTCCTCCGACGGGAGTTTGCAGGCTACGGCTGCCGTCCGTTCCCGGGCACACCATTCTCCTGCATTGTTGTGCAAAACGACGGGCTCCCGCGGCCTACAAAGGAGGGCCCCTCGGTGGGGGCCTCCCTTAGTGGCGACCCCCTCACGAGGCACGGTGGAAGGGGAGTCGGGGTGGGTGGGGGCTTGGGGTTGTGGCGCCAAGCAGTTCTTCTTCTTCTTCTTCTTAATTATCGGAGGCGTGGGCGGACCCACGCAGGCGCTTCCCCATCCTATAGGATGATGTGCACTGTACCCACTAATTATTATTTAGCTCCATTTAAGCTCACAACTCCTCCCACCTCCCCGTCTGCCTCACAAAATCCAACATCACACTACTCCTCCTCCTGCCTCTCTCCCCATCACCTCCCAGTAAAGTCCTCCCACTCAGCTCAGCCACACCCAACGCAGTCAACCGAACCCTCATCAATTCTCTCTCTGCAACATGTCTCTCACACCTAATCAAAAAATGTCCCACCGTTTCAGGCACCCCACACACGGCACAGTCCCTTGATTCACGCTTCCCTATTCGAAATAGACAGTCATTCAGCCCCACATGACCTATCTTCAACCGATTCAGCATCACCTCCTCCCCCCTCCTCCATTCTGATCTCCCTGCATCCACCTTCACCGACACTTTCCCACGAACACCGAACATCCACCTGCCCTTCACCCCACTCACCCGCTTCTCCTGCCACTCATCCAGGACCCGTCTCACCATCACAGCCTTCACCTCATCCACACTCAAAGGCAACCTCACATCAATTGCTCTCCTCCTCATACCCTCACCCGCCGCCAGATCCACCAACTCATTTCCCAAAATGCCACTGTGACTGGAAACCCACGCCAACTCCAAATCCATACCCCCGCGCACACACCAATCAATCTTCATCCTAATGTCCAAAATCACATCCTTCCTATCACCATCCCCTGCCACAATCGCCTGTAACCCACTCAATGAATCCGAGAACACCACCACTTTCTCATACCCCAACTCACACACCCTATCAATCACCAATGCAATCGCCACCAACTCAGCCGTACAAATAGACACATCATTCGTCAGTCGTCCTATTTTATACTCCCCAATGCTTTCTAGATAATACGCCATTCCCACTCTCCCAGACACAGGATCCTTTGAACCATCCGTAAACACCTTGTATCCTTCCTTTCCTGCAACATACTCCTGACCCAAAGCTTTGATCTCACCCCGCATACCTCTTTTCTTTGATACCACATTCGCCAACTCCAAACACACCTTTGGAGATCTCATCATCCACCTCGGCCTTCTCTTCAAATCCGTATCTGTCACAATCATCAAATCACCCACACCCCACTGCACTCCCTTCTCCCACATGTGAAACCCAAAAGTGCTCCCCTTCCTCCTCCACCGATCCCTGTAATAGTCAAACCTCCAATTATACTTCAAACATTCACGCACCGGATGAGCCACAATCTTCGCACTGCACTTCACCCAACATCTCATATTTAACGCATCCCTCCTCAACCTCAATGGCATCTCTCCCACAAGCACCTGAACCGCATTCACTGGAGAGGACCTCATCACACCCGAACACACTCTCAATGCCCTCGCCTGTACCCTATCTAACCGCAACTTCTGACTCGACGTATAACCCACTGACACCTGACACCCAAAATCCATCACACTCAAAATCAACCCCTTATACAACATTCGTAAACACTTCTGTTGCACACCCCATTCTTTCCCAGTCACCGCCCGCAACAAATTCAGCCTGCGTTTACACTTATCCACCACACCATCCACTTGCACATTCCAATTCAACTTTCTATCCAGAATCACCCCCAAGTACCGAAACTCTTCCACGCTCTTCACCCTCACACCTTTCAAAACCAAATTCAACTCCTGCTGCACTCTTTTCCTTGAGAACACCATACTCACACTCTTATCCACAGACACCGAGAAACCCCATTTCCCACACCACTCCTTCATGCGTACTATCGCAGCTTGCAACCGTCTCTGTACCAACAACAAACACCGCCCTCTTACCCAGACCACACCATCATCCGCGAAGAAATCCACCTGACACCCAATTCCCGCCAAAGCCCGAATCAACCCATCCACCATCGCATTAAACAGCATCGCACTAATCACACTCCCCTGCGGCGTCCCATTCTCCATCTTCCAAACTTCAGACAGCACCCCCCTCACTCTCACCTGAAAGGTCCTATCTGCCAAAAATGCCTTGATCCACCGAAACATTCTTCCCTTCACACCCATCTCCAACAGTCTCACTAACAACCCTCCCTTCCACACCATATCATACGCCTTTTCCAAATCCAAAAAGAACGCTCCCACCAACTCTCCATCAGATAATGCCTCCTCCACCCCAGTCACTAATCTCACTAATGGATCAGCCACCGACCGATTCCTCCTGAACTCACTCTGAAAGTCACTCAAACATCCATTCGACTCCAAATAAAACCCCAATCGCTCAACCACCATCCGTTCCATAACCTTACACAGCACAACAGTCAACGCAATCACTTACACTCTGTAGGAACCTTGCCACCCTTCAAAATCGCCACTACAATCGCTCTTTTCCACAACTTCGGCAAAACTCCATTCTTCCAGATCTCATTGAACAGCGCTAATACCTCTAACTTACATTCCTCAGGCAACTTCTCCAAAAATACATACATAACTCCATCCACCCCAGGGCGCCAAGCAGTTCCCCACCCAGAAGGGGGAGGAGGGGGCAGGGGTGTGACGTCATCCCGAGCGACGCGGGCCAGCGCGCCCCAGCCATTAGCTACTTAAGGCCCGGGATAATGTTCTGATTACTTACCGGTAATTTTTATTACTCCTAGTCCTACTCTTCCTCGTCACAGTACTTATCTCATGAGGCACCGTCTCCGACACAGGACCTTCTTCTATTTCTTCTTATTTCTATAACTCCTCCCCCACACCCACGTCACTTAGTTTCATATTACCAAGCCATAGCATGGGACCTTCCCCGCAGGGAGGGTGAGGAGGGAGGGAGGTGGGGGGGGGGGGGGGGGGGTTGTCAGTACTGTGACGAGGAAGAGTAGGACTAGGAGTAATGAAGATTACTGGTAAGTAATCAGAACATTACCTCCACGTCCACTCTTCCTCGTCCCAGTACTTACCTCATAAGGTATACCAAAGCAACAAACGGGGAAAAAGGTCCCAATGAGACACAGAGTCAAAACAGTGCAGAAACACACACCTTTAATAACTCCAAATTTACATCCCCACAGACAAAACTCCAACCCCGAAGGAACCAACCCCCGAGTGGGAGACATTCAACCTATAGTGGTTGATGAAGGTGCTCTGATCAGCCCAAGTGGCAGCTCTACATATCTCCTGTAAAGAAACCCCCCTAGCATCGGCCCATGAGGCCGCCAAACCTCTGGTGGACCGCCCCTGAACGTGCGCAGGCACAGGCAGGCCAGAAGCCACATAGGCCATGGAGACCACAACACGGATCCATTGGCTAATGGACACTACAGATGCCTTACGCCCAGCCCCAGCCGGGCCAAAAGTAATCAGAAGACTGTCAGAACGGTGGAAAGGGGCAGTTCTAGCCAAGTACTCCAACACCGCCCGCCGCACATCAATGTTATGCCAAGCCACTTCCTCTGGCGTTTGCGGATTTTGAAAAAAGGCAGGGAGAACCAGATCCTGAGAGGTGTGAAAACGAGAAACAACTTTAGGGAGAAACTTCGGATCACACCTCAGCACCACCGAGACCGGCAGAACCCTCAGGAAAGGGGGTGACATAACAGAGCCCCAATCTCCCCAAGCCTACGGACAGAAGTTATGGCAATCAGAAAGGCAGTCTTCAGCGTCAGATGTTTAATATCAATTTCGGAAATGGGCTCAAAGGGAGGCCCTTGAAGAAACTTTAAGACAAGAGGGCGATCCCAAGGAGGAAGCCCCTTATAAGTACAAGGACGGGAAGAAGAAAAACCCCTGAGCAACTTCCCCACCAACACCTCCCCATCCAAGTGCCCATCAGAGTCCCCCAAAAGGAATTTTATGGAGGCCCACTGAGAGCGAAGCGTGGAAACCGCCAGGCCCTTGTCAAACCCATCCCGGAGGAATTGAAGGATAGCGGGGAGGCCAGAACGTAGGGGAGGAATCCCAGACCGCCCACACCAGTCCCAGAAATGGCTCCAATGTCTGCCGTAAGCCTTCAGAGTGGAGGGTCTAAGAGCATTCATTATGGAATCTACCACTGGACCAAAAAACCCCTGAGATATCAACCTAGCCCGTGCAATATCCACACTGCCCATTGTATCTGGCGGACCCCCAACCGTAGCTCCCCCAGAAGGGGACAAGGCCACTTCGGAACCAGCCAAGGCCCCTAGCGCCGAAGCTCCAACAGAGAGGGGAACCAACTCCGGCAGGGACAGTACGGAGCCAACAACAATACAGTCAGCCTGGACACTCTGATGCGCTGAACCACCCGAGGCAGAAGAGGAATAGGTGGAAAAGCATAAAGGAGACCCTGAGGCCACTGTACAGAGAGGGCGTCCACCCCCCACGCACCCTCTGTCTGAAAAAGAGAGCAGAAGAGGGGAACTTTTGCTGAGGCTGGAAACGCAAACAGGTCCAGAATAGGGGTCCCGAACCTGAGACAGATCTCTGCAAAAACCTGGGTCGACAGGACCAGTTCCACCGAGGAGGGAAACCGGCGGCTGAGTAGATCCGCCCGAACATTGTCCACCCCCCTGATATGCGAAGCCACCAGGGACACCAGATGTGATTTCCCCCAAGCACCTATCTGAGATGCCAGGGCATTCAAGGAGCGGCCGGAACCCCCTTGGTGGTTGACGTAAGCCAAAGCTGTCGTATTGTCCGTCCGGACCAAAACTGCCCCGCCCATCAGCAACCTCCTGAAGTACACCAGAGCCCGGAGAATGGCACACAACTCTCGCCAATCGGATGTCCGATGGCTCTCTTCCGGATCCCACAACCCCTGAGCAGAGAGGACCCCCAACGTAGCTCCCCAGCCCTTCCATTGGCGTTGGTAGTAAGTGTGGTCACAGGAGGAATGACCAGGGACACCCCAGTCCGTAGTTTCGGAATCCCCAACCACCACTGCAGGGAGACCCGCAGCGCAGGGGACACCGGAATCAAAGCCTCGAAAGCTTGAGATGAAGGGTGCCAGTGGGAGAGAAAGTAGGACACCAGGGGGTGTAGATGAAGACGGGCCCAGGGAACTAGAAAAATGCAAGAAGCCATGTGCCCCTGCAATTTCAGCAATAGGCAGGCCGGGACATACTGCCTCCTGAGAACCCTGCCCAGAACAGCCAGCAAGCGATGGACCCTCTCCAGGGACAGGAACACCTTCCCCATCCTGGTGCAAACCTGTGCGCCAATGAAAACTACATCCTGAGAAGCCTCCAGTTGAGACTTCTGCCAGTTCACCAGGAAACCCCAGTCCTGCAATGCCTGGCAGACCAATCGGAGATGAGAAATGACAGTCTGCCGGCAGGACGCTTTGATCAACCAATCGTCCAGGTAGGGAAATATCTGAATGCCCTGCAGATGTAAGTGCGCCACCAGGGGAGCCACCAGCTTGGTGAAAACTCTGGGGGCAGATCGCAGTCCGAACGGGAGCACCCTGAACTGAAAATGTCGGGATCCCACTGCAAAGCGGAAGAACTGCATGTGCCAGGGACAGAGAGCCACATGGTACTAAGCGTCCTGGAGATCCAGAGATGTCATCCAATCCCCCTTTAATGACATCGGAAGAATGATCTGTAAAGTCTCCATCTTGAAGTGTTCCTTTTGGACGAAGCAGTTCAGGGCTTTGAGGTCCAGAATTAAACGGTACTTCCCCGAAGGTTTGGGGACCAGGAACACCAGTGAGTAGAACCCCTTACCCTGCACAGGGAGAGGAACGGGCATGATGGCTGCCTTCAACACTAGTTCGGAGAGAGCGGCGTCCATGGCCAACCTCTTGAGCCGAGACCTGGGAACCACAGTCCGAACCATGCAATGCTGGACAGGAGGAGAAAGGAAATGCACTCGATACCCCCATTGTACTGTGTCCTGAACCCATGAGCCGGAACACCACCTTCCCTATACTGGAAAAAACTGCCGGAACAGCCCGCCCACCTGCAATTCCAAACCGTCAGGACTTAGGTGCCGGGCCAGGACGTGAAGAGCGTGGAGGACCCCAATCCCCCCCTAGCTCTCCGAAAATAATGTGATGAGGAGCCAGAAAAAGACCTGCTGGTCACTGGACCAGCCCCAGAGGAAGACTTCTTGGCCGTTGGAGGAGGCTTGCGTCGAAGTTTGTCAGCATGTTTGTCCGCCCTAAAAACTTTGTGCACCTTATCCTCAAGGCAATCACCAAAAAGCCTGGACCCAGTGAAAGGAAGTTTCAGGGCAGTCGCCTTCTGAGACCCATCAGTCTTCCAGTCCCTCAGGTGCAAATGCCTCCGGGCAGAAATACCAGCCCCCATGGCCATGGCTGAACCACGCACCCCATCAAAAGCCAGATCGGCCAAAAACTCAACCTGACTCTGCATGTCTGCAAGCAAAGGGGCACAATCAGAGCCTTCATTGACAGCCTTTTTCAACCCCCTGAAACCATTCAACACTGTTTCAGCTGTGTAGGAACCATAGATATTTGCTCTAAGAGCCAGATGCGCCCCTGCATGAACCTTCTTAAGGCCGGAATTAACTCAGCGGTCCACTGGATCCTGGACAGCCGCCTCCTCGGCCGACATAGAGGAGTGACCCACCAGGCTGGCGAGGATATCGTCGACCTCAACTGGATCAGACAGCAAAGTCTCGCCCTTCAAAGGGTAAAGTTTGGACATGAAGCGGGGCATTGCAATCTTCTCCGGGTCATGCCATTCCCGGAGGATTTTATCCCGGATATCGGAAATCAATGGCAACCCCTTCCTGGGTGTATGCCTATACTGGCGAATAGAAGGGTCGGCCCCCTCCACCGGCATCAGGGTCTCTGAAAATCCCATGCAATCTCCAACTTGAGCCAGCACCTCCTCCACTCCCTCTCTGTCCAGGTACTTCCCTTCAGCATCTGCAGAAGAGGAACAAGAAGAGGCCGATGACTCAGCGCCAGAAGAAGAGGAGGATGAGGAAGACAAACGCCTGCGCTTGTGTCCATGAGCATGTGTGCGACTCCCTCTACGATGCTTAAGCAGTTTCTTCAACTCCTTTCTGGTCAGGGAAATACGCTTAGCCTTCTTCTTTCTCTTTCTGTGTAACTCAGGAGAAGAGGAAGATGAAGTAGAAGAAGACAGGACCAGATGCCTGCTCTTTGCAGAATGTTTTCCCATGTTGAGTAAGCCCAAAAACAGTGACCAAGGAAGCCTGCTTCACCAAAGACCCCTGCACACCGAACCAAGGCTCCACATACAAACAATTGCTAACGTTCCTCTCCCACATTCAAATAGAGGCCAGAAAGAACAACAACCAATAGGAATAACATCAATCAACACTGCTTGCAGCACCAGAGGAGGAGTCCACCCCCCTCCGGAGCACGTGGATCAAACAAGAAAAAGGAGCCGCCAATCCGTGCACAGCCGCCCATGCAGCATGGCCATGCAACAGGAAAAACATGCCCCCAGTCTCCTTACCGTAACCCAGGTCCATTCTCCAAGAACCCGGGCCACAATGCCCTGCGCTGGCCAAAGCCCAGCAGAAACCAGGCAAGGCAGCCTGACTCGACCGGGTCCCAAGCCCCGCAGGGAACCCAGGAGTCTTGCCACACTTGAGGGAGCCGAAGGCTCCGCCACACAGCCCCGCCACACAGCCCCACCAGGGGGCCAGCATTCGGAGCTCCCCAGCGCCCCGCGCCGGGAAGAAAAAATAAGCCCAACCTGCCGGAGGCAGGAAAAATTAAACTAAGTGACGTGGGTGTGGGGGAGGAGTTATAGAAATAAGAAGAAATAGAAGAAGGTCCTGTGTCTGAGGCGGGTGCCTCATGAGGTAAGTACTGGGATGAGGAAGAGTGGACGTGGAGGTAATGCAAGTTGGGCCCAGTGTTGCTAGGTGCGCTTATTATAAGCGACTTTGGGCTTCTTTTTGCCTAAAGTCACTTATAATATTTGAAGGTTGCTTGTCGCGGTTTTTGTCCGCTTGTTTGAGCATATGCACGCGTGTAATTGGGCTTGTTTGCATGGCAGCCAAACCCATTACACGTCGCAGCTCCACATCGCGTCCTGCACGGGAATGTGGAGCGGGTTCAGTAATAACCCCCCTGGAGCAGCGTATTGTCCTTTATGGCCTGCAATTACACCTTTGTCTTCCTGGAGGGCTGCTCTCTCCTTTAACACTTGCTTAGACATTTGGCACTGATGGGGCATTCGCATCTGAAAGGCCCCTCACGGATCGTTACCTCAGTGCCCCATCAATGCCAAATGCCTGAAAATATGCAGAACAGAAAGCCTCTTCAGGAAGCCATGAAAAAGGATTGTTCTGCATTTTTCACAATAGCAAGCAAGAAGTTTGTGACAACCATTTCAACACAGTAGTGGAAAAAGAAAATGTAGTTCCGACATGCATTACTTCGCATTGTCTTATTTCTAGTTTTCCATTAATTCAGCAAAAAATAAAGCTGAACCAAAAATCTTTTGACTGAGCATTTTATTTCTCGTAATTGATATATTACATGGTTGCTTTGAGCTTTGGTAGATTTCAAATACAATTATCAGAGCGCTCAGTTACCATCCCATGCATGAGAGAGCCATCCAGTCCAGGATTCTGCTATTTGACGGTTTTTCCCCCCACATGTAATTTAGGACAACTACAAGTCCCAGAATTCCAATCAAAAACAGGACTGGATGGCTTTCCCGCAAATGGTAATGGAAAAGTTTAGGGCTCTGCTCTGTATGGCAATACTAATTTGGGCCTTGAAATACAAAATGTAATTATTTTTTACAAGGTGCAGCATGGAATATATGTGTTGTAATGCCCAAACTGTACAGTGGGTTAACATTCCAGCTTCACTGTTTAAACTGTGTGATCCTGGGCAAATAAACCCTTCTAGTAAACAGCACTGGCCCGAGCAGAGCCAACATTAATTTGCCCCCCTTTTTCTGCCAGTCACCAATGAGCCTTCCAGAGTCCAGCCACAGCAGGGAATGGGTGAATCTTTGCTATGCCCTATTATGCTATGTCTTGATAGCATACAGTCTATCACTGTCACGGTTTCTTGGCATTTCAGGATCTGCAGGAGGCGTGGTATGGGGCTCATTTAGGAGCAGGCAAGGTTGCTTTGTAGCACTGTTGTATGCATAGCTCTCAACCATTTGTCCTACAAAGGCGGGTGAAAACACCCGATTTTGTTTTTGGCGGGTGAGACTCCCATTGGAATTAATGGGCGTGCAGGAGGCTTGGCGGGTGATACCGCCCTTTACAAGGCGGATGACACCCGGCAAAAGCGTGTGAGTTGAGAGCTATGTGTATGACTATAGATATGAGAAGACGGGGCTCTCTGTATTCATTTAGTGAGCTGTCTGGAGCAGTAGACAATTTGATATGATATGATACGGCATTTGTAACGCGCCTATACACAAGTGTTTCAATTTGCGCTAACGTAAATTGTTTGATTGTAGTGCAGGCCGGACTGGTGTTTGAGGAGTGTGGAGGATTGAGTTTGTGCATCTGTGGTTACCTAGGGTACTAGGGATGATCAGTTTGGACACATGCCTTCTGGTGGTGTACATTATATTGTGTAACCTGTGCTGTTTCTACTTAACACAATTTAGCACTATTGCTGTATTCTCTCTATTTATGTTTATGCTTTTGTGTAAAGTTTCTTACTTTTGAGACCTTTCTAAAGCATTTCAGGTGTGCGCTTGTTTTTTCAGCTTCTTTTGATGGGAGGCAGCTTGTTTTGGGCTTCTTTTGGAAGGGCATTCAGCTTAATTTTTCTTTCCGACCTGGCAACACTGGTTGAGCCTCTTCTCTGCCGACTCCCTGACAAAAGTTGCTGCTGCGGTACGAGCCTGAGAAGTTTCCAGTGTTCGTGAGGCCGGAGAATCTTGGTTCCGGAAGACGGTTCGTGCTAGCTGTGGTGGGCAGACGAGGTTGTGCAATAGAATTCAGGTAATGGTTTACTTCGGGCAGCTAAATTAGGATAAGGGTTGTATCGTACGAAGATTGGAATGCGGGGCTGGCAATGCGTCGGGTCGAAGTGATTGTAGGGGCGGAAGCAATGCACGGGCGATGCAGTTAAGGAGGAGAGGCACGATGCAGCGTGCAGTTTCCCAGGTCCCCACCGACGTAGGGCAGGGTGTAGGCAGTATTAACCGCACATTAACGGAACTTAAAATGTGCCAATTTTTGGGGGGTGGCGGCGCAGCTAAGGGGCCAGACCAGGAATGGGCAATGGTAGCTACACTGCTTGATGCGGAGGTGGAATGAAGGGGTGGGAGGGTGTCGGATTTGGTCACGGCATCAAGGAAGCAGCGGTTATGCAGGACCACTTGGCGCGCTTCCGGGGCACAAAGGGGGTCATGCGTAGTGGTGGTTTGGCTGCAACCATCGCTCTTTATTTGGCCATGTACGAATTTTGAAATGTAATAATTGTGCAGCTTCCAGATTATTGAATGCTCGCGAGTTCACCTGCAGTTACTTTGCATGCGGCAATGGGTGGAATTAATTCCAAGACAGTCCAGTGCTCGATTTTAGTGCATTTACCTGATCACGGCATTACAACATGCAATGTTAGCCTCTATTTTCAAAATACATGGTTAGAGACGTGGCTAAGGGTGTGCGTGTAGCATTAGAACTTGACTACTGCAGTACTTGGGAAAGTTATTTTGTGAATGAAAAGGACGTTCTCATTCCGCGGTGCATGTCTCAGTGGTCGCGGAAGAAACAGGGCTGGGATTCGCGGTTTCATGTTCACACCAACTTTCCGCATGCACGAATGTCAGGCACATTTGCACTGCATGCACAGACTTCCAGATATGTAAAAGTTTGGCGAAGCCAGAAGGTTGAAAGTGGGGATTTCATTAGTCACACAGCTGGGTCGAGGATGCGTTGTGCAAAACGACTGTTGGGAGAATTTCATATGCATATGTTGAGGGGATATGGTTTACAACGCGCCTACACAAAGGTTGACAATTTAGCTTTGTCAGCACACAGTCAAAGGGGCCATTGCTTCTTCCAGACCCCTGGGAATGGTTGGGTGTTTAGGACTTGTTAAACCACATGTCACGAAGGTAATGGGGTGCGCCGTGGTATCGAGGGACATTGCTTTTACACTTTTGTATGGTTGGAGATAGAGGCCCAAAAGCTACTGGGAGGCTGAAGGCAGGACCGTCGTAAGAGGGGGAGTTTTGGTACAGGGTGTAATTTTGGTTCAGTCCGGGGGAAGATGCATGGTACGGGAATCGGGCCCGAGCCGCTGACTGGAAAGGTACATCGGATGGGTATCGGCAATGGAGTAGGTATTTACAATGGCCGATTCAGAAGGTTGGGGAAAAGTATAAGGTGGGGATGGCAGGTTCAGGCACCTGGGATTTGCGGGGGCTAGAGGGTTAAAACACGGTGTGGCGCGGAGGTTTGGGGCAATACTGCCATGGAGCTTACTTATGGTGCATGCGGCGGTTGGGGTAGGCAAATTTAGGGCATGATGGGATGGAGGGTCAGAGGGGAGGGGTAACAAGTGGCTGGCAATAGTTTTGCAATGCCGCGTGGGCTATGGCGCAAGCTCGGAGGGGACATGGCCCCGTCAATAGTAGGGCGGTTGCCCCGTTTGCTCAGGTACAACATTGATGATGAAAGGGTCTCGTAACCCGCCGATACGCAACGTTTGCCATTTGGTGTATTGGTTGCTGCAATTTGGGGGGGACACCGCGCATTTGGAGGAAGGGGGATCTCACGGGGGATTAAGGGTCTGCACATAGAAATGGGGACAGAGGGTTAATAGGCAGGCACGAAGCTCCTAAGTTATAGAGGGCGAACTATGGTGCAAGGTACAGAGTGCAGGAGGGGTTGGTTGTTCAGTGAAGGCTAATACCACGCTTCAATCAGGGAGGTGAACAACCATGGTGCGAGAAAGGAGTGGCCAGATGGCTGTGGCGCCACGGGGGGCTGCGGACTAAAGGTTTGCGGCAGGGTGCCGGTGGGGGTTCCAGGGGTTCGAGTAAGGTAGGGCCCCGTATGGTTGCAAGGCTGCCTTTTCCGATTCTGGATTGGGCTGTATGGAAGGACGCCCCTGCCGCCGCATGCTCGGGGGCAGTGCAGGTTGAATATGGTTTGGTGAATTGAAAGGTGGGGGGGACGTTTTAACGCATTGGATTGCTCTGGGGGAAAAGAGGCACTCTGCAAGGCGCATTAATGGATGCTTGGGTAGTGATTCGTTAATGTTAATTTGCTGACACAACCACGGGAAGCGGGTTGGTCGTGGTGAAATGTTTGATTGCAAAAGGGGGGGGGGGAGTGTAACATCTGGGATCGTGCTGGGGAGAAGGTGTTGCAAGGCAAGGTTTGTTAAATGTTTTCATGTTTATTAGGGTATAGAGAGGTAGTTGCGTTCTTGCCGAGCCTGGAAGGCATTTAATTCGTGCTCTAATACCAGATGTTGGCAATGGAGTCAGAGTGCGGGCTGGTCTCGTTTTCCAGGTTTGTGACACCATTGGTTTGGGCTTTTGGTCGGTGGGTCCACGCAGGGGCAAGGCGTTTGTGATTTAAGATTGTTGCATATCTAGTGGGCAGAATGAGTCATTTGCGAATGGCTTTGTGGGCGGGTGGCATCGATTTTGGGGTAAAGTGATTTGCTTGCCGGCCACGGCATAACTCGTTCAAACACAAGTGGTTGTTGGGTGAGCGGCTATGGGTTGCCACATGTTGAAACGGTGTGAAGGGGCTTTCTGGGTTGGTGGAAGGGTCGGAGTTAGGGATATTGTGCCTGCTCGCATGTTTACCTGGGGTTGGGCGGTGCAATAATAGTAGTTAGCCACGTGGCAAGGCAGAGGTTTGGGTAATTGCGACTAGAGTTAATGCATGTTTAATGGGTTGCCATATTCAGGTACTGTATCGCAGAGTTACGTTTGAAGGTATGATTGGGAGGGTGGGGTCTCGGAAGGCAAACTTAAATCCCAGCAGAGGGGCCAAAGAAGGAAGGGATGGGTAACAACCATATTGCATGCAGACAGTGTTTCAGGAGGGTAACGTGGCTATCGGGTGTGGATGGACACTTGGCTCTTGCGGGGGTGGGGGGGTTTGCAAGGTTATTATTAAAGAATGGTGGCCAGGTCGGCGGTTACTAGGAGGCAGTCGCTTTACTGCCAGACTGGCCCTGAGTAGGCGTTCACGCTCAACGAAGGGTGCATGGGTGGAGGTTTGAAGGGTGTTAACTGCCTTATGCATTGCTTGGGTCGGACTGCACATCAAGCAATGTGATTTTAACACAGTAATGTCGGCTTGTCTGCGCACAACATAGCACTGTATGATATATTAGATGATTTGTCATTGTAGGAATGCTCTTTGTTCAGAACGTCTATTGCAAAGACGAGGTAGGAATGCACTGTTTAGAGATTGATGTTGTGCTGGGGGCCCCGTTTATAAATCTTGGCTGCCTCGTGGGTAATGGCGGATGCTTGCGAATCGGGGAGCATTCACGGGAACTAATAAACCCGGCTGAGGGGCCAATCAAGGATGGGGAACGCAGTGCAGTTGCATAGCACAGTGCAGTGTCTCCAGGAAGTAATGTAAGCAGGCAGGCCGGGGTGGGGGCTAGGATACGATAGGTTAGGTCAGGACATGTTTGAATAAGGTAGGATAGTTTATTTATATAGCGCCTATACGCAAACTGTTTCAAAGCAAACATTTTGGTCGATCTGGAGGGAAGGGGCAGGTTTTTTAAATTTGGTGGGAAATTGGGGTATTAATTGTATTCAAGGAGCGGGAGGGTCATGTTCAGATTCTGAAAGGCCATTTGCTTGGGCTCTGGGAGTCGGGACCACGCTGGGGCGAGGGTGTTGCAGCCTTGGGAGGTTGCATGTATAGTGCTTGGAATGCGCTACTTACGAAAGGCTCTGTTTGTTGTTGCATCGTTTTGAGTAAGCTCTTTGTTTACAAGGCTTGGCCTACTGGGTTTGGACACATTGCAGCATGGTCAAAGGAAGGGGGTTTTCAAGGAGTTGGGGTAAGGTGAAGGGGTGGCTTGGGCTAGGAATATTAATTGTGCTCGTTACATGGTTACAGGAAGGTAATTGCCTTGCTGCTTCGTGGGTTGGGAAGTAGCTTAGTCATCCGTTTACAATTAAAGTGTATTTTAAAGTGCCAGACCAACCACATAAATTATTATGCTTAGCATCCAATCACAGAGCATTCCAGGATTACGAGGCCAGGAGCAACATGCACGCCTTGGAAGCAAAACGACACGGAGCAATACTGGTGCAATCCATGGGCACGAACATAGAAACTGCTGGGTTTTCAGCACGCCTCACTTGAGTATCTGATCGCATGAAGGTGCAGCAACCACATTCGGGCCAATGTTCACAGGGTTCAGGGATTAAGATTAACCAACAATAGATAAATGAACAGAGCATTTGGTTAGAACAATTGGCACCGCAGGGTATGCCTACAGATGCCCATGAGAGCGTAGCAACGTCAAGGTTCTTGCATGATTAGCTGTGGGCAAACTGAGCATTTCGGGCTGGGCGCAAGGGCAAACCCCCCGCTCTGGGAGGGGAAAGGGATGGAGCGGCACAGACGCAATCTCCACCATGGGCTTTAGAAGTGGGAGGGCCAATAGCGCAGGTTAAGCTATGAGGAAGGTAGGGTGCGCAAGCCGGATCCCCCTCTCTCTCTTACAGGAGAGGGGTGCTCTGGTGGGCGTGGGAAGGGGGGAAAAGGGAGGGGGGGCACTAGGAGGGGCAGATTACGCACACAGTGACATGAGGGTTGCAAGGAAAGGGGAGTGGGTGATGGTAGAGCCTACACGGGAGGGGGGATGAAAGACTGACAGGATTCCCAGCATACTGAAAGGATAAGACATGGGTAAAACAGCTAATTAAATCAATAGTCATTAAGCCATGGCTTAGCCAGATGCAACAACGGAGGTAATCCTATGCTTTCAATTGCGGAATAAGAGCGAGGCCGGAGGAAAACCTCTGGGTTGCTTTGGGGAGGATAAAGTTCACTTATCGGAAGTGGGGGTGAGGGTAATGGTGGCAGACTTGAAGGATGCGCTGGAAGGGTTGGGCTGCAGATGAACCACAAGCAGAGGCCAATGGGGGCAAGGGAGGGAAGGGTCAGTTAGACACTACCCACTAAAAAAGGCCGTTAGTTGGCCCGATACGCTCCCCCCCCAACACTTGGGAGGGGGTCTCCGCTAAGGAAGCGGAACGGAACGGTCAAGGGAAGACCTCATTTCGGCACGCCGCTGCCAGGTAAGTTGGCCCTCCTGCAATGGAGTACGGAACAAGATCAAGCTAACCGGAAGAACGCCGGCAGGAAAGGCCGCAGCACAATTCATCACGCCACTGGTTCAATCCGGAGGGCCAGCTTGTTTGTTGTGAATGGAACGAATGGGGATAAAGGTACATCGTGGGAATTATGGCTGGGTACTGTGGGTGGCACAGGCGACCAGGTGCATGGGGGGAACTCACTGCGGCCGGTGACCCGCTGTGAGTCATGGCTGAGACACCGGTCGCAGCGACAGGTCTCTTGCGGACAAGCCCAGCGGATGTTACATGGTGTTCCCGTTAGAAAGCACTGGCGAATACCACAAGGGGAACTGCACAGCCATCAGTTTAGTATGAACGGCGCCCAGGAGTATTAGACTCAGGGGAGGCCCACGTCAATGGGGAGGGTTAGGGGGCTTGGAAGACCTTCCAACTCCACAAGTGGGTGGGGGAAATGGGAAGTGCATTGTTGGAAACAAAAGTGGAGAGCAACAATGAAGTCTGCAAGGGGGGGTGAATTGTAAGATTGCACAGTAAATGGGGCTCCGGCAAGTAGGTTGAAAACTGAGGGGAAGGGGGCCCATGGGAGGTTAGGGGTTGTTGAGGGGGGGTTCAAGAGAAGTGGGGCATTCGAGATTGGCAGCTCAAGCAGATCTAAAGAAACACTGGGGAGGGGAGGGCCTTGGAATGCAGGAGTAGGGGCCAGGTCGAGCGGGGGGATAGTTGAGGAGGACCCCTCTTTAGCGGAAGGCAGGGGAAAATGAGGGGGATAAGGAGGCGCTGGGCTCTGGGGTGTAGGTAGCGCTGGATGGATGGGGCTCTCGAGAACAGGAGGGTGCTATGGGGAAGGGGCCGGAGGGGATGGGACAACTAAGGCAGGGAGAGCGAGGGCAGCCCGAGGTCTTGGCGGAAGGGGGATGGGGACTCCCTGGTAGGACGGGCCAAGGGAAGACCTTTTTGGGGGTGAGAATATTAAGAAAGATTAACAAGCCAACCAGGGGAAAGGGGAAGATGGAATCCAGGGGAAAGGGAAGCAAAAAGGGGGGAAAAGGAGACCTGAACGCATCCTTGGAAAAGGAGCCAAGCGGAAATGGAGAATGAAAAAAACATGGAATGAAATTTGCACTTAAATAGAGATGGGGGAAAAGAAAATGAAAAGAAAATTGCAAAATAAAGAAATGGCCAAAGGGTAGAGAGGGACTGTCGAGGAAGGGACTGGGCACCTGCATCGGGTCCCCCAAGGACCCGAACGGGCGGGGGGGAATAGTTGCATTGCTCTCAGCGCAGAATCCTGAGTATAAAACGGAACACCTGTAAGATAACTCCTGACTTTATGTATTTAAATAAAGTTTGCTGTGGCAATTTTTTCTCCCACTCATCCAACTGGTCATGATATGATATGATATGATAAGGCATTTGTAACGCGCCTATACACAAGTGTTTCAAGGCGCGACGAGGCAGGGGGGGGGAACAAGGGGGGACAGACAACGATCTTACTAGGCCAGGTGTCATTCAGATCGCGCAAGTGCAAGGGTAGAGGGGAAGGGAAAAGTGCATGGGGGAAAGGGAGAGGGGAAAGTGCAGTACAGGGTTATAAGCATACAGCATACAGGATAAATAACAAGGGCCAGCTGGTGGCAAGTGCGAGGTAAGTGCAGACAAGTGCTGGGAAGGGGGGCTGTATGGATACAGACACAGTCCCGTAGTGCAGGGGTTGCCGTGTAGGCAGTGCAGGGGAGAGTGGCTGGGCCGAGAACGGTGAATGGCCCAGTTGCAGATTCGGTGCAGTTTCAGTAGTATTAGCAGGGGAGAGGGGGAGAGAAAGCGGAGGCAAAGAGGAAGGTTTTGAGGTGCTTCCGGAACCGGAGGTGGTTCTCCTCAAGTTTCAGGGAGGTAGGAAGGCTGTTCCAGAGGGAGGCCCCTGCAGTGGAAAGAGATCTGCCCCCAACTCGTTGTTTGGAGAAGCGGCTGACCCTGAGGGAGTTGGAGGCGGATGAGCGAAGAGCTCGAGAAGGAAGATATTTAGGAAGAGAGAGTTGAAGGTATTTTGGCCCAAGGCCCCAGGTCATGCCTCTCATTGGGGTTTTAAGGGGGTTGGGCTCCGTGGGAGGAGGGGGTCGTGAAGGAGTGAGAGTCTGAATGAGAGCTTGGGGGGGGCACTGGGAGCAACGAGGGACATCGCCGTGCCTCCCACTGAGGGTGTCGGTGCTACGACGGGCTCCCGCGCCCTACAAAGGAGGGCCCCTCGGCGGGGCCCCCCCCCTTAGTGGCGACCCCCTCACGAGGCACGGCGGAAGGGGAGTCGGGGTCGGTGGGGATTTGTGGCGCCAAGCAGTTCCCGACCCAGAAGGGGGAGGAGGGGGCAGGGGTGTGACGTCATCCCGAGGGACGAGGGCCGGCGCGCCCCAGCCATTAGCTACTTAAGGCCCGGGATAATGCAAGTTGGGCCTCTTCTCTGCCGACTCCCTGACAAAAGCTGCCCTCCCATTCATTATTGTATTGATATGTGATGTTTTTTCTTGCAGACAAGCCCAGCGGATGTTACATGGTGTTCCCGTTAGAAAGCACTGGCGGATACCAAAAGGGGAACTGCACAGCCATCAGTTTAGTATGAACGGAGCCCAGGAGTATTAGACTCAGGGGAGGCCCACGTTAATGGGGAGGGTTAGGGGGCTTGGAAGACATTCCAACTCCACAAGTGGGTGGGGGAAATGGGAAGTGCATCGTTGGAAACAAAAGTGGAGAGCAAAAATGAAGTCTGCAAGGGGGGGTGAATTGTAAGATTGCACAGTAAACGGGGCTCCGGTAAGTAGGTTGAAAACTGAGGGGAAGGGGGCCCATGGGATGTTAGGGGTTGTTGAGGGGGGGGTTCAAGAGAAGTGGGGCATTCGATATTGGCAGCTCAAGCAGATCTAAAGAAACACCGGGGGGGGGTGGCCTTGGAATGGAGGGGTAGGGGCCAGGTCGAGCGGGGGGATAGTTGAGGAGGACCCCTCTTTAGCGGAAGGCAGGGGAAGATAAGGGGGATAAGGAGGCTGCTGGGCTCTGGGGTGTAGGTAGCGCTGGATGGATGGGGCTCTCGAGAACAGGAGGGTGCTATGGGGAAGGGGCCGGAGGGGATGGGACAACTAAGGCGGGGAGAGCGAAGGCAGCCCAGGGTCTTGGTGGAAGGGGGAGGGGAGCTCCCTGGTAGGACGGGCCAAGGGAAGACCTTTTTGGGGGTGAGAATATTAAGAAAGATTAACAAGCCAACCAGGGGAAAGGGGAAGATGGAATCCAGGGGAAAGGGAAGCAAAAAGGGGGAAAAAGGAGACCTGAACGCATCCTTGGAAAAGGAGCCAAGCGGAAATGGAGAATGAAAAGAAAGTAATACATGGAATGAAAAATGCACTTAAATAGAGATGGGGGAAAAGAAAATGAAAAGAAAATTGCAAAATAAAGAAATGGCCAAAGGGTAGAGAGGGACTGTCGAGGAAGGGACTGGGCGCCTGCAACGGGTCCCCCAAGGACCCAAACGGGCGGGGGGGAAATTTGCCTTGCTCTCAGCGCAGAATCCTGAGTATAAAACAGAACACCTGTAAGATAACTCCTGACTTTATGTATTTAAATAAAGTTTGCTGTGGCAATTTTTTCTCCCACTCATCCAACTGGTCATGCCTCTCATTGGGGCTGTAAGGGGGTTGGGCTCCGTGGGAGGAGGGGGTCCGTGAAGGAGTGAGAGTTTGAATGAGAGCCTGGGGGGGGGCACTGGGAGCAACGAGGGACATCGCTGTGCCCCCCACTGAGGGTGTCGGCGCTATGACCGCTCGGCTCCGCTTACGCTCCGGCAACTTTCTGCTTCCCCTTAATTCGTTCGGCCCTTGTTTTCTTTTGCTCCCGCCGCCTCTGCTCATGCCGTGCACCCATCAGAGCAACAACTTAAACAGAGCTGGTACGAAGCTCACGCTCCTATTCGCAGTCAGAGCTAGAGCGGAAGACGCCCAACAAACGCAGCCTCTGGTCTCGATGAAAGGAAAATGCTGGGGCCAAAACACTTTGCAGCTGAGCAAGGTAAATCTCACGTTCAAAGCTGGAGAGCAAATGAATGCTCAAAAGAAAAATTATGCTGCCTAAGCAATGTACTTGTTTGGGGCTCCGTGCAGAGTCCCAAACTGATTTGTGCCAGATTGCCTAAAATGCAGCTCCTTATATTGTGCCAGGGGCTGGCCCTGGGCTTTGTCTGCCTGTGTGGGGGCTATGTCTAGCCTCCGGCCGGCTGGCGCCGACAGCATTTTGCACCCTGAGGTGCTTCTTTTGTTGCGTGTTGGGGTTTCCTGCCTGCCCTGCCCTGGGGTGCTTAGCACTTCCTTGGTGTACTGTCTGAGGTGTTGCTCCCACCTTGTCCCTTATCCTGCCTGGCGCCAGGAGTCTGAGGGGCAGGGGGAGGAGAGGGAGAGGGGGTGTGCCTTTCCTTTCCTCTGACCTTGGCTGTGTTTTTGCCAGCCAACTGTCCTGACCCCTCTCCCCATCCTGCCTACCATGGGGCACAGGTTACTGACCCCTGCTTTGGAGCTGCGGGGTTTCCTTCACAGCGCTGGATAAAACTGAAGTTATTTTCTTCCCATCCTCTTCTATCTCCCCTTTTCCTGCATTCCCTCTCTCTCGTTCCTCCCTGTGTTCCTCCCCTTTTCTAACAATGCACGAAATCTTGGAATAATCATGGAATCTTCTATAACAATACTATCTCCACTCATATATCTACTATCTCTACTAACTGTCGATTGCGACTATTCAACAACTGCAAAATGTTACTTTGCTCTCCATCTCTCCCGCTACAATTCTTATCGCTGCTCTTGTTTTATCTCAACTCTTCTACTGTTCTTCCCTGCTTATTGGTCTCCCAGCCTATCGACTAGCTCCTCTTTGATCTAGTTACAAACATTCAATACATGGTATCCTGTCCCTTTCTTCTTGCTCATCCATTTACTTTGCTCTGCACTCCTTATCCTGACTCTCCTTTGAATCCTGTCTCCTTTTCCACTTTCTTTGCTTGATCTTTAAATGCCTCTACGGCCTTGCTCCGCCAAATCTATCATCACTCATCTCAATGTATTCCCACCTCGATCACTCCACTCCCAAACACTCTTCTTGACATGCCTAAATCACCATGAAAACAGTCTCTCTTTCATTCTTTCTCACTTCTTGCCCCAAAACAATGAAACTATCTCCCTCTCTCTATTCCCTCCTGCTATAGTGTTTTCCAATTTCTTCTCCTTCCTAATTTATTGCATTGTTTGTTCTGAGTCCTAATCACCATTGTTTATTGTACAAACATTATTTTAATGTACAGTGCACAGGCATCAGCCTTTATACATAAATAAATACAAAGACCATTTTCACATTTTGTGGATAGGCTACTTTTGGGAGCTTTCAAGTTCCCAGAGACCATGCCTGAGAAGGCCTCCCAGTCATGTTTTTGTCACGTTTTGATCCTGGGAGGTGTAGGTTTATATCTTTTATTTAAGATATTTGAAGACTGCAAGTCCCAGAATTCTAGGTAAAAACACGACTGTATGACCTTTTCACGCATGGGCATGGGAAACTTGAGAACTCTGATTTTGCAGTAACTTAATTGATTTGACACAATGTTATTCCTTTCAGTATTAAATTTGCTACTAGTCACACTGACAGTTTCCACATTTTTCCCCACGTCATCTACGTTGCAGTTATTGAGGGACGTTACATCTCTTAACTCCAACTCACTATTTGAGTCCTCTATTAATTGCATAAATGATGCAGGTGTGTGGGTAATTTAGGAGTTTGTGAAATCCACATAACTCTGGAGAGTTTGCATTGATGAGGTTTCTGCTACACTTCTTTTTCTTTCTCTTTAGTAGGGGTTACTCTTGAGTGTGCCTGTTCTGGTAACATCCTATGTACCTTGTTGTGTTTTCATTAGTATTACATTAGGTCACCCAAAAAGTATTAGTTTTATACTGGCCACCTTTTGCTTTGGCCACAGTTTTCCCTTATTTACACTTGTTCCCAAAGGAGCTGCTTGGTGATTTATTTGTTTTGTCCACTTTTGGCTATTATCCAAAGTCAATTGGAGACTCAAACATGTACTTTGTTCCCTTGCCTCTTGCTCCAACTATGCAGACTCCAAATTCCCACACTAGCTGTGTCTTCGTTTTATGATTTAGTCTCCACCCCCCCACCAACTGACACTGCATGATATCCTCCCTGGTGGCCCACATTTGCTCACCCACACCTGTAACGTGTTGATCCTTCTTTCTTTCTTCCCATGTGTCTCCAAATTCACCGCCTCCAATGCTCCAGTGACTTCCCGCCCGCACGCCCTGTCGTGCTCACTGTGCGCGCCCTACCAAAACTGTTGTACACATGGATCAAGGCACAAGCTCTTCTATTTTAACACATTCAGTTCCCCAGCTCCCTTCACATGTAATACATGTAAAATTGTCTTCCACCTGTTGCCTACCCAACCGAACCGTTAAAACCTATGCTCCACCCTCTGAGCTATCATTACAGTTCCTTTTTCATCATAGAGCAAACTGAAGCTTCTGCAATAATGATGGTGGTGTGCCTCCACAAACCTAATGGTGGGGAAAGTGATATATGGGCTTTCTTTGATCCCTACCTAGTAGGCATAGACAGACAAGGAATGGGGAAGCAAATACTGAATGGCAGAAACGCTGGTCAGAATGCACAACCCATGCAAATGAATGTGAACGTTAAAATGAATACTGGACCCCAGAAAGAACAAACATGACAATTACCTTAGTGACAGTGTTGCATAAAGTTGCACAGGGACAACACTGGAACAGGGTGGACTGGTGTGTATCCATGTACACAGCGTGGCTAGAGAACATGAAGTGCTGTTCTAACTTTTCCATTACTTTTTGCAATATCGGTTTTACATCAACAAACCCAGTGTAGCACAAAAGAATTTCAACATTCTTTTTCATTCTCTCTTCATTTATAAACTGCTTTTACAGGTATGACTGGAAAGGAACAGTTTCCTTTTACAAACACTGTTTTTCCCCAACCTACACGGCGCCTGCGAGCAGGGACCTCTGCCAAGCCTGGAGATAGGCAAGTCAGCTCCTGGAGATGTGTAAAGTATAACGATGCACCGAATTATCTTGGTGTACAAAGTACTGATAAACCTAGGTTGCTTTCATTTTAAGATCCTTTATTGGGAACAACAGTGTTTTCGACCAGGATGACAGTTTGTTTGCAATCTACAGAATTCCTGCACTGGCTGCCCACCTCCCAAAACCACTGGATCCAAGTTAACCCATAATCCTGCTTAAGAGCATTGAATAATAATTAGGAGCCTTGTCCAAGTCCAGGAGCGAAGCCATCTTCAAGCAGACTGGCAAAGAAAAAGTATTTATAATGTATTTCACACTCTAGAAAGGTTCACAAGATGCTCAAACGAGGACTAAACAGGTCAGGGACCACAGTACCTGAAGGGTTCCCTTCAATGGCAGGATGGAAAGCAGAAAAGCAGCATACAGGAACGGGCCTTGTGGACAAGCCTCAGGCAGGTCTGACAGCAAAACACTGGCTGATGCAGAGTCTTTCTAGAAGGTCTCCTTGGAAAGGTGTCCCAACAATATGGACTTAGGGCCCCCTTACAAGTCTGGCGGTAGCCGTGCCAGCAAAACATTACAGCCCTGGCGGTCCGTGAAGTCAGGCGCCGGAAAAATGTTAATCCCCATTCCCATGAGTCAATGGGAATGAGGCTGACGGAAGCACCGGCACTGTTAGTAACGGTGCCGGTGCTTCCGTGAAAGTCTGCGACCGGGTGCCGTTCCGCCCGCCAAGTCTGACCCTGGCGGGAGGGACGGCACCTGCCCGCAAACTTGTAGTGTGCCGGTACAGTAACAACGGTGCCGGTAGGCTTACCAGCACCGTTGTTACCAGACCGGCACACTTGCAATGAGGCCCCGAGAGTTAAAAATAGCAGAGTGGACAGACCATATACGTTTGTTGGAGGGGCAACGGATAGTACCACTGCCTCAAAAGAGGGATCAACAGCAGACCTGTGCTTAATAATTTGCAAATAAAGTGTCAACTGAAAGATACATATTGAAACAACATTCCTAATATTAAAATGGGGGAAATTAAACGAATAACAACACAATTACACAACATTTTTAGTGTCCACATGATAAATAAATGCACGTTCTAGAATGTGTCTAACTGACATCCTGCACTAAGGCACATCCGGGCTGTCTTTTACTGAGGGGCAAGGTGGCCTGGAACCTTCCCCCATTATAGGAATAGGGAGAGTGGAAAAACCCAAAGTAAGCTTTTCCAACTGTCACAACTGAAAAGTCTTGTAAACAGGATCTTTGGGGTGGGCTTGGCAGAAAATATGGTGTACTGGAAAATGTCATCACACTAAAATCAATGCAGTCTATTGAACAGAAACAATGTCTATAGGAAATAATTGAGGTCCAAAGAAATCCAATGTAATTTAAAATCACACTTTACAGGAAAGTTTTTCTTTTAGCCAAGATCACTTTTACAGTGCGCATTCTTAAAGCCTTTCCTGTTCTAGGTTTCATCTGCAACAGGAGCAGGTCTTATTTATCTATAAGTCAAATTGTGCAAATAGGTGACTGCCCAAAAATCTACTGCTGCAGAGTCTGCGGCCCACAGACCACTGCTCCGGGGTCAGGCTACTGTCCTTAGCACCAGTCTCTTTTTGGGGGGGCTTTACAAAATGAACGTCCATATGATATGCCAGCGGGTGACTCAACGGTGAGATAATTGATGAAAAGTTACATAGATCTCCAGACATCTGACTAAGGTAATCAACAGCTGAAACAAGTATAAGCAATGTTGATGCAGCACGTTACATTAATAGCATAATACACAATTAAACCTTATTTGTTGTAACCTGTTCTACAAATCTTCCTGTAGTCAATAACATCCCTTTCTCTCCTTCTAGAATGGTATGTCTTCATCATTTCATGCCCAAAATAGTAGTGTCTTTTTCTTCTTGTCATTCTTTTTCCAACCCGCTAAATGAAGCCATTAACTCCCCAGGTTGCCCACTCCTACATGACCTTCGTCTGCTACCTTACATCACACCCATTTTCACCCAAAAAGCCTCAACACGCCTGTCCATTTCCCATCCCATTCTAGTGCTCATCCCTCACAGCCATCCCACACTCAATACAAAATGTGCCCCGACCAGATTGCAGTTGCAGCAAGTGCCCTATGCTAAACTAAATTGAACTCCTCACTAATGGCCTCCCGTGACCCCACTTTCTTATATTTGATAAATTGCACCCTTGGGCATAACCCCCACCTCCTTTACTTCAGTGCCCATCGCATACTGTTTGCTCCAAGTCCTGTAGTTTTATTTATTTGTATGTGTTATTTTTTTCTTCTCTCCATCCCTCTACTCCACATTCTTGTAAGTTCACCCCCATTCTTACCTCGCTAATAGCCCCCTCTATACATCACAAGCTAAATTGCCAATCTCACTCCTTGATAAACACACACTCTGTGCCCCGCGCCCTCTATTGTAGAGATAGCGGCCACCTGTTACTCGACATCTTTGCTAGGGTTCTATCTTGTTTATTAATAAAAGTCAAAATGTGTTTGTGGGTTTGTAGCTTGGGAAGCGTTGTTCCTTATACAATTCCACACCGTTTCACCAATCTGCACCACATTTTGCATAGTTACCTGCTAGGATCATCAGGTCATTACTGGCTACATGACATTTGGACACCCCACCCCTTTCCCTGAATTTCAGCACAAGTCAAAATGTGTTTGTGGCTTGACAAAGTGTTGTTCCTTATACAATTGCACACCGTTTCACCAATCTGCACCGAATTGTCCATAGTTACCTATTAGGACCCCACAGACAATACTGGCTACATGACATTTGGACACCCCACCCTTTTCCCCAGATTTTAGCACATTCACACATGCGATGGTTGCCGGAAATCGGCAAAACATCAATGTGGTCGTAGAAGGATCATCTCAACACAAGGAACAAAACCTCGAAAACTACGTTTCAAGGCCCTAGGATGCACGGTTTCTGAGATATTTGCACTGCAACGAACTGCACTACACCAGGGTAAGACGACCGGTCAGAAGAGAGCACAGAAGGTCCCAGTATGCAGCAGCACACCAACTCTCGCCTCCCCCAACGTCTGCTCTGGGTATGTCAGCCAGCTACACACACCCATTCTCAGTGCAGTTTACTTCAGGGTGCAAAGCACATCAAGCAATAAGCGAATCGGAACAGCAATTTACAGGATCACTGATTTTCAACAATTGATGATAGTGTTATCTCTTCTGTCTACAGAACCCGTTCAGAGAATGGGTAATTTTTGCTGGTACTTAATATTTTCTATAACATGATTTCAAAAGTCCTGTTGTCCTTTGTATTGCATTGTATTGTGTTGTACTTGATAAAGTGTGAAGAAAGACCAATAAAGCATCAAGGCGCTAGGTATGAGGGTGAGAATGAGATACCCAATGAAAGAATTAAAAAATAAGTGTTTTAGACGTTTACGGAAAGGCAAAAATTGAGCAGTGTGCCGCAATTCGGCTGGGAGAGCATTCCAAAGGGTGGGACCCAGGACAGAGAATGATCTTTCTCCAGCTCTAGAGCATAGATATCGAGGGATGCACAGCAGTGAGATATTTGCTGAGCAGAGGCCTCTGCTGGGTCTGTAGCGGGCAAATTTGGATTGTAGAAATTCTGCTCCGTTACCGTGAACAGCATGGTGCACAAGGCAAAGGACCTTGAACTCAATGCACTTTTTTACCAGGAGCCACTGAAGCTGGAGAAGATGTTCCTGGGAATTTGCCAACTTGTGAGCATTTAGAGCTAGGCGAGCTGACGACTTTTGGAGGATCTGAAGGTAATGCAAAAGAAATTCAGGCTGGCTTAAATAGATCCCATTGCAGTCGTTGTGCGACCCCATAATAGAGGCTGTGACCACTTTAGCACGAGCATTGTTAGGAAGAAATGGGAGGACCTTTCTTAAGATTTTAAGTTTAGCAAAGCCAGTTTGGCAAACGGCAGGCACTAGGGCTGACCTGGAGCCAGAGGAAGCGCTTTTTATACCCAGGCTCTTGACCATGGAAGCAGGTTCAGGACAGGGCCAAGAGATGAAGGTCAATATTCGGAGGTGCAGGGGGACCGAGGGGAGATAGAACCAACCAATAAAACCTTGGGTTTGTCCCATTGAGTTTAAGCCAGTTTTCTGACATCCAGTCACTGACAGCAGAGAGGCAGTTTTTTAGTTTAGAAGGAGGGATCAGTGGAGGAAGAGTTAAGACGAAAGAAAGTTTGGGTGTCATTGGCATAGGAAAATAAGTGAATGCCGTGACTAGAAATAGGTTTGGCAAGGCACAACATTTAAAGATTAAAGAGAAGAGGAGAAAGAGCTGAACCGTGCAGAACCCCACAGGTCAAAGTAAAAGGGGTAGAAGCAAAAGGAGGAAAGGAGACCGTCTGAGTACGGTCTGCAAGAAAGGATGGAAACCACTTCAGAGGAACACCAAGCATTCCGGCTTCCTGAAGGCATACAAGGAGTCGGTGATGGTCTACGGTATCAAAAGCTGCAGAGAGATCAAGGAGAATAAGGACCCCAGTCTCTCCACAGTCCTGAAGCAAAGCGATATTATCAAGTAACAAGACCACAACCAACTCAGTGCCCATCCCAGGACGGAAACCAGCCTGAAAGGGGTGAAGAAGATGGTTACTCTCAAGATAAGCAGAAAGCTGCGGAGTCCAAATAGCATCAAGCAGCTTCATAATGGCTGGAAGAAGTGAAATTGGCCGATAGTTAGCAGCCACGGCAGGATCCAAATGAGACTTTTTGAGAAGGGGGGAAATGATTGCCTGTTTGAGAGAACCAGGTATATGTCGGATAGAAAAGGAATGGTAAAGGGCTGAAGTAAGCAGCGGGACAAGACTGTGAGAAAGAGATTGAAGAATTTGAAGGGGACTAGGATCAGCGGGGGAAGCAGATTTAAGTTTAAGAAGGGCAGTAGCCACCATAGCGTCAGTCACAGTGCTAAATTGAAAAGTACTAGTAGAGATTGACAGAGGAGAAATCTCAAGGGGGGTGTCAGAGATCCCTCTTCCAGCATTAATCTGCTCTCGGATTTTGTAAATCTTTTCTTGAATAGAGAGTGCAATTCCATCACAATGTTTTTGATTGTAAAGAGTGGGGTTGGGAGGATGGGTAGCGGTAGTCAATTCCTTTGCGACCCAAAAAAGTTCACGAGAGGAACAAGAGGCATTCATGATCCGATCAGTAAAGTATTGGGCTTTGATTTTTTTTTAATAGTATTTTGATAGATGTTTCGGGCTGCAACATAGGCTAATTCAGCAGTGGGATCAAGAGAGAAAAGGTGCCATCTGTGTTCCGCTTGTCCGCATCTCTGTTTAAGTGAGTGCGGTTCAGAGCAGTACCATGGGGCAGATTTATTTTGCACGAGAGGTACAGAGTTTAGGGGGTGCCAAATTATCTACCGTAAACTGTAGAGCATCAATCAGGGAGTACCAAGGATTAAATTCAGCTGTCAAATCTTGAAAGGTGAGATTTTCAATAGACATGGCAATCTCACTAGAGGAAATGTTTTCCCACCGACGTTGGAACTTAATAAAAGGGGAAGACTTAATTTTAGATGGAAAAAAGGGATAGAAAATGGAACCAAAAAGTTATCAGACCAGGATACTGGCAGGGAAGCAAAAGAAAGAACATCGGGAATATTGGAAAATATAAGATCAAGTAAATTGCCAGCCTGGTTGGTGGGAGTGTGATTACAAAGGTGAAGGCCACAATCAGAAAAGGCTGCAATGAGTTTAGCAGCCTGCTGGTCAGATGGATCATTAGGATGGAGATCAAAGTCTCCTAAAATAATAAGTCTAGGATAGGTCAAAGAGAGATCAGCTATCAGTTGGGTAATATTTTAAGAAATGCAACAGTAACATAACAGGGGGGACGGTAGAGAATTAAGAAGTGAAGGGACCATTCCAAAGACACCTGGGTTCTTATGAGAAAGAGCTCACAGGTGAGATTTTGCTTAAGCTCTGTAATAGAGCAGCAAAGATGATTTTTAAATATAATAGCACTCCGCCGCCCCCCAGTTTTAGGTGTTGAGCAGTCAAGGTGCAAGATATCATATAATGGAGGAAGTATCTGAACCATGTCCAGTTCCATGTGCGGTGCGGAGGCGTCAGTAAAGCACGTCTCTGTAATGCAAAAGACGTCAGGTGTAAGTTCATCAAGTACTGAAAAAATGCCAATACGGTGGGCAAGAGCTGAGCGTGCATTAACAAGGAGGCCTTTAATGCAAAAAGGGGACTTGCCTTCATCCACTGCTGTGTCAAAGTGCTGATAAGCATTAAAACCATCAGGCCAGATAGTGTCCGAAGGGGCCAACCTAATGAGAGTGCTGCGCGATAAAATCTGTTCGCACCTATTGTCGTTGGCAAGAATTTTTTTTATAGTCCAAGACCCGGAGCTGTCCCGGACGGGCACAGACATGCTTGCCTTAAGCGCGCCTTTGGTTGGCAAGCTGACTGCAAGCCTGCTGCACCCACCCGCTGCGTGGGCGTTTTCTCTGGCACATTTAAGATCAGGGGGCGTGTGTTTCACTTCAAGAGTGAACACAAAAAGAGTACTCCCGCCGAACAGAGGCGGATTCCTCAAATAAAACACTCGAGCACTGTGTAAATCTCAGTATAATTAGTGAAAGGTGAATTTGCAGTGTTAGGGAGCCTGCAGCACCATCATACACAAAAGCAATAGCAGTTTAAACAATTTAAAAGGTCAACGTAAAATGCAGTTTTAATTTAAAATGTCACCTGTGCCACAAACTCCTGTGCCAAACACAATATGACCTTCCCAAGTTATTGTGTCTTTACATAGCAACATCTCACCAACAACCTTTCCTTAGATTACAGTGATCCCATTACTCCCACTTCCCTCTTGCTCGTCCCAGTACTCATTGTTCTGAAGACACTGTCTTCGCATCAGCTTCTCTAGTCTTTTTAAAAATGTTCTCTTTCTCTTATGGCTGTAATCTTCTCATCTGAGGGCTGTGCAGGACCCAATAGACAACAGAATTCGTGTGGAACCAAGGAAGAACTACAACTAGCATGTCGAGCAATGTACGAGTGTTATGACCCAAGTTCCTTTGGACGACTTCCAAGTGCTTCCACAGGCATTAAAGGCTGGCAAAGGCTTAGTGGAGCAGATGGATCTACAGACATAGTTTCTTTCTGACCTGTCCTATGATGGAGTAAGGGATGCTGCATCGGCCATGGGAACACCAGTGGCAGAAAGAAGGATGGTCCACATCAGAGACTGAACAACGGATTCAGCCCAGAAATCGGTGGCTTTACACCTACCACCCAAAGGATTCAGGCCCTTTTGCGAGGAAATGGATGAAAAAGTGCAAAATGAATTAGCATGATAAGTCAACACATAATTTATGGATGAAGGCCACAAAAACCCCATCAACCTCAAGGACCTCACAAGGGCACTACATAAAACATCATTTGTAAGGCAGGGAAGCGACCAGGCTTGGAGACATCAGCCTAGAGTGCCACTAAATAGTGTTAAGGCAAGGTCACCATCGAGGTCATCTAGGTCCTGAAAGGGCCACTCTGCCTCCATCAAACTTCATCGGTGGGAGGCTACATTGTTTCAGGCATCAATAGGAACTGGCAGTTTCTCACCCCTGGGAGTTGGAGTTTGGAGATCATCACAGAAGGTTAGGCAATAGAATTCACCTCAAGACCGATGGGTACAGGAACAATTCAGGCAAAGAGACATGCCTTCGGAACATAAATCCATAACTCCTGAATAATTGCGCAATTTGCGGCTTTTCAGCAGATCAGAGTAGAATGGGCTGCGCTGCTATTCAATTTGCATCCCTGGTACCAAAGGAGTAAGGGGGCGTTTGTGTGTTATTGAACTTAAAAGCAGTAAATCAGTTTGTGGTCACGATAAAGTTTAAGATAGAAACACTGGAGATGACAATCCTATTGATTTCAATGGGAGACTGGCTAGCAGCACTGGATCTAAGGGACACGCATCTACATGTGCCCATATGACTGAATGATCAGAGGTTCCTAAAGTTTACAGTTCACGGCTAAAGTTTCCAATATACTGCCCTTCCGTTTGGACTAAAATCTTCCCCCAGCATCTTCACAAAGGCATTGGTTCCACTAGTGGGAGCTTTGCTCAAGGAAGGACTGGCAGTATTCCCATATTTAAACAACTGGCTAATCCTAGGGACCAAGCCACCAGTTGGTAGAATTTAGTGTGTCTAGAGACATCCCCTTGTTAACAGATCTGGTGTTTGTGGAAATGTCTCTCCCCTTTCCAGCCTAGAAGTTGACATTCATGAGTGAGTTATTCCATACCCATCTCAGGCAAGTCCAGTTACTAAAGCATAGTTCCAGGGTGACAATGAGGAAACCTGAATCAGGGTGCAGGGGCTCATGGGGCTTCACTATTTGTTGGCTCGGCTACATCAGACCTCTGTGATCACACCTTCTTAGACTTTTGGAATCTAGCCTTCAGGAATTCCGAGACTCTGGTGCCAGTGCACATGGAAGTGAAGAGGACTTGTGTTTGGTGGCTTGACCCACATAATCTCTGCAAAGGAATGCTGCTCTCCACCGGTACCTGCTGTTCCCCATGATGGATGCAAGCACCGGTGTGTGTGGAGCCTTCCTCAAAAGCAGAACAACCCAGGAACTTTGGAATTCAGGGGAAGTCTAGATGAGCGCAGATTAGAAGCAGTGAGACAACACCACAACGGTTGCCTACATCAACCAACGGGGGTTACACACTCCTGGTCATTAAGTGATTTGCATAGTGGGGGAGTGGATGGAACATCTATTCCGTCTCTCAGTTTTGCATATTAGAGGGTTGGACACTGTGGTGGCAGATGAGTTGAGCAGGAGGTTTCCATCCTCTTAGGACATGCGCCTAGCCCCAGCAGTATTTAGATCATTTATATGCTCGGGCAGTTTTCCCCGAACCTCTTTAAGTCCAGGGAAAATACCGTACTACCATTTTATGCCTCCAGGTATCTGGACACATAAGCTTGGGAAATGGTTGCTTTGGCGATCCCAGTCCCTCGAGGAGTGTCTGTGGCATTGTCTTTACTATCTCCTTTGGCTCTTGCCACGTCCCTGTGTCACAGCTGGTGTGGGGGGCTGTATCCTCTGGGAGTGCCTCAATGGGGTGCTGGGCAGGGATCCCCCAGTGGCAGTGGGTGAGATGGAACTCGCCGTGTCAACCCCACAAATGTGCTGTAGTGTCAAGAGTCTTAGCCCTCAGCAAGGTCTCATTGCCAGAGGAAATGGACTCTGCCAACTCCTACACCCTTTGGCCCACTACTATGACTGCCGCTGTGGCATCAGCAGCCCTTCTGCTCTGCCTCTCCACAGTGGCGGCCACCCTTCTCGAGGCCCCCTGAATGGCATCCTGCATGGCCTGAGCATGTCCTAGGTGCTCCTCTGCGATGGCCTCCACGCGTTCCTGCCTGTGCTGTTTTTGGCTCAGTCTCTACAATATCTCGTCCAGTGTTGCTGTGGAGACTGGTGGTGGTGGTTCATGGGGCATATCCCCCCAGATGCACGGCATGTCATCATCATCAGGAGTGGAATCACTCACCTGATCATGATGCCACTGCAGGGGCTGGCCAGTGTATATGGGCAAAGATGTTGCAGTGAGAGAGGAGATGGAGGGAAGTGGTGGAGGGACCAGCTGATTTTGCAGACATCTTGTGATTGCAGGAGTGTGGGGAATGTTTGCCTTGCGTCAATGCCCACTGTGTAAGGAAGGCATGGTATCAACAGTAAGACAGCCACAAGTGACCACAGTTCAAGGGTGTTTATTGAACTTCAAGGTTTTCAAACACACCTATCTAATCCTAAATTGACAGATGGGCGCAAGTTACGACCATCAAATAATAATAACGTAGTCCTAATGGCATTTTGTCAAAATAAAAAATGGCCTATACTAATAAACCTATTGCCAATCCTTACCTCTAAATACAAATAGTCTGGGAAACAATGTTACAAAAAGAAATTAGTATTCACAAAATGATATGTCAGGATGTTCATGCCGTTGGCCTCCCTTCTCCAAGTTTTCAGCACGAGACAAGGCGGTACACTCAAACTTTAGCATAGTCTCCGGTTTCTCCAGCATTAGGATATAGTTCAATCATCAGCATCAGAGCCTTCTGTGCCCAAGTCTCTTGATTCAGAGGGCCTGATGCAACAAATAACCGATAAGTTCCTTTAAACAAGTACTCAATTTCTCAGCGATTCACTATTCACCTCGGATCCCCCTCAGCTGGGCGAAGATCCTTTCACCACAATGTTCGTACTTTATTTATTTTATTTATGTAATTCCTCATAGAGTGATCTTTCTTGATTGACTCACGGTTCACCCCGGATGCTCCTGAGTCGGGCTCAGATCTCGGATTCCCCTCAGTTAGGCTCAGATTCCTTTTAACTTGAAGTTCATAACTTTACACAAACTTGCTTTAACCAAAAGCTGTTAGTTGATCTCGCTACGCCGGGCTTGGACCAACTACATATACGATTTTAACAACTATCGAAGTCTTTCAAATGTGCACAGGGTTTTGCTTGATACCTTGCAGGACCACTTCGATTTTACAATTTATCACTCATCACATTTGCCACCTTTCAGCTGGATACCTAACAGAGACCTTCGAATGAGCACCCACGTGGTGCCAGACCACTCTGCCTACGGTATTGTATCTTGGCTTCAAAGTTCAATCACTCATCCATTGGTTATTTGTATTTGCGCCGCTCGCCATATATGTTTCATAGACTGTTCTCTTCAGTTGTGAGTATACAATGTTGCTGCTTGCAACCTTGGCTTTAACACAGACCAGTCTGGTATCAGTCTCCCCAACTCACCGGCTGTACTGACTTCACTGGCGATGCTTTCTTGTAGGAGCCAAGGACAGTACCACAGTGGCAAACGATTCCCAGCGCCTTGACTATCGACACGGGAGAGCCCCGGGAACCTCTGACACACAATGCTCGGTTCTTCAGCCTCGATTCAAGGTCTTACATTGTGGGGTATTTTTATCCACGCCACTGCGCCACACTGTACCCCTTTGCCAAGGGGGAAAGAAACTGCCAAATATGGAGGAAATAACCCTGTGCACGGCAAATCTGCAAAATTGCTCATGGTGCATAAACCACCAAAAGAGCTGCACACCCTGCCACACACACAGGCAAAGTTGGTGTAAAAACAGGAATCACTGCTGTCATCTGTCACTTGAAACAAGGCCACAGAAGGGCTAAAATCCAAAAATGCCCTTAAACACAGTTCTCTAATCAATGGCATCCTTCAAAGTGCTATTTTGGTGCTAAATTCTGTCATCTTCCCAGTGAATTATTGCAAGGAAAAAGGTGCTGAAACCATGGATTCTCCAGGCATTCAGAGGAATCCAGGCATCACTGCCTGACCGCTGCCTAAAGAAATTGGCTGTTAAACCCAGCTTAAATGTACTTTCTTTGTCCTGAAAAATTGCGAAATCCACTATTTCAAGCATGTTTGTGAAGGGCTAATTATTTTAAAATGTTTAAATCCTTTATACACTGTGCTTATAAATTTTATGGGACATGAGAAGACTTTAATATCAAGGGGCCCAGTCTGGGACCAATCCACAATGTAATTCTGATCTGACAGCCTGGCCTGGGAAAACTGACATCTCTGCTTAACACTTCCTTGAGAACAGGAAGACTAATGGCTGTTAATGGTTCCCACATAATCCCAACAAGCCACACAATGGTGCCACATTAGACATTCGTCTGCTGGCTGACCAAAGAACAAAGGACAGGCTGATGCATTGACCTCTGCAAGGAGGGACAGGATGTGAAGGAGGTTTCTCAGTAAACTTCAAAGGACTGGACAGCTGCTGCCTGGAAGGGGGAGGTTACAGAGGAGGACTTTGCTGGGAAATCCTTGTTTTGATTAACAATTGAAAACTCTTTAACTGAACAGCCTACAGAGGGAGAAATCTGAAACTTTGTGGACATTAAACTAATTTCAGCCTTGTGATTTGAAGACATTAAGCAAAATCGTACCATGTCAGGAACCAAAGTTATGGAAAATGTCTCATTGTGGCAAAACTATAAATGTTGCACACTTACAATTGTAGGTACACGATCCACTGATAAGTGCCTGGAGATGTATCAAATTAGGAAACATTAATCCAAAGTGTTATGGGTAAAATTGATAAAAATCCATAGAATGACCAATACAGCTCTCACAAAGATGGGAAGTGAATGTAAATGTAGACAATCGAATATAAAGTATATGTGTACAATTTTATGAGGGTACATAATGGTAGAAATGTACTTTTGCGCAAAAGTCTGTTTTGGGTAAAAATCCAGGTGGGAGTTCCTAAATCCTGTCATAAGATGACAGCTCTGTACAAGCTGCCAACCAAAACAAAGCACATGCCTGCAGCCACTTACAACCATGGGGGGGGTGTTTTAAAGTTCTGCCCATGCCATAACATTTGTAATGGCTAAATAGAGGAGTTTGACTACAGATAGACACACACTAATTCCAGAACACACTGCTTCCAGAACACCCTGCTTCCAGAACCCATCAAGATGTCCGTACAGCACCTTATTCCAGAACTCTTCATTTTGTAGCTGACTCCAGAATTCTTTGAAAGATCCAGATTTCTTTGCAGAATCCAGACTCTAGCATTGCAAAATGAGTGCTAGGTTAATCCAATTGCAAACATCCCAAACCTGAAGGGATTTCATTCTGATTCAGCTTGGCTTGCTCCCACTAAGGCTTGCCCGCTGAAAACTTGCATACTGCTATCTACCGGGTCCAGTAACCAGAAGGGACCCTTCCAAATCCAGTCTGAGGTGCAGTCCAAAATTGACCAGAACCGCGCCACTGATCCAAATCCCTTCAGAGGTGCCCTGCTGCCGGTAGACCCAATCTCCGTGACCAGAACTTTTGACGGTCCAATTTAATCACAAGGGACTGTAAGTATAAACAGGAAGAACAGTGACCCATAGTATATCTGCATTGTATTATCCCTATCTCACCCCATCCCATCTTTAATTCAGAACTCCAGTCTTGTTAGAATTCTTCTTGTGCTGATTGTCTTACCTGTGCTCCAAAACCATAACTCCATAGTGATTTTGAATAACTAAAGTAAATCCCAGGAAGAAGTAGAGTATCCACAACAGGACGGGTTACTCTGATCACTTGACTGTAAAATCCATATGCGGCATTCTCTTTTTCATAGTCATAATATAGTGTAATCAAACCCATCTGTCATTTTGAAAAGCGCATTGCTGTTTTCATTTTCGCGCCTATTTTGCAAAACCACCTCTCACTAAAACCTCTATAACTCCTTCAGTTTTAAAGATAGAAACGAAATTTCAACTCTCACTGATACCTAACACCCTTAGCTACATCCAGTGTATTTGACCCGTTTTACTTCAATATTGCATAGTAAAAGTTTGCCGCGAATTTGCAAAATTCCCAAGTGTACACGTGTCATTTCCCCATTTCAAAGTGCTTTTTCCATCCCATCCTGATCTGAAGTGTATATTGTTGTTTATATTACAGCCCATGTACGTTAGGACCTGATTAGTGTTGCTTTTCTTAGAATGTATATCAATTTAAGCATTTTGCACCCTTTTGCAGTATTTCACCAAGCTATTTTCACCTGTCATTTCAAAGTGTCATTTGCCAAAATAAGGTTTTTTCTCTTGTGTGGGAGGGAGGATTGCCTATAACTCTAGACATTGTATTTAATTCCTGAAAACCTGCTAGTTACTCACATTGGTGTAGGATTGCTCATTTGTATTTAAACAAAACTTTGCAGGGGGAACATTAACCTAAACGCTATCTGTGTGCAAAACAAACTGTTCTTTTCCCCTGTGTTTTCTATTTAGCCTCCTTATAAGTAAATTCAATTTCTTTGCTTATTTCTGAATTCTATTGTCACCCTTTGGGTGATTGCTGCCCCATATATATATCTATAGTAAACCTATGTGTGATTTAAATATTAAAATAAATAAACACATATTTACCTTTACAAACTAACCTGATTCCTGGTTCAGTGTGACCTGGGGGTATTTTGAGAAGGGTGTGATATGAGTGGTATATCATTCAGAATATTGAACTCACAGACAAAAATAAAATAAGGGTTTCATTTGCGCACTACATGCTAGGCGAGACTTGGGTATGTGCCTGATTGAAATCCCTTACAACGTTTCTCAAGGATGTCAGGTGTGTGTAATGATCAGTGATTGCCTGACCATTGTATTGGGACATGTCAGGTATTCGACTTGGGTGTTAGTCCATTTTCTCTCACAGGGTGCTGTCCGTGAGAAAGTGTTTGTGTTGGGATAGGGGGTGTTGGGTTCCTAAGTATCCTACCTGATATGATGCGGTAAAGGTGTTACAGGGAAGGGGATACCTCGTCTCGCCATCCAGTGTCCCACTTCCACTCTCCGCGAACCCCTCACCCAGGTGATCCTCCCGCACTGGTCCACCCCCAGGAACTGGATCCAAAAGCGATGGCCATGTCCTGGCCATCTGGATGACAGATCCCCGGGGACTAGCGGGTGAGACAACTTCAGGTTTCTCACAACTGAGCATTGGATCGCTGGTGGCCTGGGCCACACAGACAGTGGCAGCTGTGCCAGTGGTCAACACTGTGACTATTGTAGTGGCACATATGGCTGTGGAAGTGGTGATGTTGGTGGTGGTGGTGGTCACAGCATCACCGCTCCCGGAGGTGGGGATGGTACTACTGTCACCAGTGATTGCTGGAGCAGCTACTTTTCCTGTCAGGGCATTAGGCACTATGCTGGCTGAAGCAGAATTCCTGCCTTTTTTCCCCACTGCCAAAACTCTGTCCTGCTTCCCTGGAGGTGTGGCTGGAGGGTGGTGCTGGGGTTGTAGGGCTGGTGCCCGAATTGCTTGTTGTGCAGCTGCCCTCCTAGCTGCCATGGCTACCTGTGATGAGATAAGTGATATGCCATCAGATGCAATGTGCAAAAGGGTTTGTTTGTGTATTGCATTACAGTATTGTCCTTAACCCACCCACCCAATACAGTTCTTATGGGGAAGGGTGTGAGTGTTTCACATGTGACACCAGGGACTTGATAGCATTGGACCATGCAACTAGTGAATGCATGTTGACTGTCTAAATTCAGAAGGTGGTGTGACCCTGAAGGGATTGGGTAGTGGCCACGGGATGAGGGGGAGTGCTCATAGCTGTCAGGCTGGTTGCAGTGTTTCATCGAGTAGGACTTAACTGATGTATGGATCATCTCTAGAGCCCTTCAAGAGACTTGTTTGTGTGTGGATGGGTGACATAAGCCCCACATGTCTTTCTGACCCATTGCATTGCATATTTGCCTATGCCTCTGTGTGTGAGGTGATGCTGCATGCCCATTGACTGGAGAGTTGTTGGTCAATTCAGAGAACATGTGGATAATTATTTGTTACACGTACAGTCATTTTTTACATTGTCTTCTCACTGCAGGTTAAGTGTTCTTGGGTGTGAGTTGGCAGGTGGCCTGCTCATTGATGTGAAACATTGTACATTCTATTACCAGCCCCATAGTCATCAGGTTGACAAGCAGTGGAGGCCTTGTGCTCTATGTTGTGAGTCTGATGTTTCACATTGCACTTACTAGGCTCAGGTTGGTTGCCAGCTCTGCACTCAGCTGCTCCTACTCCCTCCTCTCTTGCCAGGTGTAGGATGGTGGTGACCGTCTCCTCCGAGGGGGTCAGAACCAGGGGTGACATGGTGCCTCCTCCTGTGGCAGCTATCTCCCTGTGTAGTTGGACAAGGAGACTGCGCACCCTGGAGTTTAAGTCATTCCACCTTTTTTATGTCCTCCACATCCCTGGGTACAGTCCCCACTGCCACCACCTTGTCACAGACCTCTGACCAGACAGAGGACTTACGCTGCAGTGTGATCTTCCTGCTACTGGCCCCATACAATGCATCAGTGTTGGCCATCACGCATCGCCCAAGACTGCTAGCTCTGTCTCCATGAATCTGGGCTTCTGCTGTCTCATTTCCAGAACACAGTTGTGTGATTTCTCCCCTGACATGGCAGATGACTTTAGACTCCTTGGATGGCTGCTGCAACTTGAAATGTTCAGTGGATTGTGTTTTTGATAATGGATGCTTATCAGTTCCCCTTTTCAAGGGAAACCTATTTACACCTGGTGGTAATGCCTCCATTCTTGATGGTGTTAATAGTAATTCCGCTTATTCTGGGCATAATTACCAACAGAAACCCATTTATGGTGGTCATTCTGCCAGACGAATTACCGTTACCACCAACGGTGTGTGCGCGCTCTCATAAACTAGTAATACAGCAGTATTTCTGCTGGACACCGCAGTGGTAAATGGTAATTCTGGGATGCAATTACCACTGTTTTACTGTTAAACTCATAATGAGCCCCATCATTTTGTTTGCACAGTTGCTCCGACTCACACCTGTTAACAGCTAATTATTTCAAATCATTATTACAAAAGACAGAGTCGGGATCATGGGCAGCATTAATAATCAAACTTCTGGAAATACTTGCAGTACTTTGAACAGGTGCAAGCCACGCATCTGTCGGGACAGACCTCAGATCTATTTACTCGAGAAAAGCCCACCTCTCAAGAAGCAAGTGCACGTTTGTCATTAAAACAAGTTTATTGCATATAAACAGCTGGGAGGGGCTAGATGACTCCTTCGAGACAGAACCACACAAGTTACACTTTATATATATTGTTGCAACATGTAACACACTCCCACATATTTTGTTACAAAGTCATCCCCCCAAATATGATTGACTAACGGTCTCATTGGATACATTCACCTAACCACCATCCCCTTCAACACACGTTTGCATTAGCTCATATTCAGAATACAACCCCTTTTTGGGCTCTTGCCATAGTCGAGCGTGACATCTTCACATGATTGCATATTCACCTACAACAATCCTAATTTATCACAAGTTCCATCTGGTCGGGGACATCTTTATCCCGGGCGTGATGCACATAGCTTTTACAAGAACACTTAATTAATATGAGGAGGGAGAGAAATAAACAATTTTCCTTTGAACCGGTGATAAATATCTTATCCACCCAGACTTGCTGTCATCCCTAGTATATTTATCATTTCGCACTAATCTATTACAACTAACATTTCAGCTCACATGGCCTCTGGCCACATCCTGGTCATTTCCCTGAGAACCTAATTGAAACCCATAAACCATTTGCCAACTCTGCCCTTAAGCACCTCTTGCACCGAGTTAGTTACCTGGCCCCAGGTCCATCCTGTCATGTGGCCGGGCTTCCTTGGTCATTGAATAACAAACTCCCATGGTCTCAGGAATATTACATCTCTTATCCACAACAACACCAAATTGTAAACCTATGAACCACTAGCACTTCATTTCATCCAGGCCGCAACTGACCGTTTGATATTAACGCAGCTGGCCGAATGTAGTTAGCCACTTTACCCCATCCTTCAACCTTGATCAACCAACTCTCTTGGTCACACAAAGTTTGTCTTGCCAACCCAGGTTTCTGTGGCCTACACAAACCCCAGCTATGTAGGACCTGCTTTTTACAACCTACCCATGTATTCATGTATTCACCATGTACCCCATGTTCCCCAACTGTCCCAAACACATTTCTTGGAAAAACCCTTGTGTATAAATATATACATGTCTCTGCACGTGTGTTCAAGACTACTGCATCCGTTCACAGTGGCTTTCAGATCCGCAAATATTGTTTTCCCTGTGTGCATGTAATGCTCCTTGCTTCCCATCTGTAGGCACTACATTACAAACCACATGACTATATTGTGTTTACACTGTATCCGCATACTTATCAACATGTTGCTTCGTGTATGCAAATTTAAAATGCTTCAATTATACACAAAATAACACTATTAGTAATGTGGTGCGTGCCCTGCAAACCCTTCTTTCCCATTGAAACCATTTACTCCTACGTCCCGTCGCCTTTCCTCCATACTTATGGGACTTCTCTCGATCCTGTGGAACGGGACCGGAGCACTTTGTAAAAAGCATCCAAATTTTTTTCCCAAAATTTGTCCTTCCTCTCTTTCTTGTGCGGGGCCCGGCATGTGGCCGTAACCCCGCCCACCTCGGCTCCGCCATGCGCATCGCTCATCAGTCCTTTTCTCCGCTTCGATCGGGGCCGGACGCACTTGCATCATCGGAAGTTTTTCTACCCTTTTCCTCTCTGGCTCTCGCTAGCGTTCGTTTCTGGTCTGTCTATGTCGTTCAAGCTAGACTTTCCAGATTGTTCTTCGTATCATCGTCGCTTCGCGAGGGCGGATCCCCATCCTCTTTGTTTGGAGTGTTTGGGTCCGGATCACCGTTGGGACTCCTGTTTTTACTGTGACTCCCTTTCGGTCAGGGTACTTCAACGTCGGTTGGAGCGGTGGGAGGAGGTGTTCCGACGAGCTCCTCCTTCACATTTCCAGGCGTTCATCGACGAGAAGAAGAAACGCCCGATAAGTTCTTTGCTTTT